>NC_137891.1:104117588-104809626 GCF_963455335.1 Martes martes | reverse complement strand
ACAGGATCCAAAAATAACACAGAATAATCTGTTTTATAACATCTGCTGAAGAATTTCAATTGTAAATTATATTAATTTTAGAAAGAAACTCACTAAGTATGTCTAAACCACATGCCCATTCAGTCCACATGGGTAGTCATTAAGGGTAAAGTTGCCATGATCCCCCCCAATAAATAAATTCTACATAGTTATATGCAAAAATAAACTAGATAAAATATTGTCTTCACATTTTGTCATCTTGCAATAAAATAATAAATTATTAAATTTTCAAATGAGTATATCTTCTGTGATTGTGCTGAGTTAAAATTGGCAATCATTAAATCATTAGTTATTTTCAATACGTCACCTTAGTGACCACAATGTATTCGGCATCCCATATATGAAAGAACTATATCTGTCTCAATAATTTTGCATTATAGAGCATGATAAAAAGAAACAATAATAATTTGTAAAGTAGTAGTAGTTGTAGTAATCAAGTGAACATACCTGAAAATAACTGTTTTGTTGGAGCACTGAGTTGTGCTTGCTTTGAAACTCTGTAAGCAGTATCCGAACCCTGTGAGTTCTTTCTGTTTGTGCAAAAGCCCGTTGTTTTTGATATTCCCTCTGGAGAGCTGTGAAAATCTAGAGCTTTCAGAACATCAACTGGAGCAGCTGAAAATAAGTTAAAAGTAAAAAAAAAAAAATTGAACAAATAGTCTAATATAAAAATGAGTATTTTTAACAGATAAAACAGTTTGTTATTCTACTTCTCAAATCTGCCACTTGCCATATTTCCCTAACATTTGGGTGGGAGATTGAGGAGTGGGACAGCAGATAAATTATAGACTATAAAATCCTCAAATACAAAATAAGTCAAATCAAGAATAAAATTATGGAAAAGCAAACAGAAAATATTCATGTGTGGGGGAAAATATGTAGATTTAGAATCAAATATATAGAATACATATGTTTTATATATATGTAATATAATACATATTATATATCATATATAATTGAATATATGTGAATTTACATCCTGCCTGAGGCATCTCAGTTACAATTTATAAAGTCTTTAATCATTCTAAATAATTGCATTACTTGGAATTAAAGTGAAAGCCAGCATCTGGACATATTCCATTAATTTCTAATAGATCTATTATTCAACTATTCATAATCTAAATAAAGGTGATTTTGAAGGTTCAAATTCACAATATTATACATAATTATTACGAAATGTGCAATTAATAAAGCCATATTGTATACACAAAGAAGTTATAAAGAATAGGTAACAAAACATAATACTCTTGTCTTGAGTGCATCTCTATGTTAGTTATCTACAAATTATATATAAGCATATAGCAGTGTGAATAGTGTGTACTGTGTACGTATGTATGTATATCTATGTATCTTTGCATGTATATGCATATGGAGGTATAATTTGTTGATTTTTACCCTCTAAATTTGCCAGGGTATCTTCATGGACGTTGCTTCATGCTTCAGATTGAAATTCAGATTCAATTCAGATTGAAAGTCCCGGGAGACTTTGGATAAAAGTGTAATCTTTGGATAAAAATGTAATAAAGTGTAATCCATTTGGATAAACTTGATGTTTTAAAAAGCTTCTTTGGAATATAATTCACTTGCCATGTAATTCACCCATTTAAAATGTATAATTCATTGATTTTGGTATATTGTACTATTCACTTTTTTAATTGGGGTAAAATACATACAACTTAAAATTTGCCATTTTAACCGTTTTATGTACAGCAGCATAATTACATTCACAGTGCTGTGCAACCATCACCACTATCTGTTTCCAAGACATTTTCATCACCTGAAACAGAAACTGTAACCATTGAGGGGTAACTCCCAATTCACCACCTCTGTCTAGGCTCTGGTAACTGATAAAATATGTTCTGTCTCTATGAAGCTGACTATTCTAGAAATTTCATAAAAGTGGAATTATACAATATTCCTCAGAACACTGAACATGGAATTACCATATGACCAAGGAATTCCACTCCTAGGTATATACCCAAAAGAACTGAAAGCTGTCACTGAAATTGATACCTGTGTGCCAACGCTCACTGAAACGTTACTCACAACAGCCAAAAGGTGGAAACAAACCAAATTTCTATCAATACATGTACAGATCAACAAAATGCAGTACATGCATACAATGGAATAGAATTCAGTAATAAATAGCAATGACATTCTGATACATGCTACCACATGGATGAACCTTCAAAATGTTACACTATATGAAATAAAGCAGACATTAAAGGACAATGTTTTAGATCACCAGACTCCCTGATCCACAACATAATATGTGCTTAATTCATTAAGCAAGCCAAATCATGAGTCATGTGCTATACGCATTGTTATAAAAACAGACTTTAGGCTGCGTATCACTCAATATACCCGTATTCTATTGATTTTTTTTCTCCTTATTCAAAAATAAAAACATTCAGAGAAGGCCATGCGTTGTCCATTGTATTACTGAGCATGTCTGAGACAGAAGTCCTTACTGCAAGTGTTTAGATTCCCGTTCAGAAAGAAAAGAGATCACTTCTGCCTGAAAGTGAACCAATATTATTGATTTGAAAAGTTGAGGTGTTAGTTTAAAAACAAAACAAAACAGAATCGTGATCAAATTTCAAAATACATTGGGTTTTGTAAATATACTGTTTCTGGGAGGACTTAATGAGAATGGAAAAAGGACTGATTTTAGAATCAGAAAATACCATCACAATTTACCACATTCCATAGAGGATGTTGCTTGTTGAAAATTATAATTTCAACTAGTATCTTTTTTACCACTAGCGGTTCATTATAGAATGCATGAATGAATGAATGACTGAATGAGTGCTTGTGAGCAATGCATATTTGGTCATTTCCTTAGTTAATTAAGATTTAGGAGTATTGACTCCATACGTACAAACACATGTGAATGAAGCTTTATGGGTTTCCTTTTTAGAGTATGGTAAGTGTACTTCCATTAACAATACTCTGTCTGCCTATTTCATCAAGCCTCTGAATGAAAACCAACATATTATCCAATATAGCATACATGGTTCCAAATTGTTAAAAAGAAATCAAAAAACTTTTTCTTTATGGAAATCAGACACTTCAAAGGGATCCTTAACTCTATCAAATATGATTCTCTCTAGTTCAGCCTTGGAATATTTAAAAGAATCATTGCATTCAAGAGCCTTTCTGCAGGAGTTCTGCTCATGATGGTCAATTTTTTTTAGGCCAGTAGGAACCCCTGACCATTCTTAACTTTCTTTCTCTTATCACAAAGTCCAAAAAGAAAGTAATAACTATAATGGCTTCTATGTCTAGAAAGCCTAGTATGTGCCAGTCACTAGGCTAAGCTCTTGACAGGCTTTTCAGGGCATATGTTCTGATCCCCACTGTACAGATGAAGGAATTGAGAATCAGAAAGCAAACTTAGGACACTCCTAAGATCTGGACAAATACCAAATCCAGGCTCTTGCCACTTTGCCACCTTCATTCCTATACCCCGTAAAAGAAACTTAAAACATAAACATAATATACTAAGATTATCTTGAGACACTTAATTGATTCCTGATGTTTATATTTGTTTTAAATTACCCTCAATTTATGTTTCAGGGTATAAATGACTCTGAAAGAGACTGTTTCTAAAAGTCACAGCATCTTATCTGCGTATTTTATCTTATCTTCTTGCTCTGAGGCCATTAGCAAAAGTACAGCAGGGTCAAGACTCAAGGACCGACTGAATAGAGCTTCGAAGGCTGTAACTCCAGGCAGAAAAGGACGCAGTCTCACGGTCACGGTCCCGAGTGCTCATGGGTAAATAATACATAAAATAAACCACACATCCCTTCTCTCCAGAATATCTTTTCACAGGATGACCTTTTCCAAGAGCACAGATTTTGTCACATTTGTTCCTTCTTCCTTTGAAAGTAATGTGATAAAAACACATTCCTTCTATAGGATTCAAAATAAGGGCTCTATTTTTAAAGCCTCACAAAATTCTTTGTAGAGACACATTATATGAAATAATTCACTCTTCAAAAACCAATTTAAAAATAGGGACACAAAGTAAAAATTTCAACTAGGTTTTTTTCCTTTTCTAGAAAAGCATATCAAGTTATAAAAATGAAAAACTTAGTTAATCAAGTTTTAAAGTTTTTTCCTTCAAATAAACTAAGTAATAAATTAAGCCACTTCAAAATCTGCCTGTTATTTGATCTCATAATTGAAGCGTTTAACAAATTCTCCTAATATGGATTCTATGATTTTATACATACACACACATACATTATACACACACGGGAAAGTTATTTGTCATATTTTATTAACTGAACTGCAACTGTTTAAAGATTAAAAGCAGTAATTGTTGTAGCTTAACTTGATACATCTAAAAAAGTGAAATTTCCATTTTCAAAGCAATTCTTAAATGCCCTTAATATTGGAATCGTTTCCATGTTGCCAATAGCTGATGCCACAAACCATGATTAGAATTTCAGATGTATCCTATTAGCACGTTATTTTGCTCAACAGTGTTCTTCCTGCTTTTTACTACATACTGTTAAGTTTATTAAATGGGAGAATAAGATATCAGAGCCCAGTGCATTACTCTAATAGCCATTTAACTGGTTTCCACATCTCTTCTCATCAGTCTGCACACCACAACTTGAACAAGCTTCCAGAACTCCAGGCTTTATGTCACGTTGCTGCTTAAATTCCTCTAGTGAACCCACTGACTTCCAGATGGTACGCACAGACCCTGCACATAAAATCTCTTAGGTCTGAGCACACGCGTTTGTCTGCCCGGTACCACCCCAACTGTACCTCCTCCATTTTCTTTTCTTTGTCTTTTCCCCTAACTCCATCCTCACTCAGTGCTCTAGTCATGCTGGACTTAGTCTTCCTGGAACCCCCACATCCATCTTCTTTCTCCTGCCTCTGGGCCTTTATAAATCCTATGGTCCCCATCCGAAACCTTTAGCTCCACAGCACCTTGGGAAACAGAGGATATAAGTGACGTGTAATCTGCTCCAGGAAGCATTTCCTACCTCCCAAAGCTGGGGTTGATATACTCACCTCTACTATAACTCTCTACACATTTGGTTTTAATTATTTACCTACGCTTGAATTTTTCCCTAACCAGAAGAGAACAGGTATGCGCACACACACCTACACACACGAGCTATATAAAATACTGGCTGAACGTGAAACACAATAATGTGAAAATACTACAAACAACTTTCTCTGTAGCTCACAGGGCTCTCTTATCTTAAAACAAAAATTTTGAGGGCCTAATATGTCTTTTCTATTGTTTTGCTGATCTCTTGGACACCCCAACTCATTCACTGATTGGTTTGTCCCAGGTCTTTAATCCTTTCCTTCTGTTGCTTTCAGTGACCACATGGATTACTGATCTAAAGTCTCTCAATGCTTTGATTGTTTCATCTCGAATTAATTCCTCCTTTAAACTTCTTCACACACTCCCATGACCAATAAGGAGTAAATGACACCAATACATAGCGTGGAAGAGGGGAAATGATTCCAAATCCCATCCCTGGCACAAGCGTCTGTGTGATTTGGACTACTTTGCCCCTCAGTTCCTACATCTGCAAAATGAAAATAATAAAAAGTATTTACCTAAAAGAGTTTTTGTGAGTTGGTATTAGTGACAATGCCTTAGAACAGTGGCAGGAAAAACTATGCCTATGAGTTAAGCATTTCTATCTTTGTACTGGTACAAGAGATACGAATGGTTCTATTTTTACATGGTTAAAAAAAATCAAAAGTGTAGTATTTTGCGACATACGGAAGTTATACAAAATTTAAATTTCAGCATCCACAAATAATGTTTGTACTAGATGACATCCACACCCATTCATTTATATATTGTCCATAGTTGCTTTCACCCTACAACAGAGTTGTATCGCTGTGATTCAGATCGTATGGTTCACAAAGGCTGAAATATCTAACATGTGGTTTCTTTAAGCTGAGTCCTGAAGGATGGGTAGAAGTGTATAAGCTAAGAGGAGGGTGACAGAAATATCAGATATGCAGCATGGATACAAGACAGCACAGTGTACAAGGAAATGAAAGTAATCACGGTTGCCTGACAAGACATCAACACTGAATAATTATTAAGTGTCCAAACTCTCCCTGCATGCATCATGGCTTCTGAGGACCTCTTGAGAAAAATCAGACCTCCGCTATGGAGATTCACAGCCACAATCTCCAAGTGAAACACTGACACTAACGCTTATCTATTTCCCCAACCCCAAATGTAATGCTCCAGCTGATATAAACTCTGAGTTTCTAAAATATCCTGTGCTCCCTTTATTGGGAATTTTTCAATCCTTTCTCAGTTGCCTAAGGAGAGTGACTGTTTTTCAATCCTGTCTTTAGAATCTCCCAGAGAATTTTTACAACATAAGAATGCCTGAGTCCTGTGTAAGAACTAATGACTAGAATGAAGCGGGGAGTAGGGAGCAGGGGTGGGGGGGCATCCATGTTTTAGAAGTTTCCTAGATGAATCTAATAGGTGGCCAGGATTAAAGCCAGGTGATCTGAGACCTAATCAACCTTTTGATCTCAACTCAGTCATGACTTCCTTCAGGAACTCATTACTTATCTCTACCAGGCTGGGTTCTACGATCCACTCATGTGATCCCAAGTACCCTATATTCCCCTTGGATAACTCCACATTCTATTTTGTTTACTTGCTTCGTTATCTCATTCTCACTCAGGCACAGTGTGTGTCTAAACTCCCTGTTATGGACTCCTACCACCTGATCTCCCTCCTTCACTCTCTGCTAAGCTTATAATGTACTGTTTGACGTCCGCCTCCCCTGATAGACGGTAAATCCTCTGACAGCAAACATCAGCGCTGTTGATGTTCACTGTTGTCTTCATAAATAACATAGCGGCTGACACATAGTAAATAATCAACAGAAATGTGTTTAATGAATGAATGAATACATGAATTGAAGAGCAGCTACACCCTGCCTCAGAGCCAGAGTTTCTTTCCCATCAGTCCGAGAAGGAAAATGAATGTTAGAAATGGCCTTTATAAACAGCACCTTAGAGAGCTTCCTAAATTGGATTCTTTCCCTTTGATTCAAGCGTGGCAAGAACACAGTTCTTCAGTGGCCTTTCTAAAGTGATCCTTCCCCATTTCTAGGGAGTCACTTATGCTCACCTTATACCTCACATCACAGGCCGCATATGAAACATACCATTGTAGGGAGAAGTAAAAGTAAACTAAAACACAGAAAGAGTTATAAACCATCTCCTGGGACACCTGGGTGGCTCAATCATTTAAGGGTCTGATTCTTGGTTTTGGCTCACTTCATGATCTCAGGGTGGTGAGATCGAGCCCTGTACCAGGCCCCAAGCTCAGTGGGGAATCTGCTTGTCCCTCTCCCTCTGCTCCTCTCCCCACTTGCACACACACACACAATCTCTCTCTCAAATAAATAAATAAAATCCTTAAAAAAAATATTGGGGCACCTGGGTGGCTCAGTTAGTTAACCATTTGCCTTTGGCTCAGGTCATGATCCCAGCATCCTGAGATGGAGCCCCACATCAGGCTCTCTGCTCAGCAGAAGCTTGCTTCTCCCTCTTCCTGCTGCACCCCTGCTTGTATTCTCTCTCTCTCTCTCAAATAATTAAATAAAATCTTAAAAAAGAAGAAAACAAACTTAAAAAAAATGAATTAAAAAAAATCTCCTACCCCATTATTAAATGCTTTGCTGCTCTAGATAAATACCAAAAAACCAGGAGTGCTACCATGTTCATGTGGTGGTGGGATGTAGGACTAACAAAAGAAAAAATGAGAGTGAAGTGACTATTATTATAATTTAACAATTACCAATACCTTGCTATATTTAAAATCACAAGAGCTTTTAATAAAGTCTCAAATGGACTCTTTAGGATAGGATATGATAAGTGGATATGACAAGTGACTAGGCAATAATTAATAACTCCATTTCTATACTTAGAACTGCCCAACTTCTAATCCAAGTTTGCTCAACTTCTAATTCAATTTCTAGTCCAAGCACTTACTATCTGCATGACTTTGGGTAACCTACTTACCCACTCTCTTAGTTTCTCCAACTTAGCATCATTTTGAGAATTCAAGAAAATAAGGCATTTTAACCTCTTCCAACACACAGTAAACACTCAGTAAAAATACTATCTAAAAGCACTATGTCCTTAAGTTTTCAACCATCTTGATCATCTTTAATAGTTCCAATGAGCATCACCCATGTTTCCCCCCAGAGTTATAATTATAATTCACTTGATTCTTGCTATCCATTTCCCTTGACTACTTTGGGAAATCTCCTTACAGATGAGCAGAAGACTAAACAGGTTTCCATCTCTAAAGGTCCATCAGGTATGGACCATGACAATTGTATAGTGCTGAGCAATCTCTCCAGCATGTTCTGATGTCATCCCAAGTACATACAACTCCAGGAAATTGCCTGGAACGTTGGTAGCTTATGCAACCGAATATGTCTCGACTCCCTATCTTCATGTTCCCTGCTCCATTACCGCTCTATAGCACAACCTGACATCCATACGCTATCATTAGCATTTTCTTCTTTTAATAAATTTTTGTATTGCATAGACATTAACATAACTCTAGATTAAATAAAGCAACTGTGATATTAGCTATTTATTAAAATATTTAAAAAACTGATATTTTAGGGGTGCCTAGGTGGCTCAGTCAGCTAAGCATCTGATTCTTGATTTCAGCTCAGGTCATGATCTCAGGGTCGTGGAATCAAGCCACATGTGCTCAGCAGGAAATTTTCTGTTCTTTTTTTCCCTCTGCCCTTCCCACCCACCCACTGACGTGCTCTGTCTCTCTCTCTAAAATAAATAAATAAATCTTTTTTAAAAAGCTAATACTTTAGTGTCTTTCCTCGGGTACTATTTCTTCATTTATTTCAAACACATATATGCTATACACCAATCTTGTATTGCAAACATGAATATTAAAAAATAAAACACATTGACCTAAATTCTTTCATGTTTAAAAAAAAGAAGTATGAAAGTATCTTTAAGTGACTGTGTGGCACAAATAATGTCAATAGAAATCACATAAATTTCTTGTCCCAACACAACTCTTTGTAGCTAAATAATTAGACTTTTTGTCTGTATCCTGTAATCTAAACTTTGTACTCAAAAAAAGTATAAAATGGGAGAAGTGAACTGCTTGAAAACATTAATAAATTTTAAGCTTATAGGATTATAGTTGCAGAATTTACACTAACTACTCCCGGGCATGGGTAGTGTTTAAAGTTCATTTTATCCCCATGGGATTCTATAATAAACTTGCATGTTTTGTCATTTTAAACCTATTTTTTTTCACCAGCACTTCAATTCATTGATCTTTTTTTAATTTTTTTATTAATATGTAATGTATTATTTGTCCCAGGGGTACAGGTCTGTGAATCATTAGGCTTACAGCACTTCACATCACTCACCATAGCACATACCCTCCCCAATGTCCATAACCCAACAACCTTCTCCATACCACCTCCCCCCGGCAATCCTCAGTTTGTTTTGTGAGATTAAGAGTCTCTTATGGTTAAACCTATTTTTTAGAGAGTATATTTCCCTTCAGGAAAAAAAATGAATAAAATAAACATAAGTATCTCAAGGCTCAAGTTTTTTATGGATATCTTACAAAAACTGGGTATTTGATACTCAAACCAAGAACAGCATCAAATTGAGAATAACATGGACAAAGACATGTGTAAAAGAATAGCCTACAGTTTCAGGAATTTTGTAGTTAATTTCATCAATACCAGGCACCTAACAAGCCTAATGGTAATACCATTTCAGACACCAAATGACCAAATGTAAAGGTACTTCCTCACAATCCCATGAAAATATCAGCTTAAAAAAAAGTCACTTACACAGTGAAATTCAAGATTGGAACGATCAGGGTAAAAGAAATACACAACGAAATATTCTGAAGTAGAAGTAATTGAAAATTGTGACTCTCACCACAATCCACTGTATCCACATCCCACTATTGACTGTTCATTCTAATTCTGACCTACCCAGTGGTTGAGAGATATGTGTGAACCCTGTGATCCTAGTTGAGATTTAGTACTGATTGGAAATAACAATAGATCTGCTTTGAGTATCAGCATATGTGTACATTTCCTTAACAATATTATTCTGTAGTTGCTTTTATGTCTTCACCTTTAAATATCTCCCATCTACTTTTTAAGTGACCACAAGTCCCACATTATTCCCCTGTTAAACCAGCTGAACAAACTCCCATTATTACTTCTATACAACTATAATCTCTTAGAACAACTGAATCGATGTGCATGATGTTCGTGCTCGCTTCGGCAGCACATATACGATGTGCATGATGTTCATCAAATAAGTAAAATGCTTTTCTATGTGGAATTTTGACTTTGACTATGTCTATACATAAAATAAAGTTAAAAACTATGGCAATTATGTGGATAAAAATGGCCTAGAAGCTGCCCAAATGCTTTAAGGCAATATTTGTACTCCTTGTATTTTAACAACATCTAATTCTACATTTGATAGAGTGCCTTAAAATAAAATCTCCACCTTAAATTTAAGTAAGTCGTTACTTTTTATAAATGACAAATATTTGAATAGTACTAAGAAAAAAAAATAAATCCTAAATGAGGTTTGAGGAGGCATGGATTTTCGTATCAAATTAGAAAAACAGGAAAGGCCTCAATAAGGAAATAATATTTGAACAGTCTAGCAAGACATGAGGCTTCTCTATCCTGATATTTTAGCAGAATAGCATTCTAAGCAGAAGGAATACCAAATGCAAAGTACCAGAGACAGGAGTCGCCCCAGAGGGGAAAAATTGGAGGAAATGCTAGGAGACACTTAGGTCTCCAGTAGAGGAAATTAAAGGGGTATAAGAGATGAGGTCAGAAAAATAACGGAGAGGAAGGTTGAAGGCAGATTGTACAGGTCCTGTGGGATGTACAAAGAGTTTAGATTGTATTCCAGGTGAGACGGAAAACTACTGGAAGTTAAGGAAGAGGAGTAACATGAACCAACGAATTTTTCAGACCACTGTGGCTGCTGCGTTGAGAACGGACTACAGGGGCACTAGAGTGGAATAGAGCACGGAGGAAGCAAGTGTGATCCTCGAGGTATAAAATTTTGTCAATTTTGGAATGCTGGACTGAGAGATGAAGTATTGGGTCAGATTCTGGATATATTCCGAAAACATAGCAGATAGGGTTGCTGATGGGTTGGATATGGAAGATGAGAGAAGAGGAATGAAAACTAGTCTTGAGTATTTTAGTTCAAACATCATGACTGATTGTGTTTTCATCAATTGAGCTGGAAAGATTGTGAGCAGAACAGGCTTCAGGAAGAGTTCTAAGATTGAGGTTTGGGTGTGCTAATTTTGAGACAATTTAATACATTCCGCTGGAAATGGCTGAATAGGCAGTTGAGTATATGAGTCTGGAATTCAGGGAAAAGATATGGGACAAAAATAAAACTTTGAGAGTTGACAGCCTATTAACATTATCTAAAGCTATAATTAGTTAATTACACTTATTTGAAAACACTGATACAACTTTGTGAAAGAAATCATTATGACTTAAAAAAGATTATAATAAATATTTTACTTTCTCAATCAACATATGGGGCGCCTGGGTGGCTCAGTGGGTTAAGGCCTCTGCCTTCAGCTCAGGTCATGATCTCAGGGTCCTGGGATCGAGCCCCACATTGGGCTCTCTGCTCAGAGGGGAGCCTGCTTCCCCTCTCTCTCTGCTTGCCTCTCTGCCTCTTTGGGATCTCTGTCTGTTGAATAAATAAATAAAATCTTAAAAAAAAAAAAAAGTCAGGGGCACCTGGGTGGCTCAGTGGGTTAAAGCCTCTGCCTTCGGCTCAAGTCATGATCCCAGGGTCCTTGGATCGAGCCCCGCATCAGGCTCTCTGCTGAGCAAAGAGCATGATGCGGGGCTCGATCAGGCTCTCTCCTCAGCAGAGCCTGCTTCCCTTCCTCTCTCTCTGCCTGCCTCTCTGCCTACCTGTGATCTCTGTCTGTCAAATAAATAAATAAAATCTTTAAAAAAAAATCAACATAGAGATCTTTGTCCCACATATGAATCCTCAGAAACAGACAAACAAAACTACTTATAATTTATGTCCTAAAACATGCTATAAGTTGGATAATAACAAGAATGATCACATATAAGGCTTAAAATGTTAGGCTACATCTTTTATAAACATGTGTACACATTTTGTTTAATGTACTCCTTTATAAAACAGGAAAATTATGCATTCATACATTTTTCAATTCCATAATGGCCATAACCCTGCATCAGGTATGACTTAAATGTACTAATTGTCTTGGAGAATCCCAGGTGACTTTACAGTGGGTTGGCTATTCCAGAAAAAGCAGTATGGCTTCAGTTCCCTGGTTACTTGTCAGAAGATCCAGTGGTTGTAATCAAAGGGAACCACCTAGTATGGATAGATATCAAAGTATGTACTGACTCTGCCAACTTAGCAGCATCCCTGTATTTTTTAATTAGTCGCATGATTCTGTACTATGCAGAAAAAATGTATCCATATAGTCTTCTGTTATGTGGCCTTCTTATTCTCTTAACCCAGCACTCTTCTGATAACACACATACCATACTCCATGACAGTAGACACTGGCATACTCTTTCTGTAGTCAAGGCACCTAAACCTGATTGCACATAGAAGAGAGTCATTTAATTTTCACGGTTATTGAACAGCCTCAATCCTGAACTCTCTTGTATCATGAAAAGCTTCTATGAGCTGAAAACTGGAAGCAGAAATAATATCACAACTCTAAGGATGGTGAAGGAAAGAACAAATGCCAATTGAGGGTGTGATACTTAAAAAGCTTGGCATTCGGGTTTACAAGTGGCCAAAGCTATTAAAATGTTTATTATAAAACTCAAATCGTAGTTTCAATACAAGCATTTGACTTTAATGTTGAGAAAAACAATATTTGTTGGCATTTAGTTTATTACACGGTATAGAGAAAAGGATTTAAAAACAAAGCATGATCTCTATCATAAGCAGTTGATCTATCCAAATCAGTTTTGCAGAGTCACTCCTCTTGGGTAATTGGGTATTTATCCAATGATTTGCACACAACAGATAAATAATCTTTTTTTTTTTTAAAGATTTTTATTTATTTATTTGACAGATGGAGATCACAAGTAGTCAGAGAAGCAGGCAGAGAAAGAGGAAGAAGGAGGCTCCCCACTGAACAGAGAGCCCCAGGCGGGGCTCGATCCCAGGATCCTGGGATCATGACCTGAGCCGAAGGCAGAGGCCTCAAGCCACTGAGCCACCCAGGTGCCCCAATAAATAATCTTTTACTTAACTTCCAGTGCCCTGTTCTACAAGCTAGACATGTTCCCATCTTTGGGTGTATTTATTTCCTGATACAAAAGATTCATAAACCCTTGGATGTACATCAAAATTATCTGTGAGGTTTATAAAACACTTATGCTTGGATCGGGTACAAAATCTACTCAATCAAAATCCACAGAGATGGGACTGGAAATGATTGTGATAGCAAGCCAAGGCTGATTGCCCCTGTCTTCTTGACTTTAGTATAATCCCTTGCTTATGAGGTCATTAATCCATATGATAAACATTTATTGGCCATCTATTCTACTCCAGGTATAGTGCTAGAAGCCCGAATTTTTAACACAGATGAAAAAAATGCATTCCCTGTTTTAATTTTAGCATCACAAATATTCTGTGATAAATATTCAGGTTTGGAGTAAATATAGTGTGCTTCAGAATGTTATGCAAGGTCAGCTACCTAAGTCTTTATGGTTAAGGAGAGGTATTCCCTTAGAAGATAATATCTAAATCCTAAGTAAAAAGCAATGGTAAGTGGTTTGGAAGTGTTCAAGGTGGAGATCGTAGCTTGCTCAGAGGCAAAGCAGAGACTGACATTTTCAGGAAATTATAATAATATCAGCAAAAGTCTGTTTGATACATTTCTGTAGACACTGGCAATAACTGAGATATATACCAGCTTATATCTCAGGTTGTTAGGGTACTGAAGAGCAACTCATTAGAGCTTCAACCAACACTTTCACTTCATTCAACAAAGATTTATCCAATACTATGTGACAGGCTCTGTTCTATGTGCTTGGGACATACTAAAACAGATAACGATACCTATCTTAATGATTTTAGCGTAACTAAAATATACAAAGGATAGGAACAGAATCTAAAAAATATGTTACATTCTTCTAAAACAATTCTACAACTACTGTCTCTCATCAAGCATTTGAAACTTTATATACTCCTTGCTTAAAGATGGCATTTCATAATATAATAATTATATGTATAATATGCAAATTATTTTCTAGAATGAGTTTACTAAAATAATCACAAATCAAAACTATAGATAGGCTGCTCTTTCTAATATTATTAAGCAAAATCAGAAATCCCTAACAACATACAAAACAGATAAAAGTTTCAAAATGAATATATGCCAGAATTTTTCCCAATTAATACTTTAACAGATTGATACCACTCTTGCCTTAAACTTTCTTGTTCACCAGCAGACAGTGAAATGATGATTTATGTTGCTGTCAAAACAAAAATACTTATTCATATGGTGTCTTTCTCTATGAGATTATTATGTTAAAGCAAACTACAATTTTAGAGGTAATATAAGCAATTAGTAGCTTCAAATATTTAGAAGTGTCTTTGAAGACAATGTGCATAATCTGTTCTCCAAATGAGGAAAGCTTGAGGGATATCCCAATTCATTCACTTATAGAGAAAAAGTAAAGAAAGAGGGAGGGATGTAATTACTGCTAACGACAAGACATGAGTATGTCCCTTCACACCACTCCCAGGTTAACTAGGTTTAACCTTGTTCCAGTCCACTGGGCAAAGTTAAGAAGATAATTTGCAATCTAAATAGTGACTGTATTATATCCTGTGCGTTCTGGCATTCTTGGTAGACCCTGAAGACAGAAATAAAACCAAATCATAGTTACTATCTCCCAGCAACTCCTACAGGAAGACTAACATATAAATGAGTAATTTTTAAAATAATGGCACTTTTTTTTGCAAACTATGTATCTTTTAGTTACACTCTCCCAGTTGATTATATTCCAAACAGCTTTTAGATAACCAGATCTGACACTTCTATACTGAAAGTAATAGGCATACTGCCATGTATCAGTCTCCCAGAGTGGAATAAGACCTGTGGTTCCTTGCAATGGATCCTGATTAGAACTGGCAGCAATTTGTAAGTGTCCTTATTACTTAATGAAACCAAGTCAACCCCAATCTGAACCTTGAATGCTAACAGATACAGCTGTCAACTTCTCCTTAAATAAGTCAGAGGAAACAAAGTAACGTTTGTTGGCTTCCAGCAACAGCCCTTAGCGTTCTTCACCATCTTCACAGGTTTAGGTTTGTTCTTAAAATGGTAAGAGTGCTTTGGCCTCCACCACTGAAACTTAATGCAGGCTGAAGAGCTACCTGAATTGTAACATTGCCTTTTGCCATGTCCTTTTTAAATTTCTCCTTGGTAGCTTTCAAGTTGCTCGCACAATTGACATGGTGCGTACTGTAGTGCCTTTGCATGATTTGTCCATTATTGTTAAGCCCCAGGGC
The DNA here is from genome assembly GCF_963455335.1 of Martes martes. Taxonomy (NCBI): domain Eukaryota; kingdom Metazoa; phylum Chordata; class Mammalia; order Carnivora; family Mustelidae; genus Martes; species Martes martes. Next base: position 104,793,969 of record NC_137891.1, on the reverse strand, counting down.
ACTATAATCATAAGTCAGGGGGGCTGTGTGGAAACATTAGAACACACAATAAAATAAACATGAACAAACGATCAAAAACACGGGCTCTGGAACAAGACTGTCTAAGTTCAATTCCTGGGTCTATCACATAGAAGCTGTGTGACCTTGGGCATAGTAATTAACTTCTCTGTTTTTCAGTTCCTTTATGGATAAAGTGTACATTTTAATATTAGCGTACTTCCAGGGCAATTATCAAAATGAAGTGAGATTCTACGTGAAAAGTGCTAACAACAGGACCTGGAACATAATAATAAGCATACATTTAGTGTTAGATCTTACTATTCTATCTGCCTGGAGATATGAAGCCTGATCTAAATCTTGAAGTAGGTAAAGACATTTCCTAGATGGACGAGAAGTGAACAGATATTCGAAGGAAAGAGAATAGTGTGTTCTAGGACAGGGGAGAATACCGGCAAGAGGTTAAACATGGCTGAAAATGGGGCCAGGTCTGTGGCAGGTGGGAAATAGCTGGTCACCAGTCGGGACATACAGAGGGGTCCCATCCTAAAGGCCACTCTACATCGTGCTAACCCATGTGCACAATATATTTATTCTCAAAACCAGTGAAGTATTCTGAAGACTCATCAGCGTTCAGAAAGAAGAGTGACGGGAGGGTGTGCTCCACTGTTGACACGAGCCTAAAGAGAGAAGGCAGGGAGAACAGCGGTACAACATGCATGGCTCTTCCTTCTCCGCAGAGCTAATAGGAGCACGAAGTGCAAAGTGCTTTCAGAGTTTCTTATTAGTTTTGTCAGGAATTGCAACCTCTGCCCTTTCTGGCAGTCATCCTTTTGGGAAGTTGTTTGTGAAGAGCTGAGTGGGGAAGGAAAGCCAACCATCTCACACAGTGGAAAGTTCACGCCTGTAAGACCGGATGCCAGTTTACCAGTCAGACAGAGGAAGGAAGCTTCCGCTGACACTCTATGCGCTCCAGTTCTATGAATAGGGACCTTCATTTGCCTGTACAGTACAGGGCCATTCAAGAGCAATTAAATTTGTTTAAAATAAGAAAGAAATGCTTTTTACGGAAAAAAAAAGAAGGTTTGAAGGGATTGCAAAAGTTGATTGTGCTAAAGCACTTTTACACAGGTTTGTTTTAGTTCTCAATTGTCAAGTCGTATTTAAGCTGGTCTCTTACTCTGAAATATGATAACCTTTCTTTTCTCTGAGTTCTTTCTCCTAAATTAATAGCACTGTCTCTAATTCCATGCGCAGCAAGCAAAGAGTTTATTTTACCAGATAACAGTAGGTCTGGTGATCAGCCAATGTCTAAAGAACCAGTAGCCAAGTCAGTAGTAGGCCAAAGACTGCAACCAACAGACTCTGCTCACTAAATCACTTTAAAATCGGCTTTCATCTTCTCTACCAGCTAGTATTATTCAAGTCGAGTTTTGAGACAACGGAAAGTACAAAAAAAAATGCCTACAAAAATAAAATTACATTAGGGTTTTGCAAGAAAAAGAAATATATAGAGTAGACACATTATAATACAAAAGACAGGTTAAAATGAAAAAAAAAAGTTTATATTCTGAATTAAATTGCAAGAGAAATTAGAAGAAAAAAGTCCAAATTTAGGGACGTCATTAGAGTATACCAAAAGCTACACTGAAATTTGCATTTAAAGTTGCCTCTTCAGGGAGAGAATTTAGGGAACACTGCAGCTTTTTATAGCATCAGTGCACACCTCTCTTTCTTCTTTGCTAAGGAGCAAAACTTCAATGATCAAAAACAAAGTTTGGTTTCCTCTCACCACTCCCAGCTCAGGTCACATTTCCCCAGTATCAAATGAGGGAAGTGGAGGAGTAAAAGCAGAAATGCAGATCGGCTCTCAGCCCCCACTCTGTAGTTGCCTTGAATTCCTAATGATTACACCAACTGCCCTTAATTATTTCTCCAAAGGTAGGAGGAAATAAAAGTGTGTTTAGGATACAATGGAATTCTGGCTTTTGAATAGCTAAGTATAATAATTAAAAATGATATAAGATGATGGGGATAGCTCAGTACTTATAAAACCCTATACTCATATAAATTGCTAGCATTGATCATGAGTATAAACATTAGATTAGCTTCCACAGTATCTTCTCCAGGATCCTAAGGACATGTACTGTTTTCCCTGAAGATAGGAAGAGTCTTCATTTGGTGGAAATACCAGATCTACCATTGTTGTTGTCAGCACAACAAATATCATGTAATCTCTTAGTAGTGTCTACTTCCCTATAGATTAATGTCCATTTATTTTTGAGGTGGAAGTTGTATATGTAGTCTCAGATGCTTTAACAATCCAAAAGAAAAATTAATTGGAATTTGCACTACTAAATGCTCTCCTATATTTTCCCAGAGTTTGCCACTTGTCTGTGAAAAGATTATCTATTCAACAAACAAACCATATCAAGTAATAATCAATTCATTATCTGGTTTAGGACTAAAACCATACATATGTATAGTATATACCATCTAATCAAACTAAAATGAACTTGGAAAGCGTAGAAATGTGACATCATTTATAATAAACACATAGATATATTATTAAATGGATATATTCTTTGAAGTAAATAATTTATAATATATTTATATTATATAAATATATAATTTCTTAGCTTCTTGAAAATTTGAAGTGTGTCCGGTCCTCCATTAACAACTTTAGAGTATGTAAAAAACTACGTTCCCAATCCAGCAACAAACACAGACAAAAAATATTTTACAAACTATTATGCTTTCTTCTCTGATACCGATAATCCTAAGAATCACATAATTAGGTATATTAACAGTATAAATGATCAAAAATCACCTTTCTCCAAACTCAGGAAATTGAGGAATTTTTTAATACATTCTACAACTCTGTTTCCTGTCTGATTTTCTTTAAATCAATCATTTTCACTTAATTCATCTTCTCACTAAACTCCAACACGTACGGTTAAACAAAGTTTGGTCATTCCATAAAGTCTCAGACCCACCATTATTTACAGATATTTTTACCACTATTGCAGAACTTCACTATACTTACTTGGAAAAACACTGACTATTATAGAAATATTTTTTATGTTTTCATGAGAAAAACCATTCAGCTAATAACTTTTCTGCGCCTTGGTTTCCTTATTAGTGAAGTGAGAAGACAGTAAAGGGAAACAATCTCTACAATAATTCTTATCTCTAGCATTCTCTTAAAAAAATCTAAACACCTTTCTTCCTTTGAAAAATTCACCTTTTTATTACACACTCAGCCAAGCTTGATTTGAGTCCATTCATTGTCATTCACTACCAAACAGACAATGCTTCAATAAATTAACCAGAGTGAGGAGAGTTTTTTCCAGAAAAGAAGCAAGTTTTAAAAAAGAAAGGTAACTGTTTAGTTTGGGGGTTTGTACTGTGTTTTGTTTTTTATTTTTTATTTTTATTTTTTGTCAGAAATCCTACCCAAGAATGTGAAAAGAGATTCATGTTTGCTCTGCTATATTTTAGGGGTAAGTTAATTTGAATAATATGGTCTATGTTAGTCACATTGAGGCAAACACAGAACCTAAAATATTAATTAAATAAATTGTAAGTCATTATACTACCTAGGTATATACATTTTGTTAAAAAATATGAGAATACCTCTTAGAGAGTAATTTTTATAAAGTAGAGTCTCAGTTAAGTATTTATTATGAAGCAAATTGTTACTTTAAGATATTAAGAAACTTAATTTTAAAGCCAGTAGACAATTCTGGGAAAGTGTCTATTATTTAATGGAATATATATGTGGCACCTAAGTCTGTGTAAAACAAACAGGAAGATGCTTCTCATAAGATAGTTGGTTTTCATTACTGTTTTTCTATCAGACTGTGTCAATTTTTATTTAAAAAACAAGAGGAAAGACAATACAGATAATCCTAGTGGACACTGCATTTGTTATCAGAAGTGTATCTGACCTTTTAACTGATTCATGATTAAGCAGCCACAGAGACAAACTTGATCTCTTTGCAAAGCTGGATTAGCACATACTCTGGAAGCCAGCACCATTTCACCTGCTGATCCTGGGCACTCAAAACACTCCAGCAAGGCTTACTACCAATTGCTGACAAACTCTGAAAGGTGCTCATAAAACTAATCAGCTTCTTGCAAGACACACTATTGGCTTAACCACCAAAGGTTGAATACCATTTTAACTAGCAAAAAATGATTCAATTAGATACTATTTTTCTTATATTCAATTGTAGTTTAACTTATTTTTAAAAGTCTTAAAACCATCACTCTGAACACAATCACAACACAGTCACTATAAATTTCAGGTAAATCTCAGGTTCTGTCTATAATAAGCAATTGCCAAGTTGATAAATCCATAAATTTCTGAGATAAAATATTTATGTTAACCACAGGGAAACAAATGAAACATAATATTGAAGTTAATGCATACGAATGTATTATAAAAATAACACTCTTTTATGCTAAATCATAATAAATACTAAAAAATTTTAATAGGCATGTTAAAGATGACCAAGTTATGGAGTTTGGATTTGCAAAGTAAAATAATATGATTCTGTATGAGAGTATAAATTTTCTTTTAATTCATTCTCTCCAAAATCTATGCTTTGTAAGGTAGATGTTTTAGGATTCTAACTACACTTTTTTTAGAATCTAATTTATTATGAACCCAGAACTCCTTAAGACTTTAATGTCTTAAATCCAAGAAATACAAATTTTAGATGAAAATAGGCTGTTTTAAATTACCTTTCGATTTAGCAACCAGATCACACCCTACATCTCACCAACATCAATAAATTATAGTACATAATACTTTTATTTAGGAACTGGAATGAAATCATATTCATTGCTAGTTCAATTGCAAATCTACTGGCTACCCTAAGAACTAAACACTGGATTTATTTTTTCCTTGTGTAATGATTCAGGCCAATGTTTCCTTTTTAAGCATCAGTATACTATTACTTCCTTTTTAAAAGTTTATTAAGTGGCAAAAATGCCAACAAGAGTAGATTTGTAAATATTACTTAGTGGGAAGTAATAAGCACCTAGCAAGTTGATGACGCAAATACCGAATCTTAGAGTCTGATCATCCACTCTTGTAACGTTTAAGACATTTCGTCAGAAATGACAAACAAAAACAACATATGATCCTTAAATTTTGCTATTTCCCACATTATTTGGCCTTAAAATAATAAGCGGTGTTCTTTTTTCAGCATTTACTTAATGTGGTACTGGGATGATTAAGTGTTTCAGGTCTGAAGCTAGATTGAAAAGAGACAATTTAAGCATTACAAGTGTAGAAATTTGACCTTTCTGATATCCTTAGAGTTTTAAGGAAGGCAAAATGTGGAAAAGGAACAAAAATTTTCACTGAAATAATCCCTGAATGTCTACAATGGTGCCTCTTGAGTTTATATTTCATCCATCTTCATCGAAGAAAGTTTGGTTTCTATACTTTTAAAATAAGAGCTGGCATTGTGATACATTTGTCCATATGTGTGTGTAACAAGTTGAAAAAGAAACGGTAGATCTGTACTTTCTTAATGGAGAGTCCTTTTCCATCATCATTGTAGTTAGAAGGATTTTTAAGAGGCCCTAGGTTCTAAGGGAGATGCTTAAATTCCAAATAATAAATAATACCAGCAGAGGGCAGAACTGCTGACAGAAATGACCAACCCAGCTGGTGACCAGGTACCAAAGGTAAAAAGCAAACTTTTGATGGATTCCACTTTCAAAGACTCTACCATTTATCCTTGAAAATATTGAAATGAATAAATCAAAATAATGAGCACAACTTGTATCCACATTGAAGCAAAATTTAAATTTGAGGCTCTGACTGTATTTACCAGGGAAAGCCAAGAGGAAGACTAATCCAGCACTGCCTGCTACTCAGGAAGGTGAGCACCACTAAGCTTGGAGAAGGAATACAGACCTGGTTTCCCAGAGTTCGGCCTCCGGGAGCGCTAATTCCCATTAGGGAGAACTCAGATCTTGGCATCTACCAGGGCCAGACTCAGGTTTCTGCTAAAGCCTGCGCATTTGGAATTGACAACTTATTTCTCCCTCAGCCAATCCTCGCCACCCTCCTTCCTACCCCTCACTTCTCTGTGCACTCCCGACAAAGCTCGTTTTTCTACTCTAAACTGTTTGGACTCCGTTAACTCCAAAGGCCTTTGCCCGCCAGTCGTGTCTACGGCACCTAACGGACCGCTCCAGCCAGATGCCTTTGCGGGAAAGGGCGGGGGAAGGGGAGGGAGGAGGCAGAGGGGAGGAGTGAAGTCGCTCTCCCTTCTTGGGTACTGACAGGGCTGCAGTCTTCTGAGCAGGTCTGGTCATTGAATATTTGGTGGTGCCACGTAGGAACTTTTCCTTACCTCTCCCCTCCCACCCCATCCCAGGCCCCCTCCTCTTCCCTCCCAGTCCCTATTCCTCCTCCCCACCCAGTTTGCTTGGCGAGTTTCATCATTCTCCAAGAGAACTGCACGTCCAACCTGCAAGAAGAAGTGGGGGTTGGGGGTGGGGGGTCACAGTGGAGAGGAGTGGACTGAAATTCAGGGAGCAGTGTTCTCCCTATCTTCCACCCGTTCTTTATAGGCTGCCAATTTTTTTTCCACTTAAAATCTCTTCAAAATGCCACACACACACACACACACACCCACACCATTCTCAAGTCTTCTAGATTCATCACCTCTGCTTTCTCCTATATCCCGAAAAGTAAAAGAGCCTGTTTCTCACTTTGTTTCACACAAAGAACTTTATCAAGGTTCATTTTATACCCTTTCTCTATATTTTCTCCTCAGCTCACCCTTAAAAAGATATTTCCATTAGTTAGAATCTGAAGAAACCAGAAGATGTGTTCAAAGGGCAGTCTAGGGACTATTCCTCAAACAAAAGCTTTGTACAACTGCCCTTGTGTTCAAGGTAATATTTTTCCTCTTTTCAAAGACGCTGAAAAGTGGTGAAGGGCATTTCAGCAGGCTCTGTGCCTGACAGATCTTTTTTTCCTGCTACCTCTTCTCCCATTACTGTCCCGCCTACATCCATCTCTCTCTCCAGCCTTCACTTCAACCTGGTGGCAGCTACAATCTGGATTTCATTTAAGAGAATTGTTTTGGGGTTTTGGGGGGGTGGGGGTAGGGCGGGGGAGGAAGCGTAAAGAGGGGGAGGGGCACAGAATGACAAAGACCGAGGGCACTCTCCCACCTCCCCAAAACCATTTTTTTTTTCTTACCTCCTCTGACCTCTCTAGCCTGGAAGAGGAAAGTCAGTGCGAGGGTTGTTATGGTGAAATTCCAGAGCCACCGTTTCGTTTTCCACCTAGAGGACCACCGCTCCATCTCCGGGCCCCGCACTCAACTGTACTCAACCCACGAAACTGCGATTGCAGACCAACTTCGTCCCTTCCAAGGTATCGTCGGGGGTGTTTGCTACACAGCCATTGAGGTGGGAGAGGGGGAAAAAGTCAAAGGGCTTTTTCTTTAAAATTTGATGGTTTGCTTCCTTCCTGTGTCTCGCCCCCTCCTCTCCCTCTTGGTTGGCCCCGCCGGCCGGGACCCTCCGATCCGTCCTCTGCGGGGCCCTGCCTTCAGACTGAAGGCAGATGAGGGGCTTCAACCGAAAATCTGAGAGGACTGCGTGCCCCTAAAGGCTTCATGCCGTCAGTGGGCCGGACGAGAGGCTCTGGGCAGCCCCCTCCTCCGCCCACTCCCCTCCCGCGCCCCCCTTACCCCGAGAGAAACTGACAAGCCGGCTGAGGGTCAGACCCAATCACACGCCTCTCGGGCGGCCGCAAGCCCGCCCCCCTCTCCCTCTGTCCAAGAATCAGGACTCTGGGCAAGCCCAGCCCACCAGCCACCCCCCATCTCCCCTCTCCTCTCCTCCCTCCTCTCCTACCCAAATCCCCGAGAAGAAATGGGAGGGAGTTACGCGGGACGCGTGCTTGGCTCCAGCACTTTGGGAATGAAAGGAATTGCAGGAGAGCCCCGGAGCCCACAGAGTTTTCAAGGAGCTTCTGTATTCAATAAAAACAGCTACTTGTCTACTTGCACCCGTCTGTTAGCCTCTCGTTCGTCGGCGGGGGAGGGGAGGAGCCCAGCGTCTGATTTGCCACACCGCTGGAGTTCTGGGCTGGCAGCCGTAACCTTATCCTTGTGCAAAAATCTGCTTCTTATAGCAGACCTGGAACCAGAGGACTCGTTGCTTTGCCTGCTCCGAAAAGTATTTTTATTTTATTTTATTTTATTTTATTTATTTTTGAACCGAGAATTACAAGGGACGAAGGTGAGGTGGAGGAACCTAAGAGGTCAAAACCCCTGATCTTTTAGTGAAGCTGTCCTTCGGGTTCTGAAACTGACACGTTTCTGTCTTAAATGTTTAAATTCTGCACTACCTTCATTCAGAGTCTCATCTCTTAAAGAGCTGAACGGTACTCTTGAGGCAGGAGGAGAAAGAGATGTATGGGAGCTGACACTGAGGGGGTGAGTAATTTAATTTTCCAGCTGATTCTGACTTGATCTCAAATGAGGGGGCAAAAGGGGACCAGAAAAGACAAGGAAGGCAACTAGCTGAGATCTCCAAGCGTTTAGGCCCCAGCTTCTGTAAATGGTCTCGGAGGAGCTGAAAGCATGGGCACTCCAAAGAGTATAATAAAGGATATGTTTCTAAATTCCTTCTATTTACCCTTCCTCGAAGTGATAAACTTAAACCTGGAATATAGATTCCCTGGTCATTTTTTCCAAGGTTAAATTATTCCCTCTTGTTGGCTCCTTTTTGTTCCTTAATATTTCCTGAGATGTCTCTTTCAAGAATTTGCTGGAACAGAGCCCAACAAGGTAGCCTGCATACATTAGGCACTCAGTAGAGAGGGACTGAGTTAATGAATACATTTTTCTGTTGACAAAGACTGGACACTTTGATCAGGGCCTATGCTGAGTGTTAAAGATGTTTCAATGCTTAAGGATTCTCAACTGAGTTTATGAGGCATGTATGTCCATTAATCTCTAGGAACCTAGCTTTCTGTTAGTTATCAAAATACACCTCATGATCCATTAGATTGATGAAATAATCCATGTATGTGGTTTAGAAGTTGGAAGGAAGGTTTTCAGAGACAGGATGGAGGCCCAAGATGGAATTGTTTAACAACATAGATGAGGCATATAAAATGGGGAAAGCAATTACTACTAAAGCAAAAAATACCAACAATATGACTGTCACCCTCTGTGACAAAGAACCATTCCCACATCAAGAAGTTTACCTCTTTGATAACAGTTTAAAACAAACAAATGAAAACCCCACTTTATGTTGGAAATGCTATTGGCAGAATCTTTGGGATGGCTTATACTAGCTGCAGAGAAATATCACCAACTAGCTTTTCAGATTCCAACTCAAGTTGCTAATATAATTTCATAAAATGATTACATATTATATTGTGTTTAAATGTGGAAAGTACAATTATAAATTAAGAACCTTATGATGGAAATATAGGTCAACTTGCCACCTTAATTATCCTTCTCAAAATGAAAAATTTGTGTGCATTTTCAGTTACTATACTTTCTGAAACACGATTTTTCTGTTCAATTCTTTGTAACTTTCTGAACTTGTTTTACAGGTCTTCTCCTAGATGTAAAAGAGCAAAATAAATACAAAGTTTAAAATATGTATCTGTGAGGCTGCCAGATTCCTGAATCAACTCAATAGCCAGAGATAGTTAACAACGCTTGTAGCAACATGTAAGAGTGATACTCCAAATTGTTTCTCATTAGCTCTCCTGATTTACTGAGAATTCCATGGCCTGATACCATTCTAGAAGGTGAGAAATGATGCAGTCAGTCTAGCATGCCCCACTTTCTGGTCACATCTCAGGCCTTCTCATTGGGGTGAAAGGGTCCTTTCAGGCAAAATATCTTGGGTGAATAGAGTTTTTACTACCTTATGCTTTCTGTACTCTGTGGTCTAAATTCCTCTGGCCTCTGCCCAGCTAGGCATAACCTAGGTCTGAATTAATGCCTCTGGAAGGAAATATAGTAGATTCATGGAAAGGAGTAGGTAATTATGTCTAACTCTGGCAGTCTGTATGCAGCTCCCAGACCTAGAGCCTCCCCGGAGCCAACTCATGGATTTACAGGTAGTGAATTCAGCAGAAGGAAAGGTAACACTAAGCAACAAAGGGAACAAAGGGAAGCTGGAAGGCACATGCCTCACCACCTTCAAATTCTGAAGGTGTTAACTGCCAGGGGCATGACTTCCTAGGTCACCTTTTAGTCAGTCCTTGGTATTCATATATAGATTCAGGATGTAACAAAATATGACAGTTTCCTTGACATTGGTCTTTAATTTGGAGCACAATTAGCTATATGACATTCCTATCTTGTCACTTTAAAAGAAAATGTTTGGAGATATTTGCTCAACTTTGTAGAATTCATTCTGATTTTTAGTCTTTCAAAACCAAGATGAAAATGGCTTAGAGAAAAAAAATAGTCATTTCTTTTGTAGTAGTATTTTAGGTTGACTGTCCATATTGGCTTCTCAGGGAAACTAAGATAATAATTTGATAATTGACTGGGATGTCAGATTAGGGGAATTTAAATGTTCTAGACAGCCTTCAGTGTTAATGGAGCTTTAGTGAACATTGTGAAAAGTTCATAGATCTCCTTTAATCTCTTCACGTACGTCTAGGCATCAGGGGATGCCAATTGAAAATGAATGTTTTAAGTATTGAGACCTCAATAACCAACCTGGGAATGAAGAAACCTGGTCCAGAGCTGGTTGCCCATAATACAAATAGTAATGAAGTATTGGAAATAGAGCGAACTCTACATAGTAAGACCTAAATCACTACAGGTGGAATTAGGGGAAAAAAGAAATAAATTAAGTGGCAAGATTTTAGAAAAGATACGTCATCTTTTAAATCATTTGACATTCATTTTTCTTTTCTCATACTGATGTTTTATCCTCTCATTTTTGTTACATATAACATAGATATTGATATATATGATATGTATATTATATATAAAGTATATACATATATGTCTAGTATATGTATATACATTTTCTCCAGACATTTTACTGTAACTAAAACCATTGCACAGAATTTGACTTACTGAATGAGAAATTATTATGGGGGTGGGAAACTGTTGCACACATCAGAAATACTTAAAATGTTTAAAAGAAAATTGCTGTTGAATATAATCCCTCTCTTACTGTGCCTAATGGTTTGTCTTTCTTGCCCTTTTCTGAACTTAGGTCAATTATTTTAAGTAAGAAATGACTAAGCAGTTTGACATTCATCTTACAGTTTTTCTAATACATGAGAGGCTAAAAATTAGGCTCTGTTTAAAAATGGTGTTAGTCCCTCTTACCTCACAGATGGCCTATTGTACTGTGAAAAGGTGGGGTGGGGAGAGGACAGAAAAGTTTATTTCCATAGTCCATCCTAGCTCACAAGTACCCCATAGTGATGCCTGGGTATTTTTTGGCACCTTTCCTGTGAAACAACTTACAGAACTTCAGAGAAATCCAAATTTAGCCCAATTTCCATGATAAAACAGACTCTTCGGATGAAAAGATTGGTCTGTTGGAGTGTTAAAGGCGCCAACTCAGAAATGACTGACCCACCCTGTTTAAAATAACCTAAAGAAAACAAAATATAAGTGAACCCACAACAAGCAAGGAATATTGCCCCGTACATGCATGTACACCTCTCTGAAAATATACTTCACTTAGCTATATTTGTTATCCTAGTTCTTTTTCATAGTTGTCCAAAGTAGAAAAGAAGAGCCAGAACAGAATGATTCAGGTTAAAAACTTGAATATTTTTTTGGACATTTGTCAAGATATTTTTACTCTCTCTATCTTTTTTTTTCTTCTTAATTGAATAGATTTGGCATTTACTAAACTCCTGTGTGTTAGCAAAAATATAACACGACTTTTTAACAAAGTGGCACAGGACAGCATCAACATCTCTACCTGTGGAAGTAAAGATGGGATTTTAAATATTTCAGTGAGCCACATGTCATGACCAAAAGAAGTACCACATCAATGAGATATCCCAATGATGTTTCACTGTATATGGCTATCATTAGAGTAGTATTCATCTTGATTCACACTGGCTGTTCCTAATTGAAAAAAAAAAAAAAAAAGTTGCTGGGGCACCTGGGTGGCTCAGTGGGTTAAGCCTCTGCCTTCGGTTCAGGCCATGATCTCAGGGTTCTGGGATCGAGCCCCGCATCAGGCTCTCTGCTCAGTGGGGAGCCTGCTTCCCCCTCTCTCCCTGCCTGCATCTCTGCCTACTTGTGATCTCTCTCTGTCATATAAATAAATAAAATATTTTTTTTAAAAAGGCTGCTGAGGTAAGGATTTCAACTTCTTTAAAGGGATTACTTCCTCTTAAGAATTTACTCATATGAAAAAAAAAAAGAATTTACTCATACAAATAGTTGTGGGTTTTTTTTTTTTTTTGGACACATCATTTCATAATATAATTAATAAGAAGAACCAAGATGACCAAATGTACCATTGCACCTTCTCAAATACGTAGACTCCTTTTTTTCCACCTCTATCCTGCCTTCACAGAGTCCCCACTGGCATTTGTCAGTATTTTTGACTGAAGATGATTATTATTTCCAGACAGCCATATGTAATCTGTTTTGTGCCTCCACCATTTGTACCAATTCATTTCATTCTGGAGCCAAATGCATGTGCTTTGGAAACTGAAGACTCACATAAAATGGATTTCTGAATTATATACAATATTGCTGTTGTTTTTATATGACAGTCTCATACATTCTCTTGATGCGACAACAAATGCCAAATACAAGATTTAAGGGTGGTGAATATGGTTAAATATCAAACTAGATCTGATTTGTAAAACATCTGTGATGAATAACTCCAACTTAATTTGTTTTGCAGATTCTCAGTATTTAATAATCCTCCCAATATTATATTTTTTGCCAGTACTGGTATGGTCAAATTATTACACATTCAAATGCTGGACAAACAATAGATCTTATTTCAAAAGTTTTCATAGTGTAATCTGTTAAGACTGGAAAATCACATATGGATTTAAATGGTTGTGAAACAAGCAATATTTGATATGAAGGTGTACTTTTAAATGCAAAACACTTTTGTCACTATAATATTTTTTTATTCAAAATTCTTATTTTGTTGTTGTTGGTCTTCATAATATCTTCATTAGGCAAGAATGTGGTAATTTTAATAGTTTCATTTTAAGGATGAGGTTAGGCATACTCAGATCAAACTAGGCTAGGAATACAGAAACAGAATATGTGACAAAAATTTTATTTCATACTTCTGTTTTCATTACTAATTCTTTCCTTATAATAACACATTTTTAGATTTTTTTGTATTTTATAATAAGCACATCATTTTTCTTATAGATTAAGTATTAAAATGAATAAACTCCCCAGTCCTACACATCTTTAAATAAAAGTAATGTTACTGACCTTACTTATAACCTTAAAAAATGTATAAATCTAACTAAAGAGTTATATCTTTAAATACATTTCTAAGAAATAAAAAGCTTGTTCTTAAAGGTAAAGGAAGATAAATTCTGATTATCTCAATGCCAAATCTCAAGTTTCATTCTCTTCTGGAATTTAAAAATCACATTAGGACTTTATACACTTCTGCAGACAGGAAACACTACTGACACTATCCCTAAGTAATTTTATACTTTCTAACAAGAGAAAGGAAAAAGGCATTCAATATGTTAAATAGAAGAAATATCATAATTACAATAATATTTTGCAAATGCATGGAACATCTTGAAAATTACAAGTATTACATAAGAACTTCTAGTTCAGGTTGCCTGGGTGGCTTAGTTAAGCATCTGCTTTGGCTGGTCATGGCCCCAGGGTCCTGGGATCCCTGCTCAGTGTGGAGACTGTTTCTTCCTCTCCCACTGCCCCTCCCCCTGCTTGTGTGCGCGCTCTCTCTCTCAAATAAATAAAATCTAAAAAAAACAAAAAACAAAAAAACTTCTAGTTAAAAATTTTAAAACTTTGAGCAGAAGATATATCAAGCCTTCTAGACTACACATTTTCTTCTAAACTATGCATTCATTTTATGTTGTATCTTGAATGTCTTGGTTTCCTCTCCTCATTGATCTCTGCATGCTTTTGTTGACACTTAACTGTGCACTTTAATGCAGATTTAAAACACAAAACAGCCTGTTTATGGGTGCCTGGGTGGCTCAGTTGGTTAAGCTACTGCCTTCAGCTCAGGTCATGATCCTGGAGTCCCGGGATCCATTCCCTCATCGGACTCCCTGCTCAGCAGAGAGTCTGCTTCTCGCACAGACCTCCCTTTTCTCATGCTCTCTCTCTCATTCTCTTTCTTTCTCTCAAATAAATAAATAAAATCTTAAAAACACACACACACACACACACACACACAAAAGAGCCTGTTTAAATGATTTCGTCCATTATTTTAAAGCATTGAAACTCAGATATAGAGTCATTACATTCCTGAGATCCAAGATGAGATTGGAACCTGCCAGGAAGATACTGGCAATACCATGGGACTCTTACCAACCTGGAAGGAAGGCTGAACATCAGCACAACTGATAAAACAGGATTTCTGAGGTGTGGACAATCAAGACAAATTTCAACATGTTCCTTGAGGCACAGTTTACTGGAATATTTTACTGTATCAGTGTTCAAACTTCAGACAGATCCGTTCTGCTTCTACAGTCCCATCAAGTTTAGATCTCCTTCTCATCTCTACCATTTCATGATAATAAGAATCCTGTATGGTTTTTGTCTAACGTCCTGTGAACTTTGATCATGACAACAACCCTACATTGCTTCCTCTAGTCTCCATTGCCTTCTCTTATTATTCCTACCCAGAAATTCTGAAGCAAAATATCTGAGTAAATTTTATTGAATGGGTAGCAATGAAAAAAGAAACATGTCAGGGAATTCGCATAAAGATTTCAAATCATTGGTGATAAATAACATTTTTAATTCATATATAAACATATTCATATTATACCTAAAATATAGACCATGGCAAAAATAGTGCCATGAGTTATTCTCAAAAATACATCCTATATGGACAGTGATTTCATAAATATTTGGATGGGATATTAGCCAAAATCCTAGAACCTTAACATTCAGGTAAAGAAAGAAAAGTCAACTAAATAGGAAAAAAAGAATCCTATTTTGGGAATAGCTGTTATTACTTATAGAAAGGGATTTTTTAAAATAAAATTTGTATTCTATAAAACTGCTTATTTGAGATTATAACTTACATAAAATTTGATCATGTAATGATCAGAAATATTTTAAATATACACATAAATACACACATATATACACACACACATACATACCTTGGAGCTCAAATAAATAACTTAATGAAATGTAAACATTATCCAGAGATTTTGTGATGGATATTATAGTTCTCTGAATAAATATGTACTTATTTTGTCTCTGACTATAGACCAAGAAAGATACATCTTACTATTTATTGAAAACCTGACTCAGTCTTTACTACCCTTGTCTTTAGCAATATTCCTGGGGAATATTTAAAAGGAATGCCCATCCAGCCTATCATTCTCATAGCCTGTGAACATCTTTGAGTCCATTTACATTCCAAATCTATTACTAAGACATCTTGCATTGCCAGAGAATTTTATTTTTCAGAATTTCAGGGACTAGAACAGGGATAAATTATTGAGTATTTTTGCAAGAAAAACAGTCAGCATGGGAGAAAATTGCATATCTTAAGGGAGAATTCCAGGGTACTAGAAGAAAAAGATGAGGAGAGAACACAATGGAAACAGGAAAAAAAAATAGACTTTTAGTAACAATTGTTAAGTGAGAAATGTTGAAGCAAGGGTGGGTGGTCTAAGAACATGTTGGAAGAAGTGTTATTCCATGATGTATTTCCTTACATTTTCTCCTCTTTTAATATTTTTAAGGATTTTTAAAGTAATCTCTACACCCAGTATGGGGCTTGAACTCTGAACCCCAAGATCAAGAGTTACACACGCTTCACTGACTGAGTCAGCCAGGTGCCCTACATACCCTCGTTCTCCTGCTTCAAGGACAAACATTTGGCTGGGCTATCTTAGCTCAACTCATTGTCTCTTTTTCTATGACTGAGATTTACAATATTGGCTTTCCTGGTTATTGGCCTTTGGATTCCAACTGAATTATATCACTTGGATCTCCAGCTTACAGAAGGCAGATCATGGTACTTCTCAGCCTCCATGACCACATAAGTCAACTCCTCACAATGAATGAATGAATGAATGAATAAACAAACAAATAAATAAAGTTTATTTTACATATAAATGTATGTGTACATATATATTGACTTCATTTTATTGTTTTGGACTGCTCAACTTTCTTGAAGCTCCTTCAGAGAGACTTTAGAGTATTCTCATCCTCCATACTATCCAAAATATTTGTTTTTAGAAGACCGTTATATATAAACAATATTTATAAATAATGTAAAAAAAGAATCAAAGAGCACATGCAGAGAAATCAAGATTTATATAATAAATATTAAAATCAAGAATGGTTTCTCCTCCCTATATTTCAATTATAATAACAATAGAATCTAGAGAAAATGTTATCACACTGGCAAATTCTAAAGTGGCATTTTGGGAGTGATACACAGCTATAGGATATAAATATACCAATATATGTCTTTCTATCAGTAACAAAAAAAAGTAATAACAAGACAACTTCAGAGACAAGAACATTTTTTATTTACAACTATAAGAAGCAGGGATGTGTACATAGCTTCAAACAGGATAGCAATAGTCTGCTTCTATTAATCAGAATTAAGATACTTTTGAAAGAAAGATATTTTGGTCTGTTTGGGTTGTTAAAACAAAAAATACCATAGATTGAGTAACTTATAAACAGAAACTTATTTCTCACAGTTCTGGGAGCTGGGAAGTATAAGATCAAGATGCCATCGGATTTGGTGTCTGGTGAGGACCCACTTCCTCGTTCATAGATGACTATCTCCCCACTATAACCTTACATGATGTTTCAAAGGGACAAGGTAGTTCTCTGAAACCTCTGTTATAAGAGCACTAATTCCACTCACCAATATAGGTGCAATGAATGACATTTGCTGTAGACTGAATGTTGTGCCCCAATTCATATATTGGAATCTAATCCCTGATGTGATGGTATTTGGAGGTGGGGCCTTTGTGAGGTAATTAGGTTATAAGATAGAACATCGGTGAGCAGTTAGATATGGTAGGTAACAGAGAATATTATGAGGACAAACTTGAAATGAAACAATTTAAGGATTATATTAAAAGAGGAGGGATCAGTTTAATGCAAGTCTCTTTCACTTTGCTTCTTAGGAGTGCAGAGCATTCACAACACCCAGTTGTCAGATAGGCAAACCCATATATCACCATTTAAGCAACTATCACAAAACCACAGAATTTACCAGGGATTAAGCCAGAAATAGCATTCAAAAAATTGAGCTGCAAGTCCCACTCTTTAACCACTAGCACCACTCCCTTCCTACAGTACATTTAGTGTGAAATAGTTTTTTGGTTTCTTTTCATGCTGTAGTCAACTGAAGTAGGGTGGAAAAAATTAAAAACAGCCCATGCACTAAAAATGCATTTTTCTTCCCATTTAAGGACCTTCATTTTTAAAGTAATTTAAGAAATTTTATGAAAATTAGAAACCCAAAATGTCATTTTCTGCTATTTTAGTAGTTTTCTTCTATTTTTTCATGCTGGAGCTCTTAAACAAATAAGACACTTTTCATCTGTGCATGAAATTAGACTATTTTCAGAGAAGATCTCTGAGAATAGCATCTTTCAGAGAGGGACTACTAATAAGAAGACTATTTTCTTCAGATTCTTTGGCCAAACTTTGACAAGGAAAAATTATCAAAAAGATAAAAGTAAAAAAAAAAAAAAAAAGATAAAAGTAACTTCCACACTTTAAGTCATATCAGACTATTAATTTATAGCATATTTTTAAAATTTCTTCCAGAGTGATGGTAAATTAGCATTTTACAAGCAGAAAATTCAGAGGTAAAAGCAGTTTGGTGTCTAGAGAGTCAGTAATTCATGAAAGAGCCTCTTTTTTCCCTTTCATTTCCTGTTTTTGAACTCCCTCCACTAGCACCATTCAAGCAAAGAGCAGCAATGTGCTTCAGCACAAATGACTAAAAGTGACATTCATTATTTTATTTATTTACTTTTTGTTTGTTTGGGCAATCTGCCTGCAGACAGTGGGCCTTGGCAAGCTGCACTGCCTTGCAGATGTGCTAACTTTAACTTTTTTCTGACAGAGATGATAGCTTTAATGACGCTGATTTAAATTAGACAGGAGATTTGACTCCTGGAACACTAATTGAAAATATTTGTCTGACTCCAGGCTAAGCATTCGAAATAAAGTTCTCTATGGTCATATATTTATCACATTTTTAATACTTCGGTGGAAAACAAGTAATTAAATATATTTTTAAATTTCAACAAAAAACCCCATACCAACAAATTTATTTTGGTGTTCAAAAAGACAATGATAATTGTTAAATGTTCTTCATTGCTTATTGCTGGTTTTATTCTTGGAATGTTTATAATGTTCCTGTAAGTGTGCTTAATGCTAATACTAAATAAGGATCAAGAGTTTTGTTAAGAGTAAATTGTAATGAATTCAGTTTTTGAAAAATAATGAAGTTGTTTCAAACTAAATATGTTCATCTGGAAAGGATTTAGTATAAATGAGAAAGATTTTGATTAAAAAAAAGAGTATGAAATTTAAGTTCAACAGTCATAAATAGTAATATTCAGTAAATCCTGACCCTAAAAAGGTTCATTCTAGGGTATGGTCCTTGATTTCCCAGAGTTCAATCCTAGAGTAATTTACTTGGGTGTTTCAAACCCCACATTTTTCTCCTCACCTCAGACCAGCAGAGCTTTCAACCCTTTGAATTCCTCTTTCATAATTTCAGCTTTTCGTGGTGCTTTGAAATGCATATTTTCCAGAAATAGAGTATTAGTCACAAAGAAAGGAGTCAGTTTGGTTTCATGATCGGACTTTTCCCCCCATATTTAGGTTGTCCCATAATAACTGATCTTTGAAGCAATGGAACTGGATTTCTAGACTCACTTCAATCTGGATGGAATTTTCCATATCCCATTACCTGCTCAAATTCTATAGCTTTTGATAACAACTTCATTATTAATTTTGTCTTACCTGTTCACAAGGACATATTTTATTTTCAGATCAAATACTTTTTTCCACTGCAATTTATAATTTTATAGTATTTTCCTCTGTGACTTGTTTTGATGGGGATTTTCTGAAAATGGTAAAATTAATTTGCCAAGCAGGATATCAAGAAACTGAACTCATGAATGGCAAACACTTCGTTTTCCTGCTCTTTTTATCTCCAGGACCTAATTTGATGTGTACACTAAGTCTTCAGTGAAAATTTGCTGAGTGCATGGATGAATAATGATCAAAACATTTTCTATATATATTTTTTAAAATACACATTCCCTGGAATGTAGTAATTGACCATAACTGTGTAGTGCTTTTGGAAACACAGACTTATTTAATTTTTACAGAGCATTAAATTTGAACAAAAAAAATCAACATACCAACAAAATTCATTTTGGTGTTGAAGAAGACCGTAATATTTTAAAATATTCTTTGTTACATGTTGTTTCAAAGAATATGAGACCTAAAAGGAATATTGAAGAGTTTAAAAATTCAATCAACTTATTTTATAAATGAGGAGCTAAGGATAGGTTAGTTAATGGTGTTGCCTGAATTCACATATGTAACAACCGATGTTGGTGAACTTGCTTTAGAATACAAATCTCTTTTAAAACCATGTTAGTGTACCTTCTATAATGGGAAAAATCATTCCCTTCCATACTATCCAGCAAAGTAAATATTAAGTTATCTCAGACACACATACACACACATTTATAAGAAAAATAGTTAAAAATATTTATTTAATTTAAATCATATTTTCCTAGTGACTGTATGAGAACAAAAATTTTAAGGGAATATAGTTACTTTCAGTTAAATCATATTTTTCCTATGTGTGTAAATCACTATTTCTCAATCATTTCAGCCCAAGATACGTCTACAAACTTGCCAAGGTAAATATGAGAGTGAGGGTACCTTTATTCTTTAATATCATTAAAAGATAACTATGGCATTTGTAGCCCCAGTTATAAATGTTTTGTACATTCATGATCACATAACATATCTCTCCCTACCTGTCTCCACCACACCTTACAGCTGTTTTCCCTTTCTCCATTAGCAAAGGGATGGGAAGAATCCATAATGTTACTGTATGCAGGTTAATTTAAGATTTTCCTTAAATGTAGTTAGGAAGCACTGACATCAGTTATTAACCTGGAGATGTATTCTGACCAAAAGGAAAAAGATGACCCCAAGTTGTACCAGAAGAATGCAATAAATATTTAAAACTATACTCATGGGCACCTGGGTGGCTCAGTTGGTTGAGCAAGTCTCTTCTGCTCAGGTCATGATCCTGGAGTCCCAGGATCGAGTCCCTCATCAGGCTCCCTGCTTGGCAGGGAGTCTGCTTCTCCCTCTGACCCTCCCCCTTCTCATGCTTTCTCTCTCTCTCTCAAATAAATTTAAAAAAAAAAATCTTTAAAACTATACTCAATATTTCTCAAAAATACGATGAAGATTCCCTAAATTTGCTAGTATTATGCAAGAAACTAACATCTTTTAGCCTGAAACTACAGGGAAGACTTGACTTTGAATGAACTCTTTGTATATCCTGTAAATATAATTTCATTCTGCTTCTTCTCTAAAGGATTAGATGAGATTTAACCCTTCCAAATATTAATTTTCTTAAAAAATGAGTCTTCAGCTGAAATTTATTATTCATTTAACATAGAATTTTCCATGTGTTATAACATCACTGATAGTATTTTAGAGGGTATTTGATACTATTGGTTTATCTAAAAGAGTCAGAATTCTTTCTTGTGTACTCACACTGTTAGCTCCTCATTTAAGTTGCAACTAGTATGTTCTCTCTCAAGTAGTTAATAAAAGTTGTTATGTGGGGGAACCAGGCGGTGGGTATTAGGGAGGGCACGGATTGCATGGAGCACTGGGTGTGGTGAAAAAACAATGAATACTGTTACGCTGAAAAGAAATTTAAAAAAATGAATAAAGAAAAAGTTGTTATGAATAGTTTTTTTATTTTATATTTTATATTTTTATATTTTATATTTTATTTTTTTATTTTTTATTTGTATTTTTTTGTTTAAAGACTTTTAGAGATACATTATGACCTTATTTTTTATTTTATTTTATTTATTTATTTGACAGAGACACAGTGAGAGAGGGAATATAAGTAGGGGTAGTGGGAGAGAGAGAAGCTGAGCAAGGAGCCCCATGTGAGGCTCAATCCCAGAACCCTGGGATCATGACCTGAGCTGAAGGCAGATGCTTAATCACTGAGCCACCCAGGCACCCCTCATTATGACCTTATTATACTTGAAGTTTAGCATAATCAAGATGACTTTTGGTAATCCAAAATCCTCAAGTCTTCCAGTAGTGATGTTATATTTAAATATTCAAATACAAGAATTACCACCTTGCTTGCACATATAGTGGAGAGCTTAGGTACTCTCCAGTATCTTTGCACCGGCAGGGGTGGAGTGTGGGTAGGACCTTTGGTTTATCTAGTCTTTCCAGTCAACCTTCTTCCAAAGCTTCCTGTATTCTCATCAGTCCTTTAAGTCCTGTGACTTTTTTTTCCTATCCAGATTATTTTTCCACACCAGATATTCCCTGATTGCCTGCTACAATCAGCAATTTTCTATGGAATACAGGGTTTTTCAAATCAAAGTTGAATACTAGATATCCTGGTCTTTTTAAAAGTTCCTGAACCACTTCCTGCCTGCCATTATGTCACTAAGACTTCTCCACTTCCTTCTTAGAGCTGTCAACTCCAGCCTCAATTCTGTACCCAACAGATATCCAGGGAAGACCTACTACTTCATTCTGTGGATTTATTAAGGAGAGCAAATTAACTCTGTCTGAACTTCTTTGATCTAAGCCATGCTCAGGGGACCTTAACTTCCAAAACTAAATGTGCTCTTTATTGTTTATTCCTCAAGAAAGGAAACAATTTTATAAATAAAAACAAGCCTATAAACTTATCACCCAAAACTTTCCTTATTATAAATATGGTTAGCTGAATGATTTAGTTGAATTTTTAATGGCAAATTAAAAGAAAGTAAACACTAAAAAGTAATGAAATCATAACTTAGATACAGTGAAAGAGCCATTGACAGCCCATTGATTTGCATTCTGTCCTACTATGTCCAAATCATTTCAGAAATGTAGTTGTTAAACCAATGCTTAATGACCCCAGAAAACATTTTATATACTTTCAATGTATTGTAGTGTTTCACAACTTTTATGTACAATTTCCTCTAAATTTAAATCTTTTGTCTTGTAGTTTGTGGAAGTGGAGAATAATTGCTCACCAACATTGATAAAATGCTTCATAAACCACTTAATCCTTTAGAAAGTTGAATTTTACAGAGTAGATTAGATCAGTGGGTTTCTGTTAACATTTTTTTTTCCCCATGCATGGACTAAATACTTATCACTTAACTACTCTTTTCTGTGTTTGCAAAATATTCACCTAGCTTATGAATCCTTATGAATTATATTTAGGGTGATTTGTCGATATATATATGTGTGTGTGTGTGTGTGTGTGCGCATGTGTGTGTGTGTGTATGTGTATAGGATATATATATATCTCCCATATCATTACCTATATGATATATACATATTATATATGATATATATGTATGATCATTACTATAGGTGAAAAATAAGAAATGATACAGCATAGGCTATTGACATTATTAAGAGTTAAATACTACCTGATATTTTACTATGTTTTTGTTATTGTTGTTGTTATAAAGTTAGAATGGAAATTCCCAAGGACTAGAATATTTTTTCTTTTGTTCACTGATGTATCTTAAGCTCCTAGAATAGTGCCTGTTACATAGTAGGCACTTAATTTATATTTGAAGAATAAATGAATGAATGAATGAAACTTCAGGAAAAAAGTGAGTGGCTCAGGAGTAAAAATATGTAATAAAACTATATAGTCTTGGGTGCCTGGGTGGCTCAGTGGGTTTAAGACTCTGCCTTCGGTTCAGGTCATGATCTCAGGGTCCTGGGATCGAGCCCCGCATCGGGCTTTCTGCTCAGTGGGGAGCCTGCTTCCTCCTCTCTCTGCCTGCCTCTCTGCCTAGTTGAGATCTCTGTCTGTCAAATAAATAAATAAAATCTTAAAAAAAAACTATATAAAGTTTCAAATACAGCTACTTTTTAAATAACAGTTATCTGAAAATTATGTTAGCAAAGTGTCTGCATTATAATTATGAGGAATTATTACCAAATCTACAGAGTTAATGATGACTTCTATGGTGCATGGCACTTAGTAATTTTATATTGTTTGGATTATGTGCAATTCCTGTATGAAAGTTGTCTAACCTTGCTGGTGGTTTTATCTTCCAAATAAGAGTAAGCGGTAGATTTCATCAACAGCTCTTTACTCTTTACTTACAGAAAGATTTTAGTCACATATACATGAAATTTGAATAGAATTCCTCAACTCTATTTTTTAAAATCATGTATTTATAATTTCTCAGTCACTTATAGCATGATTGGAATTATTTAGTTTTAAGTAAAATTTAACACATTTCATGACAGGTTTGACAGGTACGTGTTAAAACTTTTTAAAGAAGTGTTTTCATTCACACTTAAAAAAAGATGTGTTTTGATTCATATCTTGCCTATTTCTAAAAAGAATGGTGGTACTCAATGCACCCTTAAATATTTATGCATTTTCCCTTATTTTCTATAAATTCAGCATGGATAGAATTTTATTTGTCAGTATAGATGTTGACATGGAAATCAGTATAATTTGTAAAATGTTCAAATATTTCTAGCCAAGATAATAATACACTAAACCCTCGATCAGGATCCAACTGGTAAGACAGAACCTTTTTAAGCATCTAAAACTGAGATAATTTAATTCAGAAAATGATTACATAAAGGATGGAGGACGTATGAAGCTAAATAGTTACCCTACAATTGGCAGCCAAACAGGGTACCAGTCCTTGGGGTTAAAGGAAAAGTGGCCTGACCTGATCATCCAGTGAACGAGAATGAAAGTAGTTGGCACCACAGAGGAGAAATTGTTAATGCCAGGGATATCAGGAGAGGGAAGAATGATTTCTCAGTTTCTCTCTGTATTTTATCCTTCAAGTTTGGCTAATACCTTCCACTGGCCATACACCAGAAGCTGGCTGACACAGCAATGTAGGAAATAACTCTTGCAAGAGTTGTTTGTCCTGTGAAACAAAGAAGAGTCAACGAAATGGTCCTGTGGGCAGGCAAGCCAGAACCAGCAAAAACAGAATGAATTACAGCTTAGGAAATGATGAAACAATGCTGCATCTTTAGAAAACCCAAGATATTTGCTGAAAAATCATTAGAACTCATAAAGAAGGTTTTTCTTTTTTAAATTTTACTGACAAAGGTTAATGACTTTGTTAGCTAATAACAATTAAAAAATAGGAAGCGAGAGGAAATCCCATTCACATGGCAACAATTCCTACTGCTGCCCCTACATTATTTCTAATGAAGAGCACTCATTCCTACCCGACTCCTACTTCTACTTCTGTTTCTTCTTTTAACATCACCACCATGATTGCTACTACTAGCACCCCTCCTTCTATTAGACCATGTCAATAATAACTACCCAGGGGTGGACATACTGATAAGTGGGAAAAGGCTCCATGAGGAAAACAGAACATCTGAAAATCAGGAAAAATAAAACTTTCATTGAAGACATATTATCTTCTGATATTTGAAAATCTGAATTATGCAAAGAAATCTATTCATACTATATTAAAGATATATAATAATTTCAATCAAACTTGGGCAAAGTGATCTTGAAGTTTGTCTGGAAAAATATGGGTAAAAAAATCAGATATATTTATTTTAATTGAAGAAGTATGATGGAGACTTTTGTTACCTGTTCTATCAATGGAGTGTTTATTCATTCATTTGTAAAATATTTAATGAACCCCTTACTATGCGACAGGCATTTATGACATACCAGAAAACAGGGAAATCTGTTTGACAAGATAGAAAATAGACAAACACATAAGTGAATAATATAATTATAGATTATGGCAATTTCTCTGAAGTGGATTATTGGAATCCACAATAGATGGAATGACCAGGAAATGTCCTTTTGAAGAAGTAACATTTGATCAGAGCTTCAAGATGAAAATCAGCCAGCTTTTTGCACAAATGAGGGAACGACATTCCTAGTTCAACAGGCTGTGTGACCTCAGGCAAGTCTTTTAATATCCCTTTCCTGTTCTTCATCTGGAAAATGGGAATGCTATAGTATCTACCTCATTTAAATGTTAAAAAAAAGGAGTCATGATGTTTGAAGTACATACAATGATGTCAGAAACACATTAACCATTCAATATATGTCGACAAGCTTTTTTTAAAAAACTATTTTATTTATTTATTTGACAGAGATCACAAGCAGGGAGAGAAGCAAGCTCTCCACCAAGCAGAGAACCCGATGCAGGGCTCGATCCCAGAACCCTGGGATCATGACCTGAGCCGAAGGTAGAGGCTTTAACCCACTGAGCCACCCAGGTGCCCTGACAAGCTTTTGATAATGCCTGAAACTCTGCTAAAAATGGATAGACATGAGCAGAAAATCTAGCCAAAAAGAAATAAAAAAATAAATAATAATCACACTTTATATACAATTTATTCTTATTAGCAATGCAAAAATAAATCGGGGGTCTATGATTTTGTTCATTATGCACATTTAAGATCATTCTATTTAAAATAATGTTAAAGAGTAGACTTACAGAATTCGAAATCATTAACTTTTAATTTCAAATATTGTCAGAATGATTGAAGGCATTTATCTTAGAATCTTAGAGTAATTTGTATTTTTTAATTGAATTTAATGCTTAAGATGTGGTGGAAAGCAAAGAAATTCAGTTATGGAATTTGTAGTCAGGAAACAAGAGTCTGGGTTGCATTATGAACCTTCACACCAAATTACTCCACCTGCCACCTTGAAGCACATTGAAGCTTTCATTTTCTTATATGCAGAAAAAACTGAAATGGGAAGGGTGTACCTGGGTGGCTCAGCCAGTTAAATGTCTGGCTTAGGCTCAGGTCATGATCCCAGGTTCCTGGGATTGAGCCATGTATAAGGCTCCCTGCTCAGCAGGGAGCCTGCTTCTCCCTCTCCCTCTACCACTCCCCTTGCTTGTGCTCTCTCACTGTCTCTGTCAAACAAACAAATAAATAAATAAAATCCTTAAAAAAAAAAAAAACTAACGTGGGAAAGAAGTCTTAAAAACTTGTAATATTTCTCAGTATAAAATATTTTTGTGCACCCTAAATCTGAATATGTATCTCAGTTATCAATAATATATTGTATGGCTCTCTGAAAAAGAATTATGGTATATACTTTTGGGGATAACATAACAGGCTAATATTTTGACAGAAGCTGAACAAATAAATATCAGTGTGCTATAAGGAATTCCCAGTTGCTATCATTGGAGACATGATTTTGACATTTTTTGCCTTTGAAATTTCTTTTCTTTAAGATTTATTTATTTGAGGGAGAGAGAGCACATGCACAGGGAGAGGGAGAGAGAGAATTTCAAGCCGATCTTTGCTGGCAAGAAGCCCAACGCAGGGCTCAATCTCATGATCTTGAGATCATGACCTGAGCTGAAATCAAGGGTCAGATGCTTAATTGACTGAGCCACCCAGGCACTCCACCTTTGAAATTTCTAAAATAATCATAATAATAGGGCTATAATAATAATAATTACAAAAATAAATCTCCTTTTCAGGTATACCTGATATATCAAAAACACCAAAAGGAAGATACATACAACCTATATATTATTTGGAGTTTCCAACATGCTAGGATCCAGAATGGGGTCTTAAGGCATACCCTGTGAAAATCACATGTTCTTTGAAAGATTTCTGCCAATTCTTTAGGGTTGCCACTCTTGTGATCTAACACCAGGAAAAGATCTCCTTCTTCCCATGGGCAACGTACATCCAATGATGCAAAGGAAGTGTGAATACCACAATCTTCCAATCCCAAGCAATTCTTAAGGTCTATCCCAGCTCTAGAACTCCCTAGATTGCAGTTTAACAACTCTGTTAGCCCAGTCTTACTTCCTTCACTCTACAACAGGTATTTATCTTGAAGGCAGTCTCCAATAAATATTCTACAAGCAAATTTCTGTTTAAATCTGTTTCCTGGAAACATTACCTGAGAGGGTTGATGTCAGAACTAGTTAAGGAAGCAGGAACTATAATGGGATTTTGGAGTTGAATCATCAGTTGGTTATCTGGCAATGAGAACCTCCTTACTGGTAGTAACCCCTTGCATCACATAAATGTGCTATTGTTAAAACCTTCACCCATGATAAACTACAACTGGATACTGATGAAAACAAATAAACTAGGAGATGCAATGTTTCAGCCATATAAGCAGCTCAGAAAAAGTAAGAGCCATGAAACTGGATGGCTGCTGTTGGAGAAATTGAGAAATGAAAGGAAATTCTAAGTATGAGATGTTTAACAACCGATTAAAGACTATACATAAAAGCAAGAATGCCACCCTGGTAGTTAATACAATAACTTACTTTCTTTTACTTTGTTTTCTCTTCTTTCTTTCTTTCTTTCTTTCTTTCTTTCTTTCTTTCTCTCTCTTTTTCTTTTTGTGAATAATTGGCAATAAAAAACAGCATCAGGCCCAGCACATAATTATAACAGAGTTCCAGAGGAGATTGAATGTTCAATCTGGGAAATTCTGGACCAGCAAGAGCCCTGACTGGAAAAATACAAAGGGTTAAGACATAATGGATAGATCTGACTCAGTGTTCCAAAATCAATAAGATTCCTCTGAATCCTTTAGAAATGTCAAATTATCTTACTCTATTATGCTCCACTCTAGAGTATCTATTTTCTTGAAGATGATGCAGAGTTCTCCTCCAAACAAGAAAACATATGCACAGCTCTGTTCCTTTTTTGGGCACAAAATAACTTTTATATTCCATTATAACCCAGTCAGGAAGTGGTGGTCCTGCTAACGGAGGAAAGAGATGATAACTTCTTTGAAGTGGCTTCAAGACCTGGTAAGATCAAAGCTAGAAGAGTATGCATGAGACTAGAGTTTGCTATATAAAGGAGGCAGAGCATAAAGTTGAGGAAGAGAAAGTTTACCCATTTAGGAGCACTCTCTTGTATTACAGGATTTAACCCTGGCAAGAATTCAAGGAACATTGTAGAATAGAGCCTGGATGCATCCAGAAAGCTACAATTCATAGTAAAGGAAATAGAAATGTTAGATCTTCTGTGGAAGCCAATAGAAGACAATGGAAGAATGTATCAAATAACTCAGAGAAATGGGCATACTAAAATGGGGGTGGGGTGCAGCCTGGCTCTTTTTCTAGTTATATGTCTTGCAAAGTGTTTATTCAAAACAACCATTGTTGAAGTGGGTGTCTCTGCAATCAAAACTTAAATCAGCTACTTGCATTAAATAAAAGAGGAAAACTCAGCTGTCATGAAATGCTACAACTCTCTTTTCCTTTCCTGTGCAGATTTTTTTTTTTTTTTTTACTTTAATGTAGTCCCACAGGTCAAATTTTGAGTTTGATGCCTATCCTTTAGGCGTCATACCCATGAAATCATTGCTAAGATCAATGTAATGAAGGCTCCCCACCTATGTTTTCTCCTAAGAGTTTATATTTTCATAACTTGCTTTGAAATCTTTAATCTATTTCTTTTTATTTTAATAAACATATAATGTATTTTTATCCCCAGGGGTACAGGTCTGTGAATCGCCAGGTTTACACATTTCACAGCACTCATCATAGCACATACCCTCCCCAATGTCCATTTCCCCACCACCCTCTCCTGTCCCCCCTCCCCCCAGCAACCCTCAGTCTGTTTCTTGAGATTGAGTCTTTTATGATTTGTCTCCCTCCCAATCCCATCTTTTCATTTTTTCTTTTCCTACCTCCCTCCAAACCCCACCGCCTTGCATCTCCACTTCCTCATATCAAAGAGATCATATGATAGTTGTCTTTCTCCGATTGACTTATTTCGCTAAGCATGATACCCTCTAGTTCCATCCACGTCGTCGCAAATGGCAAGATTTCATGTCTTTTGATGGCTGCATAGTATTCCATTGTGTATATATACCACTTCTTCTTTATCCATTCATCTGTTGATGGACATCTAGGCTCTTTCCACAGTTTGGCTATTGTGGACATTGCTGCTATAAACATTCGGGTGCACGTGCCCCTTCGGAGCACCACGTTTGTATCTTTAGGATATATACCCAGGAGTGCAATTGCTGGGTCGTAGGGTAGCTCTATTTTCAGTTTTTTGAGGAACCTCCACACTGTTTTCCAGAGTGGTTGCACCAGCTTGCATTCCCACCAGCAGTGTAGGAGGGTTCCCCTCTCTCCGCATCCTCGCCAGCATCTGTCATTTCTTGACTTGTTAATTTTCGCCATTCTGACTGGTGTGAGGTGGTATCTCATTGTGGTTTTGATTTGTATTTCCCTGATGCCGAACGATGTGGAGCATTTTTTCATGTGTCTGTTGGCCATCTGGATGTCTTCTTTGCAGAAATGTCTGTTCATGTCCTCTGCCCATTTCTTGACTGGATTATTGGTTCTTTGGGTATTGAGTTTGATAAGCTCTTTATAGATTTTGGATACTAGCCCTTTATCTGATATGTCGTTTGCAAATATCTTCTCCCATTCTGTCAGTTGTCTTTTGGTTTTGTTCACTGTTTCCTTTGCTGTGCAAAAGCTTTGGATCTTGATGAAATCCCAATAGTTCATTTTTGCCCTTGCTTCTGTTGCCTTTGGCGATGTTCCTAGGAAGAAGTCGCTGCGGTTGAGGTCAAAGAGGTTGCTGCCTGCATTCTCCTCAAGGATTTTGATAGATTCCTTTCGCACATTGAGGTCCTTCATCCATTTCGAGTCTATTTTCGTGTGTGGTGTAAGGAAATAGTCCAATTTCATTTTTCTGTATGTGGCTGTCCAATTTTCCCAGCACCATTTGTTGAAGAGGCTGTCTTTTTTCCATTGGATATTCTTTCCTGCTTTGTTGAAGATTAGTTGACCATAGAGTTGAGGGTCTATTTCTGGGTTCTCTATTCTGTTCCATTGGTCTATATGTCTGTTTTTGTGCCAGTACCATAGTGTCTTGATGATGACAGCTTTGTAATAGAGCTTGAAGTCTGGAATTGTGATGCCACCGACTTTGGCTTTCTTTTTCAATATTCCTTTGGCTATTCGAGGTCTTTTCTGGTTCCATATAAATTTTAGGATTATTTGTTCTATTTCTTTTAAAAAAATGGATGGGATTTTGATAGGGATTGCATTAAATGCGTAGATTGCTTTAGGTAGAATAGACATTTTCACAATATTTGTTCTTCCAATCCATGAGCATGGAATATTTTTCCATTTCTTTGTGTCTTCCTCAATTTCTTTCATGAGTACTTTATAGTTTTCTGAGTGTAGATTCTTTGCCTCTTTGGTTAGATTTATTCCTAGGTATCTTATGGTTTTGGGTGCGATTGTAAATGGGACTGACTCGTCAATTTCCCTTTCTTCTGTCTTGTTGTTAGTGTAAAGAAATGCGACTGATTTCTGTGCATTGACTTTCTATCCTGACACTTCACTGAATTCCTGTGTAAGTTCTAGCAGTTTTGGAGTGGAGCCTTTTGGGTTTTCCACATATAGTATCATATCATCTGCAAAGAGTGATAGTTTGACTTCTTCTTTGCCGATTTGGATGCCTTTAATTTCTTTTTGTTGTCTGATTGCTGAGGCTAGGACTTCTAGTACTATGTTGAACAGCAGTGGTGATAACGGACATCCCTGCCGTGTTCCTGACCTTAGCAGAAAAGCTTTCAGTTTTTCTCCATTGAGAATGATATTTGCAGTGGGTTTTTCATAGATGCTTTGATAATATTGAGGTATGTGCCTTCTATCCCTACACTTTGAAGAGTTTTAATCAGGAAGGGATGCTGCACTTTGTCAAACGCTTTTTCAGCATCTATTGAGAGTATCATATGGTTCTTACTCTTTCTTTTATTAATGTATTGTATCACATTGATGGATTTGCGGATGTTGAACCAACCTTGCAGCCCTGGAATAAATCCCACTTGGTCGTGGTGAATAATCCTTTTAATGTACTGTTGGATCCTATTGGCCAGTATTTTGGTGAGAATTTTCGCATCTGTGTTCATCAAAGATATTGGTCTGTAATTCTCTTTTTTGGTGGGATCCTTGTCTGGTGTTGGGATCAAGGTGATGCTGGCCTCATAGAATGAGTTTGGAAGTTTTCCTTCCATTTCTATTTTTTGGAACAGTTTCAGGAGAATAGGAATTAATTCTTCTTTAAATGTTTGGTAGAATTCCCCTGGGAAGCCGTCTGGTCCTGGACTTTTGTTTGTTTCGAGATTTTTGATGACTGTTTCAATCTCCTTACTGGTTATGGGTCTGTTCAGGTTATCTATTTCTTCCTGGTTCAGTTGTGGTAGTTTATACGTCTCTAGAAATGTATCCATTTCTTCCAGATTGTCAAATTTGTTGGCGTAGAGTTGCTCATAGTATGTTCTTATAATTGTTTGTATTTCTTTGGTGTTGGTTGTGATCTCTCCTCTTTCATTCATGATTTTATTTATTTGCGTCCTTTCTCTTTTCTTTTTGATAAGTCTGGCCAGGGGCTTATCAACCTTATTAATTCTTTCAAAGAACTAGCTCCTAGTTTTGTTGATTTGTTCTATTTTTTTTTTAGTTTCTATTTCATTGATTTCTGCTCTGATCTTTATGATTTCTCTTCTCCTGCTGGGTTTAGGTTTTCTTTGTTGTTCTCTCTCAGCTCCTTTAGGTGTAGGGTTAGGTTGTGTATTTGAGACCTTTCTTGTTTCTTGAGAAAGGCTTGCACCGCTATACATTTTCCTCTCAGGACTGCCTTTGTTGTGTCCCATAGATTTTGAACCGTTGTGTTTTCATTATCATTTGTTTCCATGATTTCTTTCAATTCTTCTTTAATTTCCTGGTTGACCCATTCATTTTTTAGAAGGATGCTGTTTAGTCTCCATGTATTTGCGTTCTTTCCAAATTTCCTCTTGTGATTGAGTTCTAGCTTCAGAGCATTGTGGTCTGTAAATATGCAGGGAATGATCTCGATCTTTTGGTACCGATTGAGACCTGATTTACGACCCAGGATGTGGTCTATTCTGGAGAATTGTTCCATGTGCACTAGAGAAGAATGTATATTCTGTTGCTTTGGGATGGAATGTTCTGAATATATCTGTGATGTCCATCAGGTCCACTGTGTCATTTAAGGCCTTTATTTCCTTATTGATCTTTTGCTTAGATGATCTGTCCATTTCAGTGAGGGGAGTGTTAAAGTACCCTGTTATTATTGTATTACTGTTGATGTATTTCTTTGATTTTGTTATTAATTGGTTTATATAGTTGGCTGCTCCCATGTTAGGGGCATAGATATTTAAGATTGTTAGGTCTTCTTGTTGGACAGACCCTTTGAGTAGGATATAGTGTCCTTCCTCATCTCTTATTATAGTCTTTGGCTTAAAATCGAATTGATCTGATCTAAGGATTGCCACCCCAGCTTTCTTCTGATGTCCATTAGCTTGGTACATTGTTTTCCACCCCCTCACTTTAAATCTGGAGGTGTCTTCGGTTCTAAAATGAGTTTCTTGTAGGCAGCATATTGATGGGTTTTGTTTTTTTATCCATTCTGATACCCTGTGTCTTTTGATTGGGGCATTGA
Source organism: Martes martes (assembly GCF_963455335.1). NCBI lineage: Eukaryota > Metazoa > Chordata > Mammalia > Carnivora > Mustelidae > Martes > Martes martes. The sequence goes on along the minus strand of NC_137891.1, from coordinate 104,761,039 downwards.
GCCCATTAACATTCAGGGTAACTATTGAGAGATATGAATTTAGTGCCATTGTATTGCCTGTAAGGTGACTGTTACTGTATATTGTCTCTGTTTCTTTCTGATCTACTACTTTTAGGGTCTCTCTTTGCTTAGAGGACCCCTTTCAATATTTCCTGTAGAGCTGTTTTGGTGTTTGCAAATTCTTTCAGCTTTTGTTTGTCCTGGAAGCTCTTTATCTCTCCTTCTATTTTCAATGATAGCCTAGCCGGATATAGTATTCTTGGCTGCATGTTTTTCTCGTTTAGTGCTCTGAATATATCATGCCAGTTCTTTCTGGCCTGCCAGGTCTCTGTGGATAGGTCCGCTGCCAATCTAATGTTTTTACCCTTGTATGTTACAGACTTCTTTTCCCGGGCTGCTTTCAGGATTTTCTCTTTGTCGCTCAGACTTGTAAATTTTACTATTAGGTGACGAGGTGTGGACCTATTTTTATTGATTTTGAGGGGCGTTCTTAGCATCTCCTGGATTTTGATGTTTGTTCCCTTTGCCATATTAGGGAAATTCTCTGCAATAATTGTCTCCAATATACCTTCTGCTCCCCTCTCTCTTTCTTCTTCTTCTGGAATCCCAATTATACAAATGTTGTGTCATCTTATGGTGTCGCTTATCTCTCGAATTCTCTCCTCGTGGTCCAGTATTTGTTTGTCTCTTTTTTGCTCAGCTTCTTTATTCTCTGTCATTTGGTCTTCTATGTCACTAATTCTTTCTTCTGCCTCATTTATCCTAGCAGTGAGAGCTTCCATTTTTGATTGCACCTCATGAATAGCTTTTTTGATTTCAACTTGGTTAGATTTTAGTTCTTTTATTTCTCCAGAAAGGGCTTTTATCTCTCTGGAGAGGGTTTCTCTAATATCTTCTATGCCTTTTTCGAGCCCGGCTAGAACCTTGAGAATTGTCATTCTGAACTCTAGCTCTGTCATGTTACCAATGTCCGTATTGATTAGGTCTCCAGCCTTCGGTACGGCCTCTTGTTCTTTTTTTTGAGGTGAGTTTTTCCACCTTGTCATTTTGTCCAGATAAGATTTGCTTTCTCCTGCTGTGGAATTCCGCTGTTCTTGGTGAGCGAAGTTGGTTTTGGATGGGTTTCTTGTTGATCTTCTGGGGGAGGGGCCTGTTGTAGTGATTCTCAAGTGTCTTTGCCGCAGGCGGAATTGCACTGCCCTTGCCAGGGGCCGGGCTAAGTAATCTGCTCAGGTTTGCTTTTGGGCGCTTTTGTTCCCTGAGCGCTTTCCGTAGAGTTCTGGAGGACGGGAATGAAGATGGCGGCCTCCCAGTCTCCGGCCCGGAGGAGCCGAGAGCTTGGGGTTCCGCTCCTCAGTGCGCTCTCAGAGCAAAGCGCCCAACCGCCCCGCTTCCCTGACCTGTGGTCGCACCTTGAGGAAAGCAGTCAATTGCTGGAGCTGGAGAAAAGCGCCGGGTCGATTCCGTCTCCGCAGCCTCCAGCCGCGCTCCGAGCCCACCCAGCCTGCGACCGGCACAAGGTAACCCCGGGCTTAGAGCTCACTCCTCGGCTTTGTCGCTGTAGCCGGCTTCCCTGCTCTAATATCTGCGAGCTCTGCGGCAGTCAGACACCCCCAGTCCTTCTGTGACCCCGCGGGACCTGGGGTTATGCTGACCCCGCCTGGGTTTCCCCCCAGTTTAGCCTCTGTAGCGGTGTCTCCCAGTGGAGCAGACTTTTAAAAGTCCTGATTTTGTTGCTCCACAACTTGCCGGGTGCCGGCCCCTCCCCCCGGGGTCTATCTTCCCGTCGCTTTGGATTCACTTCTCCGCAGGTCCTACCTTTCAGAAAGTGATCGATGTTCTGTTTCTGGAATTGTTGCTCTTCTTCTCTTCGATTTCCCATTGGATTTGTAGGTGTTCACAATGGTTAGATAAGCTGTCTAGCTGATCTCCTGCTACCCAATGTCGTCTCAGCCTGCTACTTCTCTGCCATCTTTACTCCTCCCCGGTTTACCAAACTTTTAAAGATTATAAAGTGGATATCATTATTTCCCAGCCCAATAAATAATTAATCATTTTTTGCACACTTGAAGGTAAGGATGACATTTTAACAATGACTAAAAAAGGCAATAACTTTTGAATAGAAAATTATGCTATGGAGAGTGTGTTTTGAAAATGTATGTATGGAAATGTTTCTCTCATGCAGTCAGTGCCAAAGCCCACCTGTATTACACACAAAACTTTCATATGTGCATTCATCAGAAATGGAAACATATTGTTTAACTATAAAACCTTTCAAATAAAGATTTTCAGTGAATTTGAAGCTTTTTTAAAAACAGACAAATAACACTTTCTGAAATTTGCAAGAACATCGCTGAGTTCAAGAAAAACATTCACCTAAGTCATGGGTAGAGTGGAAGAGTAAATATCATTAATACTTAGAGTAGACTCTTTCCACTTACAGCAATTAAAGTACCAAGATAAATTAAATGTAGAACCATATATCTTATATTTTATGAAGCAACCTATAAAGTCAACATTTTAAAAAAATAATTCATTTCTATCATATGCCTCCCATTGACAATATTGTTGATATTTTATACTTTAGAGAGACCAAATATCAAGATAATAGTAATGAGGTGACATTAGCAGGTTAATAGAACAAGAAGTCCCAACCCTCATTCCTCCACAGAAACACTGATACAACAATTATATTTGGGTCAAAATGGCTTTAAGTGAAATCCAGAATACAGGTAAGAAGTTGCAGCCCCTCTAGAACATAAGGCTGTAAAAAGTCACACCAAGATATATAAGAAGAGCAAATTCACTTTGCCTGAATTAGTTCTTCTCTCAAACCAGTTAGGTTCTTTTCCAAGAAGGTCTCCTTGGCCTGTGACCTCTCCCTCAAGGATAAAGTGAGAGTCGGATGTGTTTCTGACTGGTCTCCTGGCTTTATGATGTGCTTCTCTGAAGGGCTCATTTCTATTTTACCTCAATACTGAGCATTGAAACGTCAGCAGAGCCTAGATACCAGGACAGCTAGGAACAAAGAGAAAGAAGTGGGTTTCCCCATACAGCAAACGCTGCTCAGTAAAACTGGGTAAAGCTGCAAAGCAGAGGCCTTCCCTCTCAAAGGAAGGGAGAAAGTAAAATGATTCTGTCCTAGCCTTTTAGTGTGCTCCTTCAGGGGCTGGTTTTGATCTCACTTCAGTGTAAGTGCTGAAGGACTGGCAGAACTGGAACACGTGGTTCAGCTAGCAACAAAGGAAAGGAAATGGTTTCCTCCTACAGCTGGCACAGCTCTGAGAGTTTGGGAATGGGTGCTGTGTCTTCAAATGAGCAGATACCAGTACAACTCTACAAGAAACATGAAGAATCGGGAAAACAGACCACAATCAAAGGGGAAAAAATCAGCCTCCTTTAACTGACCCAAAGTAAATGAAGATTTATGAATTACCAGATAAACAATGCAAGTTGATGGCCTAAAAGTAGTTTCATGAGTTACAGGAAAACATGGATAGACCATTAAAATAAAAATCAGGAAAATGATACATGAACAAAATGAAAATATTAGCCAAGAGATGTAAACTCTAATAAAAAACAAATAGAAATAGTGGAGTTGAAAAATACAATAACTGAAATTCACTGAGGATTTCAACAGGCAGAAGAAAAAAATCAACAAGCCTGAAGGCAAGTCATTGAAAGTTATCCAGGCAGAGGAGCAAAAAACAAAACAAAACAAAACACCAATGAAAAGAAGTGAAGGAATCCCAAGAGGGTCGTAAGATCAGTAAGTAAACTAAAATATACATTATAGGATACCCAAAGGGAAAAGAGACAAAGAGGAAGGGGGAAAAATTCTATTTAGAGAAATAATAGTTGGAAACTCCCCAAATCTGGGGAGGGAAATAAACATCCAGATTTATGAAGTTCAGACAGACTGAATTTAAGAGGTTACATACACCAAAACACATTTAATCAAATTTTCAGAAATCGGAGAAAATTTTTAAAGCAGCAAGAGAAAAGTGATTTGTTATATACAAGGAAGTCCCCATAAGCCTATTGGCAGCTTTCTTGGCAGAAATCTTACAGGCCAGGAGAAAGTGGATGATACCTTCCAAGTGCTGACAGAAAAAAACTTCCAGCTAGGGTTACAATACCTGGCAACACTGTTCTTCAGAAATGAAGAAGAAATAAAAATTTTCCCAAACAAAAGCTGAGGGAGTTCATCACCACTGACCTACCTTACATTAAATGATAAAGGAATTTCTTCAAATTCAAACAAAAAGACATTAATTATTAACATGAATATGAAAGGATGAAGTCACTAGTGAAGACAAATATATACAAATATATAATCAATTCAGAATGTTCTAACTCACCTTTAACTCTAGTGTAAAAGTTAAAAGACAAAATAATAACTATAACGATAACTAGTTAATGGAAACAATATAAATTATGCAAATAGCGACATCAATAACAAAGTATGGTTGGGGAATAAAAGTATAGAATTTTTGTATGTGAGTCAATTTAAGTTGTTACTGGTTTAAAAATGCTGTTCTAAATATGAGATTCATGTAATTTCCACGTGTGATATTGTGATGGATAATAAGCATATATTTTATCTTGATCCCCATTTCTGTCACAAAGCTCATAAACCCCTTGGGATTTCCTAAAGAGATGAGCACCATAAAGGTACCTTTTGTTGTGCTAATGAGATGACTTTTGGAACTCACCTAAGGATGGGGGTCATTGCCAGGGGAGTTAACTATGTGATTAGAGGGTTGGAACCTTAATCCCACTCCCCACCCTCTGGGAAGGGAGAGGAGCTGTAGATTTAGTCCAGTCGCCAGTGGTTAATGATTTAATCAGTCATGCATGCATAATGAAGCTTCCATAAAAACCCAAAACCTAAGGGCAAAAGAGAGCTTCTAGGCTGATCAACACGTGGCAATACTGGAGAGTAGTACACCTGGAGAGGGCCTGGAAACTCCACACCCTTACCCATACATTGCCCTGTATATCCTCCCCATTTAGCTGTTCCTGAGTTATATTCTTTTATAATAAACTGGTGATCTTGTAAGTAAAAAAAAAAAAAAAAAATACTGTGAGATCTGAGTTGCTTTAACAAATTAATTAAACCAAAGCAGGGGGTCATTGGAACCTCCAGTCTATAGCCAGTCAGCCAAAAGCACAGGTAATAACCTGGATGTGTGACTGGCACCTGAAGTGAGGGGGGCTGGGTGAAATCTTAGAGGGCTAAGCCTTTAACCTGTGGGATCTGATGCTATTTCCAGATAATGTCAGAATTTAACTAAATTATAAAACCTTGAGCTGGTGTTGGAAAATATCTTGTGGATATGTGGAAACCCTCTCCCACCCACTCACACCCCTAAATATAGGGTGGCTATACTTAATACCTGAAAAAAATAGATCTTAAGTAAAAAAAAAACTGTCATAAGAGATCAAGAAAGTCATTACATAATGAGTCAACTTATCAGAAAGATATTAAAATTGTAAATACATATGCACCCAGTTTCTGAGCATCTAATATATAAGGCAAATAGTAATAGAACTGAAGGGGGACATAAACAGGAATACAATAATAGAATTTTTATTACTAAAAATAACATTATTTTTGTGTTATTTTGTATTATAATAAAACTATTTAAAAAATTATTGAAGGAGACTTCAATATCCCACACTCAACAATGGATAGATTAACCAGATAGAAAATCAAAAAGGAACTGCAGAGTCAAACAACATTTTAGACCAAATAAACATAACAGACAAATACAGACTATTCCATTCAACATCATAATACATATTCTCCTTGAGTGCACACAGAACTTTATCAAGGATAGCTCACATATGAAGCCATAACACAAGTCTTAAAATGTTTAAGAAAATTGAAGTCATATCAAGTATCTTTTCCAATCACAATGGCATGAAAGTAGAAAGCAGTAGCAGGAGAAAAATTGGGAAATTCACAAATATGTGGAAATTAAATAATACATTTCTGAAGAGGGACACCTGGGTGGCTCAGTCAGTTAAGCGGCTGCCTTCAGCTCAGGTCATGATCCCCAAATCCTGGGATTGAGTCCCGCATCAGACTCCTTGCTCCATGGGGAGCATGCTTCTCCTTCTGCCTCTGCCTGTCACTCCACCTGCCTGTGCTCTCTCTCTCACTCTAACAAATAAATAAATAAAATCTTTAAAAAAAAAAAAATCTCTGAAGAACCAACTGGTCAAAGAAAAAATTAAAAAGGAAATAAATATTTTTAGACAAATTAAAATGAAAAACACCCTACTAAAATTTATGAGATTCAGCAAAATTGGTACTAAGAGGGAAGTTTGTAATGACAAATGCCTATATTAAGAAAGAAAAAGATGTCAAATAAACAATCTACATCTCAAGGAACAAGAAAAAGAACAAACTAAGCCCTAAGTTTGTAGAAGGAAGGAAGTAATTAAAGTTAGAGCAGAAATAAATGAAAAACAGACTAGAAGGACAATAGGAAAAATCTATGAAACTGGGGAAAAAAGACTAAAGTAAAATTATAAATGACAGAGAACAACTAATACAACAAAAATTCACGAGAGAATACAATGAACAATTATATGCCAACAAATTAGATAACTTAGAAAAAGAGGATAAATTCCTAGAAACATACAATCAGCAATGAGTGACCCATTTAGAAGTGCAAGATAAGAGCAGACTAGGAGCGTGTGGGTGGCTCATCTGCCTTCAGCTCAGGTTATGATCCCAGAGTCCTAGGATCAACTCTACAGCATTGGGCTACCTGCTCAGCAGAAGCCTGCTTCTCCCTCTCCCATTCTCCTCGTTTGTGTTCTCTCTCTCACTGTGTCTCTGTCAAATAAATAAAATCTTAAAAAAAAAAAAAAAGAACAAACTTGTAACAAGTAAGGAGATTGAATCAGTAATCAAAAACATACCAACAAAGAAAGCTAGCTACAGATAGCAACAGGTAGCTACACCAGGGAATATGTACCAAATATTTAAAGAAAAATAAATGCCAGTCTTTCCAAAAAATTAAAGGGAAGGAATTCATAAAACTGCCATTACCCTGACACCAAAGTCAGACTATAATATAAGAAAAGAAAATTATAAGCCAATATTCCTGATCAATATAGATGAAAAAATACTCAACAAAATTCTAGCAACCAAATTCAACAGCGCAGTAAAAGGATCATACACCATGATCAGGTGGAATTTATCCCTTGGATGAAATGATGGTTCAACATATGCAAATGAATAAATGTGATGCACTGCATTAAAAGAATCAAAGATATAAATCATATGATCATCTCAAAGATGTGAATAAAGCATCTGACAAAATTCAACACCCATCCATGATTAAGAACCCTCAACATATTGGGGCGCCTGGGTGGCTCAGTGGGTTAAAGCTTCTGCCTTCGGCTCAGGTCATGATCTCAGGATCCTGGGATTGAGCCCCACATCGGGCTCTCTGCCCAGCAGGGAGCCTGCTTACTCCTCTCTCTCTGCCTGCCTTTCTGCCTACTTGTGATCTCTGTCAAATAAATAAATAAAATCTTTAAAAAAAAAAAAACTCTCAACATATTGAGAATAGAGGGTACTTAGCTCAACATATTAAAGATCATATATGACCAGTTCACAGCTTACACCAGAGTCAACAGTGAAAAGCTGATACCTTTTTCCTCTAAGATCAAGAACAAGAAAAAGATGTCCACTATCGTCACTTCTATTCAAGTCAGCTTCTATTCAGACTGCGAGTCATAGCCAGAGCAGTTTTTAAGAAAAAAAAAATGGGGGTCAACCAAATCAGAAATGCGGAAGTAAAATTGTCTGTTTGTAGACAATATGATCTCATAAATAGAAAACTCTAAAAACTCCATTCAAAGTCTGTCAGAACTAATAAGCTAATTCAGTAAGGTTGTAGGATATAGAATCAACATACTAAAATCAGTTGTTTCTACACACTAACAATGAACTATCCAAAAAGAAATTAAGAAACAATCTTATTTAAAGTAGCATCAAACACAATTAAATACTTAGAAATAAACTTAACCAAAGAGATACAACATTTTTAAGCTAAAAATTCTAATACATTGATGTAAGAAATTAAGGAAAACACAAGTAATGGAAAGACATCCATGTTTATGATTGTTAAAATGCCATACTAGCCAAAGCAATCTACAGATTCAATGGTATTTCCATCAAAATTCCAATGGCATTTTTACTGAAATAGAAAAAAATAGACTTAAAATTCATATAGAACTACAAAAGACCCAAATAGCCAAAGTGATCTTGAAAAACAAAGCTGAAGGTATTATACTTCCTGATTTTGAAATATATTACACAGCTTAATATTTAGAATGGTATGGTACTGATGACGTTTTAGAATGTAAGTGAGGTCCAGAGCTGACGGCCAAGAAAGAATTCTTAAGATGTCTCTGGTGCAAAAAGGTGATTTATTAAAGCATGGGGACAGGACCCATGGGCAGAAAGAGCAGCATGCTGCCCCCAGGTCATGAGGGGTGGTAGGTTATGTACAATGGGGTTGAAAGGGGAAACCCACCAGGGTAACCCAGACATACTTGACATGGACAAAATTCCACGTATCCAACAACCCATTTGATTTTGTAGTTCAGCATAATGCTGTGTCCACTGTAGAAAGGAACTGTCAGTTAAGATAGGTGAAAGGAAGAGAAAGAGAACATATACGACCTTCATTTGGTTTGAAGAAGAGTTTGAGGTCTTCTATGGGTTCACAGGAGTAAGAAGGCATGTTAAGTTTGCTCACTGGGTTCCTGTGAAGGAGGTACAGGTTTTATTCTAGATATATGGACCCATGAAAAGTGTCCTAGTTTTACTGCAGTGGGAGTACATAGTATGACCTGATATGGACCTTTCCATTTTGGATTTAGGTTTTCTGCTGTATCTGACCTCTAATTTTTTAAATAAATCATGTGTCCAGGATTTACAGGGGTGGGTTTTCAGTTATAGTTAAATTAGGTTTGGGGAGTATATGATTAGTATATTCATTGAGTAACCTATGAGTTAAACCAGATTCCAGTGAATAACTTAATAAAGCATTATGATTTCATCTAACAGATCTACAGAAAGAAATGGGTTATCATATAATAACTCAAAAGGGCTGAGTCCTAGAGGTTGTTTTCGAGCAGTTCTTACCCTGAGAAGTCCTATTGGTAAGAGAGTAACCCAATTTTCCTGGGTTTCTAGACTAAGCTTTGCAAGATGGCATTTTAAAGTATGATTAGTTTTTTCTACTTTCCCAGAGGATTGTGGGTGCCAGGCTGGATGCAAGAAATATTTAATTTTAAGGTTTGGGCTATTTGTTGAGTTATTTGAGCAGTAAAAGAAGGACCATTGTCACTTTGAAGAGATCGAGGAAGGCCAAATCTGGGGATAATTTCTCACAAGAAAATCTTAGTGATTTCTAGGGCTCTTTCAGTTATACATGGAAAGGCCTTGACCCATCTGGTGGAGATATCAACAAACACTAATTGATACTTACAGCCTTTGCAAGGTGGAATTTGTGTGAAATCAAGTTGCCAATCCTCTCCTGGATAGGATCTATACCTTTGGACTGGTTTTAAAAGAGGGGAAGGGTAAGCTGCACTTTCCAGATTTACCTGGGCACAGACAATACAGGATCAGCAAACCTGTTTTATTGTGGCTGTCAAATTTACTCCATTGAATATATTTTTAATTAAATGTTTTAAAGTGTCTTTGCCCAAATGAGTAGCCTAGTAACCCTGTTATTATCCTCCACTGACTATTTTTGGGCATAAAAAATTTTCCCTGGGGGCGCCTGGGTGGCTCAGTGGGTTAAAGCCTCTGCCTTCGGCTCAGGTCATGATCCCAGGGTCCTGGAATTGAGCCCCGCATCGGGCTCCCTGCTCAGCCCGAAGTCTGCTTCCCCCTCTCTCTCTCTGCCTGCCTCTCTGCCTACTTGTGATCTCTGTCTGTCTAAAAAGATATCTCAAGCCAAGAACTTTGGTTATCTTAAAAAAAAAAAAAAAATTCCCTCATTGTTAACAAGCCAGTCCTGTGTAGTTTTAGTTTATCCTCGCTCCTGAGCAATGTAGATTTCTTGGTCTGAATAGACGGGAGTTATGGACTCCATTGGAGTTAAGACTGGTATCTGTTTACATTTGCTGCCTCTTTGGCTGCACAGTCTGCTAAATTGTTTCTTGTAGATTCTAAGGTCGTATCTTTTTGATGTCCTTTGAGGTGAATCACAGCTACCTCCTTGGGCAGATGTACAGCCTCAAGAGAGGTAATGATTTCAGGCTCCGGTTGGATTGGGGAGTTATGGCTTGATAGCAATCCCCTTTCTTTTCAAATAGATCCATGAGCATGAAGTACCAGAAAGGCATATTTGGATTCAGTATAATGTTAATTTTTAGACCTTTTGCCAATTGAAGAGCACAAGTGAGTGCTATTATATCAGCTTTTGGGGCAGAAATATCTATTGGAAGGGGTTTTGCCTCAATAGTTTTTTTTTTTTTAAGATTTTATTTATTTATTTGACACAGAGAAATCATAAGAAGGCAGAGAGGCAGGCAGAGAGAGAGGGGGAAGCAGGCTCCCTGCTGAGTAGAGATCCTGATGTAGGGTTTCATCCCAGGACCTTGGGATCACGATCTGAGCCAAAGGCAGATGCTTAACAACTGAACCACCCAGGCACCCCTTACCTCAACAGTTTTAATCAGACTAACTAGCATATCCACCATTTTTTCTCCCTTATCCATGAAGCTACTGCCATCAGAAAACTAATTATCATCCGTATTTTTAATAGGGGAGTCTTTTAAGTCTAGCCTGCTAGAATGGACAAGATCAATGATTTCTGAATAGTTATGTTCTAGAGAGGTACGATGGTCAGGTCCAGGCATAAGAGTATCTGGGTTTAAAGGTTGATAAGTTTTAAGTATTACTTCAGAAGTATCTAAAAGCATAGCCAGGTATCTAGAAAGGTGGCCTCCCATCATCCATTGGTGGCCCTTGGTCTTTAAGACATTCCAGACCTGATGTGAAGTCATTACAGTCAGAGACTGTCCCATCATGAGCTTTGAGGCTTCTACCAGGAGGACTGTGGCAGTCACCACTCAAAGACAAGTGGGCCACCCTTGGGCTACATTGTCAAGTGACTTTGAAAAATAGCTCAACAGTCTCGTTTCATTCCCTAATTTTTGGGTGAGAACTCCCAAGGCTTGGCTTTGCTTTTCTGCTATGCATACAGTGAAAGGTTTTTCTAAATTTGGTAACACCAAAGCTGGAACTGACAGAAGTTTAGCTTTTAATGTTTGAAAGGCCATCTGCTGAGCTTTAGTCCAGAGCAAAGTTTTCTCATTGGGACCTTTAACAGAATCATACAGTGGTTTGGCTAAGAGGGCAAAAACCTGTCATACCTAGAAAAGTGCAGAGTTGTTTTTTGTTTTTTATTTTGTTTTGCTTTGTTTTTGTAGTCGGAGGCTCAAGATCCAGTATGGCCTTTTTTCTGTCAGTAGCTAGAATACGGTGACCTGGTGTCAGTTCATGTCCTAAATAGTATACCTTTTGTTGAGATATTTGTGCCTTTTTAGGGGATACACAATACCCTCTATCTTAAGTAAAGTTATAGAATTTTTATCAGATGTCTCCTTTATGGGACTACAGATTAGAATGTCATCTACATATTGAATTATTGTCCCCTCAGACAAGGATGTATCACGGAGATCTTTGCTAAGTGCAGCTCCAACTATATGAGGACTGGTTTTAAATCCTTGTGGCAAGACTGTCCAGGTTAACTGAGCAGCCTGTGGGCTTGAAGGTGAGGTCCATTCAAAGGCAAGCAGCTGCATTTCCTCACTCAGTGGAATGTTAAAAAAAAAAAAAAAGGCATCTTTTAAGTCAAGTACTGTAAACCAGTTGGCATCACCACCAGGGACGTGGGTGAGCGTAGTGTATAGATTTGGCACTATGGGATGAATAGGTATTATTGTCTCATTTATAGCTCTTAAGTCTTGTACCATCCAATATTCCCCATTTGGCTTTTTTACTGGTAAAATTGGGGCATTATAAGGAGATTGACAAGGTCAATATATCAGGTCTCAAAAACTTATCAATAAGTGGTTGCAACCCAGCTTTGGCCTCAGGTTTTAGAAGATATTGTTTTTTATGAGGTATACTGGTTGGGTCTTTTAAGGTCACCCTGACTAGTTGGGTTGTAAGAACCCATCCTGGGATATCACAATCCCATACCTGTGGATTTACTTCCTTCCAGACATTGGAAGGGATAGTAAGGTATGGTTTTAGCTCTCCAGACATTAAAGAGAACAAGTCATCCCCCTCTACAGTAAGAGCAAATCGGCTACCTAGTTGATACATTAAGTCTCATCAGAGTCATGGAGTGCGATAATATGGAAGGACTAGAAAAACATGAGTGACCAATCGGCTTTTGTATTTACAGGTTAAGGGCATCATCTGATGGCATGTTTTAGTTTCCCCTTCTATGCCAATAACTTTAAGGTTAGAAAGACAAGGAGGGCTGGAGTCCTGAATAAGGACAGAGTGTCTCCTGTATCAATAAGAAAATTGATAAACTTACTCCCACACCCAGGGTAACCCGGGGCTCAGTCATCTTGATGTCAAAAGGAAGTGGACCAGCCTCAGGGTACGGTCATGCCGGTTCCTCCAGCTTCAACACTCGGGTGGGGAAGTGAGTTCCTGTCTTTCTCTCTCTCTGAAGATGAAGACAGTCTCTCATCCAATGTCCTGTTTCTTTACAGACAGGACATGACCCTGGTGAAGAGCGCTTGTTTGGACATTCTCTGCTCCAGTGTCTGATCTGGCCACATTTACAGCATGGGAATTTACCTAGTTTTCTGTCTGTTACCAGCCTTTTCTTTTGACCCTGGTTAGTCTGGTGCTGTGAAGAATCTGCAATAGCAGCAGCCATTATTGGAGCCTGTATCTTACCCTGTAATTTGGTTGTCCCATCCTTTTCTTGCCTTAAGGCCATATCTCTATTATGAAAGACTTCAGTTGCTATTTCTAGTAGGTGCTGGATAGGAGTTTGAGGACCTAAAGCCATTTTAGTTAGTTTTCCGTGGATGTCAGGTGCCGACTGGCTTATAAAACACATATTTAGTATGATTACTCCCTTGGGTGAGGCTTGGTCCAAATTTGTGTATTTACAGATGGTCTCTATCAATCATCCCTGAAATAAAGCTGGATTTTTGTCAGTTCCTTGTGTAACTTCCTGAAGCTTATCAAGTTTACAGGTTTAGAAAATCCTTTTTTCATTCCTTCTATTAAAGACGTGATCATATGGTCTCATTTTTCTCTCCCTGGACTATCCTCCTGATAGTTCCAGTGTTGTTCAGTGCTAGGAACAGCAGCACCCCCAGCTGGGTAATGTTCCCTATCTCTCATCGCCAGTTCATCAGCGAACTCTTGTGCTCCCTCCCAGATTTGTTTCTTTTCCTCAGGGGTGCAACAATGAGTTAAAACGGTACATATATCCTTCCAGGTCAGATCAAACATAAAAGATACTTCTTGAAAGCCTTCAATAAATTGAGAGGGATTTTCAGAATATCATCCTAATTGTTGTTTTACCTGAGCCAGGTCTGCCAGGGAGAATGGGACAGGGACCCTAATTGTGCCCACTTCTCCATTAGCAACTTCCCTAGGTGAATGCATCCCATACTCAGATGGAGCTCCTGGAAGATAAGGAGTCCCACTCCTGCTATGTCCAGCTGGGATGGGAGTAGAGGGCTCTTAAGGTTTATAAGGAGGAGGGACAGCAACAAAGCCAGTGTCCTCTTTCTTTATACTGGCTGGCAATTCCTCCAACATCCCAGGTTTATTAAGACGAATAGGCCAATTTAGAAAATCAACATCCAACACATCCAGAGGGGAGGGGTCTGTTAACCTGGGTGAGGGTGAGACACTCTACAAGAGGCCCACAGGTCCAGATCCTGATTTACGGCCATAAAGGCTTGGATGTACGGGACTTCAGTTCATTTGCCCTTCTCCCTGCAAAAGAGGTCTAACTGATAGATTGACTTGAAACTTAATGTCTCATTTATGGGCCACTCTTCCTCATCTCCTAAGGAGTACTGAGGCCATTCAATGTTACAGAAGATCACTTTTTTCTTTCTTAAATCTTGCAGTTTGAATTGATTCCAGTGGGTTAAAAGGCATCCTGAGAGAATCCTTGGGAACAGAAGAGGATCCCATGCTCCTATAAAAGAATAGAAGGTCCATTACCAAAATCCTGGCATCCTACACAGGATATGTCAGAAGTTCCAGGTGTCAAAAGAGACTGGAGGCATCCCTCAATGAAAATCGCTATTGATCACCATTCCGCCTTCTCATGAAGGCATTCCTGCCATTGAAGCCGTGGAGGGTGCTGGCATCTCTCCTCTTCCCCATTGCATCCTAAGCTACAGATGGGTGCCTGGTGAATAGACTAAGATACTGTTCTGCCCTATACTCTGAAAGCTGTGTTATTGCCCTGCCATTTTAACCCATGGAAAATGCAGAAAAGTTTGGCAAGGGGAAATTACCGAATTCTGTAGCTTTAAGTAGTTAGTAGAGGACACCGACAAGAAACAGTAAAGATTGAAATCCATCATGGTCTAAGCGACATTCCAACACACGAGGTCCTTACAGCCAACTTCCCTAGGAAATGGTCCCAGTTGAGTTTTAATTTGAATACTGGTTTCAGCCGTCTCCCAGTGGAGGTCACACAGCTGGAAGCAGCTAGACCCAGGATGTGGAGGGGATCGCATTAGATCAATCAGGAGGAAACCGCACACAGGAGTCTTAAGATTGGCCACCATCCCGGTGACTTAGGTGGCTGTCCCGTGCCCAAGACAGACAACTTTGTATAAGAAGAGGAATAAAGAGAGAGCACTAAGTTTTTTGGGTCTTATTACCATTCCAGCCAGGGTACTGACTTCCAGTCAAAAGGCAGGCTTTCTCCTCCCCATAGAGCAGCCATGGGCTAGAGGATTACACCCTGAGCAATCAACATAAAAAAAAGTATTCCAATAAGACTGTAGTCCTTGAAGGCCTCCTGAAATGAGAGTCAAGGAAGAGGAGAGGAAGTACTCACCACTTTTGCACTGAAGCTCAGAGTCCAGACGTAAAGACTCAAACCTCCACGTTTGGGCACCAAATGATGAAATTTTAGAATATGAGTGAGGTGCAGAGCTGATGGCAAACAAAGAATTCTTAAGATGTCTCTGGTGCAAAAACATGTATTAAAGCATGGGGACAGGACCCATGGGCAGAAAGAGCTGCTGCCCAGGGGTTGTGAGGGGTGGTAAGTTATGTACAATGGGGTTGGGAGAGGTAAGGAAAAGGGAGATTTCAATAAAACTTTCATATGCTGAAGAGAACCTAAACCTAAATATACCAGATACCAGACCCCTGCCATTGCCAAGGTCGTTTTTTTCCCTTCCTAGAAAGGCATTAACATTAAGATAGTTGGGAGATTCCTAAAGAATGTCACATAAGTCCCACCTGGGAGTGGGGGTGGGGGAAGGGGTGGGATGCTTTCTCCTCAGCCAGCCTTCTGTTCCCTCATAGTACTGGCACAAAAACAGTCATAGACCAATAGGACAGCGTAGAGAGCACAGAAACAAACCCATGGATATATGGACAACCGTTCTTCCACAAGAGTAGAAAGAATACACAATGGGGAAATTGATCATCTCTTTAACAAATGTGGTTGGGACTTAAATATCCACATGCAAAAAGATGAAATTGGACCTCTATCTTTCACTATACATAGAAATCAATTAAAAATAGATTAGGGAGGAGGAGTCAAGATGGCGGAGAAGTAGCAGGCTGAGACGACATCGGGTAGCAGGAGATCAGCTAGATAGCTTATCTAACCATTGTGAACACCTACAAATCCAACGGGAAATCGAAGAGAAGAAGAGCAACAATTCCAGAAACAGAACATCGATCACTTTCTGAAAGGTAGGACCTGCGGAGAAGTGAATCCAAAGCGACGGGAAGATAGACCCCGGGGGGAGGGGCCGGGACCCGGCAAGCGGCGGAGCGACGGAGCACAAAATCGGGACTTTTAAAAGTCGGCTCCACTGGGAGACATCGCTCCAGAGGCTAAACTGGGGGGAAACCCAGGTGGGGTCAGCATAACCCCAGGTCCCGCGGGGTCACAGAAGGACTGGGGGTGTCTGAGTGCCGCAGAGCTCACAGGTATTAGAGCAGGGAAGCCGGCTACAGCGACAAAGCCGAGGAGAGAGCTCTAAGCCCAGGGTTACCTTGTGCCGGTTGCAGGCTGGGTGGGCTCGGAGCGCTGCCGGAGGCCACGGAGACGAAAGCGACCCAGCGCTTTTCTCCAGCTCCAGCAATTGACTGCTTTCCTCAAGGCGTGACCGCAGGCCAGGGAGGCGGGGCGGTGGGCGCTTTGCTCTGAGAGCACACTGAGGAGCGGAACCCCAAGCTCTCGGCTCCTCCGGGCCCAGAGATTGGGAGGCCGCCATCTTCATTCCCGTCCTCCAGAACTCTATGGAAAGCGCTCAAGGAACAAAAGCTCCCGAAAGCAAACCCGAGCGGATTACTTAGCCCGGCCCTGGCAAGGGCAGTGCAATTCCGCCTGCGTCAAAGACACTTGAGAATCACTACAACAGGCCCCTCCCCCAGAAGATCAACAAGAAACCCATCCAAAACCAACTTCGCTCACCAAGAACAGCGGAATTCCACAGTAGGAGAAAGCAAATCTTATCTGGACAAAATGACAAGGCGGAAAAACTCACCTCAAAAAAAAAGAAGAGGCTGTACCGAAGGCTGGAGACCTAATCAATACGGACATAGGTAACATGACAGATCTAGAGTTCAGAATGACAATTCTCAAGGTTCTAGCCGGGCTCGAAAAAGGCATAGAAGATATTAGAGAAACCCTCTCCAGAGAGATAAAAGCCCTTTCTGGAGAAATAAAAGAACTAAAATCTAACCAAGTTGAAATCAAAAAAGCTATTCATGAGGTGCAATCAAAAATGGAAGCTCTCACTGCCAGGATAAATGAGGCAGAAGAAAGAATTAGTGACATAGAAGACCAAATGATAGAGAATAAAGAAGCTGAGCAAAAGAGGGACAAACAAATACTGGACCACGAGGAGAGAATTCGAGAGATAAGTGACACCATAAGACGACACAACATTAGAATAATTGGGATTCCAGAAGAAGGAGAGAGAGAGGGGAGCAGAAGGTATATTGGAGACAATTATTGCAGAGAATTTCCCTAATATGGCAAAGGGAACAAACATCAAAATCCAGGAGATGCTAAGAACGCCCCTCAAAATCAATAAAAATAGGTCCACACCTCGTCACCTGATAGTAAAATTTACAAGTCTGAGCGACAAAGAGAAAATCCTGAAAGCAGCCTGGGAAAAGAAGTCTGTAACATACAAGGGTAAAAACATTAGATTGGCAGCGGACCTATCCACAGAGACCTGGCAGGCCAGAAAGAACTGGCATGATATATTCAGAGCACTAAACGAGAAAAACATGCAGCCAAGAATACTATATCCGGCTAGGCTATCATTGAAAATAGAAGGAGAGATAAAGAGCTTCCAGGACAAACAAAAGCTGAAAGAATTCACAAACACCAAAACAGCTCTACAGGAAATATTGAAAGGGGTCCTCTAAGCAAAGAGAGACCCTAAAAGTAGTAGATCAGAAAGAAACAGAGACAATATACAGTAACAGTCACCTTACAGGCAATACAATGGCACTAAGTTCATATCTCTCAATAGTTACCCTGAATGTTAATGGGCTCAATGCCCCAATCAAAAGACACAGGGTATCAGAATGGATAAAAAAACAAAACCCATCAATATGCTGCCTACAAGAAACTCATTTTAGAACCGAAGACACCTCCAGATTTAAAGTGAGGGGGTGGAAAACAATGTACCATGCTAATGGACATCAGAAGAAAGCTGGGGTGGCAATCCTTAGATCAGATCAATTCGATTTTAAGCCAAAGACTATAATAAGAGATGAGGAAGGACACTATATCCTACTCAAAGGGTCTGTCCAACAAGAAGATCTAACAATCTTAAATATCTATGCCCCTAACATGGGAGCAGCCAACTATATAAAACCAATTAATAACAAAATCAAAGAAATACATCGACAGTAATACAATAATAGCAGGGGACTTTAACACTACCCTCACTGAAATGGACAGATCATCTAAGCAAAAGATCAACAAGGAAATGAAGGCCTTAAATGACACAGTGGACCTGATGGACATCACAGATATATTCAGAACATTCCATCCCAAAGCAACAGAATATACATTCTTCTCTAGTACACATGGAACAATTCTCCAGAATAGACCACATCCTGGGTCATAAATCAGGTCTCAATCGGTACCAAAAGATCGAGATCATTCCCTGCATATTTTCAGACCACTATGCTCTGAAGCTCGAACTCAATCACAAGAGGAAATTTGGAAAGAACACAAATACATGGAGACTAAACAGCATCCTTCTAAAAAATGAATGGGTCAACCAGGAAATTAAAGAAGAATTGAAAGAAATCATGGAAACAAATGATAATGAAAACACAACAGTTCAAAATCTGTGGGACACAACAAAGGCAGTCCTGAGAGGAAAATATATAGCGGTGCAAGCCTTTCTCAAGAAACAAGAAAGGTCTCAAATACACAACCTAACCCTACACCTAAAGGAGCTGGAGAGAGAACAACAAAGAAAGCCTAAACCCAGCAGGAGAAGAGAAATCATAAAGATCAGAGCAGAAATCAATGAAATAGAAATTAAAAAAACAATAGAACAAATCAACAAAACTAGGAGCTGGTTCTTTGAAAGAATTAATAAGATTGATAAGCCCCTGGCCAGACTTATCAAAAAGAAAAGAGAAAGGACGCAAATAAATAAAATCATGAATGAAAGAGGAGAGATCACAACCAACACCAAAGAAATACAAACAATTATAAGAACATACTATGAGCAACTCTACGCCAACAAATTTGACAATCTGGAAGAAATGGATACATTTCTAGAGACGTATAAACTACCACAACTGAACCAGGAAGAAATAGATAACCTGAACAGACCCATAACCAGTAAGGAGATTGAAACAGTCATCAAAAATCTCGAAACAAACAAAAGTCCAGGACCAGACGGCTTCCCAGGGGAATTCTACCAAACATTTAAAGAAGAATTAATTCCTATTCTCCTGAAACTGTTCCAAAAAATAGAAATGGAAGGAAAACTTCCAAACTCATTCTATGAGGCCAGCATCACCTTGATCCCAACACCAGACAAGGATCCCACCAAAAAAGAGAATTACAGACCAATATCTTTGATGAACACAGATGCGAAAATTCTCACCAAAATACTGGCCAATAGGATCCAACAGTACATTAAAAGGATTATTCACCACGACCAAGTGGGATTTATTCCAGGGCTGCAAGGTTGGTTCAACATCCGCAAATCCATCAATGTGATACAATACATTAATAAAAGAAAGAGTAAGAACCATATGATACTCTCAATAGATGCTGAAAAAGCGTTTGACAAAGTGCAGCATCCCTTCCTGATTAAAACTCTTCAAAGTGTAGGGATAGAAGGCACATACCTCAATATTATCAAAGCATCTATGAAAAACCCACCGCAAATATCATTCTCAATGGAGAAAAACTGAAAGCTTTTCTGCTAAGGTCAGGAACACGGCAGGGATGTCCGTTATCACCACTGCTGTTCAACATAGTACTAGAAGTCCTAGCCTCAGCAATCAGACAACAAAAAGAAATTAAAGGCATCCAAATCGGCAAAGAAGAAGTCAAACTATCACTCTTTGCAGATGATATGATACTATATGTGGAAAACCCAAAAGGCTCCACTCCAAAACTGCTAGAACTTACACAGGAATTCAGTGAAGTGTCAGGATAGAAAGTCAATGCACAGAAATCAGTCACATTTCTTTACACTAACAACAAGACAGAAGAAAGGGAAATTGACGAGTCAGTCCCATTTACAATCGCACCCAAAACCATAAGATACCTAGGAATAAATCTAACCAAAGAGGCAAAGAATCTACACTCAGAAAACTATAAAGTACTCATGAAAGAAATTGAGGAAGACACAAAGAAATGGAAAAATATTCCATGCTCATGGATTGGAAGAACAAATATTGTGAAAATGTCTATTCTACCTAAAGCAATCTACGCATTTAATGCAATCCCTATCAAAATCCCATCCATTTTTTTAAAAGAAATAGAACAAATAATCCTAAAATTTATATGGAACCAGAAAAGACCTCGAATAGCCAAAGGAATATTGAAAAAGAAAGCCAAGGGCGCCTGGGTGGCTCAGTGGGTTAAAGCCTCTGCCTTCGGCTCAGGTCATGATCCCAGGGTCCTGGGATCGAGCCCCGCATCGGGCTCTCTGCTCAGCGGGAAGCCTGCTTCCTCCTCTCTCTCTGCCTGCCTCTCTGCCTACTTGTGATCTCTCTCTGTCAAATAAATAAAATCTTTAAAAAAAAAAAAAAAAAAAAAAAAAAAAAGAAAGCCAAAGTCGGTGGCATCACAATTCCAGACTTCAAGCTCTATTACAAAGCTGTCATCATCAAGACAGTATGGTACTGGCACAAAAACAGACATATAGACCAATGGAACAGAATAGAGAGCCCAGAAATAGACCCTCAACTCTATGGTCAACTAATCTTCAACAAAGCAGGAAAGAATATCCAATGGAAAAAAGACAGCCTCTTCAACAAATGGTGCTGGGAAAATTGGACAGCCACATGCAGAAAAATGAAATTGGACTATTTCCTTACACCACACATGAAAATAGACTCGAAATGGATGAAGGACCTCAATGTGTGAAAGGAATCTATCAAAATCCTTGAGGAGAATGCAGGCAGCAACCTCTTTGACCTCAACCGCAGCGACTTCTTCCTAGGAACATCGCCAAAGGCAACAGAAGCAAGGGCAAAAATGAACTATTGGGATTTCATCAAGATCCAAAGCTTTTGCACAGCAAAGGAAACAGTGAACAAAACCAAAAGACAACTGACAGAATGGGAGAAGATATTTGCAAACGACATATCAGATAAAGGGCTAGTATCCAAAATCTATAAAGAGCTTATCAAACTCAATACCCAAAGAACCAATAATCCAGTCAAGAAATGGGCAGAGGACATGAACAGACATTTCTGCAAAGAAGACATCCAGATGGCCAACAGACACATGAAAAAATGCTCCACATCGTTCGGCATCAGGGAAATACAAATCAAAACCACAATGAGATACCACCTCACACCAGTCAGAATGGCGAAAATTAACAAGTCAAGAAATGACAGATGCTGGCGAGGATGCGGAGAGAGGGGAACCCTCCTACACTGCTGGTGGGAATGCAAGCTGGTGCAACCACTCTGGAAAACAGTGTGGAGGTTCCTCAAAAAACTGAAAATAGAGCTACCCTACGACCCAGCAATTGCACTCCTGGGT
Source organism: Martes martes (assembly GCF_963455335.1). Taxonomy (NCBI): domain Eukaryota; kingdom Metazoa; phylum Chordata; class Mammalia; order Carnivora; family Mustelidae; genus Martes; species Martes martes. Next base: position 104,739,536 of record NC_137891.1, on the reverse strand, counting down.
ATATATCCTAAAGATACAAACGTGGTGCTCCGAAGGGGCACGTGCACCCGAATGTTTATAGCAGCAATGTCCACAATAGCCAAACTGTGGAAAGAGCCTAGATGTCCATCAACAGATGAATGGATAAAGAAGAAGTGGTATATATACACAATGGAATACTATGCAGCCATCAAAAGACATGAAATCTTGCCATTTGTGACGACGTGGATGGAACTAGAGGGTATCATGCTTAGCGAAATAAGTCAATCGGAGAAAGACAACTATCATATGATCTCTTTGATATGAGGAAGTGGAGATGCAAGGCGGGGGGGTTTGGAGGGAGGTAGGAAAAGAAAAAATGAAAAGATGGGATTGGGAGGGAGACAAATCATAAAAGACTCAATCTCAAGAAACAGACTGAGGGTTGCTGGGGGGAGGGGGGACAGGAGAGGGTGGTGGGGAAATGGACATTGGGGAGGGTATGTGCTACGATGAGTGCTGTGAAATGTGTAAACCTGGCGATTCACAGACCTGTACCCCTGGGGATAAAAATACATTATATGCTTATTTAAAAAAAAAAAAAGTTTGGTAAACCTAGGGGTACTTGGGTGACTTAGTTTGTTAAGCACCTGTCTTTGGCTCGGGTCATGATCTCAGGGTCCTGGGATCAAGCCCCACAGTGGTGGGCTCCCTGCACCCCTTCCCCTCCAGCTTGTGCATTTTCTCTCTCAAATAAATAAATAAAATCTTAAAGAAGGTTCGGCAAATCTAAACTTTAGGGGAGATAAAAGAAAAAATGTGTTATTGTGTTTACAGTTCTTTCAAATACTTTACCACCAGATATTTTTATGATTGCTCCCCCTCACATATTAAGTAGTGCAGTAAGTCAACTATATTTTTGTATGTGTTATAATAAAATCTTATTTATAAAAACAGGTGAGCTATTGTTTTATTACCTTTCCATGTTTAGATGATTTAAAATATTTGCTTTGCATACATTGCAAATGAAAGAGGGAAAGAGATGGTATATTTTAGAGTTGACTATATTTTAAAAGTCTTTTTAATTGAAATTAACTGCATTGATGACCTCCTTGTGTCTTTTCAGCTACAAATGCTTTACTGCAGTGGTTTGTGAATGATTTTGAAAATGAATATTTCATATAGTAATATTGCTGAACATAACTTCAAAATTATCTTGTCTTTATTGCTTTCAAAGCAGGCCACTAAAATGGTTATACTTAAACTGTTTTTCAAGAAACTTTATTTTTATTAAAGATTCTTTTAAATCATCTCCAGTGCATCTTTCTTTTACTGACCACACACAAAAAATTTGTCTTTTCAGTTTTGTTATTGTGGCAGATTGTACCATCATCATAACCTGAGAAATGTTAGAAACATTTGAACTTTCCTTCAACAGAAACCCTGGTGCTGTGCAGTTTGTTTGAATTTCTTCTCCAAATTTTTGGCACTATTTTCTGTTTCTTCTAAAGTACTTTCTGGTAAGTAAATGCATTTTAGTTTTTGAGACATATTGTTTTACTAGTATAATCTAAGCCATCTTACTCAGCAAGAAGAAAAGAAAAAAAAGTCTTACCAAATGGTATGAAATTGTTTTAAATTGAGGTGAAATTTCTATAACACAGAATTGACCATTTTAAACTGAACAATTCAGTGGTATTTAGTACACAGTGCTGTGCAACCACCACTTCTATATAGCTCCAAACTATTTTCTTCATTCCAAAAGACAGCCCATACTGATTAAGCATGTCCTCTCATCTCCCCATCTCATGGCAAACACAAACATGCTTTCTTTCTATAGATTTAACTCTTTAGATATTTTATATAAATAAATCATACAAGATCTTGTATGTCTAGTTTCTTTCACTTAGCATAATATTTTAAGGTTCACCCACATTGCAGTATGTATCAGTATTTCATTCATTTTTATGGTCAAATAATGTATACATCACAATCTGTTTATCCATTCATCTCTTGATAGACATTTGGGATATTCCCACCTTTTGGCTATTGTAAATAGTGCTGCTATGAATATGTGTGTACATCTATTTGTTGTAGTATCTGTTTCAAGTCTTTTGGATATGTATTTAGGCACAGAATTGTGGGGTTATATAAGAATTCTGTGTTTTGCTTTCTGAGAACTACCAAACTATTTTCCATAGCAGTCTTAGAAGGATTGCTTACTTAAGCCATTCACCAATTTTTAAATGGTTTGTCTTTGTTGTTGAGGTATAAGAGTTCCTTATACATTCTATACATTGTCAGATATATGATTTGTGGATATTTTCTTTTATTCTGTAGGTTATCTTTTCACTTTCTTTATAATATATCTTTTGAGACACAGCTTTTTGTTCTCATGAAGTCTAATTTATCTATTTTTCTTTTTGTTCTTAATGATTTTGGTGTCATATCTAAGAATTCATTGGCAAAATCATACAGATTTATCCTCATGTTTTTATCTAAGATCTTTGTAATTTTAGATCCTTTATTTAATCTATTTTGAATTAATGTTTGTATATGATATGGGGTAGGATCCCAACTTTATTTTTTGCATGTGGGTATCTGGTTGTTTCAGCACCATTTGTTGATGAGACTCTTATTTCCTCATGAAGCATCTTGTCTTCTTTGTCAAAATCAATTTGCCATAGATATATGGGTTTATTTCTGTATTTCAGTTTTATTCCATTGGTCAATATGTCTATGCCTTTGCCAGTAGTACATTGCATTGTTTACTGTAGCTTTGTAGTAAGTTTTGAAGTTGAAAACTATATGAGTCTTCCAACTTTGTTTTTTCAGTATCATTTTGGCTATTTCCGGCCACCTGCAATTCTATATGAATCAGAGGTCCAACTTTTCCATTTGGTAAAGAGACTATTGCCATTGATAAGGATTGAACTGTATCTGTAGATCACTTTGGGAAACATTACTACCTGTAACATGTTAAGATCCATAGACATGGTATATCTTTCTACTTATATAGATTTTCGTTAACCTCTCAGAAAATTACAATATTGAAAATAGAGTAATTTGTAGTTTTTAGTATTCAACTCTATCATTTTCTTGGTTAAATTATTCATGGATATTTTATTATTTTGGATGTCATTGTAAATGGAACTTATTTGTCAATTTCCTTTTTGGATTGTTCTTACCTGGTGTGTACAATCACAACTGATTTTTGTGTGCTGATCATGGACCTTGCAAACTTTTCTTTTCTTTTTTTTTTTTTAAGATTTTATTCATTTATTTGACAGAGAGAAAGAGAGATCACAAGTGGGCAGAGAGGCAGGCAAAGGGAGAGGGAGAAGCAGGCTCCCCACTGAGTGGAGAGCCTTATGTGGGGCTCGATCCCAGGACCCTGAGATCATGACCTGAGCTGAAGATAGATGCTTAACTGACTGAGCCACCCAGGTGTCCCCCTTACAAACTCTTTAAATTCACTTATTAGTTCTAGGAGTTTCTATGTAGATTCTTTAGAATTTTCTATATATAGAACTATGTTATCTGTGGATAGAGTTAGTTTTACTTCTTGCTTTCCAATTTGAATGTCCTTTATTTTTATGCCACTTTTTTACTTCCTAGTTGCTCTGGCTGTAACTTCCAGTAAAATGTGTAAAATCAGGCATCTTTGTCTTGTTCCTGATGTTAGGTAGAAAGTTTTCAGTCTTTCACTATTGAAGTATGTTTTTATATAAATGCCCTTAATCATGTTGAAGAAATTCTCCATGTTTAGTTTTCTGATTTTTTTTATAATAAAATTATGAATTTTATTGAATGCTTCCTCTGTCAGTTGAGATGATCATGTGATTTTTAAAATTTTGATCTATTAATATGGGAATAACTACCCTCATATTCTTGGGATAAAGTCCATTTGGTAATTGTGCATAATCTTTTTAGCACAATATAGGATTAGGTTTGCTAGTATTTTGATGTTTTTGCATCTTTTTTTTTTTTTTTTGACAGCGATCACAAGTAGACAGAGAGGCAGGCAGAGAGAGAGGAGGAAGCAGGCTCCCCGCTGAGCAGAGAGCCCGATGCGAGGCTCAATCCAAGGACCCTGAGATCATGACCTGAGCTGAAGGCAGAGGCCTAACCCACTGAGCCACCCAGGCGTCCCTGCATCTGTATTTTTAAGGACTAGTTTTCTTATGGTGTCTTTGCCTGGCTTTGATATCAGGATAATGCTTGCCTTGTAAAATAAGTTATACAGTGTTCCCTTCTAATTTTTTGAATAGTAGAGAAAAATTACTGTGTACTCTTTAAATATTTGATGACTTCACCATCAAAGCCATAGATCATTGACTTTTCTTTCTTGAATGCTTTCATTACTGATTCAATCTTTTTACTTTTTATGGGTCTGTTCAGATTTTCTGTTGGTTTACATAATTTGTGTGTTTCTAAGAATTTATCTATTTCATTTAGACTGTTTAATTCGTTGGCATAAGTTTTCTTATACTATTATATTATAAGACTTTTTCTTTCTGTAAGAACAGTACTAATATATCTGGTTTCATCTCTGATTTTAGATATTTGATTTTAGTTATTAGGTATTTTAGTTATTTGCATCCCCTCTGTCATTCTGGCTGAAGTCTGTCTATTTTGTTGACCTTTCCAAAGAACCAACTTTTGGTTCCACTGATTCTTTCTTCTGTTTTTCTATTCTCTGTCATCTCCATTTCAGTCTTTATTATTTCCTTCCTTCTGCTAGCTTTTGGTTTAGTTCACCTTTTTTTTCTTTTCCTAATTCTCTAAGGTGTTATGCTATCAGATTTGCAATCTTCTTTTATGAAGTATGCTCTTTAGTGCTATAAATTTCACTCAGAGCATTGTTTTCACTCTATCCCACAAATTTTGGAATATTCCGTTTTGTTTTGATAAGTTTATAAGTATTTTCTTATTTTACCCATGATTTCTTCTTTTGACCCAATTGTTAAGAATATGTTGTTTAGGGGTGCCTGGGTGGCTCAGTGGGTTAGGCCTCTGCCTTCAGCTCAGGTCATGATCTCAGGGTCCTAGGATCGAGCCCTGCAACGGGCTCTCTGCTCAGCAGGAAGCCTGCCCCCCCCCCCGCCTACTTGTGATCTCTGTCTGTCAAATAAATAAATAAAATATTTTTAAAAAGAAAAAAAAAAAAGAATATGTTGTTTAGGGGCACCGTAGTGGCTCAGTAGGTTAAGTGACCAACGCATGATTTTGGTTCAGGTCAAGATCTCATGGATACTGAGATCTATCATGATACTCAGTATCATAGATACTCAGTATCTATGATACTGAGTATCAGTATGCATGCATAGAGGGGAGTCTGCTTGAGATTCTCTCTCTGCCCTTTCCCCTACTTTCTCTCTCAAATAAACAAATCTTTTTTTTTTTTAAAGAATGTATTATTTAATTTCCACATATCTGTATAGTTTTCCTTCTGTTGTTGAATTCTAGCTTCATCATTTGTGTTCTAAGAAAATACTTTATATGCTATAAATCTTCTAAAATTTATTGAGTTCTCTTTTGTGGCCTAAAAAGTGTTTTATCCTGAAGAATACTTCATGTGCATTTGAGAAGAGTATGTACTGTGGTTTGTTGAGTAGAATGCTTTTTATGTCTTTTAGGCTTAGTTAATTCATAATGTTGGTCAAGTCTATATTTAGTCTTTTGTCTAGATGCTCTGTTCATTATTGAAAGTGGGTTATTAAGGTCTCACAACTCTTATTGCAGGACTGTATATTTCCTCTTTCAATTATGTTAATATTTGTGTCATTTATTTTGAGACTCTACTGTTTGGTGAAACCAGGAAGTAGGACCTCACCAGACACCAGATTTGCCAACAAATTGATTTTGAAAATTTCAGATTCTAGAACTGTGAGAAATAACTGTTGTTTAAACCACCCAGAGTCAGTAGTAATGTCTTACAGCAGTCCAAACTGACTACCATTGTTTCATTTTCAACCTACTTGTGTCTTTGGATTTAAAGTGAGTCTCTTGTAGACAACATTAGTTGAATCTTTAAAAAAAAAAAAATCATTCTGTCAATTTCTATGTTTTGATAGATAAATTAAATCATTTACATTTAAAGTAATTACTGATAAAGAAATTCATCAGTATCTTTCTGAATCCAAGAGAAAGTGATCAAGCAAGCATTAGGACATATGGTAATTAGAGTAAATTCTGGTCCTTAGCAAAACAAAACAAAACAAAACAAATAAAACAACAACAACAACAAAAATATTACTTGTACCACTGAGGTATTGTCAATAGTATGATACTGCTTCCATGACACTTAGTTCTATATTCCAAATGCCCAGGAAAAGGCACAGTAATATGGAGAGCCTCATCTCTGAATCAGTCTTTTGCGAACTGGGATCAAGGTGTTTTTTTTTTTTTTTTTCCTTTAAATTTAGCAGAATGACTTTCATAGTGGCCATGTATGTATGAAAGCAAAGTCAATTCCCAGAATTGATTCTTGGACAGATAAAACTATAGGTTTCCACTAGATCCACCATTCATCTGTTATTTAACATTAATCTATTAACTTTCATCATGTAACAGATATTGTGAGAAGAACTTACAACACAAGTACAAACATAAGGGCATTTTTGCCCTCAAAGTATGTCCAATCTATGTGAGAGGAAGATAAATAACAATATGGGTGGAAAATAAATTATACATTGTGAAAAAGAACAAAGGGAAGCAATTAATTCTCCCTGAGAAGAGCATGGAAGTTACAGCAGACAGAATTGCCTCAGGCTGCAAATAACAGAAAACTGAACTACAACCACTTAAACAAAAGAAAAGAATTTTTGTTTGTTTATCACATGGCAAAGGTAGGTGACTGTTGAAGTTAGGTCAGCAGTTCAGTGAAGGATGGCAAGTTCTTTCCTTCCAAGTCACAATATAGCTGCTGGAATTCAGCCTGGAAGTCACTAAAATTTGTTTCTTTTTATTAAAAAAAGAAAAGAAAAGAAAAAAGCTTTCCCAAATACCCCAAGCTGACACATGATTAGTTCTCACAAGATGAATCATAAGGATAAAGGAAGCTTTGAAAAAGTATTTGTCTTCCCCAAGACCTTTAGAGACCTTGACACTGATACCCCCATACACCAGGGGATCACTGAAACTGTTTCTTCTAAAATCTTTCAGGTGTCTGCAAATCTTAGACTGTCTGCACTTCATATTCCTGTATCCTCTCCTCATTTTCCAGTCTGTACTCACAGTCATCTATGAACACTATACATGTCTTTGCATAACCTTCAATAGCTCTTCTTCATAATCTGCACTATGCTCTTATGAACCCTGAACTCAGGATAAAGGAACTGCCCTTCATTCTTAAGTTCACAACATATCCATTTCTCTTTGCTTGACTGAAATTGAGTCTCAGAGCTTTCCACACTTTAGGGTCAGTAGGTGAAGTTCATTTTCTCTTTGTTTCACAGCTTAGAGATCATTAACTTGCCATCCTTGCATAAAAACTCAGGTCCTTTTGAGGCATTTGACATTTTAGCTATTTGGTCCTCTACCTTCCTCATTGTTTTGCTGCTATGCACCCTGATTTTGCGATTAATTTAGGATTTTTCTGTCCACTTTAACCTCTGTTATTGTTCTGAGAGGATTATAAGATCCAAATGAATTGCAAAATGAACACATTGCTCTTCTCCCAGGTCAATGATAAAACCCCCAAAGATTGGGCTCTGGTAAAACAGTGTCTCAAGGGAGCACACTTTATTAAGAACAGAATACTGTTGTATGTTCTAGCATGGTTCCTTCTCCTCTCTCCCTGTCAGAAGTATGAATGAATTTTTCTCCAATATTCACTGTGAGAATCTGGTCAGGTTACGATAGCTAAAAATTACAAGTATGATTTTTTTTTTTTTTGACTGACTCCCCCTGAAGTTTTTGACTCAGAATTCCCCACACTGAGCCTATAGCAATTCATCAATTATAGCTTAGATTTTCCTCTGCTGATACTACTAGTTCCTGCAGGAATATCTGCTCATGGGCTCTGCTTATGGGTTTCTGTTACAGTAAGTTGTGATTCTCTGTATCTTCCTGTCTGCCTCTTTAATTTTGGGGGCGGCAGTTTGCTGTGAACTTACTTCTCCAATGGACTAAAGGGTTGTTGATTTTTCATCTTTTTACCTGTCTATTAGGATGATTTTCCACGTCCTTTACATATGGAAACCCCAAGCCTATAACTTTAATTTTTAGTGGCCTACCTCATGCTAGAAATCTCTCTCTATAGCCCAAGCTCTGGAAATTCTTGAAGTGCTCTCTTTTTATTTATTTTTTTTACATTGATATTTGGAATTTCTGGATATAAAATTTCAAAAGATAAAGATGGCCAACAATGTCTATATTTAATAAAATATTCCTACATATTCCTTCAAAGGTTCTCTAAATTTCATTCAGTATCTACTAAGAGCTAAGACTTGGGCACTGTTATAGCAAAACAAACGAAACAGACAAAAAGCCCCTTGCTATCTGGATTTTCCTTTCTAGGACAGGAGACTAAAAATTAACAAAATATGTATGTACTAATTTCACCCACCTCACTTATTGCAGTCTGCAGATACTGCTTTTTTTTTTTTTGGCAAATTGAAGGTCTGTGGCAACCTTTCATTGAGCAATCACCACCGTTTTTTCCAACAGCATTTGCTCACTTTGTGTCTCTGTATCACATTTTGGTAATTCTGATAAAATTTCCAACTTTTTCATTATTATTACATTTGAATTTGAATTGCTGCAATCTTAAAATACTTAATGGTTGAGGAGTCATTTTTTTATGAAGGAGGGAAAAAAAGGGTTTCTTTAGATGGAGTCTACTCCTGTTGAAGATGCTGTGACGACTGTTGACACGACAACAAAGGATTTAGAATATTACATATACTTTGTTGATAAAGCAGTAGCATGGTTTGAGGGAACTGACTCCAATTTTGGAAAAAGTTCTACTATGAACAAAATGCTATCAAACAGCATTGCACGCAGCAGATAAATCATTTGTGGGGAAAAAAAGTCTATCAATGCAGCAAATTTCATTGTTTTCTTATATGAGAAATTGCCATAGCCACTCCAGCCTTTAGCCGCCACCACGCTGATCAGTCGGCAGCCATCAACATCATGACAAAACCCTACACCAGCAAAAAAGATCAGAATTCACTGAAAGCTTAAATGATGGTTAAAGCATTTTTTAGTAATAAAGCATTTAAAATCAAAGTACATACATTGTTTTTTAAACATAATACTGTTGTACATTTAAAAGATGATAGCATAGTATAAACATAGCTTGTATATGCATTGGGAAACCAAAAACTAATCTGATTCACTTTATCGTGATATTCATTTTATTGCAGTAGTGGGAAACTGAATCTGTAATATCTCCAGGGTAGGCCTGTGTGTTAGATAATGAAATTACTACAAAGGAAAAATACATCTGGAAAAGGGGTTGTAAAATGGGATGTGTTTGTGAGATTTCAGTTGGCAAGATAAAGAAGCAGCTTCACTGAGAAAGTATATTTAAAACAAGAAAAGAGGGAGCAAGCAAATTATGTGAGGAAATTATTCCAAGCAAGGTTAGCAAATGCAAAGTCCCTGAGGCAAGAGTATGTATCACAAGTTAGAGAAACAAGGAAACCAGTGGGGCTAGTGTGAAGAGAACCATGAGATCTTGAGGGGTTTAATAAGTACTTTGATTTTTAATCTGGGCAAGATGGAATGCCATGGAGAATTTTGATCTGGGCAATGACATGATTTCTGTATGTCTTCACAAACAATTCTGACTTCTTCATTGGGAATGGACTGACAGGGGGCTAGGGATAAAAATAAGGAAGACCAGGAGGAGGAGGCACTGTAAAATTCCAGATAAGAGGTGATGGAATCTTGGGCTGGGATGGTGGCAATGGATGAGAGCACTGGTCAAAATGGGAAACATTTTCAAGATAAACAGGATTCTTAAGACCAAAAATTCTAAAATTATTATAACATTATATTAGAGGATGTTGCTTTGATCCATTAATCTAATTTCAGTGAGTTTTGAAATAGTTTATTTGAAAAACCTATTTATATAGATACTAGCACAATAATACTCTATTTCTCTTTTTGGTAACTGTAATGCTCATTTAATAGATTCATTAATTTTTACTAAGTTGAGGAAAAAACACCAATTTGTTTTTTGAACAAAGGAGCCCCAGTCTCCACATGAGGAAAATACTTAGGGAAAATAATTTTTGCATTTACTAAATAACACTGGTGGATATAAAAGCAGTGGAACTTTTTGCCATTTTTTTTTAAATTAAAGTAGAGCATATGTGCAATACAAACCAAAACAACAACAACAACAACAAAAACAACAAAAAAGTACACCTCCAAGAATTTTTACAATGTAAGCACGACCATGTAACCTAAACTCAGATAAAGAATTATAACATTTGGAAAAAAGAGATTATTTCCTTGTGAAAAATGCCATCTGGTGACCCTTCTGATTATTCCTCTCCCTCAAGGGATAACCATTATTCTAACCATTATTCTAACTTCTAACAATACAAGTTAGTTTCACCTATTTTTTTTACTTTATAGAAATGGAATTATACATTCTGAATTTGTTATCTTCTTTCACTCAACAGTATATTTGTAAGATTTACCCAGGTCATTGCATATAATTGTAGTTTGTTCATTTTCATTGTTGAATATGGCATTCCATTATGAATCTACCACAATGTATCCATCCTAAGATTGCTGGGGATTTAGGTTATTTACATTTCAGCTATTATAAACATGTTCATATATTTTGATCATAACTAAGAGTTCTGTTGAGTAGATACTTAAGAGTATACAGGGCATGCATATGTTCAATTTAATAAATAGTATCCCCCTCCATAGTGATTTCATCAGTTTACACTTCCACTGGCAGTGGGGGTCTATTTCTGGGCATTCTAGTCCATACTACTGATGTATGTATCTACTCTCACCAACACCACATGTTCTTGATAACTAGCTTTTCAAAAAGACTTAAAATTAAGTAGTGTGACTTCTCAGATCGTATTCTTATTCAGTATTATTTAGGGCCTTTTCTTTTCCGTATAAGTTATAAACTCAATTTATTAATATGTATGAAATGACTAGATGGAATTTCTTTTGAGACTATGTTGATCATATAGATCAAGTTGGGAAGAATTGGTATCAAGACAATTTTGATTCTTCTGATCCATGGACATGAAATATCTTTATATTTATTTAGATCTTTGATATTTTCATCATAGTTTTATATTTTTCTGCATGTTAATTATTTTGTCAGAAAAGTATTTTGGGGAGGGAGAAGAGGAGATGATATAGTAAATCGTATTGCTTATTTTAACTTCTGAGTTAAATTTTTTATTGCTAGTATATAGAAAACCATTGCCTTTTGTATACTGGCCTTATATCCTGGAATCTGGAATGCATTTTTTTTTATTAGTTCAGGATTATTTTATGGATTGCTTGAGATTCTCTACAAAGGCAATCATCTTGCCTGTATATAAAGACAACAGTTTTATTTCTTTATTTACAATCTGTATATCTTTTATTTCTTTTTTCTTATTGTACTAGCTAGGATGATCAATATAATATTGAATATGAATGGTAAAATCAGACATTCCTTCTTTGTGCTTGATCTTATGGGAAAATGTGTTAAGTCTCTCACCAATAAACACTACATTAGCTGTAGGCTTGTCATATATACACTTTATTAGGTTACAGAAACTCCCCTCTTCAATTCCTAGTTTTTTGAGAAATTTTTTTGTTTTTTTAAAATAAACAGGTGTTGAATTTTATTCACTACTTTTATACATCTATTTATATAACTGTTTTTCTTATTACTGTGTTAATATAATAAATTATATTGATGTGCAAATATTGGGTCAGCCTTCCACTCCTGCAATGACCCCATTGTTTATGAGTTATTATTCTTTTTATTTATTGCTGGATTAAATTGGTAATATTTTCTTTTTCTTTTACTTAAAGATATATTTATTTATTTATTTGACTGAGAGAGACACAGGGAGAGGGAACACAAGCAGGGGGAGTGGGAGAGGGAGAAGCAGGCTAACCGTGGAGCAGGGAGCCCGATGCAGGGCTTGGTCCCAGGATCCTGGGGTCATGACTCCAGCCAAAGGCAGACACCCAATGACTGTGCCATCCAGGTGCCCCTAAATTGGTAATATTTTCTTGAGAATGTTCCTGAAGGATACTGGTCTGTTATTTTCTTTCCTTGTAAAGTCTTTATCAGGTTTTGGTATTAGGATAATGCTAAGCTGATGAAATGGGTCAAGAAGTGTTTCATAGCTTCTTTTTTGCGGGGGAGAGATTGTGAAAAATTAGTATTATCTTCCCCCTAAATATTTGGTTGAATTTGTCTGGGCCTAGTGCTTCTCTCTTTTTCTTTGTTTATTTCTTTGTTTCTTACTTTGTATTTTTTATTTTCCTTCCTTCCTTCTTTCCTCACTCTCTTCCTCTTTTCCTTCCCCCCTCTCTCCCTCCCTTTCTCCTTGTCTTTCTTTCAAAGGTTCTAAATTATTAACTCAGTTATTACTTATTATTGACTTCTTTAATAGGCACATGGCTATTCATCTTACCTGTTTTTAATTGAGTAAATATATAAACTTACAAAACAATGTTCTATTTCATCTAAGTTATCAAATTTGTGAGCATAGAGTTTTTAAAATATTCTATCATTTTAAAAAAAATTTATTTCTTTTCAGCATAACAGTATTCATTGTTTTTTCACCACACCCAGTGCTCCATGCAATCCATACCCTCCCTAATTCCCACAACCTGGTTCCCCCAATCTCCCACCCCCCCACCTCTTCAAAACCCTCAGGTTGTTTTTCAGAGTCCATAGTCTCTCATGGTTCACCTCCCCTATAATGCCAATCAGTAAAACTTTTTTTTTCTTGGTTAACCTAGCTAGAAGTTTATCAGTTTCATTGATGCTTAAAAAAAATAGCTTTTAGTTTCATTAGTGTTCTCTATTTTTTTCCTGCTTTCAAGTTCATTTATTTCTGCTGTTATTTCATTTCTTTTCTCTTGCTAGCTTTTTATTTAACTTTCTCTTCTTTCTCTACTTTTCTAAAGTAAGAACTCAGATTATTAATTTTATATATTTTTTATTGTCTAATATATGCATTTAATGCTATATTAAATGCTAAATTTTCCTCTTAGCACCACATGCCTAAGGATTCTGGGATTCTGCTATACCTCACAATCTTTGATAAATTGTATTTTTATTTTCATTTAATTCAAAATACTTTTAAATTTCTCTTAAGACTCTTTTGATCCTTGTATTATTTAAAAGACTGTTGTTTATTTTCCAAATATTGGGGAATTTTCTAGCTATCTTTATGTTTTTGGTCTCCTAATATAATGTCATTATTGTATGAGAACATATTTTATGTAATTCATGTTCTTTTAACATAAATCTTGGTTTAGCTTGATTAGTCTTCCATGTAAACCTGAGAAGTATATTCTATTGTTGGATGGAGTATTCTATATATATCAATTAGATAATATTGATCTAATTAGTGCTGTTAAAGTAGATCTTACTGTTTTTCTCACTGCTTGACCCACCAGTTACTGACAGAGGAGGATTGAAGTCTCCAACTGTAACAATTTTTCTGTTATATCAGTTATTTCTTCAAGTGTTTTTATTCTTTATTATTTGGCACGTACATATTTGGGATTGTTACATATTCTTGGAGAATGAACCTGTCAGTGCATAATGCCCTTCTTTAACCCTGATGGTTTCCTTGCTCTTAAGTCTTATTCCTCTGAAATTAGTATAGCTACTCTAGTTTTCATTAACCAGAGTTTGCATCATGTATATCTCTCTCTCCAAACTTTTACCTTTAACTTATCAAAGTTTTTATATTGAAGTAGTTTTCTTGTAGAAAACATATACCTTTAACTTATCAAAGTTTTATATTAAAGTAGTTTTCTTGTAGAAAACATATAGTTGTATTTTATTTTTTTAAACACCATTGACAATCTTTCTGTAATTTGTGTGTTTAAAACGTTCTCAACTAAAGTGTTGAATTAATATTTATCATCTTTGTAACTGTATTGGTAACTGTTTTCCATTCATTGCATTAGCTCTTTTCTTCTCCGTCTACTTTTTTTTTTTTTTTTTTGCTTCCTTTCATTTTAAGTAAACTTTTAATATAATTCCTTTTTCTCTCCTCTCTTACTGTATTTGTACTTTGAAGAAGATTTTAGTGGTTGTTTAGAGCAATTTGACTGTTGGTTTTAAGATCTGTTGTAACAAAGTGCCATGAAAGATAGCTTTAAAAGAAAATTATTTCCTCATAGCTCTGGAGCCCAGAATTCTAAAAGCAAAACGACACAGGTCCATGCTTCCTCTAAAGACTTTAGGGAATAATCATTCCTCACCTCTTGCTAGCTTTTGGTAGTTGCTAGCAGCACTTTGTGTTTCCAGGTTTGCAACTGTATCACTTCTAAAATCTGCTTCTGGTGTCTCATGGTATTCTCCTGTGCTTCCTCTGTCTCCATATGACAACCTTCTCTGTGTGTGTGTTTGTGTGCCCAAATTTCCCTTAACTAACAAGGACACCATTTACTTCATTAAGGCCCATCTTGACCCAATAAAACTTCATTTTAATATGATTACATCAACAAAGGCCTTATTTCCAAATAAGACTATATTCACAGGTACTGGGATTAGGATTTATGCATGTCATTTGGGGGGACACAATTCAACCCAAAATCAATGTAATATGCCTAAGTGTGGGTTTCTCTCAACATTTATCTCCCTTGATGTGCTCTGAGCTTCCTAGACCTGTGGTTTTATGTCTGTCATTAGTTTTTGGAAACTTCTCAGCTACTTTTCCTTCAAATATCCCTTCTGTTCCTTCTCCATGTCTTCTCCTTTATGTATTCAAATCGAGTGTATGTAACAACTTTTAATTTGTTCCTAATACCCATAGTTCTTAGATAATCTGTTATTCTTTTTTCAGTATTCTTTTTTCTGAGAATTTTAGTTTGGAAAGTCTCTACTGAATGACCTTCAAGCCCATTGATTCCTTCTCAGCTATGGCCGGTCTACTGAGAAGCCGGTCAAAGGCATTCTTTATTTCTGTTACTATTTTTGATTTCTAGCATTTCTTCAAGAATTTCTATGTCTCTGCTTATATGGCCCATCTGTTCTTGCATACTATCTATTTTTTCATTAGAGCCTTTAACATAACAGTTATCTTATACTTCCTGTCTAATAATTCTAACATCTGTGTTGTGTATTTGAGTGACTCTGATGATTGCTTTGCCTCTTTAGCCTTTTTTTCTTGCCTTTTGTCATACTTTCTACGTTTTTGTTAGAAGTTGGAAATATTGTATTAGCTCATAAAAACTGAGGTGAATAGGCCTTTACTATAAGGATTTATGTTAATCTGGCTGGAAGTTGGGCTGAGTTTAATGTTTGTTGTGATTATAGGTGTGAGAGTCTCCAAACCTGTCTAGTTTCTTTGTTTTTATCTCCTCTTTTGGCTTTACAGCTTTTCTTTGTATAGTACCTTGGAAAGAGTTTTTGTCTCACTCTTCAGCTGTAATTCCCTGTTACTCTACTGGAGTTTTAGTGTGGCAGTAGGTTGCGAGAGACAGTGTATGTTCAACAAACTTCTAGGTAAACTAATATTTTAGGGGGCTTTCCATTCATGCCTGTGGCTTTTGCATGTGTGTCTGTCCTGCTTCCAGTGGTATAACTTTAATCTTTTCTCTGGATCTTGCTTTTCCCCTTATCTGCTGGGTTTCCATCTTATTTTCTTGGAGACTAATTTCCTGTTTATTCTATTTTCTTAATTTAGGAAAGACCAGAATACTGGAAGGGATTGAAGGGAGGAAGAGTTCCCTTCTTTCAGCTGATACAAAGTTTTAGAATTATACCTTGCTGAAGTCTTTTCCCTTTAAGAGTAGGCCTTTGTGTTGGAGAAGGCAGTAGATGTGTTTGCCAGTGCTTACTTTTCCCTCCTCCTGCCAGGACTCCAGGGATTATTTTGCAAATATTCACTGTAACAACCTGATAGAACTCTCAGTCCACAACCCAGTATGGTTGATCACTCTATTACTACTGAGATAAGGCACTCTTAAGTAATCTACCTCATGCTCCATGAATATAGGTTTTCCACTCTGGCTAGTGGAAACTTTCTCTCTGAATGTCCCATAAATTCTAGCGTTATGTTCTCTGAGGACTTTTGGCTTTTTCTGCCCCATAAAGCCTGGCTTTACTCTTCTATTACACTGCTTGCAAATACTCCAAACAATTATAAGGGCCATCTTAACCCACACCTCATTTGTTTTCCTTCTTTCAGGGATCACTATCCTTTGTTGTCCTGAGTCTTGAAAATGTTTGCTTCATGTATTTTCCTAGTTTTTAATTATTTTAGGTAGGAGAATAAATAGGATCCTTGTTACACTATGTTGGTTGGAAGCAGAAATCACTCTATTGCTTTTTAATCTGATATTTAGGAGGCTTGTTCATATTGATATTCATTATCAAACAAAATAAAATCCTATTTTCAAGAATAATTTCAAATCTATGTCAAATTGAAATATTTTATTTGTGCTCATTCCATTGGATTGCTTTTACAAGCTTCTCAAGCCACCACTGATAATGTCATTCAGGCAGGCTCAGGACTAAGGTGAGGCCAGTGAAGCATCTAGAGTGCAAAATTTAATAATGTATTTACTCTTAGGGTAATGCAAATCCCTGACCTTGAGAGTTAATACCTTTTTAAGGGTGGATATGAGAGAATGAATTCCATTATCATTTCTTATTATGCAAACATACAACAAATACCTATTCACTAGATGTTCCAAAAGTGCTAAAGTACCATATGTAGATACCATATAGTGTTCTGTTTTTCAGTGTAAATTGGGTATTTTTTTTCTAAAATTATGACCTGCACAAGTGGAGAAATATTCTTTATTTAATCTCTACAAATTCAGATTAAGATTTTTCCAGAATTTTAGGATTGTTATTTTTTAAAATTATTGTTATTATTGGTACTTGTTATTTATTCAAGCATGCAGTCACAGTAGAGAGATGGAGAATAGTTTAATACTTGGGATAGGCAACTTTATCTTCCACACCCCTCAAAATAAAGGAATGCCTGACATAACTGACCTGGCCTTGGTACGATGTGACTTGGAATGAACTATAGGCTTTCCATGCACTGAATATGCTAGATGTTGGGAATTGTGTAATTAGACTACTGTCTAGTACAATAAACATCTCTGAGAGTTTGAGTCAGAGCCTCTAAAAGGAGCTAATTCTGGAAGAAATTCTCTATCTTGTTTTTTCTCTAACTCCAAAGATTACAGAAGTAACTTTTTAAATGTCAAAAATCAAAAACATGTCATGCGTAGAATTAGAACTTCACAGCATTTTTAAGCAATAGCTAAATGATAAGTGTTTCTTTTAACATTTATATAATGACATAAATTTGTTTCTTTCTTTCTTTCTTTTGTTTCTTTGTTTCATTTATAACTTTTCCATGAAGTTGGAATCAGTATACCAAATAAGCAATATGAATATTTTCAGCAAATAGTTCCTACTCTGAGATGCACACTCAGCCAGGCTCTAGGTGTCCAAGAATGTGCAAGAGAGACACTGTCAATGCCCTCATGGAGTTTATAGTCTTTAGAGAAGAGAGATCCTAAAAAAACAAACAAACAAACAAACAAACAAAAAACCACACAATAAGTGCAAACATATTGGTATATTGTGCTATGCAAGAGATGCAGCTACTATGATGAGATGTGAAAATAGAGACGTTTAAAAGGGCCGGGGCAAATGACCCTAGGTAGTGATACTTGACATGGAATCTAAAATGAGTACAAGTTACCTAGGGAAAATAAACATGAAGGAGAATTAAGTGACTGGAGGGAGTATAGAGGGTCTAAAGGACTGAAATGAAACTGGTATATCTCAAGTGAAAAGAAAAAGAAGGAATATGGGGGCAATATGGCTTTGTTGATACCTGGGGGCTGAACTATATGAAAACCTCTTGCTCAAGTTATTTTAAGAACAATGGAAAACTAATAAAATATTTTAGGCAGGGTATAAAAATGATCATATTTGCATTTCAAAAACTTCCCTGGCTGTGCTGTGAAGAACAGACTGAAAGTGTGCCAGAGTGGATGTCTGGAGACCATTGAAGGAACAACCGAAGTATCCATGTCAGGCATAATGTGAGGTTCAGTTTGAGTGGTGGTGAAACTAGGTTAAATATAGACTTAAGAAATGTTTTAAAGGGAAAATTGACATTTAAACTTATTTTTTATTCATAAATTAGTCAAGCTATTGACAGAAATCTTGCACATATAATTTAACCCTATAGGGTGAATCTTTGTGAGAATATGTATTTCCCAGAATGTCTTGCTTTCAATATTTCATGGGGAACAAGGATTTTATGTATGAAATTTGGGATAATATGAAGCATATATCATAACAAATTCATGTGTATTTTGGGCGATATATCAAAAAACATATGGAAAGAGGTAGATGGGAGAATGAACAAAAGACATTTTTGAAGTGGTTTTAAAAAAATTAAAAAGCAGGCGATTTAAATCCAGAGAACTCAGAATCAAGTTGTCCCTGCTACCACATTATGGCTCTTAGGTTGGGAACAAGTTACCTAATGCCTGGATCTTAACTCACTGGTACCACAGAGCAGAGGTTCAGGACATGAAGTCAGTGAGTCTGGGATTAGTTTCCTTCCCCAATAATGTTCAGCTAATAGAAAGGCAAGGAAGAAGTTTTTAAATCTGTTTATTGTGAAAAATTATAAGAACGTTATGTTGATCTTAGCAAATTGTCTGTCTTGTCCAATTTTAAGATTGGTGAGCAATTGAGGTGCAAACTCATGCTTTTTAGGAAAGATTTAACTGGTATAAATTGGTATAGACATTGGTGTCTTAGAGCATAAGGTTTAAGAATGCAGGTTCAGAACAGGTGATGGGCAGTAAGAAGTGCACTTGTGATGAGCACCAGGTGTTGTATGTAAGTGTTGCATGACAAAATTTTACACCTGAAACTAATACTACATTGTATGTTAACTAACTGGAATTTAAATAAGAACAAACAAAAAAAGAATACAGGTTCAGAGAAAAGTGTGTTTTGTTTAAATTCCATATTACTACTTCCTAACTAAATGACCTTGAAAGAAATTCTTAAACTCTCTTGGCCTCAGTTAACTCATCTATAAAATGAGTAAAATAATGCCACCTCATATGGTTGTTTAAAAATTTAATGAGTTAATAGATATAAAGCATTGAAAAGACTGCATATATATATATATGTGTGTGTGTGTGTGTGTGTGTGTATACATACACACACACACACACACACACACACACACATATATAGGGCCCAATTAACATTTACTTTTACTTTTGTTACTTTTCTTCATTATTTATAATGTTGATACAATATACCCATTTATAGATGGAGTGAGGTTTAACTCATGTCATGTGTTTTCTATCTCCAAAATGCTAGTAGTTCCATAGAAGGACATAACTGTGTTTCTCCTGAAATAGGTATTCTTAGAATGTATATTCTTAGAAATGATGTTAATATATATATAATATATATATATATATAATGATATATAGCCTAAGCTATATATCAAGAGGTAACATGCTATGTGTTTAGTAGTCAGCAAGAATTCCTGTGCGTGTCATTGTTAATATTCATCTGGTAATTTACATTGTGGACTGACCCTTTATAAGTGGTTGCTCAGTTTTAGTTGGGGTCTCTTAAAAATTAATCACCTCTTATTTACTCTGGAAGTATAAAAGTTACTTGGGAATTCCCTTACTAAATTTGTCTCATAACAAAGATAGCTGAGTAATTTCAGTTGAATATTTTTCATTTCTAAATGAGCATTTCTACCTCATTTATTTAATATAAACTGTGTAATTGTCTAGCTACATCTTTGTTATAAGCTACTGCAAAAGATATAGAAGACATCTAGTTTTTTAAAAATCATATTTGACACAGATATTAGTTTAAAAAACATGTCAAAGAAAAAGATAAGCATAATTTGAGAGAAGCATTCTGGGTGTAAAGAATATTATGCCTTGTGAGTATTCATAAAAATTGGGAGCTAGATATGAGAAAAAAATAAAGGCAAAAAGACTGTGAGCAAGGAGGACTTTATAAATTAAAAATTGCACATGAGAGACCAGACAACACCAATAGTTAAGATACATTCTTGGGAATATCTCCCAACACAAACTTGCCATCTCTAACCCTAACTTTGTGTACTTTTAGAAATTAGCTTTTTAAAAAATTTTTATTTATTTATATATATAGAGAGAGTGAGAGCAAGAGAGAGAGAGAGAGAGAATGAGCCAGGGGAGGGGCAGAGAAACAAACTCCACTGAGCAGGTAGCTGAACGCAGTGTTCTGGGATCATGACCTGAGCAGAAGGCAGAAGCTTAGCCAATTGAGCCACCCAGGCACCCTGTTTGCTTGTTTTTTAAGATTTATTTATTTGTTTTAGATAGAGAGAAAGAGCGAGAGAGTGGGGAGTGGAGTTGGGTAGAGGTGGAGGGAGATAGAGAGGGAAAGAACCTCAAGCAGGCTCTCTGCTGAGCATGGAGCCCAAATCACTAACTGAGATCATGACCTGAGCCAAACCAGGTGCTCAACCAACTGAGCCACCCAGGCTTCCCTGAAATTTACTTAGTTAGTAATACATGATTATCTATGTTACAAATTCTGATACATTTGTATTCTATTATCTGTGAATATAACTTATTTCACACATCAGAAATGTACATATAGTTTTAAGAGTCTAAATTTTTAAAAAGTATAAAGTGTGAGGTACCTGGGTGGCTCAGTGGGTTAAAGCCTCTGCCTTTGGCTCCGGTCATGATCCCAGGGTCCTGGGATCGAGCCCCAAATTGGGCTCTCTGCTCAGTGGGGAGCCTGCTTCCTCCCTCTCTCTCTCTTCCTGTCTCTCTGCCTGCTTGTGATCTCTGTCAAATAAATAAAATAAACATTTTAAAAAATCTTAAAAAAACAAAAAAAATAAAAAAGTATAAAGTGTGCTTATGTAAAACAAAACAAAAAAAATGATGTCCAATATATTTATTACTAAACACTATAGCATTAGCATGAGTCTGATTTCAAAAAATATTTTGTTATGCTTCTCTTGGCTTTTGCAAAGTGACTGATTCAAAATAGTTCAGTGCTATTTTTGAATTTTATATAGCAAAGAATGAAACTCTTTCAAGATCATTGCTGATTTAAGATTAGTTGGATATCTACTGCAGCAAAATAAACCATCCCAAAGCTTAGAGACATAAAAGATGAATCAGTTTATTATACATATAGCTTTGGGGATCAGAAACTTGGATTGGACACAGTTTGGACGCCTTGTCTCTGTTCCATGATGTCTATGGTCTCAGATGATAAGATTAAAATGGTTGGAGGTAACTTGAGTAGCTGGGGACTAGAATCATATAGATGTATTTTCAACTGATTATTTCATGCCAGGGTTGGGAAGACTCAAATCTGGGTTTAGCTGGACTGTCAACCAGAATGTCTATGTGGTATTTTTATGAACATAGTTTTCTCATGGCACTGCCTCAAGCTGGCAAGATAACTTTCATGATGACACAGGGCTCTAAGAAAGAGTGTTTCAGATAACAAGATGAAACTGTATGACCTTTTATGAGCTAGTTTTAGAGTCACATGCCATCATTTGCACCATATTCTACTAGTTGAAGCAGTCACTAGCTTGCCCAGTTCAAGGAGAAGTGACAGAGACCATATAGCATGATGGAATAAGTGTCAAAGATTTTGTGACCATGTTTCAAAACTGATACAGACATGAATAGTGACACAGAGAGGCTATCCTCATCACTTTTGAGATGTGGCACATTTGCAATAGAAAAGCTATTGTGAAACTCTCAACACTGCTAGAATTTAGAATTTGATTTACTCAAAGATTCAGTTTCTAAATCCAGATTCATCCCCTTTGAATTGCCAATATTTGTGACCCTCTCAACCCTCTTAGCAAATTTGCTGCCAATAGTCTTACAGATTATACAAGTATATATTTTAATCTAAATAATTCAAAATATAGAATATTAAATAACAACTTAGTCTATTCAATTATCTGCTATACCTAATACTTAAAGGATACAATCTACATTTAAAATATCATTTGGTAGACAGGGATTTCTGAATATGTTTTGAAGAGCATTTTTCATTTAATACAGATTGCTGTCATCCAAGTTAGTAAAATAGTATTTGAACTGTCATACTCTATTTTCATGTGTTTTGGAGCATAAAAATATTCTCTTTTGGAGAACTGGACATTGCAATGGTATTTTTTAAATGGAATTCCACATATATTTCAAAAACTGACAAAATACTGGAATTCAACATGTTAATGGAATGAATGAAAACATAGAGCAATGTATTTCACATGGGTAAGTTTCTTTTAAAGATATTACATTTAAGATGGAACATTATATTTTAAGAAGAATATCAAGGAATTGGAGAGTATACAGAGAAATCAATCAAACTGAGGATTCAGAAAAAAACAGCATTTTTAAACTTAAATTATGGAGAATACTTTATTTTAAGTAATCTTATATTTATATATTTGCTGTATTCAAATCATTTTAATATGTGAAATGTCACACTGGATTTTTACAAAAGTACCAAGATTTCTTCCATATAAGGGAAATGAAATCAGACAATGCAGCCAATTAGTGGAAGAGTCAGGAGAAGAATTTGATCACATGACATTGACTTCTCTCTGAAGATTAAATCATTACGATTCTTTTAAGGATTCAGAAAAATTGTGTTTGTGTCATAAGCTTTTGTGTTTGTCTATGTAAACTAATAACTTGGGGCTCAACAGAATATAAAACACTTGTAATATCTCAGAATAGAGACTTCTAAAAGAAGGGTTGTTTGAGTTTTTTATTAAGCTGTGCTTCCTCCTGAAAATTGATTTAAATGAGAGTGTTGAAACAAAATAGTATTAATCTACAAGGACAAAGAAAAAGGATATAGATATAACAACAAATATAACGTATCAATTAAATTTCTAGAAGTGAGAAAATGGATGGGAAATGGTGATTGATTTAGAAAACTGGGTAAAAATAAAACTGAGGTCTACGAGAAGAAGCCCATAAGTAAGGTTTTATTGCCACAAAATCCACTAAGGTTTAGGGCTCAAAGGCACCAGGAACCTCTAGAGAAGGGGGTGTTGGCCAGTTTGGAAGTTTATAAAAGATATTGAGATCCTCTGAAATTTCCCCTGTTTGAAGAAATAGGTAAATTCCCTGACTATTTCTGGCATATATATATATATATAGTCTCTCTCTCTCTCTCTCTCTCTGTATATATATATATATACATATATATATATATGTATAAAAATCTAGACAGTCTCTCTATTCAGAAATAAAATAAATTCAGAAATAAAAATAAAAACTGAGTAGGAATGAAGTACTGTTCTTTAAAAGATGATACTGGATGGTTAAATTTCAGTATAAAAGTCCCTTCCACCTCTGGATTCTCAAAAGCCCTCATTGTGTTGTCCTGTAGAAATTGAAGCTTGGGAAAAGAGCACAGGAAAATGGTTATCTGGCTACTGTTTTGCTGTAATAAACTGTCCCTTTTCTCTCATTCATTAGTTGTGTGTTTTCTGCCAGAATCCATGAAAATGAAGTATGCTAATATGTTACCTTGCAGTTAGGGGAAAATATCAGCCTCTTCACAGTTCTTGTAACCACCAATTATAAATCAGGAAATGAAGTTTAGTGAGGTTAGAAGATCCGCTTAAGGCCACACAACTAACAGGAAGGAAAGCTTGTATATGAACTATCTATGTTACACTAACTTCAAGAACAGATATCTTATTTGAGTTAATGCTTTTGAGAAGGGAAACTTCCATGTAAAAAGAATTGACGGGCAGGGGATTATCTGTGTATCACTTTCACATGGGATATATCAAATTTTCCGTGGCATGGCTCTTAAGAGTTACCTGTAAATTCTTCAGAAGGGTAAGCTTTACCTTCCTTGAAAGGAAGTGAAACTCTAAGGATGGTATTCTTTAAAATCAGCAATGGACCCTTAAGCTGTAAATTTTTCCTAAGTATCATTACAATATGTCCCATCTTTGAGAGATTTCTGGATGGCATCAGTTATAACAATGAGGTATTAAAGCAATGTAATATTAAGGAACACTGGTCTTCATGATGCTTAGCTTCATAACAGGAGTGGCAAGTGTTTAGGCCAAAGAGACAATAAAAATCAAACTGAAAAAACCGCAACGTGATTTCAAATATGCAAAGCTGCTGCTACAGACTAATGGTTAGCCTTGACCAACACCCGTCTTTCCCACTTCTTCTGATTGCCTTCCAACTATGAGAACCACAGGAATTGACTCCAGGCAAATAAGGCACTGGACATACCACGGTAATCTTTGCCACAAAATAAATGAACTGGTCTGGAAAACTTCACCTTCAGAAGGAGACTTTCACTTTTTGTTAATACAGTATATCTTTTCCTGAGATACCTGCTAAGTAAAGCTCAGAGCTCAGTTGTATAGTGGGTGAAAAAGATTACAGATATAGATATAGATATAGATAGATCTCTATCTATCTATATATACATCTAGAAAACCTAGAAAACCACATGCACCTTAATACTTTATTTTTCTTTCAAGTTCTTAACACAGTGCTAAAAAAAAAGAAGTTTAGCTATTCAAAAAAAAAAAAAGTTTATCAGTGAAAATGCAGATCTATCTTGGAAATGCAAATTCTACCCTTTCTCCTGGTTTCTCAGAGCATTCTAGGGATTCCAGTAGCCACAAAATTTTGGGAGAAGCAGAACAGTGATACTATCTTGCTGATCCCTCCTCAGTAACAGTCCCAGTTCCCAACTCTCTTTACAGATATGAAAACTGAGTCTTCTAGACATTTAGGTGGAAAGACATACATTTATGTGGCATACTCCAGAGTCAAACCCAGTAGGCCCTAAACTCCAAACTGCAGCATTTCTTTTTTTTCTTTTCTTTCTTTTTTCTTTTTTTTTTTTTTTCCTGGCTTTCCACTGGAAAATGCCATACAGGGGATGAGGACAAAAATACTAAAATGCAGGGGTGCCTGACTGGCTCAGTTGGTTAAGCATCCAACGCTTGGTTTCGGCTCAGGTCATGATCTCAGGATGGTGGGATTGAGCCCTGCCTTGGGCTCTGTACTCAGCACGGAGTGTGCTTGAGAGATTCTCTCTCTCCCACTCCCCCAGCCCCTGTTCATTCTGGCTCTTTCTTTCTCAAATAAACAAATAAATAAAATCTTTTTAAAAAGTATTAAAATGTAAAAAACAATATCAAAACCCATGTTTTCCTTATTTTGAAGTTTTCCATGGTCAGCCCTACACAGTCCCAAAGAAACAAAAGAAGAATAAGAGATAAATTGAAATCACAGATTATTTAAAAGCAAATTAGGACAAAAATCAAAACTTCAATATGACAGTTTCAGTTGAGTTCTTCTTTATTTATTTTATACAGGAAAAGCACTATGAAAATGACTGTAAGAATTATGTCGCTACATGCCCATTAGTATATAAGTATCATAAGAGCATGAAAAAAATATTTAGGTTGTTTACTGGTATATCCTCTAGGCATGGACTGATGTTGGTTATCTAGTAAATTATTAATAAATGTGAGTTAAATATTTGAATAAATGAAAGTATTTAAATCTTTTCTTCAAATTCAATTTCAGATAATTTTATCTGTGGATTCATTCCCACCAAAGTTTGTGGGCCAATCCATATCACATTTGGAAGTAGATTAGAAACTCTATCTTTATCAGTGGTAAGATCTAGAATTAATCTTGTGGCCTTATCTAGATGCACAATGAGGTCACAATTTGCTTTTAAGCTACTTTGAGCCAGCTAAGCAGCAAGTTTCTAATTTAACTTCCATTGTATAAGTCAAGCCTATATGAATAGGTACCCTCTAGGATCAGCTATCTCTCCTCTTGGATAAGCTCTTCTCTTCAGTCTAGTCCTATCTTCTTTCCACAAAAGCGGGACTGATCTTGTATTCCAACAACTGACTTGTTGGCTACCTTCCTATAGATTCCAGCTATTAGCCCTCACCCATCATATCAGACCTATTAGGTAACATGTAATGATTTACATTACTTAATGTATTTAAACTTTTCCCTAAGTTGTACCTTCTTAAAAAAAAAAAAAAGACTTGATTTGCTCAAAAAGTGTATTGAATACTTCCCTATGGCTCTAATAGGTATTCAACAAATTCTTGTTCATGGACTAAGCAAATTTTGTCTGAGACACAATCTGTAGAATTCATATGACTGAGAGAGAGAGAGAGAGGAAGCAAACTCTTTAGTGTCTTTTCTTATAAGGATATTAACCCCATCACATGGCTCTATCCTCATGACATAATCACCACTCAAAGGCCCCATCTCCAAATCTCACTGCATTGAGAACTAGGGTTTCAATCTATGATTTGGGGTCAAAACACAAACATTCAGTTCATTGCAGTACCCAAATCAGAGGGTCAGTGTAGACTAGAGGGGATAGAAAGCTTTCTGAGAACATGGAAGTGAACTCCAAGCCTTAAAAAGAGTGGGGAGAGTATTTAATCAGGGGAACAGTTACTCTAGCATATATACGATAAATGTAAGCATGGATATTTTCTGAAAAGAAATCCTAATACAGATTGTAGTACAGTCCAAATAATGTCAGTGTTGCAATGTGGTCTACGGAATGTGTATGAAGAGTTAGATAAAGGAAGAGAGAGACATAGAGATGAGAATGATCTGGAATTAGTGCTAAGTAAAAACACTGTGCTTATTGGACATATAAGTCATCTTCCAAAAAGGTGTAGCTTAAACAGAGTTTAATTAGAGAGTGAGTATATAAAGAATCATCAAAGGCCAGTGAATCCTCCAAGGACTGACAACAGTGGGAAATCATCACCACCCCTAGACCTGATGTGGCAAGGGGAGGGGATGTTGCTACTGTTAAAAAAAAACCAGAGAGAAACACAGCCTTGAAAAGGGACTTGAGGTAAAAGTCACAAACAGAAGAATTAAGCAACTGGCAAAGCCATTACCTGGGAAGGGCTGGTGTAGCTTTAAGTACACAGACTACTTTTCCTTTCCTTCTTCAATCTCCTATTGCTTCCTCTTGTTAACACAATGGTTCTCAACAGAGGCCATTTTGCCCTACCAACAGGACATCTGACAATGTCTGGAAACATTTTCTGATTGCAGTGATAGAAGGAGGAGGTGCATCTAGTGGGTAGAGGCAATGATGCTGCTAAACATCCTACAATGCATGGACAGACCCCCATAATAACAACAAAAACAACAAAAAGTGATCCAACCATGTCAATGGCATCCTGGTTGAGAAACTCTTAAAATAACCAAATCTAATTGGAAGCCAAAGGTAAGGGGACTAAATGATACAGCCTCTTGGGGCACAAAATAGTACAGAGAAGGGCAGAGAAAGGATCAAGAGGAAGGGAGGTGTCAGAAAATAATGAACAAATATATTCAATCCTTTCTATGTATTTGCTTTCAAAATACTCAGCTAGTTTGAGGGTAATTTAATAAAAATATGATAAATTTAAAAAAATTTGCTGTACAAAATAATATGCCATTTGTTGCAACATCTTGTAGTTTAAAATGAACATTTTAAAAGATAATTAATTTATTATTATTTTTATTTTTAAAGATTTTATTTATTTACTTGAGAGAGACAGAGATAGCAAGAGAGAGAAGCTGGGAGAAGAGGGAGAACCAGACTCCCCAAAGAGCAGGGAGCCCAATGCAGGACACGATCCTAGGACCTTGAGATCATGACCTGAGCCAAAGGCAGAGGCTTAGCTGATTGAGCCACCCAGCCATCCCAAAAGAGAAATTTAAAAGGTAACTAAGGTAAGTTAACTCTAAAAGCCTTAATTCTATAGTCAGGGTAAAGTCAGAGGAAAACATTATAAAATACATTTATTTCCTTAAGGAAATGGATCAATAGTTTGTTGAATTTCAACTTAGAAAATGCATTTAATATATTGAATTATTGAATTCATTTTCCACTGAGAATAACTGTGATATTAAAAAAGCTGATATTTTTCTTTAAAATAGTACTCTTAGTTAAATATAAAGGAAAAATAATATATATAGGAAGATGAAGTGAGGTTTCTAACCTATTGAGAGTAGCTCTAACGGTACTAGAGGAGAGATTTTATTCCTTAGGTTTTACTACAACACGGTTCCCAAATTCTTTGTTATCAGTTACTTATACCAAAATGATATGGTGTTCTTTTGTTTTGAGTTTTTTATTTTTCTAAGTTGTGTCCAAGTGATACTAAATAAAATGAAATATTTATTTTCTTCATCTTTTTAATAACAAAAATGGAAAGCATCTGGTTATATGATAACATAAATCATTGATCAAGAGCTTTTGTTTATTTGTAGGTATTTAGAATCACGTGTATACAGTCATTGTGTAATGAAATGTCATGAGAATCAGAATTTTAACTAGCATGTAAAGAGGTAAGAACATGGAGCACCTGGGTGGCTCAGTGGGTTAAAGCCGCTGCCTTCGGCTCAGGTCATGATCCCAGGGTCCTGGGATCGAGCCCCGCATCGGGCCCTCTGCTCAACAGGGAGCCTGCTTCCTCCCTTCTCTCTCTGCCTGCCTCTCTGCCTACTTGTGATCTGTCTGTCAAATAAATAAATTAAAAAAAAAAAAAAAGAGGTAAGAACATAATTTCCAAAAATGCATTTTAAAATTTAGGTCAGAAGCTCAGTATTTCACTGGCAGGTGATTGTTGCATAACACAATTTTTGTAACAAGAGAACTCTTGTGTAGCTAAAAAAAAAAAAGTTCCAGTGTCTCAGCCAATCAACGTTATAATATATATATCCAGTTCATGCTGCTTTACAGCCAGTATTTCTACTACATCTATTTTTCAGAAGGTGGATTGTTTGACCGCACCTTCACCTCACCTGCTTTGATAAATGAAACAGGTGCTGCTGACCCAGCAATTCAGTCATTGTAGCCCTGAAATGATTTCGTTTTCACCCTCAAAACAAACCTTCCCAGCTCCTCAATTGTGGTTTACCATGGGTGAGTGCATACTCAATGAATGACTCGTGACTACATAATTTAGATGCAAAAGAATAACCATTATGGCATTTAGATCCTTATCATTATGTTGCATTTCCTGTGCTTATTTCACAGTAGTGAGACCTGCTCTTATAACAGCTCATCAAAATAAAACCTTTGAAGGTATCAATCACAAAACCTACATGTTTGGTTTTGTGCGTGGAGATTTTAGAAGTTTATTATAAATCCTTAGCTTTTTGTAAGTAACGTATAGGCCCAGCCTCATGCTCAATTGTTAATTAAACAAAATATGTCTTCGTATTATGCTGGCAGCTCATTTCTCTCCTGTCTGTATATTCTAAATGGAACATGTCTGCTTGCATACCATGTAAAAGAATTTTGAAATTCTATACACCCTCTTGTTCATTTTAAATTTGATATAAAAAATGACTATGATTTAAATAATAGTAAAGGATATCTTTTCCTGTGTATTATGTATGTGAGTATTAGTGCTTTAAATGCATTTTACTCTAACTTCAGAGTAATAGATTTAGCTCAATCAGTTTATGGAAAGTGTCACCATATAATCTAGTTGGCAAAGTCAGGGCTTATACGCCCATGTTCTGGTGGAACTTCCCTTCCCAGTCACCCCTGCCTCAATTCCAGTGTGACAGACCTCCCTCCTCCATCCCAAAACTGACCCAAACCCCTGCCAATACCATGTCTCCCAACCTGGAAGTTTTGCAAGTCCTCAGACCCAATGGCAGTGACAGTTCTCATTTCACAGGCAGATCAGAGCACACCTAGTTAAAATGTGCCACATTAGTGGTGCCTGGGTGGCTCAGTGGGTTAAAGCCTCTGCCTTCGGCTCAGGTCATGATCCCAGAGTCCTGGGATCGAGCCCCGCATGGGGCTCTCTGCACAGCAGGGAGCCTGCTTCCTCCTCTCTCTCTGCCTGCCTGCCTCTCTGCCTACTTGTGATCTGTCTGTCAAATAAATAAAATATTTTTAAAAAATGTGCCACATTAAACCCAGGGACTAAACACTGCCCACAACAGGCAAAGAAAGCCTCTGCAAATGACTGGCCTAAAGGATAAAGAGGCCAGGACACAACAACGGAGCACACACAGCACACACTGGAGACACACCCAGAACTGTCAGGTCCTGGGGAACAGGAGACACTACACTGCAGGGTACTACAGGACCTTCATAAAGCCATTACCCTCAAGAGCAAGAGACATAACTGACTTCCTTAACACAGAGAAAAAGGCACTTAGATAAGGTGAGAAGACAGAAGAATTTGTCCTAATAAAAAGAATAGGACAACATCTTGGCCAGAGATCTAAGTGAAGCAGATATAAGTAACATGCCTGCTTGAGAATTTAAAGCAATGATCATAAAGATACTCACTGGACTTGAGAAAAGACGGGGGGACATCAGTAAGACCATCAGCATAGAGATAAGGAGTGGCATAGTAGAGATAAAGGACTCAAAAAAAAAAAAAAAAAGAGAAACATGCTTGATGGAATGAACAGCAGGCTAGGGGAAGAAGATGAATGAATTAATGATCTAGAAGACAAAGTAATGAAAAGTAATCAAGCTGAACAAATGTGAGAAAAAAGAGTTAAGCAAAACAAGAACAGACTTAGGGAACTCAGTGACTCCATCAAACCCAATAACACTCGTTTTATAGGAATCCCAGAAAAAGAAGAGACAGAAAAGGTGGCAGAGAATTTGTTTGAAGAAATTATAGCTGGAAACTTCTTTAATCTGGGGAAAGAAAAAGATACCCACATCCAGGAGACACAGAGAATCTCACACACACACACACACACACACACACACACACACACACACACAAAATCCACAAAAGTGGATCTACACCAAAATATATTATAATTAAAATGGCAAAATTTAGTAATAAAGAAAAATAATAAAAAGAAGCAAGACAAAACGAGACAGTGACATACAAAGGAAAGCACATAAGGCTACCAGTGGATTTTTCAAAAGAAATTTTCCAAGCCAGAAAGGGGTGGCATGATCTATTCAAAGTGTTGAATGGGAAAAACCTACAGCCAAAAATACTCTATCCAGCAAGGCTATCATTCAGAATAGGAGAGATAAAGAATTTTCCAGACAAATAAAAACTAAAGGAGTTCATGACCACTAACCCAGCCCTGCGAGAAATATTAAAGGGAACCCCTAGAGTGGAAAAAAAAAAAAAAAAAAGACCAAAAATGGCAGAGTGACAGTATGAAACACAAAATGAGTAAAAGTGAATATTCTGTTAAAAAATCAGTCGGGGGGGCGCCTGATTGGCTCAGTGGGTTAAGGCCTCTGCCTTCGGCTCGGGTCATGATCCCAGGGTCCTGGGATCGAGCCCCACATCGGGCTCTCTGCTCTGCAGGGAGCCTGCTTCCTCCTCTCTCTCTGCCTGCCTCTCTGCCTACTTGCAATCTCTATCTGTCAAATAAATAAAATCTTAAAAAAAAAAAAATCAGTCAGGGAACTCACAAAATGAAAGGATGTAAATTATGACACCATATGCCTAAAACATGGGGAGGAAAGAAGTAAGGATTGGTTCAAACTTAAACGACCATCAATTGAATATAGAAAGCTATGTACAAAGATGTTATATACAAACTTAATGAGAACAACAAAAACAAAAACCACTAATAAATATGCAAAGAATTAAGAGAAAGAAATCCAAATATATCAGTAAAGAAAACCAGCACATCGTGAAAGAGAGAGAGACAAGAAAGGATCAAGGAAAGTCTTCAGAAACCACCATAAAAGAAGTAATAAAATGGCAATAAATACATATCTATCAATAATTACTTTGAATGTAAATGGACTAAATGCTCCAGTCAAGACATAGGGTGACAGAATGGACAGAAAATCAAGACCATCAATATGCTGCCTACAAGAGTCTCATTTCAGACCTAAAGGCACTTATTGAAAGTAAGGGGATGAAGAAATATTTATCATGCAAAAGGATGTCAAAAGAAAGCTGAAGTAGCAACACTTATGCCAGACAAAATAGACTTTAAAACAAAGACTATAGCAAGAGACAAAGAACACCCCTTTATAATAATAAAGGGAACAATTTAACAAGAAGATATGACAATTATAAATATTTATGCACACAACATAGGAACACCCAAATACATAAATACATAAAACAGTTAATAACAAACATAAAGAAACTAATTGATTATAATACAATGATTCTAGGGGACTTTAACCTCCCATTTACATCAATGGACTCATCATCTAAACAGAACATCAACAAGGAAACAATGGCACTGAATGGCACACTGGACCAGATGGACTTAACAGATATGTTCAAAACATTTCATCTTAAACAGCAGAATACACATTCTTTTCAAATGCACATGGGACATTCTCCAGAATAGATAACATATTAGGCCACAAAACAAGCCTCAACAAATTAAAAAAGATGGAAGTCATAACATGCATCTTTTTGGAGCACAATGCAATGAAACTAGAAGTCAATCACGAGGAAAAATCTGGAAAGACCACAAATACATGAAGTTAAGTAACATGCTACTAAATATTGAGTGAACCAAACAGGAATTAAAAGATGAATTAAAAAGTACATGGAAACAAATGAAAAAGAAAACACAATGTTTTAAAATCTTGGGATGCAGCAGAAGAGGTTCTAAGAGGGAAATTTATAGCAATACAGATCTATCTCAAGAAGCAAGAAAAATCAAATAAAAAACCTAATCTAACATCCAAAGGAGCTAGAAAAAGAAAAACAAACAACACCTATTACAGCAGAAAGAAGGAAATAATAAAAATTACAGCAGAAATATATGATATAGGAAATAAAACAATAGAGTAGATTGATGAAACCAGAAGTTGTTTCTTTGAAAAAAATCAATAAAACTGATAAATCTCTAGCCAGACCTATCAACAATAAGGGAGACGACCCAAATAAATAAAATCACAAATGAAAGAAGAGAAATAACATCAAACACCACAGAAACACAATTATAAGAGAATATTAAAAAACTATATGCCAACAAACTGGACAACATAGAAGAAATGGATGAATTCCTAGAAATAGATAACCTACCAAAACTGAAATAGGAAGAAATAGAAAACTTGGACAGACCAATTACCAGCAAGGAAGTTAATCAACAATCATTAAACTCCCAACTAACAAAAGTCCAAGATCAGATGGCTCCACAGGTGAATTCTACCAAACATTTAAAGAAAAGTTAATAATTATTTGTCTCAAACTATGCCAAAAAATAGAAAAGGAAGGAAAACTTCCACATTCATTCTATAAGTCCAGCATTACCCTCATACCAAAAGCCAGATAAAGATACCATACACACACACAAAAAAACCACACAACAACAACAAAACTGTAGGCTAATATCTCTGATGCACATAGATGCAAAAATTTTCCAAAAAATTCTAGCAAATCAAATCCAAAAATACATTAAAAAAATGATTCACCATAATCAAGTGGGATTTATTCCTCGGTTGGCAGGATGGTTCAATATTCCCAATTAATCACTGTATCATACATGACTTCAATAAAAGAAAGGGTAAGAACCATATAATCATTTCGGTAGAAACAGAAAATGCATTTGACAAAGTTCACCATCCATCCTGATAAAAACTCTCAACAAAGTACATTTAGAGGGAACATACTTCAACATAATAAAGGTAATATATAAAAACTCCCCAGTTAATACCATCTCAACTGAGAGTCAGGAACAAAGTCAGGAGCAAGACATGTCCACACCCATCATATTTATTCAACATAGTACTGGAAGTTCTAGCTACAGTAATCAGACAACAAAAAGAAATAAAAGGTATCCAAATCAGCAAGGAATAAGTCAAACTGTCACTATTAGTTGATGGCATGATATTCTTTATAGAAAACCTGAAAGACCACCAAAAAACTGTTAGAACTGATAAACAAATTCAATAAAGACACACACAGAATACAAAATCAACATGTAGAAATCTGTTGCATTTCTATACATCACAGAAAAAGAAACAGGAAGAGAAATTAAGAAATAATCCCAAAAATATTTACAAAAATTATTTCCAAAAATAATGATATCTAGGAATAAACCTAACCAAAGAGGTAAAAGACCTGTACTCTGACAACTAAAAAACACTGATGAGGGGCGCCTGTGTGGCTCAGTGGGTTAAAGCCTCTGCTTTCGGCTCAGGTCATGATCCCAGGGTCCTGGGATCGAGCCCCGCATCGGGCTCTCTGTTCAGCAGGGAGCCTGCTTCCACCTCTCTCTCTCTCTCTCTCTCTGCCTGACTCTCTGCCTGCTTGTGATCTCTGCCTGTCAAGTAAGTAAATAAAAATCTTAAAAAAAAAAAAAAAAACACTGATGAAAGAAATTGAAGACAACACAAAGAAATGGAAAAACGTTTCATGCTTATGGATTTGAAGAACAAATATTGCTAAAATGCCTTATTGCCCTAAGTAATATTTAATATTTACATATTTAATGCAATATCTATCAAAATCCCAACAGCATTTTTCTCAGAACCAGAACGAACAATTCTAGATTTAGTACAGAACCAACCACAAAAGACCCTAAATAGCCAACACAATCTTGAAAAAGACAAGCAAAACTGGAGTTATAATCATTCCAGACCTCAAGTTATATTACAAAGCTGTAATGATCAAAACAGTATGGTATCAGCATAAAAAGAGACATACAAATTAATATAACAATAGAAAATCCAGAAATAAATCTGCAATTATATGGTCAATTAATCTTTGACAAAGCAGGACAAAATATACAGTGAGAAAAAGATAGTCTCTTTAACAAATGGTGTTGGGAAAACTGGACAGCAACATGCTAAAGAATGAAACTGTACTACTTTCTTACACCATTCACAAAACAAAGTCAAAACAGATTAAATACTTAAATATGAGACCTGAAACCATAAAAATCTTAGAAGAGAACACAGCCATTCTCTGACATTGGCTGTCACAACTTTCTCTAAATTGGTCCTCTGAGGCAAGGGAAAAAAAAAAGTAAAAATAGACTACTGAAACCACATTAAAATAAAAAGCTTCTGTGCAGCAAAAGGAAACAATTAACAAAACTAATAGACAACCTACCGAATGGGAGAAGATATTTGCAAATGACATATCTGATAAAGGGTTAGTGTCCAAAATATATAAAGAACCCTTCAAACTCAACACCCCAAAAGTAAATAATCCAATTTAAAAATGAGCAGAAGATATGAACAGACATTTCTCCAAAGAAGACATACAGATGGCCAACAGACATATGAAAAGATGCTCAGCATCACTTATCATTATGGATATACAAATCAAAACTACAATGAGATAACCTCTCACACCTATCAGAATGGCTAAAATAAAAATATAAGGAACAACAGGTGCTGGTAAGGATGTGGAGAAAAAGTCAAAGCAAACTGGTACAACAGCTCTGGAAAACAGTATGGAGATTCCTCAAAAAGTTAGTAATAGAACTATCCTATGATCCAGCAATTGCACTACTAGGTATTTACTCAAAGAATATGAAAATACTGATTCAAAGGGACATATGTATTCCTATGTTTATGGCAACATCATTTACAGTAGACAAGATATGGAAACAGCACAAGTCCATCAGTCCATTGATGAATGAATAAGGATGTGAGATATATATATATATATATATATATATATATATATATATAAAATTAATTCATATATTATATATATAATGAATTATTATTCAGAGGTAAAAAAGAATGAAATGTTGCCATTTACAACCATGTGGATGGAACTAGAGAGTATAATCCTGAGGGAAATCAGTCAGTCAGAGAAAGACAAATACTATATGATTTCACTCATATGTGGAATTTAAGAAAAAAAAAAACAAACACAAAGGAGCAAAGGGTAAAAGAGAAGGAGAGACAAGCCAAGGAACACTCTTAACTATAGAGAACAAACTGAGTGTTACCAGAGGGGAGATTTGTGGGGGTATGGATTATATAGGTGGTAGGGATTAAGGAGTGCACATGTGATGAGCACCAGATTATTAAAATAAAAACTTAAGAAAAAAAAGAAAGAAAAACTACTTTGGGGGTGTCTTTTTTTTTCTTTTTTTAAAAAATATTTTATTTATTTATTTGACAGACAGAGATCACAAGTAGGCAGAAAGGCAGGCAGAGAGAGAGGGGTGGAAGCAGGCTCCCTGATGAGCAGACAGCCCGATGTGGGGCTCCATCCTAGGACCCTGAGATCATGACCTGAGCCGAAGGCAGAGGCTTAACCCACTGAGCCACCCAGGCAATCCTTGGGTATCTTTTTCAAACTTGCAGGAAACAAAGTGTGTAAGATTAATAGAACTTACACTTTTGATTTCCTTCTACTGATTATACTTCCACTTGAATCAACAGTAACAAAAAAATGTTATTAAACAAATTATTTCACCTTGCAGTGAAGGATAGAATCTATTTGGAGAAAGAAAAGGAGAAGTTTGAATTGGGCATAAAACCCTTACATATACGAAAATTAGGAATGAAACCATTAAGCTGAATGGAAACTTTTATAATGCCCTATGCAATGTCCTTTCTTAGAGTGTGAAAATGTTTAAACCTTAGTCTAGAATTTCCCTTTACACACAAACATTTACCTCCCTTTGTGCCAAAATCCATTTATTCAATTTACACCTATTGGGTGTCTTTCATGTAACTGCCACCATTCCTATGGATTCTGGTACCTCTTGGAATCATAAGTATCAGTGAGTTTTAAGTGTTTTATATGGTTACCTTTTTAATATATACTTCCTTTTTTTGCAATGGTTTTATGAAACTCATGTCTCAATCCTAATACCAGAACAAGACATTTCTTTAAATTATGTAAGATTGGTTGAGGGGTGACTGAGTGGCTCAGTTGGTTAAGCATCTGTCTGCCTTCAGCTCAGGTCATGATCCAGGGTCCTGGGATAGAGCCCCACATCCAGCTCTCTGCTCAGTAGGGAGCCTGCTTCTCCCTCTGCTCCCCTCCCATACTTATTCTTTCTAGTGCTCTCTTTCTCAAACAAATAAATAAAATATTAAAAAAAAAGATTGGTTGATTTAGACAGAAAATGTACATTGATAGAAATTTTAAAATTAATAATACACATAGGAGTTTAGTTCATGGCTTTTCCTTATACAACTGAAAACATCATTGAAAAAACACATTAGCATGAAGCTACCCAGTATAAGGTGTGAAAGTAAATATTGGAGTGTTACAATGTTATACTTTTTTGATACTTTATATATAGACTTAACTACTTGACACATTACTTTCTTTATACTTTTAACGCATATACATGTTCCATAACAATGAATACCTTAGTTTACTTGTGTTTTAATTTAAATCATATCAGAAAGTATGTATTCTATTACAAGATTTTTATTACACTACATATAATGTTCATAAAATGCAGCTCTGTTGATATATGTAGATGAAGCTCATTTATTATTGCTGTTGTTTTTGCATCATAATGTGTAACTACATCACATCATGTTTACCATTCTCAGTATGACAGATATTTTGATTTGTTTCGAGTGTTTTTATACTATAAACAACTCTATATTTTTGTACATGTCTCCTGGAACATAATCCTGGAGAAACTCATGGTATATATCTAGAACTGAAATAGTTTGTAAGATGTGTACATGTTTATTTCTAAAAATCATGCCAAATTGTTTTCCAAAGTGAGAGTACTGTGTATATGCCACCAGCAGTACACATGAATTACAGTTATTCACATTCTTATGAATTATTTATTAGCTGATTTTTTTCTTTTTGTTATTAGCTAATTTTTTCATTTTCTTAGTTTTTCCATACTAGTAAGTATAAAGTGATGGCAGTTGTGGTTTAATTTGAAATTCCATGATTACGTTATTACACACGTTTTTTTCTTCTATGAAAATAATATTCATATTTTCTCATTTAGGGGAGTTGAATGTATACTATCATGGTCCTCTTTAGCTGTCATTTATATGTTCTGAAAATTAATCCATTATTGGTTATGTGGTTTGCAGTTGATTCCTCCTAGCCTAAGTCTTACCTTTTTCTTGTAATGTTTCAAAGCTTATAAAAAATGTAACAGTATAATATAGTCTTTTCAGTTTTTCAGGCTATTTATATTAGATACAATAATACTGGAGGGATGATATTATTCTAACATTTTATGAAATTTTTGAGGAAGAAGAAATCCACTTAGAGGATAAAAGACCCTTCCAAAATCAAATCAGAATGTTTTTGAAATCTATTTATGTTCTAGACTATGCTATTTGGTCATGATTTCAGTTTTAGAACGCATCATTTTTAGAACACTTTTCTTTAGAATAAATATACTTTCTTGTATGAGGATTGGATCCAGCTTGTATTTTTTTTTTTTTTTTTTTTTTTTACCTCTTGGAATATTGGACATATTAATTGAGCCTCCTGCCTTTAGATTTTGGATTAAGATGCCCTTAGTCACTTCCTATTGGCACTTGAGCAAGTAAAATCAATAATTTTACTTGCAACCAAAACACATTATAGATCAGCAAAATCTATAGTTACAGGTATAATACAAAACTAAAATATTACATAATTTAATGGTTACCTGATTTGTGTCAGAACTATGGAAATAAAGTCAAATTTTAATTTTTTAAAAATGTTGCATATACCATGAATATTGGATTATTATTCATTCCAAGTAGTGTCCAATAATCTATTATCTAGTGTAGCATTTTGGTGCAAAATGAATAAAGACTGTGTATAAACTAAGTTGACTCATGTAAAACAAAGAATGTCTACTTTTATCCCAAACTTCTGAACTTTAATAGCAAATGCCCTGCAAGAGCAATGAAACATTTTTCCATTAATGAAAATATCATTTTAAACAAAAAGAGATGGAACTGCATTATAATTAAGCTCCTCATGCCAAATTTATTATATGTTCTAAATCAAACAAAAAGTTTAAGAATTTGCACTATTGGTAGGTCAATCTCAGAGCACATATATTTTTAATAAAACTCTCTATTTTGTTTGCAATCATTTATGTGTCCTCTTCATATGGTCAGCAGCTGGGAGTTACGTAACATCAAGACCATGAAATGTTCTACATAATTCTCAATGTTCTCCTTATGCAAAATCATAACAGTAGCAGAGTCAGGAACTTAAGCCTTAAATAAATAATGCATTTTAATGCATTCTGAGAGAAGTGAACTTAGTGTTCTACAACAATACCAAAAATACCTGAGATATTCACAAGGGCTCGAAAACTGAATGACTGAAAGTAAAAGAGTTGGTTCTGGGATGAGGGATGACCGTTGACACTGTGGACTGTACAGAAAGGCATGCATTTTAGAAACAGACCAGTTTGTATCTTAACTCACCCCCTTACTAGCTGTGTAATTTAT
This sequence comes from Martes martes, assembly GCF_963455335.1. Lineage (NCBI taxonomy): Eukaryota > Metazoa > Chordata > Mammalia > Carnivora > Mustelidae > Martes > Martes martes. The sequence continues at coordinate 104,699,968 of NC_137891.1, read as the reverse complement.
TTTAATATATAAAATAGAATAGTTAATACTAGTGTAGGTTAGGCTGCAGTGACAAATAACCCTAAAACCTGAGTGGCTTATCAAAAGAAAGGGTTTTTTGTTTGTCATGAATTGACAAACTCTATCATATCTGCTCTCCATCACATCTGCTCTCTCTGTGACACAGTCTGATAGGGAAAACACTACCTCAAAGTTGTGATTAGCTGAAGCAGAGGGAAAGAGCTCCCACGAAATCATAATGCAATCTGGAAATGACACCTGTCACTTCCACTTAACAATATATTGGCTAACACTCATCATATAGTTCCACCAAGCTTCTGCACAGCAAAAGAAACAGTCAACAAAACAAAGCGGCAACCCACGAAATGGGAGAAGATATTTGCAAATGACAGTACAGACAAAAGGTTGATATCCAGGATCTATAAAGAACTCCTCAAACTCAACACACACAAAACAGACAATCATATTAAAAAATGGGCAGAAGATATGAACAGACACTTCTCCAATGAAGACATACAAATGGCTACCAGACACATGAAAAAATGTTCATCATCACTAGCCATCAGGGAGATTCAAATCAAAACCACATTGGAATACCACCTTACACCAGTTAGAATGGCCAAAATTAGCAAGACAGGAAACAACGTGTGTTGGAGAGGATGTGGAGAAAGGGGAACCCTCTTACACTGTTGGTGGGAATGCAAACTGGTGCAGCCACTTTGGAGAACAGTGTGGAGATTCCTCAGGAAATTAAAAATAGAGCTTCCCTATGACCCTGCAATTGCACTGCTGGGTATTTACCCCAAAGATACAGATGTAGTGAAAAGAAGGGCCATCTGTACCCCAATGTTTATAGCAGCAATGGCCACGGTCGCCAAACTGTGGAAAGAACCAAGATGCCCTTCGACGGATGAATGGATAAGGACGATGTGGTCCATATACACTATGGAGTATTATGCCTCCATCAGAAAGGACGAATACCCAACTTTTGTAGCAACATGGACAGGTCTGGAAGAGATTATGCTGAGTGAAATAAGTCAAACAGAGAGAGTCAAGTATCATATGGTTTCACTTATTTGTGGAGCATAACAAATAATATAGAGGACAAGGGTAGATGGAGAGGAGAAGGGAGTTGAGGGAAATTGGAGGGGAGGTGAACCATGAGAGACTATGGACTCTGAAAAACAACCTGAGGGTTTTGAAGGGGCGGGGGGTGGGAGGGTGGGGGAACCAGGTGGTGGGTATTGGGGAGGGCACAGATTGCATGGAGCACTGGGTGTGGCGAAAAAACAATGAATACTGTTACGCTGAAAATAAATAAAAATTTTAATTAAAAAAAATACTTTATTTATTTATTTGACAGAGATCACAATTAGGCAGAGAGGCAGGCAGAGAGAGAGAGGAGGAAGCAGGCTCCCTGCTAAGCAGACAGCCAGATGCGCGGCTCAGTCCCAGAACCCTGGGATCATGACCAGAGCTGAAGGCAGAGACTTTAACCCACTGAGCCACCCAGGTGCTCCTTACATGTTTTTTTGAGAATTTTCCCAGAAAACCAATTTTCTTTCCCAAGGGCGTGCAATTATTTGTTGGTGGGGTGGAAAATTGTGACCTTCATATTTTCTCACTTTATTATTTGTAAGGGAGATAGAATGACTACAAATATGTTCCAATTTCTGAAAGTTCTGTGCCTTCTAAATTGTCCCACACAGAACAGTATGTATAGTATTAAAATTCCTAAATAAAGAAAATTTACTACCACATTTCCACAAGTCTGCAAGACTATGAAAAGTACAGATTAACTCTGCCTATATTCACTGAACATCTATTACAAGCCAAAAATTATATGTTCCTAGAACTTATTTATCTTATAACTAGAAGACTGTACTGTACATAGACTTTTGAAAATTAGACTTTAAAACTATCAAAAAATGACAAGTTGATGTATCCTTCCAAAACATTTTGTTTAAAACCTAGGAATATTGCTGAGAAAAAGAGATTTTAAAACCATAATCATATTTGACATTTACCTAAATGTGAAAATTTGCTTACCACTTACCTAAACTGTGCATATTGCTGTTAACTTAAGATGAACACCTGAAAATTTTTAAAAAAAATACTAAAACACATATCTAGTTATTCTCTAGTAAAATTATAAGTCCGATGAATTTAAAGGACCTACAAATATACATAAATATGTATAGTACTGGGGATAATATTTTAGGGCATAGTAATATCATTTATGCTTTTAGAAGTAATTCGGAATGGAATTTTTTTGTTTTTTGTTTTTTGTTTTTTCCAGAGGGAAGAGTTATGTTTTCTATTCTCTTACCCTTCAGGATTGGATAACTGCCCTGACTTGGGGTATTCTAACCCCTGTCATATAATATTACTTTGGCAAGGTCAACTTTTGCAAACTTTCCCAGGATAAGAAACTGATTCTTAATTACTGCTGAGAGGTTAAAGCTGGGTGATATGAGTTATGAGATAAATACAGACACATTGACTCTGTGGTCAGCACTGATAAGCCCTCTACTTCATATCGCATTTCACTTGAAGCTAAAGAATTACCAAATATCATGAATGTAATGAAACTACAAGTTTTGTAAGAGGCAGGTAAGTGTTTGTTATCCTGACATCTGAAATCTAGGAACAAGAATTCTTAGCATTTGCTTGTTATAAAACAAATGTAAAGCTGTTTAATGTAATGGTCAATAATTCAAAACTAAGTTTAAAATAGTAAAGCTATACTCTATAGCTAATATAATGCTTAATAGTAAAATGAGAAATAAGGCAAGGATGTCAACTCTAACCACTGTTATTCAGTATGGTACTGGAATGCCTAGATAGTTAATAACGAAAGAAAAGGAAAGAAAAGGCATAGGAGGGGCACCTGGGTGGCTCAGTGGGTTAAAGCCTCTGCCTTCAGCTCAGGTCATGATCCCAGGGTCCTGGGATCGAGCCCCGCATCTGGCTCTCTTCTCAGCAGGGGGCCTGCTTCCTCCTCTCTCTCTGTCTGCCTCTCTGCCTACTTGTGATCTCTGCCTGTCAAATAAATAAATAAAATCTTTAAAAAAAAAAAAAAGAAAGAAAGAAAAGGCATAGGAAAGGAATAGGAAAGGAAGATATAAAATTTTCCCCATTTGCCAAGGACATTATAATCAACATAGAAAAATCCCAGGAGTCTACAAAACAAAAACAAAGACCAAAAACAAAACAAAACTAAACTTCCTAGAGCTAATAGTGAGTTCAACAAGTTCTCAGTATACAAAATCAACATATAAAGATGTATTTTTATATAGTGGCAATAAACACATGGAAACAAAAATTAAAAACAATACCATTTATAATATCTCAGAAAATGAAATACATAGGTATAAAAATAATAAAACATGTATAGTATTTGTATACTGAAAATTACAAAACACTGATAAAACGAAACAAAGATCTAAGTAAATGAAAAGACATGACCATTTCTATGATTTTGAAAACTCAGTGTAGTAAGGAAGTTGACTCTTCCCCAACTGATTTATAAGTATAGGGCAATTCCTATCAAAATCCTAGTAACATGTTTTATAAATATTAAAAAGTTTATCCTAAAAATTATAGGAAAAAGCAAGGAAACTAGAATAGCTAAAACAATTTTGAAAAAGATGAATAGGGATGACTGGGTGGCTCAGTTGGTTAAGCAGCTGCCTTTGGCTCATGTCATGATCCCAGATGTTATAGTTTTCTAAAATTGCTGGAACAGGGACACCTGGGTGGCTCAGTGGGTTAAGCCTCTGCCTTCGGCTCAGGTCATGATCTCAGGGTCCTGGGATCGAGTCCCGCATCGGGCTCTCTCCTTAGCAGGGAGCCTGCTTCCTCCCTGCTCTCTCTCTGTGCCTGCCTCTCTGCCTACTTGTGACCCCTGTCTGTCAAATAAATGAATAAAATATTTAAAAAAACAAAAAAAAATTGCTGGAACAATTGGATAAATATTGGCGAAAACAAAACAAAACAATATAAAAAACAAAAAACAATAACAACAACAAAAGTCAACCTAAACCTCACATGTTATACAAATATTAACTCTAAATGGATTAAATATTTAAATGTAGAATAAAAAAACCTGAAACTTATAGAAGAAAATATAGGAGAAAATATGGAGGACCTAGGGGTAGGTGAAGAATTCTTAAACAGGAAAAGAAAAGCGCAATAAAAAAAATTAAACTTACTTAATCAAAGTTAAAGATCCTGCTATGGGGCACCTTGGTGGCCCAGTTGGTTAAGCATATGCCTTCAGGGATCCAGCCCCAAGTTGGGCTCACTGTTCAGTGGGGAGCCTGCTTTTCCCTCTCCCTCTGCCTGCTACTCCACCTGCTTGCATGCTGTCTTTCTTGTGAAATAAATAAAATCTTAAAAAAAAAAATAAAGATCCTGTTAAGATGATAAAAAGGCAATTTAAAATGGGAGAAACTATTTTCAAACCACATCTGAAAAAGGACTCATATTTAGTGTATATAATAAATGTAATAGTAAACATAAACACACACATGCACACACACACACACACACACACACACGCTCTCACAATCTAATCTGAAATAGGGCAAAAGACATGGAACATTGTACCAAAAATAATATACAAATGTCATATAAGAACATAAGCACATAATAAAATATTCAATGTCATTAAACATTTAGTGAAATATAAGTTAAAGCCATGATGAGATATTTGTACAATTAATATAAGTTTAAAAATAGTGACAATAACAAATCTGGTTAGGATGTGGAAAAATTTCTTCATTCAGAGAATGCTGGTAGGAATACAAATATAAATGGTACAGCAACTCTGAAGAATACTTTCAGAATTTCATTTTAAAACAATACACTTTGGGGCACCTGGGTGGCTCAGTGGGTTAAAGCCTCTGCCTTCAGCTCAGGTCATGATCTCAGGGTCCTGGGATCGAGCCCCACATTGGGCTCTCTGCTCAGCGGGGAGCCTGCTTCCTCCTCTCTCTCTGCCTGCCTCTCTTCCTACTTGTGATCTCTGTCAAATAAATAAATAAAATATTTAAAAAACAAAACAAAACAAAAACAAAAAAAACCAGTACACTTTTCATACAATCCAACAGTCCCATTCCTGGTCACTTATCCCAGAGAAATGAAAACTCACATTCATATACACAAAAACGTATCATGAAGTTTCACATCAGTTTTACTTGTCATAACCCCAAACTGCAAACAACCTAAAAGGCCTTAAAAAAACAAAACAAAACAAAACAAAACAAAACAAAACAAAACTGTGGCACATCCCCACAGAATGCAGTGTATTATAGAATACTATTCACTAATCAAAATGAATGAAATATTAATACACACAAAATCCTGATTAAATATCAAAAGAATTATATTGAGTGAAAAAAGTAATCTCCAGAGATTACATATTGTATGATACCATTTACATAAAATTCTTGAAATGATAAAATAATAATGGCATACACAGATTATATTAGTAAAGGACAGCTGTAATTAATGAAGGAGTAGCCTGGGGGAAATTTTCGTGGTGATGGAAAAATTCTGTATCTCAATTATGGTAGTTGTTAAATAAATGTGTATAAGCAGTAGGCCTGTATAGAAATTTACATAGAAAAAACAAATGCATGAAAAACTGCTGAAATCTGAAGGGGTCTGGGGATTGCACCAAGGTCAATTCCCTGCTTTTGCTACCGTATTACAATTGTTTGATGTTGCCTTTGGGGGAAACTGGGTGAACAGTATATACAACCTCTCTACTACTTTTGTAATTTCTAGTGAATTTATAATTATTTTAGGTAAAAAGTTGCTGTAAAAACAACAACAACAACAACAAACAATATCAATAATGTTAAGGTAGAGGAATATACACAAAAATTCATCCCAGGCAGTGTAGGCTGTCTAGAGGTACACAGATGTGGCTATAGAATACTTTGATCCTAGTACAAAGAAAATAACATAAATAGATATAATATTTACAGTACCATTAGTTTAAAGAAACTGATTAAAACAAAATTACAATGCTGAGGCTAGCAGACTTGTTTCCCCTGGACAAGAAATACCTTGAGATATCAGATTTGCACGGTACATTTGGGAATCAATTTAATATTCACCCAGTGAAAAATAACAAGCTTCAGATAATTATCTTATTTAAAGGAATATTATTGTTCTTAATAATGATATTTATAATAAAAAAGATGTGTATAGGGGGCCTGGGTGGCTCAGAGGATTAAGGCCTCTGCCTTTGGCTAGGGTCATGGTTCTGGGGTCCTGGGGTTGAGCCTCTCATCAGTCTCTGCTCGGCGGAGAGCCTGTTTTCCCCCTCTCTCTGTCTCTGCCTGCCTCTCTGTCTACTGGTGATCTCTGTCAAATAAATAAATAAAATAATTTAAAAAAAGATGTGTATATTCTCCACTAGTTTTTTTTTTTTTTTTAGTCTCAAGGGGTTTATAAATAAATTATGTCTTGTTAATCCTATCAAAGTTTGCAAGATGACCTTAACACACACAGTGAAGATTAAACTGGAGTTCACAGATTTGTAAATGGAAAAAATTATAATCCAGATTTTCTAGTTTTAATTTCAAAATTTCCTTATTGCTAGACAAGTCTGACTCCAATGGCAATAGATAGTTTTTATTTATAATAAATAAAATTTTGCAATTCTGTTACATTGCAATAAGGACAAAATTATTTGCAATGAATGTTTACAGTGAATTATTTACAATTATGATATTTCTATACTTACATATTCTTTGGGTTTGATTCATAAGGCTTAAATTTAAAATATAAGTACATGGCAAAGCATATTCTTTAATGCAACTTGGGATAAATTACTTTGTAACTAAAGAGTGCTCACATTTGAGAACCTTTAAAATCTTGTACTTGTGCATTTGCACTTTGGATCACAATGTCAAAGAAAATAGCATAGCATTTTATTTTATGCAATGAGTAAAACAATTCATATGAAATATAAAAGCAGGGGCACCTGGGTGGCTCAGTGGGTTAAAGCCTCTGCTCAGGTTACGATCTCAGGGTTCTGGGATTGAGTCCCGCATCGGGCGCTATGCTCAGCAGGGAGCCTGCTCCCCCCCCCACCCCCGCCTGCCTCTCTGCCTACTTGTGATCTCTATCTGTCAAGTAAATAAATAAAATCTAAATACACACACACACACACACACACATATAAAAGCAGACAATTTATGTTATTCTGCTTTAGTGAAAGTATAATGAATGAGCAATAGGCATGATGATGGCCAGTGTGTCAAAAGCAAATAATAATCAGTGAAATATTTAGAAAGACTATGTCAACTCTAAAATTATTCTTATCATATGTTATACCAAATTGAATGTAGAGAACATAATAGACTATTATGTGAAGGCAATGATTCACTAAAAGATGAAACTAAATAAAATAATAAAATGTATTTTTACATAGAAAATAAACAAGAGAAAGCTGCGATCACCAAGAAAATGCTTCTCCTCAGATTAGTCACTTCTTGGATGTGCCATTTCAGTTCCCACATGACATTTGGCATTTTTTATCTTGATACATTACAGTCTTAAACCTATGACCTTCCAGAGAGTTTAGCAGAGTCAGAAGAGTCAGAATTATTACCACAAAGATAAGGGGATAATTTAGTTTTTCAAATATGGTTTGGATAAATGTCAAGACAACCTATTACTGATGTAAAAACTCAAATGGAGAGCACCTTCAAAAAGTTCCACTTCATGATATAAAGATGAAGACCCTTTGTGATCAGTATTTGATGAATAAAAGAATATTTTGAGTGATTTTTTTTTTCTGTTTGTAAGTTCCAAAATGCGAATTCAATTGGGATATAAAAATCTGATGACTTGACATTTCAAGATTCATTAAGCCCGGAAAATTGTGAATTCATCACTGGGGGAATTTTTTGTTTACTCCTCAGTTCACTGTACTCTCCAAATGACTAGTTAATAGAAGCCAGCAAAAAAAGTGCATTTATATTTATCTCTATAATAACAGATAGCTACCTAATAAACAATAGAACCAAGAACTAAATTTGGTTCTAAAACTTAAAATAAATAATGAAGGAGGTTAACAATTAGAGCTTATAAATTAAGATTACTAGGTGAAGTTTAGGTCACGGGGGTTAAGATTACTCATACTTTTCAATATAAGAAGTGCAGGATTGGTAGCTTGAGAATAAGGCCTTTGGAAAAAGAAATAGCTGAGTTTGAGTTGTATTCATTTGTCATAAATATGAGCAATGCATCTTACATTTCCAAGTCTAAGTTTCCTAAGCTGTAAAAGTGCGTCATAAATAAGACCAATTTCATATAAATGTTGTCAGATTTCAATGAATTAATCTATTACAGTGCTTTAAAAAACACCTAGCACAAAATAATTAACTTTCAACAAGTCTTAGATATTTTAAGTCCTGCATTATCCTCAGAAAAATGGAAAAAATGTTAAGATTTCCTAGACAATGTATAACCTCTTAGTCCATTTCTATTGATAGGCACCTAATCTGATAGTTTTTTGGTGAAAAATGAGAATAAAACACAGATGATTTTATTTAAAAGTTAACCTCTTCATGTGCAAAACTGAATTCATTCTTTGCAAATGTTTTTTTATAGTTACATTGTTATAACATTAATAGTTCTTCTGTAAGCAATTTGGTAGTGGAACTGAACACAGTTTGGGGTCAATGTTGATTTTGCTAGACAATAAAAATTATTATAGGGGCACATGGATGGCTCAGTGGGTTAAGCCTCTGCCTTCGGCTCAGGTCATGATCTCAGGGTCCTGGGCTCGAGCCCCGCATTGGGCTCTCTGCTTCCTCCCTCCTCTCTCTCTGTGCCTGCCTCTCTGCCTGCTTGTGACCTCTGTCTGTCAAATAAATGAATAAAATCTTAAAAAAAATTATTATAAATCTAATCATATTATGAAAATTAGTGCATGCTTTTTATGGAAAATTTGAAGTGCAGAAAGGAGAAAATTGGATCCACTTACTATAGTTTATGGTCTGCTATTTTTTAAATTTATTTTTCATGAACATTTTTCCATGTCATTAAATTGTCAACAAAATTCTCATTTTTTAATGGCTGTATAATGAATCCAGTGAATATTGAAAACGACTTTACAAGCTGTGTAGCTTCTTTGAATCCTAGTTTCCTTGTCTGCAAGCTTGATAGTGATAATAATAGCCACCCTAAAGGCTTAGTGTGAGGACTAAATGAGGCAATGCTTGTGAAAATGCTGGAATGGTAAGCTAGCATGCACTATACAAATGTTAGTTATTATTAGCTTTGTGAAGCTACTAAGAAGAAGTAACAAAAAATGTGATAGGGTGGATATTAGCAGGAAAAAAAAAAGCTTTGATTAACTATTATTTTATAACTTTCCTACTTCAAGAGGAGGAATGGATTTTGTAAGAGGTTTTGTCTTTGTTTTTGTTGTTGTTGTTGTTGTTTTCTTTTGTTTTACTTCTATGTTAGTATTTCTACAACATAAGTAGAATAAATCTTCCAAAAAAGATAGAAGGTAGAAGAAAAGTCAAAGCCTAAAGCAGGCCAAGAGTAAGAAGTATCAAGGTTTACATCAAGTGGTTACCTTTTTTAAAGGATTAAAACATATTAAATCAGATTCATTCAAATATTTTTATTTTTTAAATTTCTATTTACATTCCAGTTAGTTTACATACTTATAATATTAGTTTCAGGTGTAAAATATAGTGATTCAATGCTTCCATACTATGCTCATCACAAGTGCATTCCTTAATCCCTATCATCTATTTAAAACATCTCTCCAGGGGAGGAGTCAAGATGGCGGAGAAGTAGCAGGCTGAGACGACATCAGGTAGCAGGAGATCAGCTAGATAGCTTATCTAACCATTGTGAACACCTACAAATCCAACGGGAAATGGAAGAGAAGAAGAGCAACAATTCTAGAAACAGAAAATCGATCACTTTCTGAAAGGTAGGACCTGCGGAGAAGTGAATCCAAAGCGATGGGAAGATAGACCCCAGGGGGAGGGGCCGGCACACGGCAAGCGGCGGAGCAACGGAGCACAAAATCGGGACTTTTAAAAGTCAGCTCCACTGGGAGACATCGCTCCAGAGGCTAAACCGGGGGGAAACCCAGGTGGGGTCAGCATAACCCTGGGTCCCGCGGGGTCACAGAAAGACCAGGGGTGTCTGAGTGCAGCAGAGCTCACAGGTATTAGAGCAGGGAAGCCGGCTACAGCGACAAAGCTGAGGAGTGAGCTCTCAGCCCGGGGTTACCTTGTGCTGATCGCAGGCTGGGTGGGCTGGAGCGCGGCTGGAGGCCATGGAGATGGAAGGGACCGGGCGCTTTTCTCAAGGTTCCAGCATTGACTGCTTTCCTCAAGGCACGACCGCAGGCCGGGTAGGCCGGGCGGTTGGGCGCTTTTCTCTGAGGCGCACTGAGGAGTGGAACCCCAAGCTCTCGGCTCCTCCGGGCCCAGAGATTGGGAGGCCGCCATCTTCATTCCCGTCCTCCGGAACTCTACGGAAAGCACTCAGGGAACAAAAGCTCCCAAAAGCAAACCCGAGCAGATTACTTAGCCCGGCCCCTGGCAAGGACGGTGCAATTCCGCCTTCGGCAAAGACACTCGAGAATCTCTACAACAGGCCCCTCCCCCAGAAGATCAACAAGAAATTCAGCCAAGACCAACTTCGCTCACCAAGAACAGCAGAATTCCACAGGAGGAGAAAGCAAATCTTATCTGGACAAAATGACAAGGCGGAAAAACTCAACTCAAAAAAAAGAACAAGAGGCAGTACCGAAGGCTGGAGACTTAATCAATACGGACATTGGTAACATGACAGATCTAGAGTTCAGAATGATGATTCTCAAGATTCTAGCTGGGCTCGAAAAAGGCATAGAAGATATTGGAGAAACCCTCTCCAGAGAGATAAAAGCCCTTTCTGGAGAAATAAAAGAACTAAAATCTAACCAAGTTGAAATAAAAAAAAGCTATTAATGAGGTGCAATCAAAAATGGAAGCTCTCACTGCTAGGATAAATGAGGCAGAAGAAAGAATTAGTGACATAGAAGACCAAATGACAGAGAATAAAGAAGCTGAGCAAAAGAGAGACAAACAAATACTGGATCACAAGGAGAGAATTTGAGAGATAAGCGACACCATAAGATGACACAACATTTGTATAATTGGGATTCCAGAAGAAGAAGAAAGAGAGAGGGGAGCAGAAGGTATATTGGAGACAATTATTGCAGAGAATTTCCCTAATATGGCAAAGGGAACAAACATCAAAATCCAGGAGATGCTAAGAACGCCCCTCAAAATCAATAAAAATAGGTCCACACCTTGTCACCTGATAGTAAAATTTACAAGTCTGAGCGACAAAGAGAAAATCCTGAAAGCGGCCCGGGAAAAGAAGTCTGTAACATACAAGGGTAAAAACATTAGATTGGCAGCGGACCTATCCACAGAGACCTGGCAGGCCAGAAAGAACTGGCATGATATATTCAGAGCACTAAACGAGAAAAACATGCAGCCAAGAATACTACATCCGGCTAGGCTATCATTGAAAATAGAAGGAGAGATAAAGAGCTTCCAGGACAAACAAAAGCTGAAAGAATTTGCAAAAACCAAACCAGCTCTACAGGAAATATTGAAAGGGGTCCTCTAAGCAAAGAGAGATCCTAAAAGTAGTAGATCAGAAAGAAACGGAGACAATATACAGTAACAGTCACCTTACAGGCAATACAATGGCACTCAATTCATATCTCTCAATAGTTACCCTGAATGTTAATGGGCTAAATGCCCCAATCAAAAGACACAGGGTATCAGAATGGATAAAAAAAAAAAAAACCCATCAATATGCTGCCTACAAGAAACTCATTTTAGACCCGAAGACACCTCCAGATTTAAAGTGAGGGGGTGGAAAACAATGTACCATACTAATGGACATCAGAAGAAAGCTGGGGTGGCAATCCTTAGATCAGATCAATTCGATTTTAAGCCAAAGACTATAATAAGAGATGAGGAAAGACACTATATCCTACTCAAAGGGTCTGTCCAACAAGAAGACCTAACAATCTTAAATATCTATGCCCCTAACATGGGAGCAGCCAACTATATAAACCAATTAATAACAAAATCAAAGAAATACATCGACAATAATACAATAATAGCAGGGGACTTTAACACTACCCTCACTGAAATGGGCAGATCATCTAAGCAAAAGATCAACAAGGAAATGAAGGCCTTAAATGACACACTGGACCAGATGGACATCACAGATATATTCAGAACATTCCATCCCAAAGCAACAGAATATACATTCTTCTCTAGTACACATGGAACAATTCTCCAGAATAGACCACATCCTGGGTCATAAATCAGGTCTCAATCGGTACCAAAAGATCGAGATCATTCCCTGCATATTTTCAGACCACTATGCTCTGAAGCTCGAACTCAATCACAAGAGGAAATTTGGAAATAACGCAAATACATGGAGACTAAACAGCATCCTTCTAAAGAATGAATGGGTCAACCAGGAAATTAAAGAAGAATTGAAAAAATTCATGGAAACAAATGATAATGAAAACACAATGGTTCAAAATCTATGGGACAAAACAAAAGCAGTCCTGAGAGGAAAATATATAGCGGTGCAAGCCTTTCTCAAGAAACAAGAAAGGTCTCAAATACACAACCTAACCCTACACCTAAAGGAGCTGGAGAGAGAACAACAAAGAAAGCCTAAACCCAGCAGGAGAAGAGAAATCATAAAGATCAGAGCAGAAATCAATGAAATAGAAACTAAAAAACAATAGAACAAATCAACAAAACTAGGAGCTGGTTCTTTGAAAGAATTAATAAGATTGACAAACCCCCGGCCAGACATCAAAAAGAAAAGAGAAAGGACGCAAATAAATAAAATCATGAATGAAAGAGGAGAGATCACAACCAACACCAAAGAAATACAAACAATTATAAGAACATACTATGAACAAATCTACGCCAACAAATTTGACAAATTGGAAGAAATGGATACATTTCTAGAGACATATAAACTACCACAACTGAACCAGGAAGAAATAGATAACCTGAACAGACCCATAACCAGTAAGGAGATTGAAACAGTCATCAAAAATCTCCAAACAAACAGAAGTCCATGACCAGACGGCTTCCCAGGGGAATTCTACCAAACATTTAAAGAAGAATTAATTCCTATTCTCCTGAAACTGTTCCAAAAAATAGAAATGGAAGGAAAACTTCCAAACTCATTCTATGAGGCCAGCATCACCTTGATCCCAACACCAGACAAGGATCCCACCAAAAAAGAGAATTACAGACCCATATCCTTGATGAACACAGATGCGAAAATTCTCACCAAAATACTGGCCAATAGGATCCAACAGTACATTAAAAGGATTATTCACCACGACCAAGTGGGATTTATTCCAGGGCTGCAAGGTTGGTTCAACATCCGCAAATCCATCAGTGTGATACAATACATTAATAAAAGAAAGAGTAAGAACCATATGATACTCTCAATAGATGCTGAAAAAGCATTTGACAAAGTGCAGCATCCCTTCCTGATTAAAACTCTTCAAAGTGTAGGGATAGAAGGCACATACCTCAATATTATCAAAGCCATCTATGAAAAACCCACCGCAAATATCATTCTCAATGGAGAAAAACTGAAAGCTTTTCTGCTAAGGTCAGGAACACGGCAGGGATGTCCGTTATCACCACTGCTGTTCAACATAGTACTAGAAGTCCTAGCCTCAGCAATCAGACAACAAAAAGAAATTAAAGGTATCCAAATTGGCAAAGAAGAAGTCAAACTATCACTCTTTGCAGATGATATGATACTATATGTGGAAAACCCCGAAGGCTCCACTCCAAAACTGCTAGAACTTATACAGGAATTCAGTAAAGTGTCAGGATATAAAGTCAATGCACAGAAGTCAGTCGCATTTCTTTACGCTAACAACAAGACAGAAGAAAGAGAAATTGAGGAGTCAGTCCCATTTACAATCGCACCCAAAACCATAAGATACCTAGGAATAAACCTAACCAAAGAGGCAAAGAATCTGTACTCAGAAAACTATAAAGTACTCATGAAAGAAATTGAGGAAGACACAAAGAAATGGAAAAATATTCCATGCTCATGGATTGGAAGAACAAATATTGTGAAAATGTCTATTCTACCTAAAGCAATCTACACATTTAATGCAATCCCTATCAAAATCCCATCCATTCTTTTTAAAGAAATAGAACAAATAATCCTAAAATTCATGTGGAACCAGAAAAGATCTCAAATAGCCAATGGAATATTGAAAAAGAAAGCCAAAGTCGGTGGCATCACAATTCCAGACTTCAAGCTCTATTACAAAGCTGTCATCATCAAGACAGTATGGTACTGGCACAAAAACAGACATATAGACCAATGGAACAGAATAGAGAGCCCAGAAATAGAGCCTCAACTCTACGGTCAACTAATCTTCAACAAAGCAGGAAAGAATATCCAATGGAAAAAAGACAGCTTCTTCAACAAATGGTGCTGGGAAAATTGGACAGCCACATGCAGAAAAATGAAATTGGACTATTTCCTTACACCACACATGAAAATAGACTCAAAATGGATGAAGGACATCAATGTGAGAAAGGAATCTATCAAAATCCTTGAGGAGAATGCAGGCAGCAACCTCTTTGACCTCAACCGCAGCGACTTCTTCCTAGGAACATCACCAAAGGCAACAGAAGCAAGGACAAAAATGAACTATTGGGATTTCATCAAGATCCAAAGCTTTTGCACAGCAAAGGAAACAGTGAACATAACCAAAAGACAACTGACAGAATGGGAGAAGATATTTGCAAATGACATATCAGATAAAGGGCTAGTATCCAAAATCTATAAAGAGCTTATCAAACTCAATACCCAAAGAACCAATAATCCAGTCAAGAAATGGGCAGAGGACATGAACAGACATTTCTGCAAAGAAGACATCCAGATGGCCAACAGACGCATGAAAAAATGCTCCACATCACTCGGCATCAGGGAAATACAAATCAAAACCACAATGAGATACCACCTCACACCAGTCAGAATGGCTAAAATTAAAAAGTCAGGAAATGACAGATGCTGGCGAGGATGCGGAGAAAGGGGAACCCTCCTACACTGTTGGTGGGAATGCAAGCTGGTGCAACCACTCTGGAAAACAGTGTGGAGGTTCCTCAAAAAACTGAAAATAGAGCTTCCCTATGACCCAGCAATTGCACTACTGGGTATATATCCTAAAGATACAAACGTGGTGCTCCGAAGGGGCACGTGCACCCGAATGTTTATAGCAGCAATGTCCACAATAGCCAAACTGTGGAAAGAGCCTAGATGTCCATCAACAGATGAATGGATAAAGAAGATGTGGTATATATACACAGTGTAATACTATGCAGCCATCAAAAGAAATGAAATCTTGCCATTTGCAACGACTTGGATGGAACTAGAGGGTATTATGCTTAGTGAAATAAGTCATTCGGAGAAAGACAACTATCATATGATCTCTTTGATATGAGGAAGTGGAGATGTAATGCGGGGGGGTTGGGAGGAGGTAGGAAAAGGAAAAATGAAAAGATGAGATTGGGAGGGAGACAAACCATAAAAGACTCTATCTCAAAAAACAGACTGAGGGTTGCTGGGGGGAGGGGGGACGGGAGAGGGTGGTGGGGAAATGGACATTGAGGAGGGTATGTGTTATGATGAGTGCTGTGAAATATGTAAACCTGGCGATTCACAGACCTGTATCCCTGGGGATAAAAATACATTATATGTTTATTAAAATAAAAAAATGAAAAAAAAATAAGATAAAACATCTCTCCATCCACATCCCTTCTGGTAAGCATTAATTTGTTTCTATTGTTAAGAGTTTGTTTCTTGGCTTGCTTCTTTCTCTTTTTCCCCCTTTGTTCTTTTGTTTCTTAAATTCCATATATGAGTAAAATCATATGGTATTTATTTTACTCTAACTTATTTTGCTTAGCATAATACTCTCTAGCTCCATCTGTGTTGTTGCAAATGGCAAGAATTCATTCTTTTTTATGGCTGAGTAATATTCCATTGTGTATATAGACTACATCTTCTTTATCCTTTCATATGTCAATGGGCATGTAGGATCTTTCCATATCTTGGTTATTTCAAATAGTGCTGATATAAACATCAGGGTATATATAACCCTTTGAATTAGTTTTTTTTTTTTTTTATTCTTTGAGTAAATACCTAGTAGTGAATTGCTGTAGTTATAGTTGTAATGAATAAGGTAGCTCTATTTTTAACTTTTTGAGGAACTTCCATATTGTTTTCCAGAATGGTTTCATCAGTTTGTGTTGCCACCAACAGTGCAAGAGGGTTTCCCTTTCTCCACATCCTCACCAACACCTGTTGTTTCCCATGTTGTTGAATGTAGCCATTCTTATAGGTTTGAGGTGATATATCATTGCAGTTTTAATTTGTATCTCCCAGATGATGAGTGATGTTGAACATCTTTTCATGTGTCTATCAGCCCTCTGTATGTCTTCTTTGGGGAAATGTCTATTCATATCTTCTGCCCATTTTTTAATTGGACTATTTACTTTTTGGGTGTTGAGCTTTATAAGTTCTTTATATATTTTGGACACTAACCTTTTATCAGGTATGTTATTGCAAATATCTTCTCCTACTCAGTAGGTTGCCTATTAGTTTTGTTGTTTCCTTTGCTGTGCAGAAGCTTTTTATTTTGATGAAATACCAATAGTTTATTTTTGTTTTTGTTTCCCTTGCCTCAGGAGACGTATGTAGAAGGAAGCTGCCATAGCCAATGTCAAAGAGATTACTGCCTGTATTCTCCTCTAGGGTTTTTATGGTTTCACATCTCACATTTGGGTCTTTCATTCATTTTGAAGTTATTTTTTGTATATGGTGTAAGAAAGTGGCTAAGTCTCATTCTTCTGCATGTTGCTGTCCATTTTCCCCAACACCCTTTGTCTAAACATTGTCTTTTTTTACATTGAATATTCTTTCCTGATTTGGGAAAGATTAATCAACCATATAATTGTGGGATCATATCTGGGTTTTCCATCCTGTTCCATTGATCTATGTGCCTATTTTTCTACTAAAAAAGAGAACTATAGACCAATATCCCTGATGAAAATGGATGCAAAAGTTCTCAATAAAATACTAGCAGACTGAATCTAAAATATATTTTAAAAAATTATACACCACAGTCAAGAGGTATTTATTCCTGGGTTGTGAGGGTGGTTCAGTAGTCACAAATCAATCAGTGTGGTATACCACATTAATAAAAGAAAGGATAAGAACCATATGATCATTTCAGTAGATGCAGAAAAAGTATTTGACAATGTGTACCCACCCTTCATGATAAAAAACCCTCAACAAAGTCTGTTTAAAGGGAATAAACCTCAATATAAGAGACCGTATATGGTCCACAAGAAAGTGAAGCCATATGATAATTGACTTTCTCTGCTTGACTTATTTCACTCAGCAAAATCTCCTCCAGTCCTGTCCATGTTGATATAAAAGTTGGGTATTCATCCTTTCTGATGGAGGCATAATATTCCATTGTATATATGGGCCACATCTTTACTTCCTTGTGGAGCATAAGGAATAACATGGGGGACATTAGGAGAAAGAAAGGAAAAGTGACTTGGGGGAAATTGGAGGTGGAGATGAACCATGAGAGACTGTGGACTCTGAGAAACAAACTGAGAGTTTTGGAAGGGAGTGGGTGGGGATGGGTGAGCCTGGTGGTGGGTATTAAGAAGGGCACATATTGCATAGAGCACTGGGTGTGGTTCATAAACAATGAATCTTGGAACACTGAAAAAATAAAATAAAATTAAGATGTTAGAAATAAATAAATAAATAGCAGGGTTGTTTGAAACCCAGGACAATTTTTTTGGAAAAAAAAAAAAAAAAGGAGAGAGACAAAGAGAGAGAGAGAGAGAGACCATATATGGAAAACTCACAGCTAATGTCATCCTCAATGAGGAAAAGCTCTGTTTTTTTCTCTGCTGTCAAGAACAAGACAGAGATGTCCACTATCACCATTGTTATTTAACATAGTACTGGTAGTCCTAGCCACAGCAATTAAAAAACAAGAAAAATAATTAAAAGGCACCAAATTGGCAAGAAGGAAGTCAAACTGGCACTATTTGCAGATGACATGATACTCTATATAGAAAACCCTCAAGATTCTATCAAAAAACTGCTAGAACTGATAAATTCAGTAAAATCATAGGGTACAAAATCAATCTACAGAAATCTGTTGCATTTCCATACACCAATAATGAAGAAGCAGAAAGAGAAATTAAGGAATCAATCCCATTTACAATTGAACCAAAAACGATAGGATAGGGGCGCCTGGGTGGCTCAGTGGGTTAAGCCTCTGCCTTCAGCTCAGGTCATGATCCGAGGGTCCTGGGATTGAGCCCCGCATCAGGCTCTTTGGTCAGCAGGGAGTCTGCTTCCCCACCTCTCTCTGACTGCCTCTATGCCTACTTGTGATCTCTCTCTCTGTCTGTCAAATAAATAAATAAAATTAAAAAAACAAAACAAAACCATAGGATACCTAGAAATAAACCTAACCAAAGAGGTGAAAGGGTTGGGCTCTGAGGACTATAAAACACTGTGAAAGAAATTGAAGAGGACACAAAGGAATGGAAACACATTCCATGCTCATGGATTGGAAGAACAAATATTGTTAAAACGTCTATACTACCCAAAGCAATTTACACATTTAATGCAGTCCCTATCAAAATATCAAAAGCATTTCTCACAAAGTTAAAACAAAATATTCCTAAAATTTGTATGGAATCTCAAATATTTTTAAATATTCATACTTATATCAAGGAGGTCATGTGATAATTCTCTTTCTCTGATTGACTTATTTCACTTAGCATAATCGTGGGGGAAGGGAGGGAAAAATGAAAAGATGGGATCAGGGAGGGAGACACACCATAAGAGACTCTTAATCTCAGGAAACAAACTGAGGCTTGCTGGAGGGGAGAGCGGTGGGAGGGATGGGGTGGCTGGGTGATGGACATTGGGGAGGGTGTGTGCTGTGGTGAGTGCTGTAAATTGTGTAAGACTGATGATTCACAGACCTGTACCCCTGAAACAATACATTATATGTTAATTTTTAAAATCTGAAAACACCAGCTAAAAATGAATATTAAAATACTCTACTTGTTTTCAAAAAAT
Organism: Martes martes; assembly: GCF_963455335.1. Taxonomy (NCBI): domain Eukaryota; kingdom Metazoa; phylum Chordata; class Mammalia; order Carnivora; family Mustelidae; genus Martes; species Martes martes. Next base: position 104,680,720 of record NC_137891.1, on the reverse strand, counting down.
ATATATTCATACTTATAATTTAATTTCGTGAATGCTTTGAGATATATTTTGCTTTTGAGAACATCAAAAAGTAGGGACCATTCTTCACCCTGCTGTAACTCCTGCTTTTTTTTTTTTTTTTAAGTAGTCTCCATGCCCATTCTGGAGCCCAATACAGGGGTAGAACTCACTACTGAGCTACCTAGGTGGCCCAGCTCCTGCATTTCTTTATTTTGACTAAATTCAGCATTCAGAAATATTCATTTGGTGGAGGAGAATATTTTAAATTTATAGTTATGGGTGAATGGTCTAAAAAAGAATTTCTTTATCTCAAAAATCTCTTGATAGTGTTTCTATATAGTAAAATACAGAAAAACGTAAGGATGGTCTCTCTTCTAGTGCTTCTTGGGAGACTTCAAACTGTTGAAATATGTTAAAAAGCCACACAACCAGTTTTATTACTATGTACAACCATGTGCTTTACCTTAGTAAAGTTCAATATAACAAAAGATAAGCCTTGTGTACCAAAGCAAATCATATTTATGTATTGGGCTGAATGATACAAAACTGAGTTCAACCACCCGTTGAACTGTTAGTTCTGCTACCAATTTAGGCAATGACCAGTAGCAAGCCAATCAATCATCCCTGCCTCAGTTTCTATTTTTGTAAAATAGATTCCTTAAGTTATTTAACAATAACATTATTTTATAATTGTACAGTTCTTATTGTACATCTTAATTACAAGTATGTCAATCCTTATTTTATATCGTTTAAGGATAGCAGACATATGCTTATAATGCAAGTCAAATCCCATCCCATGTATAAAAAGCTATCCTTCATAGTTGTCTGTTACTTAAACAGAATTTATGACAAGTTTTCCTTCTGTCTCTTTCTTAACCTCAGTCATCATGTATTTCTTTCCGGTTCTGTGGTCCTCACTGAACTCCTCTAAATCTTCCCTGTGTGTTTTTTCTTTCATTATCACCATCAATTTTCTTTTCAAACCTTCTTTTTTCCCTTTAAAGAGATATTAAGATATGTTACAAATGTAACTGGACTTGGCTTCATTTTTTTGAAATTGCAACTTGGCTCTCATAAAGTCTACTTACATTAACTCAACATGTCTCTAAAGTTTATGTAGAAAAACCAGTGTGAAAGATTAAAAAAATGAGTGTTTTTTCCTTTTGTGAATTTTAGAAGGGAAAAATAAGGAATGATATATGAACAGAGAAGACAGTGCTATTTTGAACATCATATTGTTTACATTGCCTTTGTGGAAATATGACTTACAGAGGGCAAACAATAGAACCTCACACACAGTTGAGTCAACAAGTATTTATAGAGTGGGTAATAAGTAGCTAACCAACTGCTCCAGATGTGTTGGTGGCCCAGATGAGGATTGTAGTTTAGAGCATAAAGTACCTATGTGATCTGTTGTGCTTCCAAAGACTTTTGTTTAAACATTAGGAGCTCCTATGAAGAATGGTTGGTATGTTGGCCAGGGATCAAATCTGTCAAATTCCTTGAAGATAGGCTTCCAAAGTGGACTCTGTAATAAAGTTAGAGAACACAGGATGGAGCAAAAACAGAGATAAATGAGTCCCCTAAATGAGACTTCACTCATTGTCTGAATAAGTACTTGGATCTGAAGACTTTCCAACGGAGGCAAATGTGATACCACTTAATTTAGAAAAGCCTCTGGGGAAGAGTAATATTTGAGCTTGGCTTCAAAATCTCATGCTTTCTCAAGCTACAAATTGCTACAATACTTTGGTAGATTTTATCACATTATTTTTGTCTTTTCCCAAATGATTTAAAATCATATTCTTATTACATGAATTCAAATTAATTTTCTTGTCATTATTGTTTTTGGACCCTGACCACCCCTAAAATGGTCCGTGAGAATAGAGAGTTTGTCCATTCCTTATTATTTTCAGCTTCTGGCACTTTGTGCTCACTAAATAAACTAACCTTTGGGTGATACAGAATGAATTAATCTCAGGGAGCTTTAACACCCATGTTGCAATAACTGATTTGTTAAGTTTCTTTGAGCAGGCAATCACTGACATTCATTTTCAATGACTAAATTGAGAATTGTTCCCTTAGTTCTTCTTTCCTATTCTCCAAGTTTTCATGTGCTCTGTGAAAATCAGAAGTAGCCACAGACCAAGAGGATTTTTAAGCTCCACCCCTCACCTTTCTGGTCCAAAACTTCCCTCTTCCTATCTGGAAATTCTTGTTTCTAACCAGAGTGATTATTGCATAGGTTTTCCTCTTTCTTTGCCTTGAAACTGACAAATAAAGTTGACATACTACTCAGATTTTAGTTTTGGTTTTGGTTTTACTTCTGAATATGGCTGCTTGGATCACCCATTTTAATAACCTGCACTGTGAAACCCAGACTAAACCAGCTCAGCATCTTCTCCCTAGTCCCACTCCATCCATAGCTCAGGGAAGGATAGCTCAGGACTGCAGCTGTATGGAATTACAGAATTTGACAGGTTTGTTCTAAGACTGCGATTCACTTGGGACTGCCCCATGGAGCCTGAAGGGAAAAAGGAAAAATCATCACCTCCTCCTTTTCCTAAGATCTAACAGTTAACATAGAGTATCTAAAGTGTTCCTAGTCACGTTGCAGCATGTCCCGAAGAGGTTTTTAATGTGTGAAAAATAATCTTTGTAAAAGACTTTTAAATAATTCTTCCCTTTTTATTTATTAATTTAACAAATTTACTCAGAATAATTTAAATGCATTTTTTGATATACTTTTCTAGCATCTTGAAGCTAGAGAAGAACTAATTTTAATTAACCAGTTTTCTTTTCATCTCTGCATTATATCACAATGAAATACTGGTTGGTTGGTTGGTTGATTGTTTGCTGTGGTGTTTATGAACTATAGCTTTGTTTGCCTCTTCATTTCTGACAAAGCACCTTGATAAAGCAGAATATCTATTAAAACACTATTCCCCATTTGTTTCCTTTACAAGAAAGATATGTATAGTATTAATATGAATTTTTTAGGCTAGACATTTTATTTTAGCTCCAGGATTCTTCAAATAAGTGTTTTCTACTCTTTTCACAATAAAAAATAGCAGTTTCTTAAGTAGTCATGGTTAAATTTATTAACAGCTATTCTCAAACTAATATTCTGGTATGTTGAAAATACTTATCTTTATTTTCTGATAGCCTTTCTGTTAACAATTTTAAAGTATTATTAGGAAATGAAGAGATATTCTAATTAATGTTATTGCTGTCCTAGAAAATCTACATGGATTGTTCGATGAAAAATCACTTTTCTAGACATTCTCTCCTGAATTCCACAAAATATATTTCCAACAGCCCATGGAAATGTCAAACTTAATATACTCCAAATTGAACTTATTATTTCACCTCCAAGCACCCCTTCCTCAAATTAGTTTCCATTCTATAATCTTTATCTTTTAAAATAATGTATATTGTCGGGGCACCTGGGTGGCTCAGTGGGTTAAAGCCTCTGCCTTCAGCTCAGGTCATGATCCTAGAGTCCTGGGATCAAGCCCCGCATCGAGCCCCGCATCAGGCTCTCTGCTCGGCAGGGAGCCTGCTTCCTCCTCTCTCTCTGCCTACTTGTGTCTGTCAAAAAAATAAATAAAATTAAAAAAAATCTTTAAAATAATGTACATTGTCATTTAGAACCCTTGTCTCATCTTCTGCTGTAATCATGTGTTTTCTTTTTATTCTCCATAATCAAATCACTAAAAACTGTCCATTTAATCTCAGAATTGTTTCTTGAAACTGCTTTTTCCTATCAATTTGTACTAGTAGCCCCTTATTCTCTGTCACTTAGATTATCATATTATAACTATCTCTCACTTAGATTATTAAATATGTGCTTTAGCCACCAGAATTTCCTTCAACCTTCCATCTTCCATGAAGCTACTAGTTTTCTTTTCTTGAAAAGTAAATTTCCATTCAGTTATTCAGTAAGTCCATCATTCTTTTATTCTTCCACTCAACAAATCAAGCAACTCCATTCTTGAACTTAAATTTGATTTTGCTTTCTTTTTTCAGTCGCCCATTAGAAAATTTTAGCCACATTTATGACCCATTCACTGCAAAAGTGTAAATTCAATACGGAATGCATTGGTGCACTACCTTCATTACTCACTCCATTTTATATGATCCTCTCTTATTTACTTTTCTATTTGTTCTCATCATTGTCTTACATTATGTGTAACTTCATAACCATGATTATGCTATGCCACGAGATGAAGCATATATAAAATCACTAATGGACATTTCCAAACCTAATCTTACTGGCTTCAAAAATCATTCTTGGCTTCCCATCACTCATAAGATAAAGTACAAACACCTTAACCTGGCTTCATTGTCTCACCTCTACATTCTTGTGTAGCAAGTCCTATACCTTGTATTCAGAAACACATGCTCTGAGAAACACATTTCACAACATTCAAGTAAGGATTTCTCATGTAAAAGTTATAGTGTCAATTAAATTTGAAAAGTGGCATATGCCACGTTCTCCTTATGAAGATCTTGACTGCACAATTGCTTAAATACTAGTATTTTTCAAACTTGAAGACCTTAAGAATCAACTGGGACATTGTCAAAAGTTACGGAATTTCAGACCTATTTGAAAGATTATGAATCATATATCTGAGGTAAGTGTTATGGCTTGAATATTTGTGTCCCTCTCAAATTCATAAGTTGAAATCCTAATACTCAATGTGATGGTATTCAGAGGTGTGGCCTTTGGGAGGTGCTTAGATGATGAGAGCAAAGCCCATGAAAAGGATTAGTGCCTTTATAAAAGAGGCCTGATAGAGTTCCCTAGACTTTTCTATTGCATTAAGACACAATGAGAAGTCTGCAACCTGAAAGATAGCTTGTACCAGAACATAACCATGCTGTCACTCTGATTTCTTATTTCCCACCACCAGAATTGTGAGGAATGAGTTTCTGTTTATAAGCTACCCAGCCTGTGGTATTTTGGTGTAGAAGTCTGAACAGATTAAGACCATGAGTTCGTGATGTCAGTGTTTTGACTAATTGACCTAAATTCCATTTATAATCAAGAAAATTTAAGAAACAGTTGTTAAAATTTGTGAGAATTCTGCATTAAAGAAACGTTTTTGTCTTTGTGTAACCCCGTGTCTGTCATACGTATTTAGGTAGGGACATCTTATTTATTTGACACCTAGTTCTCAGAAAACAACTTTTAAAATTCTGGCTAATGTTACTCTCTTTATATAAAATTCTTCTCCTATTCAGGAAAATTCCTGGACATTCTTCAAGATGCAGTTCAAAGCAATTTCCACTATGAATACTTTCCTGGCCTCTCCTACATAGTTCTAGCTCCAGCTTATAACATAGATCTAGTCACATTGTTTTATTTTAACAAGCCCATTTCCTTCCTTTACTGTATGAGTAACTTGAGAGCATATACTATATGATGAATGCATGTGATGAATAAATTAATGAATGAATGGCAATATATCATCAAGGTTTCTAGAATAATTATGGCTCAGTCAGCACAATATAATCAGAATCAGTGTCAAATTCCAGTTTTATTCTTTTTGCCAATCTAACTCATTTACTGGGGCATATGTTAATGTACAGTAATCTTCACATGTGATCTTAGAAAAACCTATTCCCAAGTTTATGACTACCGACATTCACTATGTCAAATGTCTCTTCTAGACTTTTCTTCATTGATCAAATCTTTCCTGGACTGCTTTGTTGTTGGAAGAGTCAATGCTTTCTTGCTTTGTCATTTTAGGCATTTACCACATTCCTCTTGAGCTAATAGCTTAAGTATATTTTAGAACTTTTAACAGAGAAAGAACAACTTTATGAAGCGTTTGTGTTTTTTGAAGTATTGGGTTATGAAGTACTTGCTATATACAGAAAACCTGATTTCAGTATAAAATTGTTCTAATAGTGTCTAAGGGAGCTTTAAAATTTAAATATGGGTCCAGTATTTTTTGAAAAATTTAATCTTTGGTTAGATTTTTTTCATATTTTCATATAAATATTTACCAAATACCTCTTGGTACAAATGAAGAAAAAAATCTAAAAAGGAGCATTTACTGAAATTCTACTATGATTTTTAGCAAAAGAAAGAACTATAATGTGTATCAAAATCAAACATTTAATCTTGTGGCGTCTATTTTGGCATTAGGATTTCCACAAAGTTACCTAAAACAATATGCTAGTATGATTTTTTCATCTCTAGTCCGCAGATATGCACTTTAATATCCCATTGTTTGTTTCTCAGTTTAAAATATTTTTAGAATAGAACGCATTTTGACCCGTGAATATAGCTAACTGTGCTGCAAATAACTCTAAGTTTAGACACCAAAAAAAAAAAAAATCTAGGATTTGTTTTGAGAAATTGATTATTAACTCTACTGCAGGAATCCTTAAAAATGTAACTTCACCCTTTAAGGCAATCTGTGCACTTGTTGTCATCAGTAATACACAAATTAACAACTTTACAAAGCATATTACTGTTTCTCTAAATTACTAGATCATCTGTTTTTGAGTGAGAAGACAGACTTGTCTGTTTTTAACATACAGAATTCCTACAACAGAGATTTACATATATAAGATAATAAACCTCTGTTGATTTAGTTATCTGTCAACTTCATTTAACTACTAAAACACCCATATGAAACATGGAACTCAACAAAAGAGCTATCCTAATCTACGACAAAGGAAATAAATGGTGAAATGAAAGGTTAAAAAAAAAAAAGTAAAAGAATTAAGAAGCTAAATGCAGAAGGTCCTGCATAAATAGCAGAGACTTCTGGGTTATTTCGAGGTAGCCAAAAAGATTCTTCTGACTGGAAACTTATTGCATTGGCTTAGACAAAAATGTGACTTATTTGTATATCTTAATAGTATTGCATTTCTCATAAGCCACTTCTGAGCAGTGGTAGCCAACACATACACCAAGAAGCCACAGACAAGGAGAGAGAAAAGACACATTCCATTATAGAAATGCATGTCCACTTGGCTTGGTTTCTAGAGCAATGTAGGAGTACACTAAAGGAGGCTTGCTGAGGTTTGTCAGCCCTGCTTTTACTGATACAGGGAACCACCTGCAGATGGTTTCAAGGTTCTGGGAAGTCACTGGTGGTGTTTCTATCAGCATGCATTAGGTTGCTCAATTTCTGGTTCCAGATCCCATTCTTCTATTATCCAAGGCAGGTGTGGTCAGTTTCCTTTGGTCTTGATTCATTGGCTCTTATTCATGGAAAACTCCCTGGTGTTTTCCCCAAGAAAGGATATCAATTCAGTTCAGTTTTAGCCATCTAATTCGTTGTTAAGGTAGCTGGCATGCTATGTCATAGGATATTATATTATTGGATTCCTGAAGGTCCTATTTCCCTTTCTTTTCTTCAGATTCTCTTACTTTAACCTTGCACTCTGTGGAATAAAATAGTTATGTCTTTTACAGTGATGCTTATACCTACTCACAGAAATATATTTTATATGTACCAGTAGGCACATTATAAATTGGCTCTTTAGAAATCCCAAGAAATATTCCTTGATATTTCGTTTTTAAGAATACTTCTCAGAAACTAAATCTGTGGCATTTAAACTTATTTTTGAGAGAATTTTTAAAAACCCTGGAGTTTAACTAATTTTTGCAAAATTTGTATTGGTAGTAGTTGGAAATTTAAGGTGTTTTCCTTTTCACTGATTCTGATTTTGTATTTCTAAGTCTTTATGCTCTGCCAGTATGCTTTCCTATGATCTATTTAATATCCTAAGTGTGTCACTTAATTTGAAACAGACTTGCTCCTGTTTTCAACTATATTCCATTTGTGGGTTAAATATATGAGATAGAAATAACTGCACAAAATGTGCATTTCTAAGGCTAGACATTCCAAGTAGGCCTTTGCAGCCAAGAATGTGAGTTAGTCTGTGCAGGAATGATAAACTTGGGTTCTTTTAAAGTAATAGCAATGGGTGTGAATCCTGAATTTAGGAGTTTATCTATTTGATTTATATGAACAGTTGTGTTTGAAGAAGACTGGATTTGAAGGCTCTTGTAATAAATGTACCCACGCACAAATACGACCAATGTGTGATGTAACACCAGACAAACCAAAAGTAAGTGATGCACAAGGAAATGTGGCTCCACTTTCTCTGTCTTTGTCCAGCTGTCAATCTCTGGTGTCAGCCACTTTATTTTGGTTGGGAAGGAAATAGGAAATTAGAGCAAGTGAACACACACGTTTGTTCAAAAAAGACGACTCTGAAACAGGATGTACATGCTGTGGTTAATAACAGCAAAACACCCCTAGGTTTACAATTCCTGCCCAGACTAACTCACATTCCTATCTGAACAGCCTAGTTGGAATGTCTCCTACCAGTAACCCTGCAGGCAGAAGTGATGGGCACTGACAGAAGAATGGCTTCCACATGCTTTCAATATGGTGGAAGTTTTAGGTGACAGATTGATTCCATTGGCCACCCGCATGATTTGGGAGGAGCACCAAAGGAGATACACGTTCCACAGATCTAGGTCTGTGTGTAGGGAAAAAAGTTCAAGTAACAAAACTGAAATGCTGTGGTAATAAATCAATGAAGTATGTTCAGTAGCACGAGTGAAAAATCCTAAAGAAATGAGACAAGGATAAATGACACACAGCTGAGCTACAATGTAAAAAAGAAGTCCTTATCTAAAGGACTAATCTTCCATTGTTGCAAAGAACAACTAGCCTTTAAGCCCAAAATAAGTGGTATTGTTATAGGTATGTACTCTCCAACATAGGGAAAATAACGGCTTAGACGATGTTTCTCAAAACAGGCATCTACTAGAAAGCCTAAAATAGTAACATGATGATAATGCAGCAAATCTGGGGCACTGGGCTTGCATTAATTCGACTTTGGAGAAACAAGATGGTAAATAATGTAAAATATTTAATGTAAAATATTTTAATATTGTAAAATATTGATGTAAAATATTTAGCCTAATGAATCCGTCTACATTTCAAACTATGTGCTGCCTGAATTCTTCAGGCACAGAAATTGGTTTGACTAAAATTAGATCCCTAAATGGAAAGGTAGACTGGTTGACCCTATTTCAGATCCCCTCTCTTCCTGAGGTTCAGGGATATTAGGTAACATGTCCAAGACTTCACAAACAGAAATTTGAAGGTCTAGCATGAGAATTCAGAATTTTTACTCCAAATTCCATGTCCTTTCTCCCATCTCACATATTCCAGAAGTTGTGATTCAATCCCAATCCAGTCACTGACCATACTACAGTAAATCAAATCAGTTTTAGGATTCTCCCACTAATCCCTCAATTTTCATTAGAATCAGGGTGGGCAAACTATTGATCTTATTTATGATTGGTCTCCAAATTCCTACACTGGCACATAAGCAAGCTGAAATCATTTTAAATTTCATGAATTTTCTTATTCCTATAATGAAAGTGTATTAAATCTACTCTGGACCAAAAAATCAAAGTGAGCACATCATGTGTCTTCTCTCAAAGTGTTCACAGACCAGAGCAGAGACAGAAAATAAAATGAATGATTATAGTTAATACACTAATATATAAACTTTTTTAAAGAAAAGGCAAAGATAAAATTCCAAATAAAACTAATAAAACTAATATTTAATATCTGGCAGAAAAAAAGTAGCCAGTGAAGTTCACTGCAAAAAAGCACAGGAGAAAGGGCAGAGATGAAGGATAGGCAGGGCCAGTCAGCATCTCTTTCTGTCTCCCTTTTGCCCTCCATAAAAGAGGAGAGTTTGGAAATTCAGTGGGTGTGTAGCTTCAATGTGTTAATACATATCCAGTTCCTTACAAGTGATTCATACTATATTTTTAATTATATTATTTTAATTCTATGAAATAATGCCCCTATGATTTATATAATTGGGAAATTATATTTGGCATAATACTTGGACATTTCCCCCATTTCAACTAAATTATATTTAGCAAATAAAAGTATCCATATATTATTCTAAAAATAGTATATATGTATATTTAAATGTAAAACCCAGACTATCCCTAAATAACAATACGATTCATTCTTAAATAGATCACTCTTAATGGATTCTAAAAATAAATTTTCAAGGTTTTGTGTTAATATTTCTGAATACTTCTTAGTGTGACAAAAACTTGAATATTATGCATATTACTGGAATGTATGGTCTGTCCATTGTTTTTAGTACTACACATTTATATAGCAGCTCAAGAGCATCGACCAGTGATTCTCTGCAATGCAAGAGGAAGATAGTGGAGATTTAGACTCTATTTCCATCTCTGTTAATAGCTTGCCTATAATCATGGCTAATTCTTGATTCAGGGCCAACATTTACTCAATAAGTTATAGTTGGATGCAAGGCATTAGGATAGACATTATAACAGTCTGAAGGTTGATGAGTTGTGGAATCACCATTTAAGAATTTGGCAGTATAGCAGGGAAGATAAGATTAGCATAAAAATAACACAGGCTATACATTAAGCGTAATAAATCTGCACAAATAAAATGCCATGAGAACTTTTTAGGGAGACTGACTTCTAGCAGTGAATACCAGGAAAGGCATGTTAGAGTAGAAAATAAAAACACTTCTCTTTACTGCTGAGACATATTACTGAATCATTTTTTAGGGATAGAATTTTAGGTAGTGCTACAGAGAGTAGACTACACTTATTTTTAACTGGGATAACTATGAAATTGTAGGGATCACTAAAAAATACATTTTTTTTCTTTTAGCTTTTAGGAAGCACTGAACAATGAATGTCAGAAATCATTAGATAGTGAAGTTTTCATATGTATTCAAATACATACTCTCCAATATACCTTAGCATTTCACATTTACCAGCCTATAATTTTTGACCTAAGTACATATATTTTCAAATTATAGCTTGTAAAGTAAACTTTTACTTATTTATGACAAAATTATGATACTCCAACTAGCTATATTCTAGACCAAATTTTTCTGCCATTTTTGCCACTTGAAAATAAAGCAGCTACCTTTTCAGTACTGAAAGAATACTTTCTTTTAAAGCTATAAAGCTGTATTAATAGAATCCCAAACATTCCATAGTGGTGGCTCAACATGCTAAAATGTGAGTTCAGAAAGCCCATTTTGATCTAAACTGTTTACATTGATTTTTAGCAGGGGACACTGAACAAGGGTCCACAGTTCAGTTCTTGAAACTGTGGTCTAGGTAGTGAACCACAGGGAGGTTGACTGGCAACTTTCAGAATGCCAAGGAGACAGGGCAAAGGGTTGTTCCTGACATTTTTCAAATAACTTTCTAAACAGAACTCTTCTATTACACTTTTTGAAAGGGGGTTTCAGTAGTAACAGAGCAAGATTCAGAGGTGAGGAAGTTGCTATTAACATGGTGGAGAACTGCATTTGGTGGGTAGGATCAGGAATGAGAAGGTGAGAGGGGAAAAGGAGACCAGGAGAAAAAAAAAAAAAAAGCCATAGACTAGTGATAAAAATGGTAAATGGCATTTTTTATCAAAGTGTCTCATGTGATGGCTTGTACAGAAGTTCAATAAACACTGGGTTTTCTAAGATAGAAAAGAAAAGTATGTCATTAACCTAAATATTCACTTCTACCTGTGCAATCAGAACAGCAGTCATATTTAACAAAAGAGTGCAGGTAAAATTTAGATAACATGACTACACAGTTCCTGGAAAAACTGTTCTATTAGTTATTCTTCCATAATACTCCCTTTTCCTAGATTAGCAAATAGTCTTGAGTTGCAAATTTTGTGAGAATTTCATGTGTTTTCGAAGCACATTTGGATTGAAATGACTTTCTTACAGAAATTAATGATTCTTTGAAAAGCAACAGGCGCCCATGCAGAAATCTGAATCCTTTGTAGAAATTATTTATCTATCTTACCAGAAGGGAAACTCCTGTAGAGAAGACCCTGTACTTTATCTAGTTTTGATACCTGCAATTTACCACAATATTCAACACATAATAAACACTCATCAAGTTGGACGAATGGAATTGCAATGTCTACATAGGAGCAGAAACTACTTACATTTAACAGCCAGCAGTCACGGACATGGGACTCAACTTCTTGTCTGGAATGCAGAAGAATTGTAACTTTAATAGGTTTTTTGGGGGTACTTTCCTGAACAACGTCTTTCCTTCTAGTCATATCGCAAACTATGAAGCTCAGCTGGAGAAAAATCATAAATGAAACATCTTCTCTGCTAATTCAACCATGACAATTCAAACATGCAATTGAGTTTTGGAAACCAGAGCTTTTTCATCCACCTGGTTGACACTGAATTATCAGTCGACAGACTCATTACTACATGGTTATCAACTTACTCAAGCAAATGAAAAGTTCATGAATACCTAGCAGTCATGGCAGATGTTAACAGAGTTTGGCAGAGAGATTTAAAACATATTATGAATGAGTTTTACATTTCTTATTATAAACTTTTCACTTTACTGATACGAACTGCAGGAATTGTCATGGTTTTCTCCTTTTGTTGTTTAGATCAGTATTCATTGCAAAATAGTTCATTGGTTTCAGTCCTTGCCAATTTTGATGAGGTGCAAATATTTATTTGGCATAAGCGAAGTAGAGCAGAATGAATATTTTTATACAATTTCTGTCTAGAAATGGAATTACTAAACAGGCAAAAATCAAATTAGAATAATATCATAAAGGTATTCCATACTGAATTTTTAATAGGCAACCAATATCTTGGTAGTCTCTACTATTAGGAAGAAGTGAATATTATTTTTGCCATTTTAAAGTAAACAAAGAAGACACTGTTCAAATCAGGAGAAGAAAGTGTGTTGTTTTCTACAGTATTTTGCTGTTTTTTCCTCTCTGATTTTCTATGTATTTGCACCATCTTTGCTTGAGACAAGCAAGGTGAAAGGGTTGAGGATGGAGCAAAGGAATCGGAGTTTGAATACATTGCAACATTCATGCAATAAATACTTCTGAGCCCCCAATGTGAGTTAGGCACCGGGGATATAGCTTTGAATAAAAATTGTCTTCATCACTTACAATTTGGAGTGAATTTAAAAAACACTTCCTGTCCAGTTTCTTACATTCAGGGCACCTGGGTGGCTCCGTCATTAGGCGTCTGCCTTCGGCTAGGGTCATGATCCCAGGGTGCTGCTCAGCAGAGAGCCTGCTTCTCCCACTTCTACTCCCCCTGCTTGTGTTCCCCCTCTCTCTCTCTGTGTCAAAAAAAAAAAAAATCTAAGAAAAAAAATTTCTTACATTCAGATTCTCATATTATCTCTCATAGACCAAAGTAACCAAGATCAAAGAGATAATGCATTTTCTATGGATACAATATTTCTAAAATTGATACCTCTTACTGACTAGCAATGCTATTTAATAAAAGGGCCTTAAAAACTAAAACTAAGGTGGTAATATTGGGTCCTTGAATTTAAAAGTAATTCTATAAAAAAGTAAAACACTTTTTACAAATAAACTGAGACTTAAGTTAAATTTTTAGAAGTATATATTTCTATTCACTAAGTGAAAACCAAATAAAACTAATGAAAATGTGTTATTGTTCTTAGAAGAGCTAGTAATCAGGTAGTCCTGAATATAGCTCTAATTGGTATTTATGACATTTTATATTTCCACTTCTAATTTTATAGCCATGTATTATGTAATTAGGTATAACAATAATGAGGTTTTTTAAAATATTTCCTAAATTAATGAGTCTTTATTATTTTCTACAACTGTGGCAGGCAGGCCAGATGATAAATATCTCACCTGCCTCCACCCCCCGCCCCCTCCCCGCCCAGTCTTCCTCCTGGTGTTCATAACTTTGTGTGATCCCATCCCCTTTAGTGTGGATAGGACCTGTGACTGCTTCTAACCAAATGAACCTGCAAAGTTTCATCCAAAAACCTGAAAGTTTTCATGCTAAACCTGGAAGTCACTCCTGTGATTACATTATACTATATAAGACTCTCTTGAGAGCAGACACTCTAGAAACTCTCCTTGTTTTTTTGATGGAGTAAGGGACCATGTTGGGAGTGCTCACTTGCAAGGAACTTTAGGCAGTCTTTACGAACTGTAGGAGGCCTCCAGTTGCTGAAGAGGGGTTTCCAGCTGACAACAAATAAGAAGCCCAGCTGCTCCTACAACTATAGGAAGTACATGCACCCAATTTCATAGCAGCAGTGTCCACAATAGCCAAACTGTGAAAGGAGCCAAGATGTCCTTCAACAGATGAATGGATAAGGAAGATGTGGTCCATATATACAATGGGATATTATTCAGCCATCCGAAAAAACGAATACCCATCATTTGCATCAACATGGATGGAACTGGAGGGGATTATGCTAAGTGAAGTAAGTCAAGCAGAGAAAGACAATTATCATATGGTTTCACTCATATGTGGAAAATAAGCAATAGCACGGAGGACCACTGGGGAAGGGAGGGAAATCTGAAGGGGGAGAAAGTAGAGAGTGAGAAAAACCATGAGAGACTATGGACCCTAGGAAACAAACTGAGGGTTTTAGAGGGAGGTGGTAAGGGGCAAGGGTAATAGGGTGATGGGTATAAAGGAGAGCATGTGTTGTGATGAGCACTGGGTGTGATACATAACTAATGAATCATTGAACATGACATCAAAAACTAATGATGCACTATACAGTGGCTAACTGAATGTAATTTTAAAAAATATAAAAAAAATATAAAAAATAAAAAAAATTATTTTTATTTATTTTTTATTTTTATTTTATTTATTTTTTATTTTATTATAAAAATTATAAAAAATAATTTTTCCCCACAGGAAGTTGGATTTATTGGTGGGCATGAATATGACGGGAAGGGGTAGTGCCAAGGTTCTCATGAGTGCAGAGCCCTCCATTTGTCCAAGGGACCACGGTTAGGGATGTATTTGACCCCACAGCCATCTGGGATAAGCCGCTTTTCAACCACCATGTCTTCAAATTCATCCGCATTGAATTTAGTAAAGCCCCACTTCTTGGAGATGTGGATCTTCTGGTGGCCGGGGAACTTGAACTTGGCCCTGGGTAGGGCCTTAGTCACATGCTTCTTGTTCTGCAGCTTGGTACAGATGGACATAATGACTTGGCCAATGCGGACCCTGGCTAATGTGCCCTGGGGCTTTCCAAAGGCACCCCGCATACCTGTCTGCAGCCTTCAGAGGAGAGCTGCTCGTATTCATCGGACACCATGTGGCCGCATAGTGGGAACTCATCTACTTTTGCTTTCTTCCGCCCCAGGTCAAAGAAGTGAATTATAAGAATAATAAGAGCAATCTGAATGAGCTTGGTAGCAGATTCTTCCCATAAAGCTTCAAAATGAAACTCTGGACCATAGACCTGTGAAATCTGAAGCAGAGGACCCAGCGTCTGGGTCTGGACTATTGGCTCATAGAAATTTTGAGATAATAGATGTGGGCTGTTTTAAACAGCTAAGTGTGTGGCAATTTGATATGCAGCAATGAATAGCTAATGCATCAACTATTCCTCAACTCTTGAAGTCTAAATAAATATAGTAATTTCTATAGATAAACCAATAATTCATTTTTGCATTCAGCAAATATTTTTAGTGCCAGATACTTTTCTAGTTACTAGGAACATGGTGGAAAAAAAAAAAGACACAATTCATATGCTCTAATGGAGGATATTTTAATGATATTTAAAAGTTATCATAGAATAGCTACATAATTACAGTTGTGTTAAGTGAATAACAAATGATCAAATGTCGTGGGAATTAGGCAAAATTCCTTCAGTGGTATGCTATTAGACATTCAACAATAGGCTCTTGCTGGGAGGAAGGGAAGTGAGTCTTGATTTGTAGCATTTGCTTGTTTCTTTACTACAAACACCACCACCATGGTCTACTTTAAGACACCAACGCAGTATCATAGAACATGGAATTGAGAAGAAATGAACATAATCAACTTCTTCTACAACTTGGTATAGGCAAGTCTCCGCTATACCATTGGGGTCCCTAAAACAGTGACAGTTAAACTGTTTATCAAAGAATGAATCTGACTTAACCAACAATGATGGGAATAAAGAACATTCTAGAAGAGCAGTCTGTTTATCAAAGGTCTTCAACCTGGAAGAGTTTCCTTATTTGAAGAACTAAAAGTAGAATGTAACTAGAGCTTAAATGCTAAGGGGACAGAAATTCAAAAGGAGAGAATGAGGAATCAGAAAGGGGTCAGACTAGACTGCCAAACATTATTTTAGCCTCTAGGGATACTAGAATAAACCAGAGATAGTCTCCATCTCATGGTGTTGTCAGGGCCGTTTATGCAATGTTAAGAATTTAGAGTTTGGCCCAATGCAAAAGGAAATCACTGAATTATTATTGGCAGGAAAATAACAATTTGTATTTTTGAAAGAGAGCCGTTCTTTGAATAAATTCATTTTAAAAGTATATGAATATGTGGGGAGAAATGAGTTCAGACAATATTACTCACCTGTGTATCAGTTCCTTATTCTATAAATTAAAAATAATAGTACTTTCATCATAGTTGAGATTAATTCAATATGTATAAATTGTCTAAAGGTAGTCAGCACATAGTAAGCACTCAAAAAAGGTCAACTAACTTTTTATACTGCTTTTCTTCTTTTTCTTTTATTTTGTCTTATTGTCATATAAAATACAGGAAGATGTCTGTGATGGAGACGCAGATTTGAAAGGGGTCATCAAATGGTGTTTGAAGTTATAAGAGAAGACAAAGTTGCTAGGGAAACAATGGTGACTGAGAAGAGAAAGAGGGTGGGCCCAGGCCAAAGCCATATAGAGCTCCAAAATTTGAAAATTGACTAGTAGTGACAGAAACTTCTTCCTTTGGCAGTAAACTTATGTCATAAAATATGGAAATGACAGGTTCTGTCTACAGAACTATGTCGAGCTCACACCTGGATTACGGACTCATTTCTAAGGTCATCATTATTAGAAGTATGTAGAAAATATGTAGAAAAACTGGATAGAGTTCAGAGAGAAGTAATGGAAATGATTAAAGACTTGAGGTTGATGGATTTATGAGAAAATATTAAAAACCAGAATGCGCTTCAACAAAGACAATGGGGAGAATGAGGCTAATTAATTTTGTAGAGTTTTTAAGAGTAAACATGGAGGAAAAAATAATTATTTTCTTCAGATTGGGAAAAGAAAAAGAAAAAAATATATATCGACTTATTGGCCCAAATATTAGAAGAGGAAACTCTAACATTGAGAATATTCATTTTGTGGGAAAAGTTTTCAAGGAAACTGGTAAGAAATTACATTTTCAGACAAAAAAAAACTTGAAAAAAATTTAAATTGAGTTCTACAGAACATTTCTGTGTGGGTAAAAATAACACATATATAATTTTTGAAACTCTATTTTCTTTACCTCCAGATAACAGAATTTCCATGGGGACAGAAATTTCTTCTTTTTCATTCATTTATCACAATCCTTGGAAAGTGCTTGCCAGAACAAATCAGATCATATTTGAAGCAATTGTAGATTTTCATCTCAGTAGGAATTACTAATGTCTTTCAATATTAATTCCCCACATATTAATGGAATATTATTATCAAAATATCTCAGAAATTTAGTCATAATAGAGGGAAAATGCAATAAAATATTATAAAACAATTTCTTATTTTAAAATATTACTTATATAAGGGCGCCTGGGTGGCTCAGTGGGTTAAAGCCTCTGCCTTCGGCTCAGGTCATGATCTCAGGGTCCTGGAATCGAGTCCCACATCGGGCTCTCTGCTCAGCAGGGAGCCTGCTTTCTCCTCTCTCTCTGCCTGCTTCTCTGCCTACTTGTGATCTTTGTCTGACTTGTGATCTCTGTCTGTGAAATAAATAAATAAAATCTTTAAAAAAAATTAAAATATTACTTATATAAAGTAGTATGATTTTAGAGTGTATTGTAACTCTTTATTATCCCCAGAAATGATTATAGTGTAATATTGAGAAGATAAAATGTAAAATAAAATATTTTCTGTTTATTCTGATGGTTCTAAAATGAATGAATGCCAAAATTACTTGCCAAACTTAACCTAGATCAGGTTCAAATCTCTTGTAATTTGATATGACTAATCAACTTTATGACTCCAATTGAACTGGAATGAGTCAATAATTTTATTTTAGGGCTTTTTATGGTAGAAAAATTAATTAATTAATAAACAAAAACAAGTCTGACTTTCAGTCTGAATAAATTAGTTTTTTACCAATTACTACCTTGATTTCATGTTTTTAATGTTGGCATTTCAATAAATAAAATGACCATACAATTCATAAAATTTTCAAAGTTATTATATGATCAAAATATGTAAAATCAATTTTAGGGAATGGATTTTATTGCATTGAAGTTTATTTTATAATAGTGAAAATAATACAGAAAGTAAAGATCTTATGACAATTTGTAGAAATGCTGACAACACTGACCGTCTTTGTACCCTCCATTTGTTCAGGATCTCTCAATGACCTCCTTCAGTGCTATGTATTCCAGGCCCCTTGGAGGTTAATATATGCCCTGACCAGAAGGCAGGAAGGTTTGTCTATCTTCCCTAAAGTGGTACACAGAATGTGCCTGTTAGATAAGTAGTAGAGATGACTGGTGCACAGGTGTCACCACTTTAGATAACTATCCTTTGACTTCATTACAAAGCCCCTCACTCTATAAAACCTGTGGATTAAGGTCTGGAAAATAGATATGTAGTGTCATGGATAGCCTATTTATCTGATTTCCTCTTGTCAGTCAGTCATACTGAATAAAACTCTGTAAATAGTAATGACCATTGGTCTTTTCAATCTGAAAGTAACTTCTCAGTCTGGAGGATAATTTACTGACCCCCCTCTACCTTATGATAATAAACTAGTAATAAAATCCATAAATGACTAAAACCATACGCATAGCAACAGTATTAGTAGATTCTACAGAAGGAGAAGATAGATTAGAAACTGTGTCGAGTTTCTTCCTGATAATGGGAAATAACTAAGATAGCATCTTTAGTGAATTCATCACCAAAAATGTATTGGAAGTATGAATCATCTTCTATTAATGCACTAAATTATGTACTAATCTCAAAGATGTTAAAGCAGAATTTGTAATGCAATGATAAAATAGATGGACCATTAACCCTGACTTTAGGAAAACTTTATCACCAATTGCATGTGTCACTTTAGAGTAATTTATAGAACAAAATATCAGAGAAGAAAGAACTCAGCAGAACAATGACCTCAAACGTTTGCACTGGGATTTACCATGGATGTGTTATCCAGGACCGAATTGAGAATACGTGCTTAGCACAGGTCTGATATGAGGCTGAGAATTAAGTAGCGATACAAAAGATCATGCAGGGCTGAGAAATGTTGAAAATCTTGTCCTGCAAGACTGGAGACAGGTTGCTGAGCACTATAGGCTTTCAGTCAAAAGCCTAGAAATACTTTTTGTCATTAGGATTAACGATACACCCTAGAGTAGGGTTTGCATTTTAATACTAAAATTCAAGATTGAAATAACAGTGACCTAATAAATACTAAAATAAAAATTGACACAACCAGAATAATCTACAGTAATTTAACTGCCAACGGGTTAAAAATCAACACTAATTAGAAAAAAAAAAAAGCCATAATCCTCCAATGTATTATCTATGATGTTCAAGCTATAATAAAAAATAGTAGATATACTAAGAAACATAAAAACATAAGTCATAATTGAGATATTAGAAAAAGGCATATGATAGAAATAGAGTAGATGAGCCATACATTGTAATTAACAGACAGTAAGGATATATTCTCTATATAAATATATACATGAGCAAAATGAAAATGGTACAAGTACAAAGTACAGTATCTATTAAAAATATTGGAAGAATTTAAAAGTGGATTTAAGAGTATAGAACAAAGGATTAGTAGTACAGGTGAAAAACAATTATCAAATCTAACTAATATGGAGAACACAAAATACTGATAAAAAAGCCTCAGTGACCTTGGGGACAATATCAAGTAGTCTAGTATACATGTAATTGGAGTCTCAGGAGGAATGCTAAGAGAGAATGAGGTAGTTCTTTAATTTCTCTCAGCAATGTTTTGTAGTTGTCATTATAGTGTTTGTAGCTTTTTCTTTGATTAGATCCTTAAATACATTCTTATGCTAAGGTAAATGGACTTCTAAATTATGTTTCTTCAATTCCTTGCTCTCAATATATAAAGCAAAATTAGTTTTCATATTGTCCCTTTTTTCTATGACATTGATGAAACCTATTATTATTTCTAATACATTGGTTCTAGTAGATACCACTTGCTTTCTACATAAGTAATCATGTCATCCATAATTAAAGTGAGAAATAGCTCATCCTTTCCAATCTAGTTATGGGTACAAAAACTCTTCACTTTTCTTACTTTTAAAAGGAAAGACATCAATAATCCACAATTAAGCACGGTGTTTCTGTAAATTTTTCATAGATGAGCTTTATTAGAATAAAGAAATTTTCTGTCTTATTTTCCGATATTTTAAATTTTACATCAAAGTTAAATTTTGTTAAATGCATTTATAGCAATTATTGAGATACCCATATAATTTTATTTTTCTTTATGTTGCTACTATGAGAAATTAAGTTTGAAATGTTAAACCAATTTTGTATTTGTAAGATAATGCTCATTTGATAAAAATGTATTATTATGATTTTATGTTTTTCTGAATTTAATTTGCCAATAAAATGTAGAACATTTATTATGTTTGTATTCATAAGGGATGCTCCTTTTGTGTAGATCTAAATTTATATGAAGGATATCATTTCCTTACATCATAAGGAATTTCTGTAGCATTCCTTTGTGCATGTGGCAGATATTTCCTCCTTTTTGAACAGTGTTATTATTTTTTATTCTTGAAGTATAGTTGACATACAATGTTATATTAGTTTCAGGTTACAACACAGTGATTCTATAACTCAGTGCTCACCATTATAAGCTTTGTCATCATACCATGTTATTATAATATTATTGACTATATTTCCTAAGCTATACTTTTCATCTTTGTGACATACTTATTTTATAACAAGAAGTTTGTACCTCTTAATCTCCTTTACTTATATAATATTTCCTATATTCAGCTCTACCAAGGACAAATTCTCTGAGATATTCTTTACCAGAAAATGAGATACCAGTACATACTCAACAGTTGAGTTAAAATTTAAGAAAAACAACAGCAACAACAAAAGACTGAGAAGATCAAATGCTGGTGAAAATGTAAGGTTTGAAACTCTTACACATTGCTGCAGGACTAAAATTTTATACTTCGGAAAATCTTGGACAGTTTCTTATGAACTTAAACGTATGTACACATTCTAACCTAGCAATTTTAGATTTAGATTTACCAAAGAGTAATGGAAACATATATTCACAAAAAGACTTGCACAACTGTTGTGTAGCAGTGTGATTCACAGTAGTAAAAAACCAGAAATAACCTTCAAGCTCATCAATAGGAAAATAAACACATTGTTTTATGTTCACACAATGAATATAATTCAAATAAAATGGAATAAACTAATATAACAAACAGCAAAATGATGTGCGTTAAAAACATCATATTGCATGAAAGAGACAAGACAGAAAAGAATATTGACTCTATAATTCCATTTATTTATTTTTTAAAAGGCTTATTTATTTATTACTTGAGAGAGAAAGAGAACACGGACATGCATATGCAAGTGGGGGAGGGGCAGCAAGAGAGCTAGAGAAAGAATCTCAAGCAGACTCCCTGCTGATTTTGGAGCCTTGACCTGAGCCAAAATCAGGAGTCAGCTGCTTAATCTACTGAGCCACCAAGGCACTCCTGATTCCATTTATATGTAATCCAAAAAACAAGCAAAAGTAGACCTTTAGTTACAGAAATCACAACAGTATTTTTTTTACAACAGTTTTTGTTGTTGTTGTTTGGTTTTATTGTTTAATAGAGGGTAGGCATTGACTGAAAGTGAATGTGGGAGAACTTTTTATGGTTATGACAATGTTCTGAACCTTATCTCAGGCATTGATACAAGAGTTACAGTGGACCCATTAGAGTTGTCTCATGTTGGCTTGTGAGAGCTGATTGTTAAATATTCAGAAATTTGCAAGCTGCTTCTTAAACCCTATATAATTTGAAATTAGATATGGTGGGAGTTTGCACCTGAAAATCAGGAAACAATGCAAGTCAAAGTTTTGTTTGTTTGCTTTGTTTTGTTTTGTTTCTTCCAGAGACCATATTTACCAGAATACCACTGCATGAGTGTATATGCATTTAAAAAACTTATTGTGTACTTTAAATATTGTGTGTTTTCTTCTATGCAGATTTTACAGTTGGGAGTTTGATATACATAATTTTAGCACTCTACTTTCATATTAGAAAAAATATATATACAAATATTTCAGTTCAGTTTATATATTATTGTTTTGTATGTGTGCATTATTTTTTCTTAAACAAAAATGGATTCTACTACTTGGTAGTATTATAAAATATGTGTTCTGAAATCACACTATCTGGGTTTGAATTTCATCACCATACTTTATAGTACCTGTTATAGACAGACTGTTTAGGTTCACCCCCACCCCCCAAATTCTTTAATAAAATTTGAATCCTCAAAGTGAAGGGTGGGGCTTTTGGGAGATGATTGGTCATGAAGGTAGAGCCCTCATGAATGGGATCAGTGCCCTATAAAACAGACCCAAGAGAGCTCCCTTGCCTCTTTTGCCATGTGAGGCACAGCCAGAGGACAGCCATCTATAAAGCAGACATCAAATATGCTGGCACTTTGACGTTAGACTTCCCAACTTCCAGAATGTGAGAAATAATTTTTGTTTTTTACAATCCCCCCAATTAGTGGTAGCCTGTTAGAAATACCCAAAGACAGCAGCTTAGATAAGTATAAATGTAGATAGAAATACCACCTACTTCACAAGGTTGTTATGGAAACCAAATAGCACAATACATATAAAGTATTTAAGTCAATTTCCAACATGTTTACCATCGCCAAAATATTAGCTGAACTTACATATATCATTTGAGAAGTTCCTTTTTGCAATTATTAGTATATTGAGAACATTAATCATGTTGTTACACATATTTTGTGTATATATTAACAAAGCTTAAAAACAGAAGTTCAGTAACTATTTATGAAATAAATTAATGAATTATTCCTAAGAATAAAGGCTTCTTAGAATTCCATAGCAAACCTGTATTTAATTAGATAAACTCTTTAACTTATCCATAGGCCCTTAGTTTTTTTGTGTTTCCTATTATATTTAAGTTTGCAGTGATCCTATTAAGCTTTTAAAAAATTCACACCTTGTATTGTATATGTATAATATAAATGCTAAACAGAAAAGAGGAATTATTTATGTTTTTCTCTGGGTTTAAAAAAATCAGGACAGTAATCTTCATATGCGTGTGCTGTATAATGTAAATAACCAGTCACTAAGTGATACAGATCGTCTCACACAACAATTTCTTTACTAATGAAAATAAAGAACCAGCAGAATTGTTCAAAAGAACCATAAAATTGTTCATTTATTTCAAAAATCAAGTTGTAAAATCTCTCTCAGCCTTACTAAAAAAAGCTATAGTTCTACCTGCTTCTAATGAATTTTGTAGGACCTGAACTAAAGGAAACTGTATCACAACTATTCTCTAATCTGTAGATTATTTCCTCATCTACAGATTATGTGCTATAGCAGTGCAAGGAGACAAGGCTAGAATTTAGAAATATGAATGAAGACAGAATAATGAAGACAAATCTTTAGAATCTTTATTGATCGCTATGCTAGACATTTTAAATTTGCTCTTCTGGATAGGCACTCCACCTTTTTCTGCCTTACTCTGTGTTTTGGGAGGCTGACTATGGATTACATGGATGGATTTCCTTGCCTCCTAGCTGCTGGCTGAACTAGACCATGGGCTGAATTCACCAAAAAATGGGAAGCAAAAGGAAAGTGCTGGGTCCTTGTGGGTCAGCTGTATATATCTATTGAGGGTACAGTCCTTGAAATCATTCCTTTCTTATGGCTACATTTGCGGTCCCTGTATGCCCCACCATTTTCTTCCCCATGCTCCTTCATGCATGGAGCTCCCTTTTGTCCCTCCCTCATGGTCCTCTAACATCTTTGTTGATATAGCACTAGTACACATCTGCAAATGGTCCCTTAATTAACTCTCTTGTGTTACTTTAACTCTCTTGTGTTACTTCTTCAAAGAATACTATTTTTTGTTTTCCTGACATGGCCCTGATTGATAAAATTGCAGGCAGGGAGACTTAGAGTTCATTGCAGTTTACTCGTCATCCTTGTTACATGTAAATAGTATGAATCAGAAAGAAATATACGTAGGCATTGTTAATAGAAGCCAATCAATAACAGACAAAATGATAATAGCAAAAACAGAATACACACTATAGCTGGAACAGAAAGATCTCATGCAGTCTTAATAAGAATATTTTGATAAACAGCATTAGGCTCCCACTAATTTATCAATATCTTATTTTATTGTTAATTTTTTAAAGATTTATTTATTTGAGAGAGAACATACACATGAAGGGAGGTAGGGTTAGCGGGAGAGGGAGAGACAGAATCTTAAGCAGACTCCCCGCTAAGTGCAGAGCCCAGTGTGGGGCTCTATCCCTTCACCCTGAGATCATGACCCAAGTGGAAGCCAAGAGTCAGTTGCTTAACTGTCTGAGCCATCCAGGCACCACAATATCTTATTTTAAAGAACATCAAATCATATTTGTATATGTAATTTCTCTATATAGAAATATAGAGGGCCACACCATTCATGCATCTTTCTTTTCTTTCTTTTAAAGATTTTATTTATTCGTTTGACACGGAGAGAGAGCACAGGCAGGGAGAGAGGCAGAGGGAAAAGAAGCAGCAGACTTCCTACTGAGCTGGGAGCCTGATGTGGGGCTTGATTCCAGTACCTGGAGATCATGACCTGAGTCAAAAGCAGCCACTTAATGATCTGAGCCACCCAGGTGCCCTCATACTTCTTTATTTTCTGTGAAGTTTGTCAAATTTCACAGTTATTTTAAGTAGAGCATCCAGAGTGATCATTTATAAGTTAGCCAGATTAAATCACTTATTTAACCCCCTCAATGACCTTACACCTAATTAGCAGTAAAAATCCAAGTCCATATAATGTCTATATTGCCCTAATTTATCTGGTGCTTGTTGCCTCTCTTACTTCATCTCCCCCATCACCTTCTCATTCTGTTCCAGCTACAAGGGACTAACATACCAGCCAACACACTAGAAATGCTTCCCTGACAGGATCTGTGTTCTTGTTCCCTCTTGAAATACTCCTCCTCCAAATCTGTCCAGCTTGCACCCTCATCTACTTCGAGTCCTAGATCAGATGTCCCCTGTTGGTTGAGGCTTTTCCTGACTACCCTTTTTGAATTTTCAAAATTTTCCCCCATAGTAGACATCTCTATCACCTTTTTGTCCATAGTACTTATTATCAAAATGCACTACAGATTTTATCATAAAGTTCTTTTGTGTTGCTTTCTCTCTACTACAACATAGGTTCTATGAGGGCAGATACCATAATTTCTTCTTTCCTTTCTTTCTTTCTTGTACCTAGAACAGTGCCTGTCACATTATGGGAGCTTAAGAAATATCTACTGAATGAATAGATATTTGAGTGGGATCAACTGGTGAAGTAAAAATTGTGGTACTCATTATAAATCAACACTTAAATGGGAACATTTCCTACTTGAAAGTGCTACCAATTATAAAAGTATTTACTTTCAATATTTTCATCCTTAGATACTTACTATGTAAATAGGCATAAACTTCATACGTTAATATTATGCTTATAGAAAATGTGGACAATATCAGGAGGCATGAGGACAAAATTGTATTACATATAATACATATCATTAGTATTTTGATGAATTATATTCTAATGTCATACAGCTCCTTTACATATGGTTATGTGTCCTACTTTTTGCACTAATATTTATGTTATGGGTAATTCCCACATTTTAAAAGTTTTTTTCTTTTAAAGATTTTATTTATTTATTTGACAGACAGAGATCACAGGTAGGCAGAGAGGCAGGCAGAGAGAGAGGAAAGGAAGCAGGCTCCCCGCTAAGCAGAGAGCCTGATACGGGGCTCGATCCCAGGACCCTGGGATCATGACCTGAGCAGAAGGCAGAGTCTTTAACCCACTGAGCCACACAGGCGCCCCACATTTTAAAAGTTTTAATAAGTATTTGAACATTGTAAGTAATTTTTTAATGAATTCAAGATATCTACTCTAGTAAATGGACATATTTTACTTCCTAATGATCCACCTGTTTCATGTTTCATTATTATGATAAATAGTGACATTTATTTACATAAGTTATCTTAAGAAATCTTATAATTACAGATAAGAGAATGGAATGATTGCATAGCACCTCAAAATAATATATTGACATAGAAAGTTTGTTTTTCTAAACTGACATGGACCACCACACACACCAAAAATGGCCCTTTGTTGTGCCAAAACACATTGTGTGGTCACTGTATTTTTATAACCATAAAAGAGTACAGAAAAGATTCAGACAGTTCAGCCCAATAGTAATTTAGTAAAATGGAGATGGAACTTAAGAGGTATAAATTTTGAAACAAGGGTGCTAGACTCCTAGTATGTTAAAACATGGTAAATATTTTAAAAAGTCTGAACTGATATAAGAGAAAACAATCAAGAACTAAATGACTGGGGCACCTGGGTGCCTCAGTGGGTTAAGCCTCTGCCTTTGGCTCAGGTCATGATCTCAGGGTCCTGGGATGGAGCCCCAAGTCAGGCTCTCTGCTCAGCGGGGAGCCTGCTTCTGCCTGTCTCTCTGCCTATTTGTGATTTCTCTCTCTCTGTCAAATAAATAAATAAAATCTTAAAAAAAAAAAAAAAGTAAATGACTTTATTAGTATATAACTGGCTACGGTGAGAAATTAACATGGGGGTTATGAAAAAGATGATAAAACAAAAGCATTCTACTATGTAGCATTGCATTTTTTTCCTTGCAAATAATTTTTCAGAGGAGTGCCATATTCATTCACTTGCTGTATCCCAAGCACCTAGAAGAGTCCTGGCATATAGGGGGTCATCAAGAAGTAATTCTGAACTGACTGATTCTATGTGTGTAATAAATATAAACACAGGTCTCTACATAATCTATACCAATGATCTACTCAGTTCCCAGATCAAACGTCTGTAAGTCTTGTTAGATGGAGAAATATGAGATTTTAAAGAAAAAGTAAAGTGTTTCATTCTCTTGCTAATAAACTCCATAAGTGAGACTGCAAATTTCCAAATAAAAGTAGGCAAGAAAACTTCAAGAATCAAATTATTGATCAATACAGTCTAAAGACAGATTTACACCACTTTTATTTATTTGCTTGCATAAGTGGAGTCACAGACTGTTAATGGAAAAATTTGATTGCTTTGAGAATGAAGTCAGAAATTCCTTCAAATTTAACTTTGGATTTGGACTCTGATTTATTATTAAAAGTTATTTATTGTTAATAAAGTTCGCATAGCAGCTGAGTGCCATATATGATCTTGAGGCATGCACAGCATTTGAGAGCTGCGTGTTGTTTAAAAACTTTTCTTACTAGATTGAGAGGTATTTCCCATGTTGAACAATCCCTAAAGTTTAAGTTGCAAATTCACTCTCTTTCATTTATTCATTTATAGATTCAACAAATTATTTTATCTCTCACTAGACCATTACAGTAAAAATATTTCTTATACGTTGTATGTCTTTCTATAAAATGCTTTAAAGATCTTGGAAGACAATGAGTATCAAAAAATCAATATTCATTTAATAAATCTTGTTTAGCACTTGCTTGGTGCAGGACGCGAGGCTGGTTTTAGAAATTTCCAAAAAAAATCATAAAATCAATTAACAGATAATTATTTTATAAAGAAAACTAGAAGAATTCTAAGCCATCAGACAATTACAAAATTGGTACCATACATTACTATCCTTCTAACATTAATTAAACTAATCTAAGTAGCATTGTTTTAATTCAGACCTCAGTAATTTATATAAAGCACATAAGGCGACTCATAATCAAATTACTCATTTTAATACCATTAATATCATTTTTTAAAAGAATATCAAGAAAGGCAAAAATCTATAGTTACATAGATACTATAACTGAGCATGATATCTGAATTTCATCTTTTACCATTTATGGAAAAAGTGTAAAAGATAAACATGTGAGGGGCGCCCGAGTGGCTCAGTCACTTAAGGGTCTGCCTTCCGCTCATGTCATGATTCTGGTATTGAGCCCCGCATCGGTCTCCCTGCTCGGCGGGGAACTTACTTCTCCTTTCCCCCTGCTTGTGCTTGCTCTCTCTCTATATCAAATAAATAAATAAAGTCTTTTATAAAAAAGATAAATATGTGGATTGCCAAAGAGGAAATGGGTCTGGATGATTTTAGGAAGGGAAGAGATCAAAGGATAATGATAAATTTATGTTTAGATAGAATTTAAATGATTATTTTAATCCACATTATCCTATTTATTATTCATACCAAGTTACAAATTATTGTTGCCATTTGGTATGAGGACACTGAGGCTCAGAGAAGTTAAATAACCATAACATCACTCAATGGTAAGTAGCATGACTGAGAGGCTAAAAACAAAATTATTATTACTGTGTTTTAAAGATTTTATTTATTTATTTGACAGAGATAGACACAGCAAGAGAGGGAACACAAGCAGGGGGAGTGGGAGAGGGAGAGGCAGGTTTCCCGTGGAGCAGGAAGCCCAATGTGGGGCTTGATCCCAGGACCCTGGGATCATGACCTGAGCCAAGGCAGACACTTAATGACTAAGCCACCCAGGTGCTCCAAAACAAAATTATTCTTAAACTTCAAGCCATGTTCTCTTTCTCTACCCAACCAGGTAGAATCTTAGATCATTGTTTCAAAGAAATATTATTTAAAACAGACAAAACTTAGTTGCTGTCTTTTGTAAGGCTTTCTTATTTCCTAGACTTAGAAGAGACACAGCAAAGGAGAAACCAAAAACGGATTCTCTTGTCCTAGAACTGCTGGATTTGGACTCAAGCAAGGATCACTTAAAGAGACCAAGGCACTAGTCAGCTGGTAAAATCTTCCTGGCCCCTCCATACAGAGTCACCAGAATAGACAACCACAGTCTCTCCCCATCCTTTAAACACTTCTATGTCTGGCAAGAATGAATTGCTGTGGAAAAAGGCTCTCATGCCTGCGATTTTGTGTCTGACATAGTCACTTGTATTCCGCATTACTTACTCTTAAAAAAAACAAAAACAAAAACAAAACAAAACAAAACAAAAAAAACCACACACAAAACTTTCACACTAGTTTCACAGAAAAGGAGAACAGAACAGCCATTAAGAACTGCTAGATAGTACTTTTCACTAAGGAGTTTCTGCTGGTGTCGCTTAAAGATTATCCTGTTGGCTTAATAACTATGTAAGTGGTTTGCTATATGGGTAGGTAGGTGAAGAAAAGTAAAAAATATGCTCCGCCTTCTTAAAAAATAATATATACTTTATATATATATATATATATACTTTTCTATATACTTTTTATATAGTATATAGTACATATTACTAAATTACATATCTTAATGTATATTGTAAATTATATTTATAACATATAAATATATATTTAGTAAGTATTACATATCTATTTTTAGAAAGGGGGAACTAATGATTTTTAGGAAGAGAGAACCATAGATTTAGTTTCAAGAGATCTGTGCAGGGATGCCTGGGTGGCTCAGTTGTTAAGCGACTGCCTTCAGCTCAAGGTCATGATCCCAGGGTCCTGGGATCAAGACCCGCATCAGGCTCCCTGCTTGGTGGAGAGCCTGCTTCTCTCTCTCCCCCTCCTCCTGCATGTATTCCCTCTCTTGTTGTCTCTCTCTCTTAAATAAATAAATTTTTTTAAAAAAATTAAAAAAAAAAAAGAAAAGAGATCTGTGCACACACACACACACACACACTTGGCATTCTTGAAGTTTTCTGCCTTTAGCTCTGCAGGACTGAAGTGCCCTTCTTATCAATGCTTTCACTGTGGTCAGAAAGGGAACTGGACCACAGATGTCTCAAAGGCATAGACCTTTCATGTTAGTGGACACAAAGCCTCATCACAGCAGGTTTGCAAGGGAAATTATTTAAAAATAATTCCCTGAGTAAGCAAAAACTGCTTCCATTACAAATAGCAAGATTTAGAGTAGACCCTACTCCTATTATTAGCTAGGAGGGGTAGGCCCAGCTGCAGCTAGGAAGCTGGTGGACCGCAAATCCAAGAGCCAGAGCTCCACAGCCGGTTTAGGCTTGAACACACAGTTGAGCTGAAACACATTTTTGCTTACCTTGGCTGAAAGCAAGATAAGTACTGTATGAAAAGCTTTCTGCTCTGGTGAGACTTTGTACCTATACCATGGTAGTTGGCAGGTTACTACTGGAACGACAAAAGTTAGTGGTTAAGCTTGAGAAAAAGCCCACATGTAAAAACTAAAACAAAGTCACATCATTTAATATTGTTCTTTAGATTGTTATTAATAGAACCTTTATATTGAAGTTAAAATGTCTGCTTTAAATTCCTACCAATTAGAATTAATTGGTGTCATACTGAATTTTGTGATTATTTAAATAAATTATGACATAATAAACAACAAAAAACTTTAAAGGCTCCTCTCTAAACCAAATGGATTTTTAATTTTCAATAGCTGATCAATTTATCAATTTACTTGTGATTACTGAGCATCAAGCTTATGTTTGTTTCCTTAGACATTTTGGCTGTTTTTGGAAACAAAAATTATGGTTTTCTAAGACCACTATAGAAATCGACATAATTTTTATAATATGGTTTCATTTTCCTACTACAATTAAAGTGAGATAATGGCAGAGATATTCACAACAGTGTAAACTTTCTCTAAAGTTAATATAGTATAATAAAAAGTTATCTTTTATATATTTACTACATAAAATGTTAATGTGAAAATCAATACACTTTATTAAATATTTCTGTACAGACTATAATATTTTGACTTTAACATGATAATTCTGAGATTTTAATTAACCCATTTTTAGGGGCGCCTGAGTGGCTGAGTTGGTTAAGTGGCTGCCTTCAGCTCAGTTCATGATCCCAGAGTCCTGGGATGGAGCCCCACATCATGCTCCCTGCTCAGCAAGGAACCTGCTTTTCCCCCTCCCTCTGTCTGCTGCTCCCCCTACTTGTGCTCTCTCTCTGTCAAATAAATAAAATCTTTTTAAAAAATTAGTCAATTTTTAATGGTTGTTTTTAATGGCAATTATCAGCCAATTGACTAAATAGAAATAGTTTATAAAGCTATTTTTAAAAGCTTATTAGAGAGGTCCCTGGGTGGCTCAGTTGTAAGTGTCTGCCTTTGGCTCAGGTCATTATACTAGGGCCCCAGTATCAATAAATACCCACATCAGTCTCTCTGCTCAGCAGGATCTGCTTCTCCCCCTTCTCTGCTGCTCCACCTGCTTGTACTCTCTGTCAAACAAATAAAATCTTAAAAAAAAAAACAAAACAAACCTTTAAAAGCTAATTAGATCATAGGTAGTGATACTTAATTTAAATAATATTGGATGACTTAGCAAATCTAGTTTGTAAAAACTATGAGTTATTTTCCCCAATTTAAATAAATATGCCAGCTATTATTTTATTTTATTAAAAATCAGAAAGGAAAATTAAAGTTTATTTTGTCATACATTTTTCTCTGATTAACATTTCACATACTATAAAATTTACCATTTTAAAGTCTACAATTCAGTGGTTTTAGTGTATTCATAAGATTGTGCAACCATTACCACTATTTAATTCCAAAATATTTCATCACTCCAAAAAGAAACCTCATATCCATTAGCAGTCAATCACGATCCCCCATCCTCAACCTCTGGCAACCACTAATCTTTCTGTCTCTATGGATTTACCTATTCTGGACATTTCATGTAAATTGAATCACGTAACATATGGGCTTTGAGTCTGGATTATTTTACTTAGCATAACATATCATTACTTCATTCCTTTGTATGGCTCACTGTATGGGTACACATTTGGTTTATCTGTTCATCAACTGACAGATATTTAGTTGTTTCTGTCTTTGGCTATTACAAATAATGCTTTTATGAATATCCATGTATAAGTTTTTGTTTGGACATATGTTTCATTTCTCTTGGGAATATAATTAGGAGTAGAAGTCCTGGGTCTTATGGGAAGTCTACATTTAATTTTTCAGGATATTGTCAATCTTTTTTCTTTTTTTTTTTTTAAAAGATTTTATTTATTTATTTGACAGATAGAGATCACAAGTAGGCAGAGAGGCAGGCAGAGAGAGAGGAAGGGAAGCAGGCTCCCCACTCAGCAGAGAGCCCGATGAGGAGCTCGATCCCAGGACTCCGGGACCATGACGCGAGCCCATAACCTGGGCCAAAGGCAGAGGCTTTAATCCACTGAGCCACCCAGGCGCCCCTGCCAATCTTTTTCCAAAGGGACTCCACCATGTTATATTCTGACCAACATGGCATGAAGGCTCCATTTCTCCATATCCTTTCCAACACTTGTTATTTTTCATTGTTACATTATAGCCATCTGATTAATTTTCAACTTTCATGACTTCCAGAGAAGAATTTATAAAATTTGCATTTGGGAGGATGGAAGAAGTCAAGCATGACTGTGAAGTTGAAAGTGACTGGAAGATCAGACTGGATACCTGGTGTTGAGCTAAAGCACATTTTGCTTACATTGGCTGAGTGAACGAGTGAATCGTGGTGCCACTATTGGAAGCAGAGTGGCAAGGAGAGATGATTTCAGGAAGAGACTAACTTGAGACTGTTGAAGGCATGTCATCATTTGGAATAGCAGGATGAGAGCTCAAAAATATAACAGCTATAATGAAAAGTTTTCCAACTTGGTAGAACTAAAGCATAGACTCTGGAACCACATGGTCTGGGTTTGTAACTTTGCTACCTATGTGCCTTCCAGCACTGACTAAAGTTCTTTGTTCTTCACCTTCTCTATTCATAAAAGAAGTATTATAAGAATTGTATGTGTCTCAAAAAGTTGTAAGAATTAAATAAGCTAATACATTATATGTAAAGTATTTAAGATGTTTCTCTCATACAATAAATGTTAGCTATTATCAAGGTGATGACATAATTTATTGTGTAAAGCAGAACACTAATTCTCAAGTGCCCTGGTTTGGCACTTGATACTACAGGCACAAATACTGATACTACAGGCACAAATGGTCAAAATGGGATGATGGTCTTCCTATCTATTATTATTGTGGAACTTTGAGGTTTCAGTTGAGTCTGAAACACCTGGAAACAATGCCAAGAAGGGGTGAATGGGAAAATACTAGATGATCCTTTTGCCTCAGTCAAAATTTGGGAACAATTAAATAAAATTAAGACTAAAATGGGGACATAATATAAAATACAGACAATATTACCTACCTAAGAGTTGTTGCAAATTTTAGGTGAGATAGTATGTATAGAGCACCTTATGTACATGAAATACACTATGTGCTCAAAATATGTTAACTGTTAATTTATTAACATCAGCTATTTTTGATGGCCCAAGCATAACCACTCTAAATAATCACTAACAATCAAAATGTATATTGATGACATCCACAATTATCCATAATGATAAAAAAAATGATAGAGAACAAAATTCAGATTGGGAGGCTAAAAAGAAGTATATCAACATCCAGATTAGAAAGTGAAATCTACATTGATTTTAATTAATCTTCTTGTCATATGTACAGGAGGAAAAATAGAAGTTTTATGGTGTGGGAATCAGCAGTTACTTTAGAAAGATTGGGCCTGGATAGGTCACAAAGGGATAGGTGGCTTTAAAAATCAAGAGGCACCTTAGAGACTTAGAGACTCCTTTGTAAGTGGATTTAAAAGGAGGGCTGAGCACAGATTGTTGCTGTGAGCAGTACCTGAGGAGGAAGAAAGTGAAAACCACCTAGAAAAAACTTCGCATTGCCATTTTGCTCAGAATGCTGGCGAAGACTTAGAAATGATCTTGCTAGACAATTAGGGTTCTGAAGCTGCCACCAGTATGGACAAAGTCTTCATACAACACCCCAAATATTACACTGCCAGAGAAGTCTGTAGTTTTGGCACAAATTCACTGTGGTAATTTCAGTGAAGGCCATGAGTCAAGATGATAATGACATAGTTGAGCCTATTTTATTTCAGATTCCTTTGTAAGGAAAATTGCAGATATAGAAAGTAAAAAATGGGTGATTTATAGCCATGAATTTTCTTTTTGGAAGTATTTTAGAAAAAATTTCTTTTTGTGTTATTGTTAAATTAGTTACAGTAACTAGAGATGAGTTCTACAATATTTTCAAAGTTTCTAAATCTCTGGCATATGGTAGTTTTCAGCTAATAATTGACATATGTTCTTGAAATGCTTACCCTAAAGATGAGCTGTAGACCAAATGGAGAATCAGATTGGAATCACTGATTTGGCTTAGAAGAATTGAAGAAGATTTTGGTTTTTCAAAAATTATTCACGAGAATAACAAAATGCTATCATATCTATTGTCACATACTTGGGGATCTTAACTTTAGTGTAAGTTGGGGAGCACATCACATTGGCAGTTCAGAACTTTTTGAAAACAAAGATTTTTTATCACTAGGAAATATATAGCAAAGGCTATTGTTCCCTCACTGAAGAATTTGCTCATGAAGGTTCTTTAGGTCTGGATCCAAACAAAATAGCGAATTGAAAGTTTTTCTTTCGTAATCTCAATCTTCGCTTTTTACTTCCTCTACATGAATTCTTTCCTGCCTATATCCCCTAGGTCAAGGAGAAATTGCATCTAATCAGAAACTAGCTATATTTGTCTCACCATATCTCCTTTTCCTGTTCATAACCTAGAGGTTATATTTTTGTATGTTTTTACAAAAGGACCCATAAAAAATAAAGGCAATCATCCCTAACTAGTGGTACCAGCATGATGTTTGCTGCTCTGGGAGTTCTGAGTAAGTATTATTAAAATGTTAATTTTTAAAATTTATTATTTTATTTCATTATACATATAATTGACAATTGACTTTTCTCGAATACAACACTTATTAAAGCCAAGAACCAAAGACTTGAGAAATCAGTGTGTTGTTTATCAATATTTAAATATAAATTTTACTGAAGCAGATTTTGCCTAAGTCTGTCTCTGTAACAGATACAAAGCAAACAAATCATATTAGAGATACTAGGCTTTGTGTTAAGCAAACACAAAACTGGTGACCTGCTAACATTTCTCATGGCCAAAATTCTGAGAATGTCTTGATATAATTTTTAACAAAGTTGATGAAATGGATTTCGGGCATCAATGAAACAGATTAGTGTATACTCAGAAATTCATACAAATCTTATAAATAATACTTACAAATAAACTTATTATCTACCAATATTAGTATTTGGCCTTCCTGTGCTCACTGGCTCTTGGTACAGTCTATTGACTATAGTGATCATTTAAAAAGCATTCTCAGGGCACAGGGTGGCCCAGGTGGTTAAGCAACTGGCTTTGGCTCAGGTCAAAATCCTGGAGTTCTGGCATCGAGTCCCACCTTGGGCTCCCTGCTCAGCGGGGAGTCTGCTTCTCCCTGTGACCTCTCCCCTCTCATGCTCTCTCTCTCTCTCTCTCAAATAAATAAAATAAAACAAATCATTAAAAAATAAAAATAAAAATCATTCTCAGTCGGCTAACTTAGTCAGAAAAGCATCATTTGATAGGGAAAAAACATGGAAGACAGTCCTCCAGTGTTCCCAAGAAATGTTAACACTCTTTCTTCCCATCATCTTCATCAGGAGAGAGTATTGACAGGGGTCTCCTGAGGTAGAGGGTAGGAGAAGGAGGAAAGACGTGCCTGATATGCTCTGTGTCTCTATTAAATATACCTAGAATGACCATGATTTTAGTTTCTCTTATACTTCATAGGCTCAAGGGAGGTCCTGCTCCCTGTTAGTTTCTATATATCACAGAAAATTCTGCATTGCTTGTATAATAACTGTCTTTGCTGAAAAAGTGAGAATTATTCAAATTAATACATCATGCTGAATACGAACAGTAATCAGTGTGATTCTGATAATAAGAGATGATTCTGTTGTCACGACAATACGATGATGGAAAAATAAAACAAAACAAATAGAAAAAACACCAAAAACTAAGACACACTCTAGAACCTGTACAATGAAAGGTCTGTCAGTTGGTCCATACTAAATGTTTCACCAGATTCTTAATAAAGTGTCCCTTAGGGTGTGAACTTTGCTGAGCATTTTTCTCCTATATTTCGTCTCAACTACACTTCACCCGCAAGGCAGTCCTATCATTTTGCCCTTCCCCCATTACGCTCAATAATTCATTCCTTTTCAAAGATTTTAATCTGAGTCTACATTCCTTCTTTAATCTAGCATCTATTAGTTGACTTTGAAGTTGAGTTTTTCTCATTCAAGCTTTGGCACTTTAAAGAAATATTTGGCCACATCAAACTATTCCTTTCTTTTTAATACAGTAATGCTTTATTAAGTTATAATAAAACAATTTTAGCAGTTTTTAAAACTAAATACAATAATTTGTCATAGGGAGTGAAGATATCTAGAAATATTATATTTTAGTAGCATTATTCCCACCCAAATCTGGGTAGAGGAGTGTCAGCAGAAAATAGCATTAATTACATGGTGGAATATATTTCCTAATACATCTGTAAATGTGTAACACACCCAATCTGGAATAAACCTCAATAAGCAGCATTTGGTATTGTTTATCGCTTCTACCCACATTGAATACCAGAACTTTAAGTGGTTTCTAACACTCCCATCTATAGAAATATCTATCTAATTTTTTTTTCATTTTATATTTCTCTAAAGAAATAATTAAGGGGCTCCTGGGTGGCTCAGTTAGTTAAGCATCTGATTCTTGATTTCAGTTCAGGTCATGATCTCAGGGTGGTGAGACTGAGCTGTGTGTCAGCTCTATGCTGGGAGAGGAGCCTGCTTAAGATTCTCTCTTTCCTTCCCTTTTCCTGCTGCTCCTCACTAAAATGAACAAATAAATAAAACCTAAAATGAACAAATAAATAAAACCTATGAAAAAAGATTAAAATGCATTATGAAATAAACCATACAAATTGTTGAACAGTTAAATATAATTTCAGTTTCCTTGACTACAACTGAATAGTATTTAAACAACAGTCTTTTCAGATTTATTTATATATTCTATGATCTATGAGCCTGTAACTTTTATAGAAATGTAAAAATATAAAAACCAAAAGAGATTCTCTTTCTTCTCATCTACAAAATGCTGACATTATCATTCACTGATCTCCCTGAGCATACTTTACTTTTACATCTGCCCAGCATTTGTCTTGCTTTCTTGTCTCTCTCTCCTTCTGGAGAGTTAAGAGGGAATTTAATATTCTTGATCTTTTAAAAGGAAAACAACAAGTACCAGATTAACACACATTCAAGAAACTCCCTGTTTGTGTGAAATCATTAATCAGTTTGTACGTGACCATGTGTAGGGGGTGGGTGGGTGGGTGTGTTTTATAACTGTTAAACATTCTGGATGATGGTAAAAACCTGTATTTTCTTTTTTCTTCCTTAACATAGTTATTCTAGGTTGAGACTACTTTAAAACTTTTTTTTTCTGCTATGGAATCACAAGTACCTAAACTTTATTACATAACTATTTCAATTGAGAAACTATCTTTGCCTCTCAAGTTTTCCTCAGACATTTCTTACTAACTTCATTTATTTAGTGTGAGAATTCAAAGTGTAAGATGCCCAATGGCCCCTGACAGATTTCCAACCTTTGCTCCAGAAATAAGGCATGATATTAGTCTTAGAGAGTTTATTATATGGTTGGGGTATGTGGAGAGGGCAAGAAAAGAAACTTAGTGATATTTGAGATGGATTTCAAATTTTTTAAGATTTCTACAAGAAGGGATCCTAGGAATACAAATTTAAATAACAGCTGTAACATGATTATTTGTAATTGTACTAACTAGAAACAATCCAAATTAAAAAAATACAGTAACGGATACATAAACTATAGCATATTCTATTGCAATTAAATACTAAGTTAATGACCCAAGAAATCACTCAAATATATGTTTATTAAAAATTGTAGGTGATTATATTATATATATTTATTTGTAGCACATATAATATACAGGTAACATATGTAATAATTTATTTTAAAACACTTGATTAAAATACCTTTAAAGGTAGGATTGTACAGTTTTTATTTTCTTTTTCATACTTGAATGCATTTTTTAAGTTGTATCTTATAGTTAAAAAATATATATGTATATAAAGAGATGTACAGACAGCCCCTATTTCTATGACATTCTACTTATAGTTCTGGAGCTGGTATGAACCAGAATTAGAGAGGGAAATAGAAAGCAAGGAGAGATTACTGCATTTGTTCAAGTGAGACCAAAATGAAGGTAGTAATATCTAGAATGAAAAAAAAGACAAATACATGAATTATCAAGAAGACAAAGGAAAAAAAAACAAAACATTGTATTAGAACTAAAAATGAACAGTGAAGAATCAAGAATGTTTGCCAAGTTTTAGTCTAAACAACAGAAAATATAGAAATGCTAGTCATAGATAGGTGAGCACTAGGAAGAGAAGAATATTAGTGAGGGTAGATGAGGGATCCTCTTATTTGAGATTGAGATGGTGGTAGTTAGGCAAAGTCTAGCAGAATGTTGAAAATAACGATTCTGAGTTTAGGAAAGGGTAGAATTCTAGATAAGTATCCAAGTGTTATCACTAGAAATCCAATCTGACTGGGTAGAAAGGACAGAAAAGATATAAATATGTAGAAGATTGAAGCATTTTTCCTAGTTATGTTGTACCATGGAGCACTTTGGCTTTTTTAGTGAATCCTGTGGACCCCTTCTCAGAATAATTGTTTTATATACATAAAATTAAATGCATAAAATAGAGACCAATTAGATTGAAATAGAGCTATCAAAATAGTTTAAAATGTGATATATTAATAAAACTGCTTGCCTTTTAATACATTAGATAACAAGATCTAGTGGTGGGTCTACTAACTGTCATCAATTCCATATGACAACTTCTAAGCAATATTTAATGTGACATAAACTATCTATGTTCTCTACCTATGACAAATTAGTGGTACTGTTAATACCACTATACTTTGTAGCCTATATGAATATTTTAAGGAAATATTAAATTTCCTTTAGAAGTTACTTAGATGTCCTTTCTTATCCAAATTAATGGACTCCCTGAACTGTATCCACTGATATTTTAGTGGTTAAGAGCTTCTTTAGAGTAGGTCCACATACACGGTATGTGGAGAGACACACAGATACCTAGAACTGGTCTAGGACATACTAGAATCCATTCAGGTAGTGAGACTTCCCAGCAAAGGCAAGTTTGTGTTAATGTGCAGCAATGCCAGAGGCAACATAATTTCTAAGATCACAGCCTCCAGGCCAGAATGCCAGTCAAAACACTATGCAAACTTGAACAAGTCACGTAAACTCCTTGTGCCCCAGTCTTTCTATTTTTTAATCTTCATAGAGTTATTGTGAAAATTAAAAGTGTTGGTGTTTCGAGTATGACCCAGTGCATGTTAAGCACTATATAAAAAGTATCAAATACATAAATATGGTCAGGCTAAACACCCTGCAGATCGAGCAATGCAATTAGTTACAGCTTGCCTTTATTTCAAAGGTGTTCTGAGCCAGTGAAAGAGGCAAATATTGAGTAGGCAGAGATAGGCCAAAAAAAAAAAAAAAAAAAAGCCTAGGAAAGCACAAGTCATGAGGAAATGAGTTTCAAGGGGAGATAGTTCAGAGGAACAGAAACTACTTGGAGGCCAAAGACTGAGAACATAGATCAAGACAGGGATTGGTAATCAGTAAACAGTAGATTACCAGTGGCCTCCTGGAGAGGTTCTAATAGATGGACAGAAGCAGATGTCAGAAACCAAGTCATTTACTGAATAGGTTGATAGTGAACCAACAAAGGCAGAGAATTGGATTACTTTCCTCAAAAGTCAGTCCAAGAAGGAAAGGAGGTTAAAAGTTTATCAGATTTAACAGAAATAGCCTGAGCACAGTGGATGGTACAGGGGAAGTAGTCAACAAAACAAGAAAGATTATAAATGTAAGAGAAAGAGTAAGTAATTGAATGAATCATGTCCTGATTGATGTAGGTAAGAATAAGCCTTATGTAGAAAGCTTTAGCTTGGACTGAAAAAGAAGAGATCCAATCCCTTTGAAGCTGGGGTCTATAAGGAGAAACAGATGAAGATAGCAAGTGTATCAAATTAAAAACAAGAATTAAAAGGCCTATGCTGAAAGATCTCCTTCACCCAGAACTAAGGTGGGAGAGATCTGCACAAGACTAGGGGGGTGAGGATAAAGTTGGAAACCTTAGGGTGAGCCAGAAGCATTTTTTATTAATTGCTATAGAAAATGCAGCAGGGATCTCATTAGAGATGACTACAAACTTTAGCAAGTAGCTATGGGGGGACTAGCTAAAGTTGGGCTAAAAAGAATAGTTAGATTTTATCCTTAATGTCACTATCCTAAGTAAATCTTTATTGATCAAGCTCCCAGAATATGTTTAATTGTCCCTACTGTGTATTCTCATTGTGTCCTGAATTTATATAATTATTTTTATTGAATGTGTGACTTTCTTGTTAGGGTGTAACTTTTTAAGGGCTTCTTTTTGTTCTTTTGCATATACAGATTCAAATTTTGGCACATAAAGTATACTGAACACTTTTTTTTGGTTTGTTTTTAATAAATGCCTTTTATTTTCTGGAAGTACTATGTATTTGAGAGACTATACCTTAAACTTCAGGCCTTAATTCAAGTTGAAGCATCAATTCCAACTCTAGCAAAGCCAATTTTGTATGAACAAGTTAATGAACCCTCTTCTCTCATGGTTCTTCATATTTCCCGCCAAGATTTATCCTGCTCATTTGTTTCTTGTTTATGGCCTACAGTTATCTCCCAACTTGACCAGTATAGCACTTCTTCTTTCCTGGTACTTTGCAATTATCCTTGAGTGCAATTCTGTTCCTGATGGGCATCCCCTTCCACTTCCTTTCCTGCTCCCTGTGATTCTAAGTGTCCTCAGGAGCTCAGCCCAGGGTAAGGTAACCCCTAATTAGTTAGTTCATCTAATGGATGTAAACTGAACCTGGCAATAAAGATAAACAATGAGCAGGGAAGAAATAATAATCCTTATGGCTTATTAAGGGTCAGGAATTGCTTTGGTGCAGGAGAAGGTCTAGAAGGTATAGAAGTCAAGAGCATATAAAGTTGGATAGGAAGCTGAGCCCAAAAGATACATATTCTTTTCAGTAAGATTGTGATTCTCAGTGATTCTCAGTAAGTGATTCTCAGTAAGTGATTCTCAGTAAGAATACATATAGGTGGAGGACTTAATTCTTATCTCCTTTGAACATTTATTGAATAACCATTATAATCCATGGCTTCTCTGAGGAAAAAAAAAAGAATAGGTTGGAAAAGGAAATAAAATTTCAGATCAGTGCAGAAGCTTCAGGTTTAGATTTCAAGCTTTTAAAACTAATTTCACGAAATCAGTTCATCTCACCATAAATTCGTTAAACATAAAATAAAATTGTTTTCTATAATACAAAACCTACTCTGTGTCAACTACTGTGTTTGAGTCTTTCATTTATGATTCTTGATTATGTGCACAAGAATATATGCAAGTTATTTCTTCAGTGATCACAGAGATCAGTCAGTGATCTATTTTATTTAATAAGCTCTTGTCTAGTACTTGTTATGTGTCAGGCACTCTTAAGTGCTTTACCAATGTTAGCTTATTAAATCTTACAATTTGGAATTTAAATTTGCTTTTCCTGGTAGTTTATATGAGGTGACTCTCCTGGAACATTACTGTCGATAATTTCATTTAAACCAAACATATGAAGACTAAATACATTGGAGTAGTAATTAAATGCTACCATGATGGACATTTTATCCATTTTAATAGGGTCTTTGAATCTACCTTAGTACAAAAGAACACACCTAAATAGGTTCACCTATTCATTTATTCGTTCATGAAGGGCTATTTTTTTATTTATTCAATAAATTTTTACGAGTAGTTGCTATGCAAAAGTAACATGCTCAGTGCTTTTTAAAAAGGATGTGCAAATAGGAT
Source organism: Martes martes (assembly GCF_963455335.1). Lineage (NCBI taxonomy): Eukaryota > Metazoa > Chordata > Mammalia > Carnivora > Mustelidae > Martes > Martes martes. The sequence continues at coordinate 104,638,514 of NC_137891.1, read as the reverse complement.
AACTTCATATTCAAGAAGTTTATAAAGTGAGGAGGTATTTCAGGACAAAGAATTCAGACAAGATAAGAGGCCAAATAATGCCACATGTTACATGGAAGCTTGAGAGAAAAAAAAAAAGTTGTATAATAAACATAAAGACAATACCAGGGTGGATTATGTAAAATTAAAAAGAAAGGGGAATTTAAGCTGAGTAAGTGCCATTTTGGTGATGGAAGTCCTCACTATTGTACAGGCCAACAGGGTGCAGAAATATGGATGGACTTCAGCTGGATCAAGATTTTCCTGGGCTAATGTGATGTGTTAACAATTGTTAGGGGAAAACCATTTGCTAAACTATCAAGAAAATGTAGCCTCTCCAGTAAAAGGGAACTTTGTCTAGTTTCCAGCAGCAAAATAGTCTACCAGTTGTACATTTTTTGTTTGTTTTACTGTTTCTGAACTTTGATTGCTGTAAGAACTAGAAATATCTTTCATCTCCAGCTGGCAATAAAGTTCTATCCCATTTTCCAAGTTGGATTGCTATAATCTTCCTTAATGAGTCTACCATAGCTCACTCTCTAGAGCTTCCAACTGGATCAGAAAATAATCCTTAGCCAAAGGAGCAGGAGAACACCATGGTCTCTCTATCTTGATGCAATGCTTTTCTCAATAGTTACTATTTAATTTCTGTTCCAAGTAAGAGGTGTTTTGAAAGATTAAATAAACGATGAGCCTTGAAAACCCATGAGCCTTGTTTTCTTCTCTCTATTTTGTCATAATAAAAACACTAATTCTGTTCCCAGAGGAAGAAAGAGTGGAAGTTCCCACAGTTTGGCTTGGTACAATCAGAAAATAGCAATTATATTATATGATGACATCATATGATGTCTTCTCAGACTACAGCTATATTTGCTGGTCTAAAATATTAAAAAATATTAAAAATACTAATAAATGAAATTTTGGATGAAAAGTTGCAAATGATTAGCTGGATTGCAAGTTCAGAAATTCTGTAACATCTGCTTCTCTTATAAACAATAACATATGAATGAAAAGTTTCTTCTATGCTTTCAGGAATGTTGTTAATCTTGCATTCCATACAAGCAGGTCTGGTATTAATAACATTCCAAAATAGAGTAAAAATGTCATCTAAATAAATGTCTCATGAAAAGCTGGTTAAAACAGATAACTATAAACTCATTTAAAGAAAAACCTAAGAAGATGTTTGGATTTGCTTGTATTTACCATAGTTGAGTATTTTTCATGTAGTTAATTACAATAGAAGAACTGAATTCACACATTCACTGTGTATTATTGTACTTTTTTCCACCTTATTGGGCACTCACTGTAAAAGGCTGTTGTCAAATTCTGCTATTTGTAGCACCTATGGCAGCTAAATGCATAGAGATAGACGAGGTCAGATACTAGATAAAAGCTACCCATTAATATGGACATAGAATCTCATCTTGGAGGAGTACAATTTGTGGCTTCTTATATTTTTAGGATTTTCTAGGCATTTTCTTCCATAAGAAGCCTGATATTATGTGGAAAGTATGGATGTGGGGCGCCTGGGTGGCTCAGTTGGTTAAGTGTCTGCCTTTGGCTCAGGTCACGATCTCAGGGTCCTGAGATCAAGCCCCACATTGCTGTGGGGGGGGGGGTGTCCCTGCTCAGTGGGGAGCCTGCTTCTCCCTTTCCTCCCCACTTGTGCTCTCTCTTGTTCTCTCTTGCTCTCTGTCTCTGTCTCTCTCAAATAAATAAGTAAAGTCTTAAAAAAAAAAAAAAGAAACTATGAATGTTTGTTGTGTTTTGAAACCGTAAAAAAGCAACTTATAAAGGGGGTGATTTTATGCATTAGATCAAATGTAGAAGACAAAATTGCTCCAAAGCTCACCTCAAAAATATTACAATATTATAGACTCCTGGAATCTGATTCTGATCCTGGCAAAGCTCTGGTCATTTACTAAAAAGACAAAACTAAACTAAAAACACGACAATAAAAAACTCCAAATAAGCCTGAGTTTCATGGGAAATTCACAGGGCTAATGTGACACTCAAAGTGGTTCATGAATGGTTAGTTGGAAAGAAAACTTGTACTGGACACATATCACGGTTTTATTTCACACCCTTCACAGCTTTTAAAGTTTCAAACTTACTTATAGAGATATAAGTAAACACATCTTGAGTATTTTAAACAGTCTCCAATTTTTTTTTATGAGAGATGAAAATTTCCCTATACATATAACTAAAAAAAGTTCAAGTTGGTTCTATTACTTGTGTTAAATTTAACCAGCTCGTTTTCTTCAGATTCATTATCACCAATGACATAGTAGTCAATCAAATATAAAAGATTCATGCCAAGTGACATTGCAATGTTATGTTAACTACTAAGCAATAAAATAAAATATTAGGCCTCATTCTCATACCCACTGAGGGAAAGGGGGGCAAGAGAAGAATTAAAGGATGAGAGTCAGACAAAAAGAGAGAAGAACCAAGAGTATGCCAGATTTCCAACATCTTCACAGGCAAGTGTCTCATTACCCCATGTGTTAAAAGGGGCCTGGTAATGATTTGCCAGGGCCCCTGTATGTGGTAAAGCAGTAAACATAGTTTACTACATGTAGAATATTTTAGTAATTCTATTTAGTAATTCTGTTTAGTAATTCTATTTTAGTAATTCTTTCTAACTAATTCTTTACCTCATAAGTCTTGGTAGAAATCAGAGACCACCTCTCTTCAGAGAAGTGGAACATCCTGGCTTTCCCAGCTAGGGTACAGCCATATGACCTAGCTTCACAAGTCACTTAACAGGCTTTAATCTGGACTGTGCATCTCCCTTTTTCAATCTTTCTCTCCCTCTCTGTCTTTCTGGTGGCTGTGGTAAGCAGTTTCTACAAGGCCAAGTTCCCTGTGCAGAAGGTTTTGTGATTTATTTTTTAGTTGGGAGTTTGCATTCCTTGGATCTTTGTGGGAATAGTTTGAGGCCCGGGTAAAGGATGTGTTCTTCTGAGAGGTTACAACACAGACTGTTTTCACAGGCACAATCTTGGTCATAATACTCTGGGAACTGCAGAGGAATCAGTTTGACTGTCTGTTAAATAGTGGTTTAAATAGGCTTGTATTTAAAGAGCCATTAGTATGTCTTTTTGGCACGTGTGGTGCTGATCAGTGATCCTTATTAAAGGTCTAGGATTAGGCTTGTTTAAAAGTATTTAGAGGTGGAAATGAAAAATATTAGGCAAGGGGGAACTATAGTTGCCAATATGCACATTCTGATTTTTAATGACATTTGATGCCCAGCTGAAGGCTTTTTTGTATTTCTTACAGTTAACAGTTTTTTCCCTTCAGTGTGACTTTTTGAATTGAATCAAATGTAAATTCTTAATTGAAGATATTTGCACATGGATTGTATATCAGAAGCCACAGATTTTGTGTCTCATCCTATTTTAAGAAATACATTTTTGGCACTTATCCTCTGATGAATGTATGTAAGAATTTATTTTGGATATTTGCTCATGATTGGAATTGCTGAGTCATCTGGTGTCTGGAAAGTTTCCACAAATGGTTGCACTAATTCACACCCCAACATCACAGAATATTCTAGTCACAGCACATCTTTATCAACATTTAAACTTGTCAGACTAAACCATTTTAGCCATTCTGATGTGTACTAGTGTCTCACTGTGATTGTCATTTGCATTTCTCTGATGACTTATGAGGCTGAGCACCCTTGATATGTTTATTGGTCTTCTTGATAATTTCATTTGTAAAGTACTCAATACTTTTACTTATTTTTCATTGGGCTATCAGTATTTTTATTGATTTGGGGGAACTCTTTATATATTCTGGAGACTTGTCATCCATGTATTACATGTACTGTGTAAAATTTCCACTGTTTTGGGGCTTGATTTTGATTGACAAATTTTTAAAATTTTATTTTAGTAAATTATCTGATGTATCTTTTAAGCTTAAAGGTTTTTGTGTTTTAAGAAATCTTTGTCTACCCCTGAAATCCTGAAGATATTTTCTCATAATCTACCTAGTGATTTTATGTAGGCTGTATAGGAGGGGTAAGGGTTAATTTTATTCTATATATTCATCCAGTTGACCTAGAATAATTTTTTTTGAAAAAACCAACATGTCTACCTTGTTTATCAGTGCTATCTTTACCTTAAATCAAATATTGTTTAATATCCTTTTTGTTTTATTCTATTACTGTATTTGTGCCAATACCACAATGTCCTAATTTCTGAAATTATATCTGTATATCTGTAAGTCTTCCAATTTTGTTCTATAATATTGTCTTTGCATTTGTATAGATGTTTTAAATCCACTTTCTCATTTTTTGACAAAACAACCTGTAAGAATTTTGATGGTGATTATATTGAATCTGTAGATCAATTTTGGTAGAATTCACATTCTTCATAATACTGAATCTTCCAATCAATCATCAGCACAGTAAATCTTAACATATGTGGGTCTTTTAAATTTATCTCAATAGTGGCTATATAGTTTTCCATATAAAAATTTCCCATCTTTTGTTAGAAATATTTCTGTGTATTTGTTATTTTATGAAACTATTATAAATTAAACATATTTTAAATTTTTTGCTTTCTCAATAGTTGCTCTCAATGTATAGAAGTACCATTGATCTTTTGTATAGAGTTTTGTAGTCCAGTAATTTTCTTAGGTTTGGACACTAATTCTAATAGTTTATACATAGATTTAAATTATTTTTTCTATAAATACAATAAGGTCATCAACTAAAATAAAAAATAGAAGTTTAATTTTTTTCCTATTTCTGTAGTTTTTCTCCTCCTTTTTCTTGCCTGACTTCACTAGTTAGGACTGTCAATACAAAGTTGAATAAAACTGCTAGTAACCAGTATCTCTATCTAGCTTCTGATTTCAGATATATAATCAATATTTAAACATTAAATATGATATTTATCTAGCACTTTTGTAAAAGTGTAAAAAAAGCTTTAAAAGTATTGAAAAAATTTATGTAGCCCTTTTACATACTAAAGAGCATTCCCTTCTAATTCCTAGATAGCTAAGAACTTTTATTTGAAAAAGTATTGAATTATATTAAATGATTTTTCTGTTCCTAAGATAATCACATTTTTTTATTTATTAATGTGATAAACTTATTGATTTTTAGAATAAACCATATATATCTGTAATGTGTTATCCTTTTTATCATACTGAGTTTGCTATTAATTGGGATTTTTATATCTAAATTTATGAGAGAGATAATCTATCTTTGTAATAGTTCAAGTTTTGATACCAAAGTAATGCTGACTTAGAAAAATAGTTGGGAAGGGTTTCTTTTTCTTCTTCTTGTTTCTTAGGAGTTATAAATATACACTGTGTATAAAAATTTGACTAAACATACTAAAAATTATTTGAATGTTATTGAAGTATTCAGTATTCCTATTAATTTTGTACCTACTTCATTTATCAGTTACAAAAAGATGCTTCAAAATTTCTAAACTTAATTGTAAATTTCTCTATTTCTCTTTCTAGTTCTATTTTTTTACATAGCTGAAGTTATAATTAGATGCATACATATTTGTATTGTTATATCATTATAGTAAATAGATTTTCTTATCATTATGAATTGTCCTAGTATTTTTAATAATCATATTGCATTCTTTGTATAACTATAGCAATTTTCATTTGATAAGTGTGCATGGATAACTTTTTTTATCCTTTTATTTTCAATATTTTAAAGTTAGTATCTGTGAGTCCAGGGACTACTCTTTCCTCTTTTTTTTTTCCAAGATGAGTTTGCTACTTTTAAATAAAATGTCTCACCAAAAATAATTTGACTACTTACAAATACTAAAATTTTCAATGAAGAATGATAGCTCGATCTGTTTAAGTGATGAATCACTAAATCCTACACCTGAAGCTAATATTATACTGGATAACTAACTGGAACTTAAATAAAAACTTGGAAGAAAGAGAATAAAAGAATAATAGCCCAAATAGAAGAAGGTAACCACACCTCTGCAGGTAATCATAACAAGGATATATGGTACACACAGAAGAGAATCTGAAGAAAAATACAAGCAATACAAGAAGAGAGGAATTTCATCGCAGTATATGGCAAAGAATTTTGAGCACTTTCTTGGAGGGGGAGATGGAAGATGGGAAATCAGTATCAGAACGATATTAGAATAATCATAATTATGCATCTGTTATCTGCATAACAAGTTACATATAAATTCCATACCTCAGCGTTGATGTAGTCATTCACAAATTTTTAATGAACCAAACCATACTGATAGGGTTAGGGAAGAAAAGAATTAACATATATTTGAGAAACTTTATTTTGAGGGGATAATGCAAGCTGGAGACAAAAAGAACTACATAAATGCAAAAGTACCGATGTGATACACACTAGCATTTATAGAATATAAAATGTACTTACCATATTTCTCACAGATGGAAAAAGCACAGCTTAGTTTTTGAAGCATGAGAAACAAATTATAACTGTGGGCAAGGAAAGAAATTGTTGAGGAAACTCAGTCAGAAATTAAGTGATGAAACAACAACAACAAAAAAAGGTATCTACTGAATTTGACAAACATCACTGATGATATTGGCAGGAGTTATTTCAGTACAGGAATGGATGAGGGGCAGCTGGTTGACTTAGTCGGTAGAGCATGCAACTCTTGATCATGAGCCTGTGAGTTCAAGCCCCATGTTGCACAGGACACCTACTTTAAAACACAAAAACAAAAACAAATCAAAAACAAACAAACAAAAAAACAGGAATGGAGAAGTGCACCTATAGCTGAGGAAAAGTGAGTAAGAGATGCTGTGAGGAAACAATAAGGTAAGTCAAAGGGCTCGAAAAGGTTGACTATGAAATGAGAGAAAAAGGTGGTGTAGAAACTGGAGGATGACAGAGTTAAGAGAAAACCGTTTTCTTTTTAATTAGGGGAACTCAATTACACACACACACACACACATGCACTTATAAACACATGTATACATTTATTAAATGGCAGAAAATGAATAAGTGATGAAGCCAAATCATGAATCACAGGGAAGATGAAAGGGAATGAGGCACAGCTATGGACACAAGTAAAGTGGGGAGTAAAGAATGGATATGGATACTGTTTCTAAATGTTAGAAACAAGTAAGGAGGTGAGGAGGAGGAAAGAAAGCTCTTACTAGATTCCCTCTATTAGTAAAGAAATGAAAAGATCATCCACAAAATCAAAAAAAGAAGTAAAAAAAGAAAACAGAAATAAAAAAGTTCTGAGGATGGCGACAAAAGTTTGAAATACCTGTTGAGAAAATAGAAAATTAAACTAAATAAGGATGAAGGCAAGAATTGTCATGCAATACTGGAGATCCAAGTGAGGTTGAAACTAAAATTTAAAGAAAGTAGCAATCTTTAGGATCATGTAATGTCCTTCTAGCCATAAAGGATGCAAGAGTAGAAAAAGAGAAAAGTTAATTAATTAAAAGTTAATAAATGTGGAAGAGATAGAAATGTAGTGTATTTGTGTGGATATATATTGGGTTGTACAATTAGAATTGTTCACTTTGTGCTTTATAAGTAATATCTCATTATAGAATGAGATTTTTTAAAGGAAAACAGTGACAAAAATGCAAATTAAAAAAGGAAAACAGTGAATGAACCATTTCAGGTTCATCAAAGTCTAAATTGGATGGATACTAACAACTACTGCAGTTAGGATTCCTACCCTCACAATAGCTTTAAAATTCTGTCTCTTAGTACTTTTTGAACTGATTCTATTTCAGTTGCTCTGAGGTGGGACTGGAGATTCTACATTTCTAAGAAACTCCCAGATGCTGCTTCTGATTGTGGGCCACACTGCTTACAGTACTACAGGATACACAAGAATATCTGAGTGAAAAATAATACAGTTTGTTAAATAAGTGCTTTTCCTACCCACTAAATAGCGTGATTGATTTTTTTAACTTTAATTTCTTTCGGGACGCCTGGGTGGCTCAGCGGGTTAAGCCTCTGCCTTCGGCTCAGGTCATGATCTCAGGGTCCTGGGATCGAATTCCACACCGGGCTCTCTGCTCAGCGGGGAGCCTGCTTCCTTCTCTCTCTCTAACTGCCTCTCTGCCTACTTGTGATCTACCTCTCTCTGTCCAATAAATAAATAAAATCTTTTAAAAAAATATTTTAACTTCAATTTCTTTCAACTAATAGTGACACATTATTTTCCTGTAGATATTTGGTATACTAGGTATTATGGCTGCAGATCAAAGACAGCAAAAACAGCAGAACTGTGTGCTGTTTATAAACTGGTGTATAGAGTATTTTCCCAGCCTTCCTACAAAAAGTGATAACTTCTGCCTTTCCCCTCCCTGCTCTCCCTTGTCCTCACCCAGGATGCCACATAGAACTAGGCTAAAACCATTGTTCAAGGGATCTGATTTAGATCATATCATAGATTTATCTCAGCGTATGAGATCAATTTTTTAAAAAGATTTTATTTATTTGACAGACAGAGATCACAAGTAGGCAGAGAAGCAGGCAGAGAGAGAGGAGGAAGCAGGCTCCCTGCTGAACAGAGAGCCCGATGTGGGGCTCGATCCCAGGACCCTGGGATCATGACCTGAGCCAAAGGCAAAGGCTTTAACCCACTGAGCCACCCAGGTGCCCTTATGAGATCAATTATATGAACAATTTGTTTTTATAGTACAGTGTTTTTCCATGAACTTGTGAAATGGTAGAGCAAGTCTTCTTTATGAAGACTTCTTTACTTATATAGCTGCTTACAAGATTTACATAGCTGCTCTGCATCTCTGCCATTTCCCTATACTGAAGCAGAGACTCAAAGATAATGAGGTCCTTTCCATTTTATGTTGTATCTCTTGAATCAATCGGAAAAGTCCTCATTAAACTGAGAGGTGTGTTTTAATTATATGCAGTGTTCTGTGGATTTCAAATTTCAGTATTTTGGAAATAGGAACTCACATTTCGCTTTGGTTCAGAAAGTACATTTCCTGTTAATTATGAGTTTGTGAACATTCATAGTTCACCTGAAATCCTTGCCAACACAGAGGTAGTTGAAACTGGACTAAAATTTCCTGTGCTTCTGGATGGCAATAGTTTTAGTGAAGAATTTGTTACAAAAACAAATGGCAATTTCAGCAGGTATCCAAGTGTTTAGTAAACATTTTAGTATTACAAAAATAGAAAGAAACTATAAAATGTAGAATTGTGTCATTTATTCATTAATTTATTCCACTAATTTTAAAATACAAAAGGTGGTATACAAGCATTTAGGATTTAGGAAAATAGTTTTTGGAATCAATAACTTGCAGGGCTTCCTTTTGATCTTGGCAACAGTGGTTTATAGGTTTGGTCATATCAAATAACCACAATCATACCTACATAATGATGCCTGGCATTGCATGTCTAGAACATATATTACAGTATTTTACATATATTATGTCATTGAGTTCTTTCACCAAAATGAGGTAGATACATAGATTTTTATCTTATAATCAAGAAACTAAGCCAAAATGTAGCAGCGTTAGAATTCAAACCTGGGTTTCTCCTCACCTAAAACTGATACATATTTCACTTTACCACATCCCCTGTACAATGAAGATTAGATTCTAAACTGAGAGATTTAAATTCTGATGTTTAAAAGGGACATTTAAGAAAAAAGAGAGGACCTTAAAGCATGAGTTACTTAAAATATTTCTCCACCTTTAGAACAAACTGATAGTTGCAGGGGGGAGGGATTATGGGTAAAATAAGTGAAGGGGAAAGGGGGATACAGGCTTCTAGTTATGAAATGAATCTAAAAATTCTTTTTCTTCAGTTTTGTAAATGTAAATATAAATGTAAAACTAGTGTTTCCCTATTGATTGACATTAGTCAACTGCCTGAATATGCTGATTGTTTTCTGCTATAACATATTCAACCCCTACCAGAATATTTAAACCAGCAGGGTTATGTTTTTAATCTTCAATCTATGTGATCACTGTGATGTGGTTAGCCAAAAACACAAGACCTTGTCATTGATGGCTCAATACTCTGATGACAATGCAGACTCTCCTATAAAACTGCAGGTGGGACAACAGAACACAAGATTTAATGAATATATACCTGAACTGTTTTCAGCCAGAGGAAAAAAAAAAATCCATGGAAAGTAGTCATAGAAGGAACATCCCAGAAATTTCTACGTAAGTTTTGCTTGTCATCAGGTTAGCCACTGAAATTGTGCTCTATAGTTAAAATAGTAAATCTCATGAAGAGATTTTTTCATTCACTTGGGCTTATAAGGAAAAGTGCTTTATTTTTGGAAAATCTTTTCATTGTATTTAATACAAATCAGAAAAATGAAAAAAAAAAAAAAGAAAAATGTGCTTCCCTTTTAGAACAGCATATCATTTAAGGTAAAATACTAAAATAAAGAAAAGAATATTCTAAGGCACTTAATGTTTTGAAATATTTTAAACAGTCCCATAAAACAGATAGCCAGAATTGATTTGAATAAACTGGCCTAAAATTATATGTACATAAGTCTACTTTTAGTCCTCATTTGTAGATTGGGTATTATATATTTTATTTTTCTCTCTAAACTCTTATGTATCTTTTTCATTCACATTTTTCATTCACATTTAACATATTATTTAGAAATAATTTAGAAGCAAAATTACTAATATTTTATTTAATTGAAAATGGAGAGGGAGGAGCAAGATGGTGGAGGAGTAGGAGACCTAAATTTCTTTGGGTCCCAGGAATTCAGCTAGTTATTAAATCATTCTGAACACCTACAAACTCAACAGGAGATCAAAGAGAAGAATAGTAACAATTCTATAAAAAGAAAAGCGACCACCTTCTGGAAGGTAGGACTTGCAGAGAAGTGAATCAGAGGCAATATACGGAAAGACAGACTGCAGGGGGAGGGGCCAGCTCCTGGCAAATGATAGAGCCATGGAGCACAAAATTGGAACTTTTAGAAGTCTGCTCCACTGATGGACGTCGCTCCAGAGGCTGGGGGGTGTAAGAGAGACAGAGACAATGCAGTTTCAGGTCTCTCGGGGTCCCACAAAGACTGCTGGTGATTGAGTGTGGCAAAGCTCCCAGGTATCAGAGCAGGGAAGCGGGCTACAGAGATGGAGCTGAGGAGTGGGCTCTCAGCTCGGAGTTGTCATAAATTGTGATCACTGGCACAGTTGGGCCACTACTCTTCAAGCAGGGACCCCATAAGTGGCAGATCTGGGGAGACTCACCTTCCTCCTCCAGGAGGAGCGGTGTGGGAGCATGCTGCAGGAATCTGCTGGGTTTGGAGACTCCAAACAGGGCTGTGTGCCAGAGACAAAAATGCTCAGTCACAGGCCAGGTGAGCATGGAGTGCAGAGGGACACCAAGGAGACAGGAGGGATTTACTGCTTTTCTCTGAGGGTGGATTGAGGAGTGGGACCCTGAGCTCTCGGCTCCTCTAGGGATGGAGATTCAGAGGCTACCATCTCCTCATCCAAAGCTGTATGGAAAGTGTTCAGGGAACAAAAGCTATCAAGAACAAAACTGAGCAGATTACTCAGCCTGGCCCCTGGCAAGGGTGGTACAATTCCACCTCCAGCAAACACATTTGCAAATCACTGCAACAGGCCCCTCCCCTAAAAGATCAACAAGAACATCCAGCCAAGACCAAGTTCACTGGATTGAAAAGAACTGCAAAACTTCAGAGGTACAGAAATATAGCATATAGAATTCACGGCTTTTTCCCCATGATTCTTTAGTCTTTCAAAGTTAATTTTTTTTTATTTTATTTTTTTCTTATTCTATTTTTAAATTTTTTCTCTTTCTTATTTTAACCTTTTTAAACTATTCTATCTTATCAATACCTTTTAAAAAATCTTTTTAAATTTTCATTATTATAGTCATATTCTACCCCTTCATTGTATTTGACCTTATTTTTTGTATACATATAGTTTTTCTTTATTTAAAAGTTTGGAGTACAGTTTCTTCTAACTGATCAAAATATACCTTAAATCTAGTGTATGGCTTTGTTCTAGTCTCTAGCTTGATCATATTCTCTTTTTTTTTTCTTCTTTTTTCAACCAACTTCTCATCAATTCCTTTTTTAAAATCTTTTTTAATTTTCATCTTTACAGTCATATTCTATCCTTCCACCGTGTTTATGCTTATTTTTGTATATATATATGTTTTTCTTTCTTTAAAATTTTGGGAGGTAGTTTCTTCTAACAGACCAAAATACACTCAAAATCAAGTGTGTGGCTCTGTTCTATTCACCAGTCTAATCATCTATATCTATCCATATTTTTCCCTTTCTTCTCCCCCAAGTTTTCAGTCTCCTCTGATTTGGTTAGTGTATATTTTTCTGTGGTCATTGCTACCCTTTTAGTATTTTGTTTTCTCATTCATCTATTCTTCTCTAGATAAAATGAAAAGGTGGAGAAACTCACCTCAAAAAAAAAAAATAAATAAAATAAAAGAAGAAGAAGAAGAAGAAGAAGAAGAAGAAGAAGAAGAAGAAGAGGCAGTACCTATGACTAGGGACCTAATCAATACAGACATTAGTAAGATGTCAGAACTAGAGTTCAGAATGATTATTATAAAGATGCTAGCTGGGCTTGGAAAAAAACATAGAAGATACTAGAGAATCCCTTTCTGGAAAAATAAAAGAACTAAAATTTAACCAAGTTGAAATAAAAGAAGCTGTTAATGAGGTGCAATAAAAAAATGGAGGCTCTTACTGGTAGGGTAAATGAGGCATAAGAGAAAATTAGTGATATAGAAGACCAAATTTGGAAAATAAAGAAGCTGAGAAAAGAGAGATAAACAACTACTGGACCATGAAGGGAGAATTCAAGAGATAAGTGATACCATAAGATGAAACAATATTAGAATAATTGGGATCCCAGAAGATGAAGAAAGAGAGAGAAAGGCAGAAGGTATACTGGAGCAAATTATAGCAGAGAATTTCCCTAATTTGGCAATGGGAACAAGCATCAAAATCCAAGAGGCATAGAGAATCCCTCTCAAAATCAATAAAAATAGGTCAACACTCTGCCATCTAATAGCAAAACTTACACATCTCAGACACAAAGAGAAAATCCTGAAAACAGCTCAGGATAAGAGGTCTGTAACATACACTACAAAGAACATACCAAACTCAACACCGAAAGAACAAATAATCTAGTCAAGAAATGGGCAGAAGACATGAACAGACATTTCCGTGAAGAAGATATCCAAATGGCCAACAGACTCATGAAAAAGTGCTCAACATCACTCAACATCAGAGAGATAGAAATCAAAACCACAGTGAGATACCACCTTACACCAGTCAGAATGGCTAAATTAACCAGTCAGGAAACAACAGGTGTTGGCAAGGATATAGAGAAAGGAGAACCCTCCTACACTGTTGGTGGGAATGCAAGTTGGTGCAGCCACTCTGGAAAACAGCATGGAGGTTCCTCAAAAAGTTGAAAATAGAGCTACCCTATGACCTATTACTGGGTATCTACCCTAAAGATACAAATGTTGTGATCTGAAGGGGGACATGCACATGAATGTTTATAGCAGCAATGTCCACAATAGCCAAACTATGGAAAGAGCCTAGATGTCCACAAATAGATCAATGGATAAAGAAAATCCAGTATATATATTTATAATGGAATACTATGAGCCATCAAAAAGACTGAAATATTGCCATTTGCAATGACGTGGATGGAACTAGAGGGTATTGTGCTAAGGAAAATAAGTCAATCAGAGAAAGAGAACTATCATATGATCTCTCTGATATGAGGAATTTAAGAGGCAGTGAGGGGGGTTGTGGGGTAAGGGAGGAAAAAAATGAAACAAGATGGGACCAGGAAGGGAGACAAACCATAAGAGACTCTTAATCTCAGGAGACAAACTGAGGGTTGCTGGAGGAGTGGGTGGTGGGAGGGATAGGGTGGCTGGATTATGGACATTGGGGAGGGCATGTGCTACGTTGAGTGCTGTGAATTGTGTAGGACTGATAATTCATAGACTTGTACCCCTGAAACAATTAATACACTATATGTTAATAAAATCTGGGATATAAAAAACAAATGAAATACATTCTTATATTGCCAAAATGTACTTGTCAAACTCTATCTTCCACCTTTCTTTTCAAAAACAATATCCAGTATGTACCTACCTAGTTACTTTAATGGCTTTAATCTCCAATTACTCGGTAGTATTCCATAGAACTAATAGTATACCACTCTGGATTGTTGAAGTGTTAATGGATTAATTCATCATTGCTCTTTTACTAACATAGCTTTTTGTTTACTGAATTTATGCTCAAAGTTTTACTAACTATGAGGCTAGGTTCATAAATTATTTGTACCTAGTTGCTGAACAAACTTGATTTTGATTTTTGATAAAGAATAATAATTGGTCAGCTATATGTTGAAGTAAACTTTGGATAGTCATGTTAGTTTTGTGTAGGGAAAATAGAAATTAGCAAAGAATCCACTTTATTGAAATTGGGAAGTCTTCTAGGACATGAAGAGCATGAAGATCCATTGTTGAGCCAAATAGGAACCTGTATATCAAAAATCGAGCTAGCATATAGCTTATTAAATTAAACATAAGAGGAAAGGAAAAAAATGAAAAAAAAAAAGAGAGCGAATCAAGAAAAAAAAAATAAAGACATTGTGTCCAGTTAAACAAAACTTGCTTGTAAATTAGCATCTGTAATGATAGGAATATAATTGTTCTTAAGATTTTCTTTGAAAGATAGAGAAAATGAGAGAGAGAGAGAAATAATAAGCAGGAGGAGGGGCAGAAGGAAAGGGAGAAGCAGATTTCCCTCTGAGTAGGGAACCAGATATATGGCTCCATTCCGGGACCCGAGGATCATGACCTGAGCCTAAGACAGACACTTACCTGACTGAACCACCCAGACGACCCAGGAATATAATTTTTTAATGAAATAATTTCTTTTTTTCTTTTTTATTTTTTTAAAGATTTTATTTATTTATTTGACAGAGAGAGATCACAAGTAGGCAGAGAGGCAGGCGGGGGGGAGGGGAGCAGGCTCCCTGCTGAGCAGAGAGCCTGATGTGGGGCTCGATCCCAGGACCCTGGGATCATGACCTGAGCCAAAGGCAGAGTCTCTAACCCACTGAGCCACCCAGGCACCCCAAATGAAATAATTTCTTAAAGATAGGCTCTATAGGATTAAGATCTTTTGAGACATGGTTCTCCTCTCTTAACTATTTTCCTGGCAAACCACTGAGAGAAAACCCGTATGCTGGAACTAGAGACATAAGCCTCACACAGGAAGCAAGTAAATTTTCCATATTTGGTAAAACAAAAAGCTATAGAATTAAAAATGGGAAATAGCTTTCTCTCCAGATTTAGCAAAAGCTTCTAAGACACTACACCAGTTAATCTTCCCAGATCAGGTGTTGTGCCCCCCTAAAGACAAGTTGTACAGAGTTGCTTCAGATGCTTTAATGCCTCCCCTTCCTTCAGTTACATCTCCAACCTTGGCTGTCAATAATAGCCATAGATCTGGATTGCTGTCTACAGGAAACCAAAGCCCTGGTATAGCAAAACTAGAAATAAAGATAGTTTGTTTGCATTGCTAACATGTGGAGAAGAAAAGGTTAGTAAAAATATGGAAGTCCGAAAATGATTGCAAGGGTGAAGTTATCTGCTTTTCTGTTCTTAATATAAGACTTCAGTCAACAAATAGGCACAGTTTTTTTGGTGCTAAGAATTCAGCAGTGAACAAAAGAGGGAAATCCCCGCATTCATGGTGCTTATATTCTGTTGGACTTATCTTACTTTGGGTCTGTTTTATTCATGGCTGAAGCTAACTTTTTTTTTAAGATATATATTTCACATGCCATGCAAGTCACCTATGTAAAATAGACAATTCAACAGTTTTCAGTGTATTTACAGATTTGTGCAACCATCAGACAGCCAAATTTTAAAACATTTTCATCATCCTGCCCCTCCAAAGTCATATCATACCCCTTAGTAGACACTCCCCCTTCCTTCTCCATCTGCCTAGCTCCAGGCAACTAATATAACTTATGTCTGTATAGATTTGCCATTTCATATATAGATTTCATATAAATGAAATCATACATTATGTGGTCACTTGCAACTGGCTTCTTTAATCAGTCTCTAATGTTTGCAAGATTCATACATATTTTAGCATGGGTCAGTACTTCATTCCTCTTTGAAGCTATCTACTTTCATAGTGGTTTATTTAAAATGAGACTTTCCCCAGTTTATGTCCTTTTTAGACTTGTCCATACTCCATAGAAAATTTCAGTTCTAATTGAACATAAATCTTTAAACAGAATGGCTTAATTTTGAAATAGAAAATATTTGGAGAGCATCCAGTTAACTAAGAGATAGACAACTACAAAAGGAAGTAGCTTGATGAAGTTCTCATAGCAAGATAGGACTAGAACCTACCTCCTTACATCCTGGTTGACTCTTTTATCACAGGGCTTACTTGGTATGTATTGTGATAGTTTCTGTTTGTTTGTTTGTTTCATTTGTTTGTGTTATCTGTAGAATTATGTAGCTTCTTTAAATTGAAGAAAAATAATTTTATGTCCTTTCAGTTTATAGCCTTTTGGATTTTCCAATAAGACCGTTTTTTTTTATTCCTAATCTGTGATATGAGGAAAGAAACTATATAAATCAAGCAAATAAGATTTTCCTTGATCACAATCTAATGCCCCATTTTATACTAGTCTCACAAAAAATATTTTTTAAAAATCACCTTAAAATTGCATACCATATGATTTCCAGTAGCACCTATATCAATGAATTCAATTGGCTTTCTATTGCATACATTTTTGAAGGACAATAATCAATAAAATAATATCTATAACAGCTATATCTATTTTTCCTAACTTCATGAAATCATTCAGAATACATCTTTTTAAAAATTATCATGAACAGTGCTTGAGATTACAATGTTGAAAAACCAGATTATAATTTTTCAATATTTTCAGAATCGACAGCTAAATCCATCAGCTTCCAAACGAAATGAATAGAGCAGAGTACATGTAATCTAACTAGTGGCCACCACAGTTTTTTAAACAAGTATTCAGCCTCCACTGAAGCCACATGCCAAAGTAAAAGATTTATTTCAACCACTATATATCAAGTTTCTTGGAAATTTCTAAAGAAATACTTCAAAATTTGTTGAACTTCATTTGCTCTTATCCCAAAGTTCTCTTATGGTCCTCATATTTATTTCATATTTTAATATTTCCTGCATGGCTTCTGATGTTGTAGAATTTTACTTTCATTTGATTTGTTCCAACTGACCCCTCTCATCTTTCCCCAACAACAAGCATTAGGATCCTTAGTGTATTATGTGTTACTTATAGTTCACCTACCTCTGATTATTGTTAACACAGTGCAGGTACCATGCTCAGAATATGTGTTTCAGAATTATACCCACCTCTCCAGAGTGCTAAAGAGTGCCTGCCTCAATAACATGTACTCAAAATTATTTATGTAGTGCATATTTTAACTGACTTCTTATTTCACTGCTGAAGGTAGAAATTGAGAAGTTATATGAATTCTAAGCATTTTATGCCATTTGATATATGCAAATAGGACAGGAATCTCTTACCTATACAAGCAACTATTCTTTCTTGACAAGAAATTGACTGTAGCTATTATTCATGTCACTTATTTTTCTATATTTAACACGGTCTTAAATTCTAACATACCTTCAGATCTCTTTTCATCAATCCTTAAGGTATATATTAAAATCTACATTGAGGAAAAAATTTGGATGTGGGTAAGAGAAGCAAACAGTAAAATATTTTCTCAGAGAGAGACCTGAGAAAACGCCTTGGAGAGAGACCTGAATGCACATTTCGGAAGAGCTAACCATCTCAATGGCAGCATGGGTTCTTCATTTTCAGTGACCTCAACTCTAACTTTTGGATCTAACCTTTTGCTCTAACCTTTCCATCAAGGCCTCAAGTTCTTGTACATTGTCTTAGACGAAAGCACAGTGAAGAAGGAACCAAAGTGCTTAGACCAACTGAACTGTCTACTGCTGAAAGCCTGGAAGGGCTCTCTTTCCTAGTAAGTGTTTGTTTTTACAACACAAACTTTTTCATGTTGAGTCCAGCAAAAAACAACACATAACAATCAAATCTATTTTGGTTGGCAAGATAGGGATGAATCAAGGATTGTTTGCCTGGATTCTAAAGTCATCTTTTCTGCTTTCTGGAGGGTCCCCTCCCTGCAGTCTCCAGGCATGTGAAGTGAATACTTTGTTTCTCAGTTTAGCAATGTTCTGAGTGTTCCTTCTTTAACCTTCCCAAACCTGAATCCTTTTTAGCCTCTTTAGAAGCTCCTGCCAAGACCTTGTAGATTTTATAACCTCAAACTAAATATTACATTGTAAATAAATGAATTGGATTTTCATAGTTTTGGTGTTTTCTTTTTTTCACTCACAGCCCAATAGTTACATTATCTCATTTAGGGTTCTTTAAGAAAATGATATATTTTATTCATCTTAAATTTTATAGAATTATACACAGGAACAAATTTATTATAATATATAGAAATAGGACAAAGGGACAATCCTAAAACACCAGATCCCAAATGGTATAAGTCTCTCTGGCCAAAAGCGTCACCCGTTATTTTTTTGGTCACCAATTCCAACATGTTGGGAGATTTTCTCTATACCATGAAGCAATTCTCAGACACCAGCTGTCAAACAATTCAACTCAGTTCAGTTACTAGCTCCCAGTGATAGCATCGGATTCCACAGATGAAGGGCGCAGTCCTACAGGATTCGCCTCCCCCCTTCACATGCCAATAACAAGCCCAGGTTGTCACCCATGCTTCTAACAGGCTGTGGATTGGAGGTTCCAATAATCCACTCCTCGAATTTGACTGATCTGCTGGAGTAGCTCACAGAACTCACAGAAATATTTTACCTACTAGATTACCAGCACTGAAAAGAAAACTACAGGCTCAAAACAGCATCACTTGGACTGAGCTAGGTCACCAGACCAGGGCTTAAGACCTAACCTAATTGCAGTTTCAAACCCCCAAAGAAATATAAGTCTTCATCTGTCAATCAGGAACTTTCTGATAAGCAACAATGAGGTAGTCTGTCACATGGACCCTCTTAATCTCTCAGAGGAAGACAAAGGAATCCACCTACTAAGACCTCATGCCCTTCCACCTAAGGAGAGATGGCCTTGCCTGGATGATCCCTTATTTTCTTTCTACTAATAACTTCCTTGCCTCACCCTCCTCCCTATAAAAAAAATTTCCTTTATTCCAGAGCTCCCCTCTACTTGCTAGATGAGATACAGCTGATTCACGAATCACTTAATAAAGCCAATTAAATCTTCAAATTTACTCACTTAAATATTTGTTCTTTAGCATCACTTTATTATAAAAGGATGTAACTCAGAAACAGCAGATGAAAGCAACGCATAGGGCAAAATATGTGGAAAAGGTGCGGAACTTCATGCCCTCTGTAAGAGCTACTTTCCCCAAATCTCCACACATTCATCAACCCGAAAGTTCTCCAAACCCCATCCTTTTGGGTTTTTGGGGGGTCTTTATTAATTAGCTATGATTGATTAAGTCATTGGCCATTGGCTGTCAATTCCCTCTAGCCTCCAATGTCTTCTCTTTCATGGAAGTCAGGGGGATGGGCTTGAAGTTCCAACCCTCCAATCAGCCTCGCAACCAGCATGCACCTTTTGGTGTGATCCCAAAGTCACCTCACTAACAACAAAAAAATACCTTTGTTGTTCTCTTCATTTAGGAAATTTATTGATTCTATTAACTTATTTGATTTGAAAACAAGCTAAATCATGTTGATATCCTCTTCTAAAATCCTCAGCAGCTCCCCATTCCCTTCAGCATAAAATTTTAAATTCTTACTACTGCCTGTAAAGTTCTATACCAGGAATTGGAAAACGTTTTTTAATAAAGGCTAGACATTACATAGTTTCTGTAGCAATTACCAAACTTTTCTGTGGTAGTATGAAAATAGCCACAGATAAGGCCAAAACAGAAGACTGTGCTGTATTCCAATAAAACTTTATTTATGGACACTGACATTTGAATTTCACATAATTTCTAAGCATCATAAAATATTATTTTATTTTTGATATTTTATTTCATTTAAAATTGTAAAAACCATGCATGGGAAGCCATATATAAAGACTGGTGGGTCGAACGTGGGCTATAAGCCCTGTTTTGTATGATCTACATTTTTCCTCATAGATTTCATTCACTCAATCACATTCCCTCTTTTCTTGGAATTCCAGTTATTCTGGCCTCCTCGCTGCTGCTTGCATACACCAAGCACTTTCTTCTCAGTGCTTTTGCACAAGCCTTGTCCTTTGCCTAGAACACACTTTCTCCTAATTTTTGAATACCAGGTTTCTTTCAGCTTTTAAGACTAATTATTCTCTTATTATCCAATTTAAAACATCCTTTCCTACGCTGCTGCTCTCTATCCTCATGTAGTACTATATTTTTTTCTTTAGCATTTTTCTCCAATTGAATTACATTATTTCATTTGTTTATTTTCTGTCTCCCTTCATTACAATGTAATATTTATGAGAAATGAGATTTTGTTCCTTCACTGCTTCATCTAGAACAGTGTCTGGCACCAAATATGTACTTTTGCTTCAAGAGAAAGTCATTCTAAGGTGCTTTTTATGCTTCAGAGCCAACTTTACTCCTCCCATGGTTTAGGCCTAGTCCCCAGACCTTAGTTTCTAATATCATTCTCCAATAAAAGAAATCAGGACTTCCTGAAGAAAATGGCTAAGTCTAGGACTGAGGGCATGGAGTGAGCATGGAGTATACTGCAGTGTAAAAACTAAAACAAAACGGGGCACCTAAGTGGGTAAGTTGGTTAAGCATCCAACTCTTGATTTCAGCCTAGGCTGTGATCTTTTGTGGTGGAATTGAGCCCTGCAGGGGGCTCTGCACTCAGTAGAGAGTCTGCTCTCAAAGTTTCTCTTTCCCTCTTCCTCTGACCCTCCCCACACACATGCACATGCTCCCCTGTTCTCTCTCAAATAAATAAATAAATCTTTAAAAAAAATTTAAAAAATAACAAAACAACAATAACAACAACAAAACAATGATGGGGTATGTCACAGTAGCATAAAAGCCAACTGAAAAAGTGCCAAATGTCCGAAGCTGGAACAATTTGAACAACAAAATAAATTAGAGTTTTGGATATAACCCAAAATATAAAATAAATATTTATGAATTGATACTGACATAAAGATAAAGTAAACAAACAGGTGAGAATAGACAAATCTCCCCCTCAGAAGAATTTCAAATATTTTATGTAGGTACTGTATTCTCAAGGAGGCTGAGCATAACTCTCACCTCCTAATTGTAACCCAAACATACTGACTTCGTTCCAAAGAGTACTGTACAGAAAGAGGGTGTAAAGAAGTTTACAGTGAAGGAACCCAGCAAACACCATCCAGCCAGATGACAACTAAACATCAGCAATGATGTCAGTTAATAATTTACATGCTTGATATGATACGGTGAGAATGGAACTTAATCTCTACTGTCTTCTTCCCCCAAATCCTTTAAATCCAGGTTCATGAGAAAAACATCAAACAAATCCTGATTGACATTCTACAAAATATCTGATTCCTCAAAGCTGTCAAAGTCATAAAAAGTGAGGAAAGTCTGAGAAACCGTCACAGTCAAGAGAAGCCTAGGAAGACATAACAGCTAAATACAATGTGCTATTCTGATGGGATCCTGGAACAGAAAAAGGACACTGGGTAAAACCTAAGGAAGTACCAATAAAGTATGGATTCTAATTAATAATAATGTATCAATATTGATCCATTAATTTTGACATATGGACCATACTAAAGTAAAATGTTAAATAAGGGGAAAATAGATATGGGGTAGACGGGAACTCTGCACTATCTTTGCCACCTTTATATAAATCTAAAATATATTGATAAAAAAGTGTCTTTAAAAATATTTTAATTAAATTTAAAAGGTACAACCTCATAATTACACTTCAAGGATTTTGAATTCAAGAGAATGTCTAATTCACACCAGAATATCTTGAATATCATTTTGATTACTACTTGAGGAAACCACCCTGAAGCTTCTAAGATAGAATCTTAATATTATGTTATATACCCAAAGAATTTAAACTTTTATGGCAATGCCAATGTTCAAAAATTTTTTTCAAAGTTAAACAATGTTTTCAACAATAGTTAGCATCATCTTTCAAGTATCTACAATGTTTAAAGTATCAAAATATGATGTTGCAACAAAATCATAACACTCTTTGATTATAGAAGCTTTTCATTGATCTTTAACTTATTGTAACTAAATATATTATGTGTTCCATCAGAATGGAATCTGGTGGGATGCAAACTAATGGTTTTTGAGCATTTATGCTTCATCATGCATTAAACTACTCTTAGAGTTTCATATCTCTTATCTAGTTCACTCCTTCCCATGCCCTAAGAGATAGTTTAACACGTTTAGAAAGGGGAAAATAGAGCCAGTGACTATAAGGCAGTTTCACTGAAACATAAAGGCACATTCTTCACCTACAGTGCACATCACTCTTTTCCTAGAACCTGAAACAGTGATAGGGAAATAGAAGGTCATCATTAAATATGTATTGAATAAATGAATGAGAACAGGTGGCCTTGTCCAAAGTAACACCATTACTTAGAGAATCAGAATAAAACTCGAAGTTAGTACTTAATTGCCTACAAGGCCCAATTATGGCCCATGTCATGGCAGGAGGACCATAGGCTGCTTGAAACACGGGACCTAAAGGAAAAATATGTGTCTAGGAGTCCACACCCATCTGATGCAGCATCCTGAATATAGCAGACACCAAATCAATGAATCTCCAATAAGCTGGTTAATGAGCCACTAATAAAGGACATTTAGACAAACTGGAAAAAGGGGTGTAGATTTTCTTAGATTTGACTCTTATGGACAAATTACTCTGCTTTTTTATTATATGAAATGAAAGCTCTGATTTTATAATATATTCAAACTCCTGTGAAAGTTCTGAATTTTATAAAATAGTCAAACTTCTATTTTTCAGAAGCTCATTAGATCCATTTATTGCATACTTTTCCTTTTTATGAGACTGTAAAGTTTTTATGCTGACTGTAGCACAAGAAAAGAAATAAAGCACCATACCCCAACGAGTGACTTCATCTGCAAATTGCTTAAAGGGAAACATAAAAATAGAAACCCAAATGCAGATGTATTTTGAAGGAATGCTGCATAATTACCAATGAATGCAAAGAGAAGAAAGTTTTCCTGATACATATCAAGCAGTAAAAAACTAAGTTCTGTCTGGAAATTCCATTTTATTATGCACTATATTTAGGGAGGGGGAGCGTCAATTATAAATATAGAGCTAAGATGCAAGCGCTACAATAAATGGAATTTTCATTACTGTGAAATCACTGCTTCAGCACTTGCCTACTTTAAAAAAATATATTTTATATATATATATATATGAAAAAAGTGTTTGCATTAAAAGTTAGTAATCTTTTAACTCCCCAAATTTCCCTTCATTCTTAAGTCTATGTTTTAAGGTCATTTTAAATAAGCATCCAGGTGCCGGGTGGCTGAATCAGTTAAGCGTCTGACTCTTGATTTCAGCTTGGGTCGTGATCTCAGGGTTGTGAAATGGAGCCCTGCCTGTGTTGCATTGGGCTTCATGCTCTATGGGGTGTCTGCTTTAGATCCCCTCTCTGTCTCTCTCTCCCCCTTCCCCTCCACCCCTCAAATAAATCTTTAAAAACAAATAAATAAGTACAAGTATGAAATCCATTGCTTTGAAAATACTAATTTATTGTCAACAGCAGTGGTGTCTTACTTATTTTTTTTAGCAGCTGTCCATTTACGTGCTTATTGAACAATTATTCTGTTCCAGACACTGGACATTATTTGGAAACACCTCAATTTCATGCTCTTACCGAGTTCATATACTTAGTAGAGAAATCTAGGAGACTAACAACAATCAGTCAAGAGTACTTGAAAGTAACGGTAATCTGAGAAATTATCCTAATAATTGCCATTTTCGAATGTCTATCCCATGTCAAGCACTGTGCCATAATTTTAATCTTATTTGATCTCACATCAAATGTTGGAGACAGATATTTATAAATGAGACAATGATGTGAACAAAAGTGTGAAAAGCAGTAAGTGGTGGACTCAGGATTTGAATCCTAGTCTTAGTGAAAATCACAGGCCTCTTAACTTTTTAACACTGCCTTTCAAAACTACCTAAACAATTTGAGGTGAGAAACAAACCCTTTCATAAAAAAAAAGCATCGTGTTTTATTTATAGAAACATAATCTAGAATTATAATTATAGATTATATAATCTAGAATTCATTTCTAGAAATATAAATATCTAGGATCCTTACTTGGTTAATAACAAAGATTCTGGGGTCAGTCATTTTGAGGTAAACTCTAGATATGCCACTAATTAGCTGTGTAAAACTGGGTCAGTTCAATATTTGAATATATAATACTTAAACTTTATAAATTCAATACTTAACCATCCTTTGTCTCAGTTTTCTCATCTATAAATATTCATATGAACACTGAATGAGCTAATGAGTGTAAAGTGCTTAGTACAGTGCCTTGCTGTATAAGCAATAAACATTAGCTATTTTCATTGTTATTAATCTTTATTCTGCAAACTGATCAGAACATATCTGAAGTTTTAGGGGCCTCTGTTAACAATCCTTCTTCTACTTCTCCCAGCAAATTTCAGGTTCCCATATTCCTGTGTCTCTCCCACTGCTGCTAAACATTGGTCATTTGTCTATATGTGTCTCTTTCTCCTTCATTTCCATGGCTTCTCTACAAACTTCAATCTTCCATTTTTATCCTTCTCCTGTTATATTTTTAATCTCTGTATTTTTACTCTTTCTCCTTCCATTTTATTCATTTCAAACTTTTTAAATTGATTTATAATTTACATGAAAAATTTTACATGATTTTTTTCCCTTACATTGACCCCACTGTACAACTCCTGCTGTTCAATCAGTACTTTTATAATGATCTACCAAATATTACTTTCTTCCCTTTCTTGAGATATCAGTGCAGATTCTAACAGCATTGTGCAGATGGGAAAGATTGCACATTTTTTCATTAGGTAAATAAACCTTGTCTGCTACCATTTTGTAACTTGATATCCCCTATTCAGAAGAGTAAGTAGGAAGGCGAAGGAGAGTAAACTTACATTTACTACTTTTTAAATTCTTTTATTTTATCCTTTAGATTCAGTCTTTTCCTGCAAGAGTCTTGTATTGTATTGTGCTATATCATATCATATCATATTGTATTTTATTTTAGGAAGCATTCAATTTGATTTGTATGAACTCTTTCCAACTTCAGATCTCTCTCTTTCACTGTCGTCTGGACACATTACAAATGAATATGAACACTTTCCGAACTATAATCTAGTGCAAAAGTGGAGTGGGTTCTTCTGACCACTACATTGTTATAAACAAAACTCACACCGTAATTTTTTCTCAAATGACATCACAAGATTTTCTATCCAAAGCATGAATATCTTTGGATGAGGGAGGCAACCAAAAGTGAAAATAGATGTAGGAAAATTATATATTATACTTTGCAATGTTTGTATTCAGCACAGTTTGAACCAACATCTACCCCTTAGATGTAGTCATACAATGTCTATGGATTTTTAATGATGGGGTGTCCCAGCATAAAATGTTTGGAAATAATTGATTTACAACTAAAACCTTTGGATAAGCCATATAAATGAACAACTTTTACTTCAGATATGAACAGCCAATCATAGCTTTACTTTCAAAATGGAGTGAAAATACATTCAATATACCATCTAAGTGATTTACACTAACCCTGGAACATTTTCCTCTGAAGTCAACATGAACAATTTCTCCATAACTAAGGCCTCTCATAAGTGTCAGTTTGGGAGCACTCTTTTAGTGAAAAGATTTCATTCTATGAGTATTAACCAGTGTCTCAACACTAGCTCAGGAAAAACATGAAGGTGGGGGTTGTGGGGAAGGGGATACAAACGGAAGGGCCTCTTCCCCAGGTGTCTCCTTGCTTGCTACTTAAATCATGGTCCTCTGAAAATATCAATATCGCTTTTTGACCAATTCTACTCAAATTTGGAAGCCTTTATGATTCAATCTTGATTCAGGAGGCCTGGAATGGGCTAAGATTCTGCTTTTCTAGTAAGTTCCCAGGTGATACTAGGCTTTTGGATCATGGTCCATACTTTAAAAAAAAAAAAGAAAAAAATTTACTTACTTATTTGACAGAAAGAGAGAGTACAAGTAGGCAGAGCAGCAGGCAGAGGGAGAGGGAGAAGCAGACTCCCTGCTGAGCAGAGATCCTGACATGGGGCTTGATCCCAGAACCCTGGGATCATGACCTGAGCCAAAGGCAGATACTTAACCGACTGAACCACCTCCCCCATCCTCCATGGTCCATACTTTGACTAACAAAGTTTCCAGAAAGCCAAGGATAACTACTATGGATGTTGTACTTTAACAGTCTATCCATGATGATGTTATTTTATGATAGTATACCATTTGTATATATACTAGTGAAGTATTTTAGAAATAGCTAATATTTATTGAATATACATCTATGAGATAAAATTTATAGGTAAAATTTATAGGTAAGAACTAATGATAAGAAAAAATTAAAGCTGATAAAATTTTCTGAGGCATGAAAATCACCATGGAATTTCATCAGACTACTGGAAATGGAAATATATTTATAGATATAGATATTTACTGAAAAATGGCACATACTATGTTGAGGCCATAATTCAATTCAACTTTTTACTCAATAGCCACATCCTGATGGTAAGGGAGGAAAAAAAAAAAAAAAAACCTTTATGATTTCTTAGAGAGCTTGAAAAGCAGCACTCATTTTTTTCCTTTTTTTTTTTTTTTTTTTTTTTTTTAAGAGCAAGAGAGAGATCACAAGCAGAGGGGCCAGGGGAAGGGGTAGAGGGAGAAGCAGCAGGGAGCCCCATACCGGACCCCATCCCAGGACCCTGGGATCATGACCTGATTTAAACTGAGCCACCCAGGTGCTTGAAGCACTCATTTTTAATTGTGTGTGAAGAGCTTTTTCTTTGACATAAGGGAAAAAATAGTAAAACCAGGATATTTACAATTATTAAGTCATCAAAAATTTTGAAATCTCTAAATACATTAACATTATGCAATTGTTTTTGGCATTTCCCTCTTCTAAATGAAATAGTTGTTTTTACTACCTGATTGATTTAATTCCTGATAGATGTGGCATATCCTGCTTAGGCAGCATTTTATAAAATGGGACATTGCTTTGTGAATAAAAATATTTGTAACAAATGCACATGCAAGAAAATTTAGAGCTTTTTGAACTGCAAGAGTCCTTGGAAACCATCTTGTATAATTCCTTTATTTTAAAAAGGATAAATCAAAGGTCCAATGAACCTAGGTGATTTATCCAAGGCCCTACCCAGCTAGCTGGTGGCAGAGCTGGGTCTGAGCCCAAAGCTCTTGAAGTCTAGGAGTTGTTTTTTCCATAATAGTTCGAATTTCTGGCTTGTTTATCTGAGTTCAGCTTTTCAAAAGCCCAGAAAATGATGATGATGATGACGAAGAAGATAAATGTGTGTAGTAGCATAAAAAGGGTCTACTCCAGATATATCTATATGCTCATTTTATTTTGTTTAAATGATATTAAAATATTTACTGACATATATATTGGCTGTAAAAAGAAAAAAAATTCAATGGCAAGTTATCAAATAAGGACTAATGTATTTGTTGGAAGAAAGTTATATTCAAAATTAAAGGGTATGGGCTTAAATTGAAAAACAAATTCAGAAATTCAATGTACGTATTTGAAATATGGATACTACTTCTCTTGTTTTGAGTACAAAATAACGTCATAATTAAAATAATTTTCACATTATGGCAACTCTGGATCCTCATCTGCCTGTCATAGCAAGAAAGCCAGCCTTTTTTCAATATCCCAAACTATCCCTAGGGACTTGCTTGCCCTGGCTTGTTGAATTCTTGCTCCTTGCCTGGCTAATGTGGCCAGAGACTGAGAACTCAAGTGCACTTTATTAAGCCAGATTTATGCAAGGGTTGTTCCTTTCACAGCCTCTCTTTGTGGTTAAAAGTTCTCCTGTACCAAATTGCTCTCCTGGCTAATGTTCAGAGCAGTTTGGCTATCCAGTGCAAGGGCGTAAGCAATAGAAATTGCCACAGAGCTGAAGCTCTGAGTTAGGCAGAAATGTAAGATGCCCAGAAATCAGTTTGGCTCTGAGGTAAGGCCTTTTTCAATGCAGCTGCTCATTCTTTGGGAAAGGATTCCTCCCAGTGTTAGGTTCATTAAAGAGATTCCACAGGGGAAAAAAAAAAAAATTACCTTGAGCCTTAACTATAATGGTTATTCTTTAATTATTATTCTTTTAGAACTTTTTTTCATAGTTTATGGTTTGAAGTAAAATTAAGGGGAAAGTACAAAGATTTACCATATATTCCCTACCCCTACCCTCAACATGCATTGCTTCTCCCATCATCAAATCTGGCATCAGAATGGTACATTTGTTACATTTGATAAGCCTACATGGACATATTGCTATTCCCCAAAGTCTATATTTACCTTGGGCTTCACTCTTGGTGTTATACATTCTATGGGTTTGGAGAAACCTATAATGTCTTGTATCCATCATTATGGCATTATAAAGAGTATTTTTACTGCCCTAAAAATTCTCTGTGCTCTGCCCATTCTCCCACACCCCTAACCACTGGGAATCACTGATCATTTTACTGCCTCTATTGTTTTGCTTTTACCAGGATGTTGCATAGTGGGAATCATACAAGAGCTTTTTCAAATTGACTTTTTTTGTCTTTTCATAACTTCATAGCTTAGCCCTTTTTAGTGTTGAATAATATTCCATTTTCTGGATGAACCACAATTTATTCATTCACCTAGTGAAATACGTCTTGCTTCCTTCCAAGTTCTACTAACTATGAATAAAGCTGCTATACACATCGATGTGGAGATTTTTGTGTGGACATGCATTTTCAACTCCTTTGGGTAAATACCAAGGAGTGTGATTGCGGATCATACGGTGAGAGTGTGTTTTAGTTCCATAAGAACCCGCCAAACGCTTTTCCAAAGTAGCTGTGCCATTTGCATTCCCACCAGCAATGAGTGAGAGTTCCTGTTGCTCTACATCATCGCCAGCATTTGATGTTGTCAGTGTTCTGAACTGTGGCCATTCTAACATAATAGGTGTATGGTGGTATCCCATCATTTTAATTTTCATTTCACTATAACATATGATGTAGAATATATTTTCATATGCTTATTTTCCATTTGTATATCTTCTGTGGCAAGGTGTCTGTTGAGGTTTTCTCCCCATTTTTTAATGGGGTTGCTTGTTTTCTTATTGCTGCCTTTTAAGAGTTCTTTGTATATTTTGGATAACATGTTTTGTCCTTTATCAGATGTGTATTTTGCAAATATTTTGTTCTAACATATGGCTTGTCCTCTCATACTTTTGACATTGTCTTTCACAGAGCAGAAGTTTTTGATTTTAATGAAATCCAGCTTATTAATTCTTTAATGGATCATGACTTTGATGTTTTATCTAAAAAGTCATTGCCATATCTAAAAAGTTATTGCCATATCTAAGGTCATCTAGGTTTTCTTCTAGGTTATCTTCTAAGACTTTTATAGTTTTGCATTTTACATTTAGGTCTATGATCTATTTTGAGTTAATTTTTGTGAAGTGTGTAAGGTTTGTCTAGATTCACTTTCCTGCATGTGGATGTCCAGTTGTTCTAGTTCCTTTTGTGCAAGAGACTATCTTTGCTCTGTTGTATTGTCTTTGCTCCTTTTTCAAAGATCAGACAACTAATTATGACATCTTTTAAAGAACATATTTTTCAGCTTGCTTGCCTTCCATTTTCTCAAGCATGTCCACAATCCTAGGCTTGAGTGTAAACATAAACTATACATTGTGCTCAAATCCCACCCTCCCTAAGACAATGTCAAGTGCAAGTCACCAGTCTAGAGTCTCTCTTTGATACTGGAAGATTGTCTTTTGCACATGGGACTGATATTCCATTATATCAAACTTCAGTGTGCAACACTTTGAAATTTAAAGATGTTACGATAATCCCCAATATCAAGGAGAAAGAGTATGGTTTCACTTCCTTTATAATTAGAAATTTCTTTGGCTCTATGTAAAATTTTAGTTGCAAATACTCTTGTCAGAAGGATACTGCCTAAATCCATACAGTGCCAGAGTATAAGCCCTGGGCTCTTGACATGCCCAAGTATTCTGATAAATTTCCTTTCAGAAAAGTACAGATGTCTTTCTACATAACTAACAGAGAAAGAGGAATCTCTTTCAAGGGTGATAATACAACATGTGAACAAAGCACATTATTTCTACCTTTAAATATCAGCCCAAATAGAAACAAGGATACTTTAATGCCGCATTCCACTTGACATAGATACAGATAAGGATTTGGCTATAGATAGTTCTTTAGAATCCTGAAAATAACTAAGCTTCAACAATCAATACCAAAAGAAATCCAACATAAAGGAAAGATGAATATATGACTATTATAAAGTAGATAAGCTTTTTGGTTTGTTAATTAATGATTGACAATTCAAACATTCAAAAAAGTTTTATTGAGCATCAGCTCTATAATAGAAAAGATATTTTCCCTTTGTTTCAACTTTTTTATAAGTATACATTTAACTCTTTATAACTATCTCTTTAAGTTGTTCTATATATTTTAAATTTTCATTATTATCTTTATTTAATTTAGGAAGCCAGTTTTTTATTGACTGTGTAATAAACTAGAGAATGCAGTATTATAACTTTGAATTAAAAAAAAAAAAACTCTTAAAACCTCAAAATATTTCCATGTGTTTTGACAGTTATTTACTCACAGAAAAAAAAATTATTTAATTTGTCTGGCTAATCATACTTTTTAATCAGACTCTAGACCTTAGATTACTGGCCTGTTATTCATTACTTCATTCATTCAGTAGGTATTCATTGAGTTTTAACTACTGCCATGTACTAATCTAAGTTCTGGGATACAACGTTGAATAAAACACATGCAGTTACTTAAACTGAGATTCAGATATCACAGATTGCTCCAGTCCTCACTGATTTCACTGTTTTAAAGAACTTACAGTCTGTTATGCAATTTTAAAACTAATCATAATTATTCATCAATTTTGCATGTTTTAAAATTTTTTTAAATATCCAATAGTACCATTCTAATAATACCTAGCAAGAACACATAAATTAAATAGTCAAATAATGAGAGGTAATTTAAAAGATATTTTGAACCTGATCTCGGGACCTAAAACATCAGTTTTTAGCTCTCATCCTCTAGCAAATGAGGAAACTTACTCCTTTTGTTGAGTTAAGCAAATGGCCTTACTGTGTCCACAACGGCTAAGAGGAGGCATCAAACAGAGTCAGAAAGAACTGTCAGAAATTTACAGCAATGTCCACAATAGTCAAACTGTGGAAAGAGCTGAGATGTCCTTAGATGAATGGATAAAGATGTGGTTCATACATACAATGGAATATTACTCAACCATTAGAAAGGATGAATATCCACCATTTGCATCGACATGGATGGAACTGGAAGGGATTATGCTAAGTGAAATAAGTCAAGCAGAGAAAGACAATTATCATATGGTTTCATTCATATGTGGAACATAAGGAATGGCACAGAGAACCACAGGGGAAGGGAGGGAAAACTGAATGGAAAGAAATCAGACAGGGAGACAAATCATGGAGAAACTCTGGTCTCCAGGAAATAACATGAGGGTTACAGAAGGATGGGGGGGGTAGGGGAATGGAGTAACCAGGTGATGGGTATTAAGGAGAATATGTATTGTGATGAGCACTGGGTGTTATATGCAACTAATGAATTGTTGAACACCACATCAAAAACTAATGATGTACTATATGTTGACCAGTTGAACACAATAATACAAAATAAATTAAAAAGAAAAGAACAAAATAAATTATTCATTAGGGAAAAAAGTAGTTTATAGCATACAGGGTGAACAATAATTAGGATGTGATCTGGGTGATAATGGAAGAGATAAATAGAAATTAATGGATATAAAAGATCAACTTTTCCTTATCTCCATTCTTTCTAGGTCCCCTGCTCAGCTCTATAAAGCTGGGGACTGATCCTTATGGGTTCCACTTTCCAGGCTCCTGTGTCACTGGACTTCTAGCTGGGTTAGGCCAAATAGAGGCTAAATATCTTTGCTTTTTCACTGGTGCCTCTAATAGGAGCTGCTTATCTTCTGCATCCTGGAAAGGCCTACTGAGATGCCAGCTCCTGTCTGGGGACATGGTCCTGAATGGTTATAATTTTGCCTTCTCCTTTTGTTCCCCCCAGACTATGGGTGAAAGCAACTTCCTGCTGCTCCTAATCTCTAGGTTCCCTCACTCCTCCCTGGTTGGCTTCTCAGCCTCTTCCATTAGTTATGTAACCAATACCCTGCACTGAATTCCCTCTATTTTAAAAACTCTGAATGATGTCTTTGTCTGTTTATTTCCTGAATAGACCCTGGCTGATACATATATACAGAGTGTTCAGCATTTCTGGATTAATGTTTATACACTAATGAGGTATTCATTTAAGTCAGGGCCACAGTTCCATTCTGTCAAAAGCAGCTGCAAATGGATTTTTTCTAGTTTAAACATCAAATTTTGATGATTAAAGGTCTTTTGGCCAATCAATAGGAACTCAATCCTATTAACTTAAACCATGAACTTTGTGGATAGGAGGGTGAGGATTATTTAATAAAAAACAAAAACCAAAAAACCCCCAAAGACAAGAAAATAAAGCTAACAACTTGAAACTGTAACATTCAGGATTAGTTTCCTAGGCCTATCACAACAGAGTACCACCAACTAGATGGCAGAAAACATCAGAAATTTATTCTCTCACAGTTTTGATGCAAGAAATCTGAAATTAGGTGTTAGCAAGTCCACACTTCCTTTGGAGGCTTTGAGGGAGAATTTTTTCCTTCTCTTTCCTTGCTTCCCATGTTTGCTGGTGTTTCTTGGTATTTCTTGCCATTCCTTGGCTTATAGATTTATCAATCTAATCTCTGTTTCTGTCATCACATGTATCTTCCTCTTGCTATATATTAGTGCCCAAATTTTCTTCTTCTATATAAAGACACCAGTCATCGCACTAATCCAGTATGATCTCATTTTAATCTGATAACATCTGCAAAGACCCTATTTTTATATAAGATCACACTCTGGATTCCAGGTGGACATGAATTTGGGGGGAGACACTATTCAATTCAGGACACACTGGGAACCAAAGCTACATTTTTATTGCAATAAATTCCAGTCACTGAAAGCATTCTGGAAGTGTCTTTTCCATGGAACTTTAATTTAACAAATATAATTGTAAAGAAGTATACTTCGTCAATCAGCTGGCAGTAATTTATTGAACATTCTAATATGTAAATTTCTACTGGGTGTATCAATACATATTGGATATTAAACACAATCCTTCTATTTTAATTAATTCACTAATTAATTATTTTCTATTGTGATGACACTTAACACAAGATTTACCCTTTCAACAAATTTTTAAATGAACAATACATTGTTGTTAACTATAGGTACAATGTTGTACAACAGATCTTTA
Source organism: Martes martes (assembly GCF_963455335.1). NCBI lineage: Eukaryota > Metazoa > Chordata > Mammalia > Carnivora > Mustelidae > Martes > Martes martes. Next base: position 104,604,782 of record NC_137891.1, on the reverse strand, counting down.
GAACTTTTTTTGCACAACTGAAATTTTATACTCATTAAACAGCAATTCCCAATTTCTTCCTTTCTAAATTTGAGGTATCTAAAATAGTCAAACTCCTGGAAACAGAAAGTAGAGTGGTGGTGCCTATATTTTAAAGGGAAAAAAATCTTACAGAGAGTGAAACAGGATGAAATTTTCAGAGGAACAAAGTATGTTTATCTTAAATATAAGATTTATCTTAAGATATGTTTATCTTACACTTATTCACTATGAAGCTTCAAGTTAAAAATATTAAGTGGGGAGAAGATGGTATAGTACAATGCAAGATTAAAGGATAGTTTACAGATTGCACAAGTTGTCAGTATTGCTTTCTTTGCAGAAACATCTGTGTAGTTCATTAAAAAAGTTGTTCATGCAGTCTTGACATGTGTACAAAGTATTTTAAATTGATTAATTTTAATATGATCAGCACTATCCCTTGTATTAGGTAACCTCTATGATTTATATTAGTTGAAATACAGTTGTATGATTTAATAAAGGATCCACTAAAAGGAAAAATAAAGAAAAATAAAAATATTAAATGGAATTTTAAAAATTTCTGATTAACCAAGTGCCAAATTCTTTGTACCAAATAGTTTGTAAGTACATCCGAAATATACTGCAAATAGAACAAAATTCTCATGGTATTTTTTTCTGAAGCATTTCTATTATTGTTGAAAATAATATTATTTTTTTTAGCTTTCAAAATGACTGAGATAACCTTACTAAATATCATTAATGTGTTTAGCTTCCTAACCCCTGAACAATACTTTATTGTTGATGTTGTTTTAAAAAAATAAAGAAAATATTTTAAAATATTTCTTAGAAATTGGAAACTAAATTTTTATATATTAGTATTTTAAAGTTAAACTTAAAGCTGTTGAAAGTGTGCAGCTTCTAAATTATTTTTCTGTTCATATTTTTATTCTAACATAAATATACTAAATTATAAATAATTACAAATACTCATGATTCATTGATCCTTTCTTACATGTTAAGAGTTATAAAAAACACAATAGCAAGGACACCTGGGTGACTTAGTTAGTTAAGCATCTGATCTTGATTTCAGCTCAAGTCATGATCTCAGGGTGGTGAGATCAAGCCCCACACTCGGCTCTGGGCTGAGTGTGGAGCCTACCTAAGATTCTCTCTCTCCCTTCTTCTCTACCCCTCCCATCCTACTTGTGTGTGCAGGTGTGTGCATGTGCACTAATGTGTGCATGTGTACTCTCTCTCTAAACACACACACATACACACACACACACACACACACACAATAGTAAAACTATCTTAATTGGTCCTCAACCTCTGGTATTATTAATTTTTTTATTGAAGTATACCTGACATACAATATCCTATTAGTTTCAGGTATATTCATTATAATTCTATGTTCTTATATGTTATGAAATGTTCCCCATGATAAATCTAGTTACCTTCTATGACCATACCAAGTTATTATAATATTATTGACTGTATTTCTTATGCTATACATTATATCCCCATGACTTGTTTTAACTGAAGTTTGTGCCTCTTAATCCCTTTTACCTATTTTTGCCCCAACTCGTTCTGCCTCCTTTTGGTAACCAGCAGTTTGTTTCCTGTATCTATGAGTCAGTTTCTGCCTTGCCTTATTCATTTTGTCTTTTAGATTCCACGTATAAGTGAAATTGTGTTTTTTTTTTTCTTTCTGACTTATTTCACTTAGCAAATACCAACTAGGTCCATCTATGTTGTTGCAAATGGTAAGATTTTATTCTTTTTTATGGCTGAGGAATATTCCACTGCACATATTTGCTATATTTTCTTTATCTATTCTTTTACTGGTGGACACTTTGTTTGCTTCCATACCTTGGTTATCGTAAATAATGCTGCAATGAACTCAGGGATGCATATATCTCTTTGGATTGGTGTTTTTTTATTTATTTTTTTTTCCCTTCAACAAATTATCTAGAAATGGCGTTGCTGGACTGTATGGTACTTCTATTTTTATTTTTTTGAGGAATCTTCATACTATTTTCTGTAGTGGCTGTACCCATAGTGTATGAGGGTTCCCTTTCCTCCACATCTCTGTTATTTTATTTAAAACTTTTTATAAGTGGATAATTAGTTCCAAAAAAAGCACAATATACATATATTACATATATGTACATATATATAATAGAGATATAAAAAGATGAATATTTCTATATATAGATGTAGATATCTATATATAGAAAGGACACTAATTTTTCTTAAAACTTGTATTTTAGGAAACCTTAGGGCTACTATTATATGTACTTCTTATAATCTCCCTTTCAGGAGTTATTTATTGGTAAATATGCTTTCTTCTGATTGGCTTTTATTATTTTGTGTGAAAGCCCCCACCAATATAAAAGTTGGCAACATAGTAAAGTTTCCCCAGTTTGGACTGTTATATGCCTTGGTTCACATTACCAGATTGCACTACTGAGATGAATACACTAAGACAGAAATACCTAAGAACCCTTAAATATCTGTGATGGACAGACTTGATATACTTAGTAGTAGTTGGAATTAACAACCATAATTTAAAAAAAAAATGTTAGAATACTTAGAGACCGGCTACATAGTCATAGATATACTCTCAGCATCATCACTGTGTTAACAATAATAGACAGACCTGTGCAATGCATTTGTTCAATAATCATGTATTTATTCATTTAGCAAGCATTAAGTGATCCTTATTGTATGCAGTGACTTGTGCCTGATGCTAAAGATAAAAACATAAAACTCATAGTACCTAACCTCAAGAAGCATATACTTTAATAAAAGAGAATTTTATTTATAATTGAGAAGATATTAGAACTCAGTTCAAAGCTAAGTAACAAATACAGAACTTACCTTTCTGTTTAAAACAACTGAAACACCAGACAATAGATTTCATTTGGATATCAGACAGCACTAGAAAGTGATCCCAGAGGGAGGTGAATCAAAGATGACGAGTTTAGAACTAATAAAAACAGCTTTTATAAAAAATAAATTAAAAAAATAAAGTTAGAAGATTTATTATCTAAGACTCCTTATAAAACTAGAATAAACAAGGCAGTGTGGTTTTGGCATAAAGATTTAAAAAACAGATCAATGACAGACAGAATTGAGCCTAGAGTTAGACCTATAAATACATTCAATTTGTTTTTTTTAGAACCAAGACAATTCAACAGTGAAAGAATAGTATTTTGAACAAATGGTGCTAAATAATTGTATATTACAAAATAAACAAAAACAAGCCTTTATCATTACCTCACAGTATATACAAAAATTAATTTGAGACAGTTCATAGACTCAAATCTGGAAAACTTCTAGAAGAAATCATAAGAGAAAAATTTCAATGATCTTGATATGTTTCTTATACATAATACAAAAGGACAAACTATAGAAGAAATAAATTGCTAATTTGGACTTTAATAAAAATGAAAAGGCAAGCCCTTCCTAGGAGAATATTTTTGCAAAACATATCTACACTGGAAGGATAATATTGTCCAAAGAAATGTTAGGCTCTGTACTGGGTGGCATAGTATTCCCTCAAAATTCACATCCACGTGTGATGTAATGAGCACCAGGTATTACGTAAGACTGATGAATCATTTCCCTTGACCTCTGAAACTAATAATATATTATATGTTAATTAATTGAATTTAAATTTAAAAATTCACATCCATTCAGAACCTATAAATATGTCCTTACTTGGAAATAGGGTCTTTGCAGATATATTCTAGTTAAGATCCTACTTGATTAATTCAGGCCCTAAATCTAATATGACTGGTGTTCTTATAGAAAGAGGTAAATCTAGACACAGAGATACAAACAGACAGAAGCCAAGGCTGTAGGTAGATGGAGTGATCATCTACAAATCAAGGAAAACCAAAAATGCCAAAAGATGCCAAGAAATCCCAGAATCTAGAGGAGGCAAAGAAGAATTCTTTTCTTCAGGCTTCGGAGGGAACATCTCTCTGGTAACACCTTGATTTTGGACTTCTAGCCTCCAGAATCAATTCCTTGTACTTTAAACTACCCAATTTGTGGTATTTTATTATAGCAGTCCTAGAAAGTAATACACACTCCTAGGTATTTGCACAGGAAAAATAAAAGTATATGTCCATAGAAAGACGTACAAAAATATGCATAGCATCTTTTTTGGTAATAGCCCCAAACTGGAAACAACACAAAGGTATCAGGTAAATGGATAAACAAATCTTGGTTTAAACATACAGTGGAATACTACTGAGAAATAAAAACAAATAAACTATTGATACATGCAACAACATTGATGAATCCAAAAATAATCATGCTGAGTGAAAAAAGCCATAGATAAAAAAGGACATTGTATGGTTCCATTCATATAAAATTCTAAACAATCCAAACTAATCTATTATAATAGAAAGCAGATCAGTGGTAGCCTGGGGATGCACAGGGATGGTGGAGAGGGATAGGAGGAAATACAAAGGGACATGAAGAAATTTTTGTGGGTGACAGAAAAAGTTCATTATCTTGATTTGTGGTGATGGTTTCATGGCTCTATACATATGTCAAAGCTCATTAAATTATACACTTTAACATGTGCAGTTTATTGTATATCAATTAAACTTCAATAAAGCTAAAAAAAGGAATTCACTGGGATGAATGCCATGGAAAAGAAAAACCCCGAGATATGTGGGGAAGTGTTGGGAAGGCGCCTAATCCAGGCTAATGTTTGGAAGTACAAAAATACTACCTAGAGAAGACGACATCTTGCTTTACAAGTAAAGGAGGAATAAAACTAATCTGGGAAAGTGGAACTTGGTGGAGAGAACTTTCTAGCATAAGGAAGTGAAATGTACAAAGACACAGAGACAGATACCCTTGAAGTCCTCTCACAATCTGGGGGCTGAAGTTAAAGCACGTGAGGGGGAGGAGGTGAGGACAAAGTTAAAGAGGAAGCAGAAAGGATATATGAGCCCTACATTCCATTTTAATGAGTCTGGGTTTCACCCTGAAAGTTATGGGGAGTTTCTAGGGCTTTTAAACATGACATGCTCTATCTATGCCACTTCTTTAAAAATGGTTTTCAAGAGAGAAATAAGAAAAATAACTAGCTTAATGGTCATCAGTAGTATAGGAATCACTTTAGGAAAGAAAAAAATTCTAAATTCTGTCATCAATTATAATCTGATTTTGTTTATGCTTACCACAGTTCTTTGAAACTACTGCTTTTGTTTACAGTCAATTCCACAGCAATCTTGGAGGGATTCTTTCAGCAATATAAACATTAGCTGACATCATATTACAATGCACAAAATTTTTATTTTAAATAGTTTTCAATAGTCTGTTTTTTTAGATTAAATGCATTGTTCTATTTCACTTTAAATCTTAAATGCCTCTTCCAAAATTACAAACCTCATACCTCTTACCCTCAGACAGGAAAAAAAACACAACTAGAATAATAAAGAAGAATAGTGGTTCTTTTAAACCATTTAAAGGACTGTATTCATACTCCTGCTAACTCTTCCTTTTACTAGTTTCATCTTATGATAGTTAATGCCTGTTACACAAATGTCTTCACCCTCAAATACATACAAATAAATACACAAGCATCTAAAGGATTTTGGTGCCATTTGTATTTATAAAAACTATAGTATACATATATATGCAACTTGCTGCTCTCAATAACAATATATCATGGACATCCCTCCTTGTTGTGAATTTCTAATTTTATAATAAAAAATATAAAATATGTATCTTCTCTTTTATGTAAGAATTATATACAGAGCTGACTGTAAATGGCTTAAAGATTAAACTTCTCCCTAGATTTGGCACGTATCAAATACATACAATCCCAGCCAGCTCCACCTAGAAAGGTCTGAAGTAAGTCTCTATCTTAGATATTATGAGGACAATGTCACTTCCATCTCACAATACTTATTGTATTAAAAATGGTAAGTTTTCATAGACCTGATGAAATTATTCTTGGTTGTGTTTTTGAGCTCTTTCCGATTATTCTTTTCAAAACTCAAGGAAGAAAATTCCTTTATCTTATATTTTGTAAACTGCAGGACCTGAGTTTTTTCTGTATCAGTTTGAGTTCCCTATTAAGGGGAAGGCTTAGTGGGGTCCTCCAGTAGGAAATACACATATAAATAAGTAATGACAGGGGACTGGGCAGAGGGATAGAAGCTAACCTGGAATACAGTTGCATCTCTTGGGGAGTACTTCGAGTAACTCAGATAATGGGAGTTCTATTATACAGATATATATTGAAAAAGAAAAGCAAATATTTCAGTCATGAGTTGAGGCTTCCTAGAGCCCAGGAAAATCTCAATTATGCTTTTTGAGAAAAGTAACTATAGTATAGTAAGCATATACAGTAACTGAAGTGTAGTCAAGCTTACCAAAAAGAAAAATGGGAACTGGTTCATTCAAGATTCATTGTGGTTTTAGTAAGCACAACCTCTTCAAATACCTTCAAAGCATGAGTTGGTTTTATACCTGTTGTGGTACTCTGCCATTTTGGTGACACAGCTTCTCTCTCCCTCTTTCTGATTTTTTAAAATGTATGTTTTCACTCTGTGATCAATTTGATGACCATGGGTCTCCATTTTGAATTCCCAATGAGTAACCACCATATTTTTTACTTGATCACTGATTTGGAATCTTATATTCTCATACACTAGTGTATAGGCTAGATTCTATTGTGTCATGTCACCTTGCTTGTTCCAAACAACTAAGATCAGGTTTATGATAGCATAGTTCAGAGCACAGCCACATATGCCAACAGAACAATCTGGAGATCTTCCATCAGTAGAGACCTATGGTCAGGGCAATTTCAGTTAAAAGAGACAAGAGATAGCAGATATTTCATGTTATGTAGACAGAGGAACATTTAATCACATTTACACATTTACATGTTTGAAGATGACGTTTCTATACATCAGCTATTGCTTAAATGCATGGAACTGCTCAAATACACATACACAAGTGTGCAGGCACACAAGTACACACATGCATATTAGAACATCCTTGAATAGGCTCTAAAATTTATTCATCACCTTTATCTGTTTTGATTTCATGATAAGATACCTATAGGGAATGGTTAATGAGTATTGAAGGAAAATAATCTGCATTACTGAATGGAAATTAGCAGGAGATTTTAATGAGAATAAAGCAGTTATTAACAATGACATATTCTCAGAGGGGAGTTAGATACATTGCCAAGATAAAAGATTCTAGTTTGGACCTGAGGAAAATTTAGTTTTAAGCATCAATTTTAACAAAGATGAGCAGTATGTAGACCAATGACACAGAAGATTGCTATTACAGAGAAATTTTTAAAACTTTGAAAGTAATTATCTAAAGCACATTTGTCCATTATGTGATCTTATTTAGGAAGTTTACAAAACCAACTTTTAGGAAAACCATTTTTGTGTAGTTAATCAATGCAATCACAGCAAATAAAAATAAAATTTTGTACTAATGTGGAAATTGAGTTTATAAAGCTCCTTTATTTGATCTTCATGCAAACACTGAAAGGAGGGCAAGCACAGGGTCTCTGTGTTTTCATTTTTAAACCCACTGATATTGGCAACAAATAAGAAAATGTTCAATAAATGTTTAGTATCTTGATGATAAGTAAAGGAGTCCTAGGGAAGGAGAAAGAACTCAACAAAGCCACTGACTGGGGAGGCAAGAAATAAACCTTATGTTTTCAAACGTGTGTTTTTGATTATTCTGAAGACCAATAGGCTATGATTAGAATTCATAATGGATTTTAAAGTGCAATATTAGAGCAGAGTTTAAGAAAATTTTGCATTGTAGTACTAGAAAGCCAGATATGCTTTACATAAATCTTTTATAAATATGACATCTGAATTTACCTAAATGACATGTTTCAATTCAAACTGCCTATAAGAAGTAAAATGTCAGCCATGTGGGAATTAAATGACAGGTACAGACACTGGCTACATTTATTCAATGGTCAAAATCCCATTTCATTTCACATGAGCCTCCAATTATGTAAGTAGCTGTATAGTGGAAAAAGTTTTTTTTAATATGAGAAGGCACAGGGTGTAAAAGCAGTGTGGGTTGAAAAATTAACCTTCTTTGGGCACCTGGGTGGTTCAGTCAGTTAAGCATCTGACTTTGGTTCAGGTTGTGATCTTGGGGTCCTGGGATTGGCCAGCAATGGGCTCCTCACTCAATGGGAAGTCTGCTTGTTCTACTGCCCCTCCCCCTGCTCATTCTCTTTCTCTCAAATAAATAAAATCTTTAACAACAACAAAAAAAAACTAACCATTTTCAAGTAAAAGAAACATTAAAAATATGATCACATAAGATAATATTTCTAAAGGTAAAACATGCATTTTCAATAAAAATGAAAGAATAGTTTGTTTACATTTTTCACACACTTCTTTATATTATTAAAAAAAAAAAAAAAGAGGGTCATATTGTTCCAGGGTTAAAAATTGTAGAGAACTCATGAAAAGTCCCCAGGTGGTTTAGGCCCAAATCCCATGTCAGTGTTTTTTAAAGCATGGCCCAGATATATCCTACACCAAAATCAGTGCAAGCACTTGCTATGATGAATACTACTGGGCTCTTCCATAAACCAATTAATATGGAATCTCTGAGGATGGGATGCAGAAATCTGTATTTTTTTTTAAATGATCCAGGTAATTCTTTTTTTTTTTTTTTAAGATTTTATTTATTTATTTGACAGAGAGAGAGATATCACAAGTAGGCAGAGAGGCAGGCAGAGAGAGAGGGAGAAGCAGGCTCCCGGACAAGCAGAGAGCCTGATGTGGGGCTCGATCCCAGGACCCTGGGATCATGACCTGAGCTGAAGGCAGAGGCTTTAACCCACTGAACCACCCAGGTGCCCCAGATCCAGGTAATTCTTAAAGACTCTAAATTTGAGACTTATTGACCCCAGGGATTCCTGCTTTATGTGACCCAAATGATGATTTGAACACATTTGCTGTGCTGAGGCCAACCATTTAAAAGAGAAATTCAGGGGCGCCTGGGTGGCTCAGTGGGTTAAAGCCTCTGCCTTCAGCTCAGGTCATGATCCCAGGGTTCTGGGATTGAGCCCTGCATCAGGCTCTCTGCTCAGTGGGGAGCCTGCTTCCTCCTCTCTCTGCCTGCCTCTCTGCCTACTTGTGATCTCTGTCTGTCAAATAAATAAGTAAAATCTTAAAAAAAAAAAAAAAGAGTCGAGAGATATACTCTTTAAAATAAATAAATAAATAAATAAAAATAAATAAAAGAGAAATTCAATGAGACTAAAGAGAATCTTTAGTCTCACTAAAATGTAAGTGTCACTTGAACACTTAGGTTTTACCACAAAATCACTGCTAACTGTCCTGACCAATGTCTTAAGTATACAGCAATGATTTCTTATTGCTACCAATTGGGAATTTCTTAGCATTTAATAAGCTAATTTTGGATAAGCTATTTTTAGAAGAACCAACTTCTTTTTCTTTTTAAAGAATAGCTTAGGGGCGCCTGGGTGGCTCAGTGGGTTAAAGCCTCTGCCTTCAGCTCAGGTCATGATCTCAGAGTCCTGGGATTGAGCCCCATATCGGGCTCTCTGCTCAGCGGGGAGCCTGCTTCTCCTTTAAAAAAAGAGAAAAAAAAAAAAAAAAAAAAGAATAGCTTAAACATATTTTGAACATATTAGACACATTTAAAAAAGGATTTGTCTCACTGGATTTATTATTTGTAAGTCCATATCAGAAAAAGTGAACATATCAGTATTGTTGATTCTCAAAAAGAAACCAAATCACATTTATGTATATTATAAAATAAATTTGAACATAATAATATAAAAAACAACTTAGAGAAAAATATATCATTTTCTTAATTGTATAAAAATAAAGTAGATGATGGATTTTCAAAAATTGTTATCATTTTTATGTGTTATAATTAGGAATAAGTACAGCTTTAAGTATTATATCTGGATTTACCAAGTTTTCCATAATGAATACATACTGCCTTTAAAATAAAATAAAACACAATGATATTTTTAAAAGATTATTTATAGTTCATTTGTATGCATTAGCAATAAAAGTCCATTTGCTTAATTATATGCATTATGTTTCCATTCAATCAATATGTATTGAGATGTACTGACACTTCAAGGGTTTATGATTGGTTCATGGATGGAGTAATGAATAAGATACCCATTATTATAGAGCCTATAGTCTAGTGGGAAATATGGGCAATTAAAACAAGCAATAGTATAGTCTGCAAGAGGGCTTATGAAAAGGTGTTCAGGAACATAAAACAAAAACTCTGAACCCCGACAGAAGGAATTAGGGAATACTTCTAAGAAGTAGAAGCCACTTAATTGAGAGTCTAAATGTTAGGTGAAAATGGAAATGGAGATATCAGTATGGTGCCTTAGGAACCTAAAAGCAATTGAACACAGCTAGCACTTACAGTGAATGTGTATGTCTTTGTATATATAAGAGGAATTTATCATATCTGTGAAAGTAAGGAGGGGTAAGATATGAGACCAGTAATGTATCAGAGCCTAGATAATAAAGAAACCTGCAAACTATGCTCTTAAATTTAGATTCTATTTTTTTAAGGTTTTATTTTTAAGTAATCTCTACACCCAATATGGGTCTCAAACCTACAACCTTGAGATCAAGAGTCACATGCTTCACTTACTGGGCTAGCCAAGCGCCCTGGAGTCTATTCTAAATAAAATAAGAATCAAGGAACAAGTTTTAATTTTAAAAAAATGACATCAGATTTTTGTTTTTAAAGAGTGGTGCAATTCTGCTGTAAAAATTAGCTGGAGGGGACAAGACCAGAATTAATAAGACAAGACAGGGAATTGTTAGAGTACCCAGATGAGAGGTGATGGTGGTTGGGAGTAATATAGTAGCAATGAAAATGAAGAATAAGAATGGCAATACTAGCTAATTATTTGGATTTGAAGATGAAAGAAAATGACGTTTTTATTTCTGACTTTGGAAATGCCAGATGTGAATGTTATTTGCAGAGGTAGAAAACATAGAAGAGTCATTTAGTAAGTGGAGGAGTAAGGAGAAGGTGAAAAGTTCAGTTTGGAACATGTTAAGCTGAGGTGACTGTGAGACATTCAAGAAGAAATATCCAGAAGGCATTTGGATGTAAGAATCTGGGTTAGAGCATGGATATGGGAAGCACCATGACATCAAATGGTGATTGAAGTCATGCAAATTGATTTAATCTTCCAGTGAAGTACATAGAGGAGGTGGAGAAGGTGCCAAAGACACATCTCTGAGATGCCCGAAATAAACTCGAAGGGAATTTAAAGGAAACTCAGATAGCAACCACAAAGACCGGAGGTATGTTAGACAAGCCTATTAACGCAGAATAAATTGATTTAAGAAATAAATTATTAAATTGTTAAATACAGCTATAAGTGAGTAAAAATAAAAAAGCGAAGAATCCATTGGTTTTTGCAACAACAAAGTTATCATTTATAATGAGAACAATTTTATTCATACGATAGAAAGGGAAGCAGATTATCCTGAGTCAAGGAAGGAGTGGAAAGTAAGGGGGTGGAAAGAAAGTGTAAATTATACTTTTGAAAAATACAACCTGAAGAAGAGAACTGTAAAGTATCAAAATGTGTGTGTGTGTGTGTGTATGTGCATGTGTTTGTGTGTGTCTGATATATACATATTTTTAAATAGGAGCTTCCTCAGCTATTTGAATGCCTAAGGAATGAACCTAAGCATAAAGGTAGAATTTAAAATATAGAATGAGAAAGAATAGCTAAATTAGATATTATTTGCCTGAAATGTTGAAATACAATGATTGAAATTAATTTTAGAAAAAGTAATTTCTTTTTACAAAATATATAATGTGAGGTTAAATTCACAGTGACAGTTTTTACACAAAGGGAGGAAAAAAACCTTCGTGTCAGAGGTAATATGCATGAAATACTAGTTGTATCTATCACAGCAGCCGTGAAAAGATGGGAGAGAATACATACATGATTAATGTAGGGAACCAACATCAAAATAAATCCCCCCCCTTCAAAAATCTTACCCACCACCCACAAGCAATACACTTTATTTGCAGACAAATGATTGATCTAGGGAAATAGTAAAGAAAATATAACAGTTTACATAAGTTTTAAGATCTTTTTTCCCCACTTTTTTCTACTCATTGTTAACTACATATAATCTTACAGCAAAATATGTGTCCTTAACCTCACTTCATTCCTCTTCTCCTGATAAAACCTCTTGCTAAAGTCCCATAGAATTTTTCGTACTTTCCTTTAGACTTATTTATACTGTGGTTTTGCCGATAAATAGTGCATTCACCAACCTACAACACAGCAGTCAGTTCAAAATAATTTGTATTTCTTCTTGAATGTAAACAAATGCATATGAAACTTCCAATATGAGGTGAGCAAAAGAAGTAACTTGACAAGCCAGTTATTTCTAAAACTCTAATTGTAAATATAAAAAACAAAATTCAATCAACTGTAATCCTTAGAATTTTTAATCAGTGTATTAATTAGTATGCATATGTGAATACTTGTATCTATTGTCAAGATGTGTTGGATTGTAAAAGGATAAAAACTACAAACATTTGCCATTGTATCGTGAACAAAAATTAGAATATGACTAACTAATGTATTTCATTTCCTATAGTAATCTCAAACTCTACAAGCAGGACCAGACAAAGGAGGAAGTGAGGAAAGACCACATTAAACAAACTTCCCCAATCTACTACACAACATGAAAATAAGTAAAAATAATGAACCCTTTTGGGGCTTGGAATCCTATTTTCCAGAAGTAATCTCTTTTGAAAGCAATGGACACAGAAACACTACCAAAATAGTGCCAAGAAGTTAAATTTCTTCTATGTATTTTTTTTTAAGTTACATAATTTATTTTGTCTTTTCCTGTTGCTTCTTTAAATAATATTTCATAAAATGTGTCAAACTGTTTTTTTAACTGAAGACAAAAGATCTTTTTGGTAATTCCTTCCTTAATAATATTGTTAGACAGTAAAACAGAAGAGTTATAATTCTATCTTTGGATAGAACTGATCTTTATTCATGCTAAATAAATTCTCGCTGTGTGTAAAATTTTGGTAAAGCTACTAGAATCTTAGCTTAATGTTGGCAGGTGTCTTTGAGGTTGACTCTTTTGTAAATAAATAGTTAAATAAATAATTAAATAAAAATTGCTTAAAGGAATGAATGAGCTTTATTAACTAATCCTCACAAAAGTAACTATAGCCTTAGCTTTAATTTTATGAATTAAAAAAAATTAAAAGGGTAAAAAAACCCTGAAAAGGCTCCAAGTTAGTACATGATACTATAACACAGTTAATACTCTAACCCAAGTCTTCTGAAATTGACTTGTGAGCTTTGGTCTTATCAAAACAGCATTTTAACTAAGATCACATGATCTATATACATTACCTCATTTAACTCTGGTAATACTCCATGAGGTATGTTTTATTACCATTTTTTAGTATGAGAAAATTAATACTCAGAGATTATACAACTCAATAAGTGATTGGTCTGGGAATCAAACCCAGCTCTATCAAACTCCAAAAACTACAATTTGGGATGTGTCTGAATAATTTGGATATTTTGTTTCAAGCTAAAAAAATCTTATTATAGGAGGCAACTATCCTATTTATCTTATATTTTGCTATGTTGATAAATCATATTTTACTATCTGATGTTTACTTTTAAATATTAGATTCAATTTATGATCGACTATTTTGGGGTTAAAAGCTCAAGTTCTAGAGATGTAATTTAGAGAAATACGTTAATTTTTATAACTTAATTCTCTATGATTTCTCATCTTTTTTTTAAATGATGAAAATCATATTGAACTAAAAAGAAACCTGAAAAGGGACATTTTGTTGCCAATTGCCATAAGAATGTTGGGGCTGACTTCACAGCTGCTAGCTCCTGACCTCTTAAATTTTGATGTTTTCTCAGCTTTATTTTCTCCCAGGAGAAAAAAATACAAGGCAAGAAAGAGACTTCTAAAAGAGAGCCTATCTTAGAACTTATCGACTGAACAACACCTATATTTGAGCTGAAGTCCAAAAGTTAGGTGAATGCCACATTATTCATTACCCACTCACAACAGTCAAGCCCTTTAGAACCCAACCCTAGGAGAGTGGGTCAGTGTGGGAGGGACCTGAAAAGTGACTCATTTTCTACTGTCCCTTTCTCCAAAGGAAGGCCCTAGTATGTGGATATTCCTTTGTCCAAGGGCAATCACTGGAATTTGAAGAGTGTCTTTGGCACCATATCTTACCACACTGGCTACCCTGACTTCTTCAAAGACACAACATTAGAATAAAGAGAAAACAACTTTAGAAAGAAAGAAAGAAGGAAAAAGAAAGAAAAAAAAGAAAAGAAAGACAAACAGCAAATCTGAATAATTGAGCTCACTGATCTTAATGTTGAACTGTTTAATTTACAGGATTAATGAGATCATTAAAAGAAGAAAAACAACATATTTCAACCTGGGGTGGATAAGGCATAATGCATTTTTCCCTCCCCTTGCTAGCTTGACTTGTAAATTTGATTGTACTTATTATGCCTGCAGAGAAATTTCCTAGGCTTTGTGGATAGGACCTATAAAGAGCTATGGGAAGTATTTGCGCTTCTGAAATGTGCTTGTTGGGTTTCTGGATTTTCAGGGAGAGGTGGAATTCTGAGGATGTTTAAGGGTTTCGAGTACTGCTTGCTTTCATTCTTCTGGCGTAATTTTTTTCTTTTCTTTTCTTTTTTTTTTTTTTCCATACAAGTTGCAATTTCTTTTGAGAAGTTAACTTTAATTTTTTTTTTTTCTTGAGGCTAAATCTTAGTAACATGATACAGGAAGAGTTTGGAAAGCTAATACAGGAAGTAAAAAAGCCTCAATAATTCTGTTAATTTAGTACTCTGAAATAGCTTCCTAGTATTCAAGTATCTTAGTAGGAGAAATAATATAAAACTGTAAGCTCTTAGAAGTCTCCCGATATAAATATTATTGTTTCAAGACCAAGATGGTAAGTTGGGCATACCTATTTTCCTCTCCCCTCAAAGCCCATATGAAATGCTAAGAAATTACATTGAAATGATAACTATCAAGGGATTGATTAAATTATTACTCAACCCTGAGTCCCTTTTCAGGTCCCTCCCACACTGACCCACTCTCCTAGGGTTGGGTTCTAAAGGGCTTGACTCTTGTGGGTAGGTAATTATTTAACCAATTTCATCTTATTAAATTATTATTTCTCAAAGCATTGTCAGAAACTTGGGAGCACCTCCCTGAAGGAGACCTAGAGAAGCATTCACAGAAGAGAAGAGAGTATTGGATTAACAGATTGGCTACTTAAATGAAGGACTGGTTATAGAGCAAATGGGACTACCTATCCCTATTTCATGTGTATCAGTAAGCTAGTTGCAGCATCTGTTTCCAGCATAGCCTTGAGAATTGGTTTCTAAACAAAGAGAGAGATTGTTCTGACTGGTTGGGGAGGGGTAGATTTAAGGAGAATAGGGTTTTGAGGTAATTCTGGATTACCACAAAAAAAGCAGAAAGGAAGGAATAGATAGGAAAGCTCTAACCATTCCCTCCTTACTTTTACAATAAATGACAGCCTGAGCCTGTCTGTCCTTTTCCGAACCAAGGCCAGAAAGGAAAGCCTGCCTCTTGGCAAGATCCATAGATTTACAGAGCCCTGAGTTCAGCTTTCTTATTCAGTCTTCATGTGTGGGTGTGGATGGGGGGTAAATGGGGCATTTATTTGTAATTTATTCAATAAATAAATATTTACTAAGTGTCTAGTACATACTGGACAGTATTCCCTACAGTGGGATTCTTGTAGCAAATAATGCAAAAATCCTGCCCTCATGGACCATCCATTACATTCTAGTAAGGAAATAGGCATTAAACAAATAAACCAAACTGATAACACTCTAAGTTCATATTGCTAAGTGAGAGAAAGAAAAATAAAGGAAGAGAGGGAGCTTATCAATGAAATGGTGTTGCAGTGATGGGGAGTGTGGCCAGGAAGGGTCTCTTGAGGAGGTGATATTGAACAGAAACCTAAAAAAAAAAAAAAAAAAAAAAAAAGAAGGGAAGAGTAGTACAGAGGAAAAACAAGGAAAACAGTTAGTGCAAAAGCTCTGAAGTGAGAGTAAAATCAGTGTGTATATACATGGATCAACAAGGCCAGTGTACAAGCAGTCAGTGCCATGCACAACTGCATTAGAAACTCATGAAAACTTCCTATTCTCATCAACATCATCCCTTATGTATGAATAATTAACCAAGGATCAAGAGATCCTTAACAAACCAAAACTGTGAAATAGAAAGATCAAGATGAAAGAACTTCTAAATCCTGATGGATAAAGGGGTTGTAGAAGGGGAAATAGATTCATAAAGTTTTAAATTTTAATTGCGAGGCAAAGATAACCATAAATTAATAATAGGTAATTATAAAAAAGAGACCAAGATGGAGATCTTAGAAATGAAACTAATGTGGGGCCCTGAAAAACGGTCAAGAAAGAATTCTTGAGATATTTTCAGTATAAAAAGGTGTGTTTGTTATAGTAGGGGCAGGACCTGTGGGCAAGTGCTGTACAAGCTGTATGAAACTAGTGGTTATATGCTTAGTGTTCAGGGGAAGGATTTGTAGGGAGTATTAGATTATAAGTGTCTTCCTCAAATTTATACTTGTAAAACTACTTTTGCAATATTTCTCTGGTGCTTATCATGCAGTTTGATATTAACTATTGGTGAGATGTACAGGCAGTCATGAGACCTTTTAAGAAGGTAACAACCAGTAGGTATTTGATCCTTATTGGAGGCTATACATCAGCCTTCTGGGCTAAAGGTGAACATTTTTGTGCTTCTATCCCTCATCAAAACTATTACCCTATTGCTTTTAACTTTTATACATATAACCCTACTATCTATAGAACTATAAATATTCTTTTTTATGAGGTACAACTAGTGAAATATTCCTAGAAGCTAATCAGAGTGGACTGATCTGAGCCAAAAACATAAAGAGATCAGAATATTCGGCACTGTTTTTCTTCCTGCTGATCTGATAGGTTTTCAGGCACACACCGATCACACACTCATTTAATTAGGACCATGATTAGAAATTAGTTTTTCATATTTAAAAGCCAAAACAAGTTCTTAGTTTTGGTCCAGTGATTCAAATACTATATATGAAAACAAAAGCAACAGTATCCAAATGTAAGTATTCAGACTCACTTTGAGCATTTGAAATTTTAACAAAGTTATCAGAAAAAAAAGTTCTTGGGCACAGTGTGGTTCAGTTGGTTAAGCTCCTTCCTTCAGCTCAGTCTCAGGGTTCTGGGAGGAATCCCACATCAGGCTCTCTGCTCAGTGGGGAGCCTGCTACCTCTCCCTCTCCCCCACTTATGCTCTCTCTCACTTTTTCTCTCTCTCAAATAAATAAATAAAATCTTTTTTTTTAAGAAAAGAAAGAGTGCTCACTTTGGCAGCACATATACTAAGAAAAGAAAGAAAAATTCTCGTTTTTATCTGAAAAGTAATGACTATTCTAGGCGAGTAGGGAGGGTGACAGAAGGGAAGCACCCAGGGCAAATAAAAAATATTGCTAAAGTTAATATCTTGTATTTAAATTACTCTTGAAGACTAGTCCCAGATTTGTCTGCTCATTCATTCTGGAGTGACTTTGCTTTCTTTTACTTTTTTCATTGATTAGCCATATTTTACCTCACCTTCGAAAACTATAGCAAATTTTATTTGGATCCAACTCTTTGATGAAGCTCCCTCCTAGACCACCTGGATTCTTTTCCTTAAGCATGTCACAGTTTGTGATTAAGGTTATGAATTTGTCCATTTTTTAATATGTCATCAGATTAGCACTTATGCATAGGTAGGATAGGCAGGAGCTACTTCTTGGCCATAAAAGGCCACAATGCTGAAATTCTGCCAAAAGAAGTGTGTTCTGTTGGGGGGCCCCTGGGTGGCACAGTTGGCTGGGCATCCAACTCTTGGTTTCAGTTCAGGTCATGATCTCAGAGTAGTGAGATCAAGCCCAGCGTGAGCTCCAGGCTCAGTGAGGAGTCTATTAAATTTTCTCTCTCCCTCTCCCTCTGCCCCTCCCTGTGCTTGCTCATACACGTGCATGCACTCTCTCTCTCTAGAATAAATAAATTTTTAAAAAGAAATGTGTCTTATTGGAATAAACATAATTTCCTCCAGTAAGTTCAATTGAAATGTAAGTACCACCAGATGGTATAATATGTTAAATCTTTCACATCTTGCCACTGTCTAATCAGATTGCTTTCCTTAATAACAGTAAAAACAATTAAAGAATACACATATTTTTAAGGTATTTTTTAGCCCAAGAATATTTAGCAATGGATAACAGATAGGAAAAACTTCGAATTAGTATAAAAATACAAAAAATGGACATATGTATACCTGTGGCAGGCCACCTACCACAAAATTTTCCAAGTGGTAATTTAGTTTCTTACACTGGTCTATAATTTTATCTTCTGGATGTCTTTTGTGCCTAAGAAAACTGCAACTTTTTTTTATATATATATATTTTTTTAAGATTTTATTTATTTGGCAGACAGAGATCAGAAGTAGGCAGAGAGGCAGGCAGAGAGAGAGGAGGAAGTAGGCTCCCTGCTGAGCAGAGAGCCCGATGTGGGGCTCTATCCCAGGACTCTGGGATCATGACCTGAGCCGAAGGCAGAGGCTTTAACCCACTGAGCCACCCAGGCGCCCCCGAAAACTGCAACTTTTTTAAGGGAAAAACTATTGTAAGCCAAATACTGTTTCCATGACAGTACTTAGATGTATAGGAATTCAGAATAATGGTTATTATTTTTAAAATGTTTTGCTCATTTTTACTTTTCTACAATATGACCATTAAATAATGTGAACAATAAGGTATATAATTACTTATAATCAGTATTGCTATAAATTTTATAATAAATTGTCTTTACCATGTGCCTTAGTCCACTCAGGCTGCCATGATAAAATACTACAGACTGGGTGCTTTAAACAACAGAAATTTATTTCTCATAGATCTGGAGGCTGGAAAGCCAAGATCGTGGTGCTAACCAATCCAGTTCCTGGTGAAAACTCTTTTCCTGGTTTATAGACAGCTGCCTTATTGCTTCCTCACATGCCATTTTCACTCTGAGTGTGTGTGTGTATGTGTGTGTGTGTGTGAGAGAGAGAGAGAGAGAGAGAGAGAGAAAGACACAGAGACACAATCAACAGAGTGAAAGAGGGAGAGATTTAACTCCCTCTCTGGTGTCTAGTGTCTTTAAACAAAACAAAACAAAACACTAATGCTATTGGGTCAGAACCTCACCCTTATGAGCTCATTTAACATTAATTACTTCCATAAAGGTCCTATCTCCAAATATTGTCACTTTGCCTATTAGAATTTCAAGACATTATTTTGGAGGGACAAGAAAATGCAGTCCATAACACTATGTAAGTGTTGGATGAGACTTAGGGGATATTAGGATGTTCATTGAATAATGGTTACTAAGCATTGCATCTTAAGGTTTGATAAAGGATACTGCTAAACTTAATATTTCTTTTTTAAAAGATTTATTTATTTGAGAGAAAGAGTACATGCATGTGCAAGTGGGGCAATGGGCAGAGGGAGAGAATCTTCAAGCAGACAACCCACTGAGTGTGGAGCTCAGGTTTGATCTCACAACCCATGAGATCACAGGTTGAAACAAAACAAAAAGTCAGTCACTCAACCTATTGAGCCACCCAGGCACCCACAAAATTAATATTTCTTATTAAAATTATTAACATTTAACAGATGTTTGATGTTGCCATGTCTCTTGGTGTCTTTTGCAAATGGACAAAAACAGGGAGACTACTTTATGGTTACATCTCTCATAATCATTAGCATTTTAAGCAATATTTTGGAGAATGCAATGACTACTCATAAAGTAATGGATCCCAAAAGGGATTCTATTCAAAATATAGGTTCAATAGGATAAGTCTGGTAACTCTTATCTATCTTGGCTAAATATGCAGTCAATTTTTTGTTTGTTTGTTTTGAGAGAGAGAGGGAGAGTGAATGGTGCCGGGCGGACAGAGAGAAGAGGGAGAGAGAATCTTAGGCAGACTCCATGCCAAAGAGAGAGAGAATCTTACACTTGATCTTAGCCAAAAGGCCGAGAAGCGATGAGAGAGAGAATCTTAGGCAGGCTCCATGTCCAGCATGGAAAGGACCCTGAGATCATGGCCTGAGCCAAAATCAAGAGTCCAGTGCTTTACCTACTGAGCCGCTCAGGTGCCCCTTTATCCAGTCAATTTTAACTGAATTTTTCTGTAGGGGTGAGAAAGGAGACATTCTATACCCAAAGACGGAGAGATTTATGGGACACCCATGACAAGAGCACAGACCATAAATTTCACCAACCTCAAACAAGATCAGAAAATTAAATGAGTTAGTGCTATCTCTTTTCCTAGGCAAGAAATAAGATTAAGTCATTTATTCATCACAAGAACTCTAGAGAGTAATTATAATTATCTTTCCCAAATCAAGATGGGGAAATAGAAATTCAGAGAGATTAATTAACTTGGCCATAGTCATACAGCAAATAATTGATAAAAGATTCCAGCTTATTCAAAAATAATATTGAATTTTCTTATTTCATTTCCATCTTTGTTCCACCTCTCATATGGGACTGTTACTATAAATCTCTATTTTATGACATTTTTGGTTTAATTAGATCTAGAATTTGACCATGATTGATTATACTTGAAGAAGTCAAAAGCATTTTCAGAAGCAGTATGCTCAAGGTAATTCTTAAAAGAAGAAGCATTTAAGGAATACACAAGAAGGAAAATGTTCTAGGAAGCAGGAAGAGTTTGTGCTATTTAAAGTCCCTCCAAAAAAAAAAAAATTAAAAAAAAATAAAGTCCCTCCGTTGCACAATTATGATTTAATTTTTAAAAAACTAATTAAAAAAGTTTTCTTAGTCTAATGGATACATAACAATATTCCAGATAAAATGCTAGAAAAATAATTTTAGTATACTTGACATTTTCAAAGTTTTCTCTTTTGTATTTTTTGAAGAGAGGACATAATTTATTTTTATAACAGATAATTTATTCAATATTACTTCTATTCTAACTTTCATTTTTAATTAATTTTATCCATTAGTGATGCTTTTAAAATATTTTGACAAAATTGTTTTGAATGAACTCTTTTTACATGAATGGTAGTGCAAATTCATTAGTTTTATAGACTCCCTGCTGAAATCTCAATGGGATTTTAAAATTTAAGTAAATTATCTTGTTTTGTTGATGAAAAAGACATAATTGAGCTGTTTTTCATGAATTGTATTCAGTGACTATTGAGTTACTTGGGTCCCTCAAATGACACATAAATCTAAATGCTTCCATTTACAATTAATGCCTTAATTAAGCATTGCCAACTGCTGCAGCACTTTACACATGCCCCAATAGGTTAGTATCTTAAATAACTCAATGTTCTTGTGCAAATACAGTTGCTTTTTGCTGCATTTGCTTTCTTTACAGTTCAGACTTGCAAAACTTCAGGTGAAGTCAGGACGATGAGTTTTCAGAAATATTTGGAGTAAATAATTAGGCCAAACACAACCCCTTAAAGATAAACTCTTATAGCTACACAAAAGTCTTTTGAGAAATTGGAAAAGATTTGTTTGGAATCAAGGGTAGAAAGTATAACTCTGAGAACAATAACCACATTCACATTTTCCAAGTATTAAATAATGTAATTAAATATCTACTCAAAGAGGAGTAGGGAATGTGAGCTAATTAATGGTGGTAAATGGAAATATCTGATCATATTTGGATAGAAATTAAGAAATTTGAGTAGAAAGATAAAAAAAACAAAAAGTAAAGCTTAAGTCATATACATATGAAAAGAAATCCTTTACTAATAGAATCAACTTCAAAGTAAAGAAAAATGAATTATCTTCCTATTTCACATATAATGTAAAGTAAAGCTTTTGTAGACATTAATTGGCAGCATGATGTCTGCTATCTCAGATTAATGGTTGACTTGTGGTGATCAGTGATCCATCATATACATATGCGATATTCACATTCAAATGTACTTTTTAAACACATGAGTAAGTTGAAGATAAAAAAAAAACAGACTATTATTTTTAAAAAACTGTTTAAAAAAACTGGTTAATATACAAATACATATTCAAGACACCAGGGCTTAGACCTTCAAACTGAATGTTTTCATCCAGTGACGTTCTTTTTTTAAATTTATTCTTGCACAACCTATGTTCTAACTAGGGCAACAGACACTAAATAATTATGACAAAATGACATAAATGTTTTGATAGAGGTGCCTTTTAGCACAAGGATTTTCATTTAGCTGAGCCTTAAAAGATAAAAATATATTTATCAGCCTTGAAAAGGTGGGAGTAGAGCATTAATAAAAAATATAGAAGTGTGAAAAATGTGGTCTCTTTAGAGAATCACTGGAGTTTAAGTTACATTAGGGAAGATCATTTTGTTATTTATACCTTTGTTAAACCACTGCACAACAAAAATGGAGGGTTTTGATATTGTAAAGCTGATAGGACATGACAGCACAT
The DNA here is from genome assembly GCF_963455335.1 of Martes martes. Lineage (NCBI taxonomy): Eukaryota > Metazoa > Chordata > Mammalia > Carnivora > Mustelidae > Martes > Martes martes. The sequence goes on along the minus strand of NC_137891.1, from coordinate 104,582,158 downwards.
TTTTCATAGTATCAATGAGACATATCCACTAAATAAATTAACATATTCAGTTTGATTCACTCATGTGACAAGTATATGACAAGTATATTTATATCCCAACACATGGGCCAAATAACTAATAATATATAAAATGTGCCCTTGTGCATATATTGTCTATTTCAACACTTGAAGGTAAACCAACTGCAGTCAAGCAACTAGAAGCAAAAACTTTGAGTCTCTAGTAAATCTAGACCCAAGGTACACTACTTAGCTTGCGTAAATGAATTCTGGTGGTGACCCTCAGATTTCTCTTTTAGGTAAATGTTCTATTGACCTGTCGTCATTTTTAAAAAAGATTTTATTTGTTTATTTGACAGAGAGATAGAGGGAGAACTCAAGTAAGCAGAGCAATAAGCAGAGGGAGAGGGAGAAGCAGGCTCTCTGCTGAGAATGGAGCCTGATGTGGGGCTTGATCTTAGGACCCCAGGATCATGACCTGAGCAGAAAGCACATACTTAAACTGACTGAGCCAATCAGGTACCCTGACATCATTTTTAACTAATAATTTACTTCTTTACCATCCTATGTCCTTAACCAGGTTCTGTAGTTCTTTTAACAGAAGCATGAAAGGTGGTCAGGAAAGGAAGAGAGCCTCCATGCAAAGGTAGCAGCTTTCTCTGGGTGAATGGGCAGAACATATGGAATCATCCTTCATTTGGATGCCCTGCTATTCCGGGCAATTTCGAAAAGACTCAAGAACAGAACCCTCCATAACTTCTTAAGTTTGAGGTGATGCAGGAAGAGAATAGTCTGTTTAAAGAACACTTTTCACTTATTTTCTATTCCTTTACCCATGTAAATTTGCAAATTTGCAGTATTGTTATATTTAGGCCCCTGTATAAAATGACTTTGTCAAAAATTCAGAAATGACAGAAGTAAAACTTATGAGTCACCGAAGTAGTAATTAGTAAACGTTTATTGTATACATACCGAAAAGACATTTTGCAAATTGGGAGCATTCAAACCAAAGATGGAATGAGGCTCAGGTGTATATTGTTATAAAGTATTATATATAGTGAGAAAGCAGCGATTGTTTTTTCTTCACAGTGATTAGATTATAATAATGGAATTTTCTTGAATGATGGGGAATTGGTCAGTGACTACCTCATATCAATCTTCAGAAACATCTTAAATTTTCTTTGTCATTTTCAGAGCCATAAGCAAAAAGGGACTCAGGTCAAGTTAGCTCTTCAAAATAAGATAAATTAAGCTTTGTTTGTCTGACTAAATGGTTTTTTTTTCTGTTCCAGAAATTTTCAGAGCTGGTCTCCATTTGTTTTTTATTTTAATACCTTTTAGGCAATACTAAGAGAAACATAAATCAGGGTACCTGGGTGGCTCAGTCTTGGGCTCAGCTCATGATCCCAGGGTCCTAGAATCAAGCCCTACATCAGGGCTTCCTGCTTTGTTCAGCAGGGAGTTTCCTTATCCCTCTCCTTCTGTCCCTCCCCCACTCCACCTCCCCACCCCCTGTTCATGCATGTTCTCTTTCTCTAACAAATAAATAAATTCTTTTTTTTTTAAAGATATTTTTAATTTATTTGACAGAGAGAGAGAGAAAGATCACAAGAAGGCAGAGAGGCAGGCAGGGAGAGAGGGGGAAGCAGGCTCCCTGCTGAGCAGAGAGCCCCATGCGGGGCTCGATCCCAGGAACCTGGGATCATGACCTGAGCCGAAGGCAGAGGCTTTAACCCACTGAGCCACCCAGGTGCCCCACAAATAAATAAATTCTTAAAAAAAAAAAAAAGACAAAAGTCAAAACCCCAGAGTTTGAATGTCTAGAATGGCTTATTGGAATAGTGACTGATTATTATTTTTTTTTTCCCATTCAGAGTCAATGTGTATTTATTGAACCTTTGAACACGGAAGTTTTCAAAATTCTGTACATACATTCTTGCTCTCATGGAGTAGATACTAAAATTCAGAAAATGCCACAAAGTAGGTGGTCTACCAAGTTCATAATGGCATCCAGAGACATAAATGCAAGCAGTTCGGGATGCCTGGGTGGCTCAGTGGGTTGGGCCCCTGCCTTCGGCTCAGGTCATGATCTCAGGGTCCTGGGATCGAGCCCTGCATTGGGCTCTCTGTTCTGGGGGGGAGTCTTCTTCCCTCTCTCTCTCTGCCTGCCTCTCTGCCTACTTGTGATCTCTCTCTCTGTCAAATAATAATAATAATAAAAAAGAAAAAAGTTTAAAAAAATGCAAGCCTTTCACTTCACTTCTCTGACAAAGGTCTCTCTCTGGAGGACTTCCTCAAAAGTTTTGACTGGATACTGTGCATTGTGGTAAACTTCCAAAAATATAAAAGCCACTTCCTATCTTACACCGGCTTAATTTATTCTTATATCTTAGAAAAAGCAGGATTTGTCACCAGGGTAAAATTTGTCCTTTAACAAGTGGATGCAAACTTCTCTATAATGGTGACTCTAGTGTTACAGGAATCTGAGCTTCTTGGCATTGTTAATGCCTTAGCCTGCTATCATATCAGTCTTTCAAAATCTTGGATGAACTGCTTATTTTGCAGTCTTCACCACTGTTGTAATTCCTCTTCTACTTCTTCTTCTTCCTCTTCTTCTGCTTTTTAGTGTTCAACAATTCAGTAATTGCATATAATACCCAGTGTTCATCACAATAGATGCCCTCCTTAGTACCCATCACCCAGTTTCCCCATCCCAATACCCCTCTCCCATTTGTAACCCTCCATTTATTTCCCGGAGTCCAGAGTCTCTCATGGTTTGTCTCCCTCTCTGATTTCTTCCCAGTTTTCCCTCCTTTCCCCTGTGGTCCCTGAGCTATTCCTTATGTTCCACATATGAATGAAACCATAGAATAATTGTCTTTCTCTGCTTGACTTGTTTCACTCAGCATAATCCCCTCCAGTTCCATCCAAGTTGATGCAAACGATGGGTATTCATCCTTTCCAATGGCTGAGTAATATTCCATTGTATGTCTGGACCACATCTTCCTTATCCACTCATCTGTTGAAGGGCATCTCAGCTCCTTTCTCAGTTTGGCTATTGTGGACATTGCTGCTATGAACAGTGGGGTGCATGTGCCCCTTCTTTTCATTATATCTGTATCTTTGGGGTAGTTAACTAGTAGTTCAATTGCTAGATTGTAAGGTAGCTCTATTTTTAACATCTTGAGGAATCTCCATACTGTTTTCCAGAGTGGATGTATTACTCTTCTTAAGGTAGGGATAGCACAAAATAGCTGTTCAATAAGTATGTGTTTAACTAATTTAAGGGAACTATTATAAATAATGTATCACTATTATAAAACTTCATCAATAATACTTATGCTGGTGAAAGATAATGATTAATATAAATGTTCACTAAACAGACTCTCACACAGCCACTAAAAAAACTGTATATATATGTACATATATAATAATATACACATATTATGTGTGCATATATATGTGTATAATGATATATATGATACTTTAATATAATTTTTACTGAAATATCAATATATGAATTATATAGAAAATATTATACCAAGAACTTCAATTTTTTATTATTATTACATTCAATTAGCCAACATATAATACATCATTAATTTTTGATGTAGTGTTCAGTGATTCATTAGTTGTGTATAACACCCAGTGTTACACTCATATGCTTATCACAACACAGCACTTCAATTTTTTAAAGCTTAGTCATAAAGTTAAAGGTTAAAAAAAGCTATACTATTACTGATAATCTTTGGGTAGTGAGATGATAGAAGACATTGTTTTATTTTTTCATTCCTTTATTCTGCATTTAGCAATTTTTCTTTAATATCTATATATTTTATAAAGTGGAAACATAAAAATAATTTTTTTCTTGTAATGACAACATATGTCATACTTATCTATTTTGCAGCCTGGTGTTACTAACTTACTAACAACAATTTATTTAACATTCCAGTAACTTAGGTTAAAAAAATAGAAATACAGGAGGAAGGAAAAAATAAAAGCGGTAGGGAAGGCCTTTGCAATGTCTGAGTATTACTGTCTCACTTATAACAAAATCAAATACTTTTCAAATACTCAGCTAATTAACAAATTTGAATAGTGTTTTCAGAAACATAAAAATACGGAAAAGAAATAATTCCTTATAAACTATGCTCCGTATGATATTACTTTCTTACACTCAAAATGTTCACAATGTTTTCACTTTCTCTCATTGCTTTTGTAAATTTGATATTGTGCCAAGAGGAACATCTTCCAGCTGAACAAATAGATTTCTTCTTAGTTCAATGGAGCATTGAAATGTACACTGCAAATAATTTGAAAATAATATACAGTTTTGGCCCAAACACTAAATAAAGGTTTTTTTCTTTGAACACTTGCCAGTTCCCCTCTACCTGGTTAATCACTTTTTGAAAGATGTACGACTTCATTAATGGTTTCCCATTGCTTTCAGTACACATAACTCAAGGAAAGAGTAATTTGATTTTTGAATTTTTTGGCTAGTATGTAAAGAAACTAAATTATGGGTGGGTCTTGCACTCCATATCATTCTGGAATGGGAAATCACTGAGGTATGTAATCACTAGTATCTCCTATTTCAACCTTAAACCTCAAAATGGTTGTATTCGGTAATATATAATCTTTCACGTCGTCTAAGAAACAGGTCTAGCTAAAAAAAAAAAAAAAAAAAAAAAAAAAAAAAAAAAAAAGTTTGCCAAAAGTACATCTGGAAACAACGTTAAAGACATGGATTTCTATGTACAGAATCTTATAGGAGAGGTAAATTTCTAAATAAAAATGCATACCTTCAGCCTACTGTTGTTTCACTTAAGAATCAATTTTAACTTTTCAATGTTCAGTAACAGTTTAGTATCAATCGTAACTTTGCGGGCCACAAATACTGCCATTGTATACTGGAGTTAATTACAGTGATGGATTTTGGATTTCATTTCTTGGTATCATCTAGTTAAGAAAGACTAAATTCAAAATGTCAGTTTATGGAAATTGTGTACATAACAGACTGAGGTTTCTTGGTATGTTCCTACTGTAGCCAGTTGAAATGCTTCCATTCCCCCCCTTGAGTGTAATAAGAGAACGCTTTTTGGGCTTTGAGGCTGCAAACGCAAACCTCTTCAGTTGTATCTTTAAAAACAACTATCAAATAACTCTTTGGTATGCTCCGTTTTTTTCTCTTCTAGTCAGAAATTGTCCTTTCTTATATCTTTTTATTTAGTTTGGCCTTCAGCCCAATATCTGTCTCCTCAGCTGGTACCAATTTGACTCGTAGGTGCTCCAGAACAGTGTGTGCTTCGATAAGCCAGCTGGCCCCAGAAATCTGATTTTGACGATTACTGACACAATCAGTTGCTGCTTGTCTCATTCCAAATGCATAGGCTCTCCCACACCTGGCATATACGTATTGTTGTTACTTTATTTTATTTTCTGGAGGGCATTCTCTTCTGATTATGGAAAGAGAGAAATCCCCCAAAATCTCAATCTGTGATGATCCAAAACATAAAACTCTGTCCTGGTTGCCAAACAAAATAAAACCAAGCAAAGAGTTGTGACAGAATCTGAATAAAGCAAAGAAGTTCACTTACCAGTTAAGACTTACGTTCACTTCCGTGTGCCACCTTGCTATCAGACAGAATGAGGTCTCCTTCCTCCAAAGGCTTTTCCTATTCAATCAGCTCCATACATGATACTCTCTTGCCTTTAATTTCTCTCTCAATTGTAATTATCCCTGTAATGTTAGTATTTGGCTATTCTTAAATGATGTCCATTAAATAAGAAAAAGAAAACTTACTTGATGCCATATCTCCATCTAAATTATAGAATCTCTTCCTTCTTAATCACAATTCAGCTGTATAAAGCATGGCTCATACTCATTCCACTGAATTATCTTCAAATAACCTCTCAGTCCTCAGGTTGGAATGCCTTCAGCTGCAAATAAAGAAGAGAAGTTGCTCAAACAGAAAGTGTTTTTATTAGCTCATCTAAACCAAGTCCAAATTTGAATGATTCTAGAATTAGCAAATCCAGTAACTTAGTGAAATCAGGGCTTTGGTTCCATGTCTTTGTGATTGTCCTTGCTTTTGCTTAATGGTCAAAAGAGTCTGTCTGCAGTTCCAAGTATCAGGTGCCTATAAATCAATGTTCAAACAGGAAAGAAGGGCAGGAATTCTCCATAAGAATTTCTTTACTTTTATCAAGAGAATCCCTCCCAGAAGGCCCCAGGACATTTACCATTACACTTAATTGATAAAAACTTGGTTATGTATTTCACCCGAAACCCATAAGGTTTAAGATAACTTCAATCTTTTCAGTAAAATTAAGTGGCTGATATTTTCACTTAAATGTCCTAAAAGACCTTCCAATTTAACGTATACAAAAATCAAACTCATTTTACACTTTGATCTTTCTCTCTGAATTCCCTACCTCAATGAATGACACTTGCATAGATTAATTTCTTGAGATAAAAATCTGTACCCCACCACCAACATTCAATTAGACCCAAAATTGTACATCCTGTGCTTAGTATTTCTTCAGTTTATCTGCTTCTTTCCATCCTAACAACATTAATTTGGTTTAGGCAAGTGTCATGTCTTGGATCACTATAGTTTACTAAACTGATTTCCTGCTTATCATTTTGTCCCTTCCTATACATTCTCCTTATCCCTTCAAGAATTCTCTTAAAAAAACAAAGTGTAAAGTCATTCAGTAGATACTGGCAACCTTAAAATTAAGTTCAAACCTTAGTGTATCTGCAGTTCTTTGTAATTTAAGCATTGCCAGTGTCTCCAGCTTCATCATTTTCCCAAAGTGGCTCCAATTACATACACTAAATTATCTGCAATTCTTCAGTGCCCCACTCTCTCTCAACTATGGTTCTTCACAAATTGTAGCTTCTTTGTAGAGAATGGTTTTCCAGATTCCAATCCCAATCCCACCCCATTAGACCTGGCTAACTCCTCCTTCCAGACTCAGCTCAGAAGATTTTCTAAGATCCCCCATTTTTTTCCCAGTCTAGTGTAGGTACCTATTCTCTGTGCATTCACTATCATAACAATTCATATTTTGCATTGTCATTATCTACTTTCTCATCATTTTTGCTTATTGACCCTAATAAGTTCTTGAGGAAAGTGCTGTCATATCCTGGACTGAACCAAGACAGTGCCTTCAGTATAAAGAGTACTCAATAAAAGTTTTTGAATACATTGTGTGACTATGCCAAGTTTTTTGATGCAAAATCAAAATCATGTATAAGACATATCACAAAAACAAAAATTAAGTTGCAGTAAATTATATACTATATTGAAAATAATAAAATTGGCACTTTTAGGAAAGTCTGGAGTATGTAAACAAAGCTATACTATAATAAATCATATTGGAGTTACTTCTACCATATTCCTAACTTTTCCATTCTAAAACTAAACCCACTAAATTTAATTAATTTTTAAGCTTTATTTCACTTTAATTTGTTATTCGTTTTACATTATTTTTACTTTTTGGTTCTATGGTTCAGCCCACTCTTATTTGTCAAGTAAATACCTTCACCAAAATTTTGTAATCCGACTTAGTATTAATTGGTTAGGCTCAGACCCAAGCCTGGGGACCATGATAAACAATTCAATAGATTGAAAAAGCAATACAAGAAGAGTCAGCATAAAAAACCCCTCGAAGGAAAAATGGGTAACACTCTACATCATGGTAAAATTCTTTAGCATAAAAAAGGGATTAGGGTATCTTTTATATACAAATTTACTGAGGATTTTAAGTAAGCATTTACATTGAAAAAATAATTACTTTAACTAGATTTATGTTCCAAATGGCTCTTTTTTGATGGTTGTAAGAGAAAAGAATTTTCATTAGTTAATTAACAAACATAAATTAGTTGCCTAGAATGATCCAAGCAGTATGTTAAATGGTACAAAATAGTCTAGCTGGGAGAAAAATAAATATAAACATAAAATAAACACACAGGAAGATAAATATTTACAATGTTATATAATAGTAGTACTGGTACTGGAATCATATGTTGCTACCAATGGAAACACAGAAAACCTTAGCTTCATTAATAATCCATTGTGGGTCTGTTATTTTTAAAAAATGTATTTGACATTAGTATTATTCTTCAAATAATGAATTCCACAAGTTTACTAGTCACTATATAAATTATTTAAATTTAAATTATCCTAAACTTTCTTTTCTGGAACTTTGAACTACCTATGCCAATAATATTTGTTGCCATATCAAGTCTCAATTATGTACCAGGCAAAGTACTTAATTCTCCAACGTGTATGGTCTAACTTAATGGTTAAACTCATTCTGGGAGAAAGTTATTGTCCTTCTTATTTTACATGTAAGAAACCAAGCCTCTGTGAGATTAAAATTAACAGTTAAGGGAGCTTCAAATTGCAAGTATCAGAGCCCCCAAATGAAAATTATTAAGACGGAAAACATTCCCAGTTTATTTGTAGTCTCTGCCTTCATTGAGCCGCAGGATACTGTGTTAGCTTTGGAATTTACATCTTCTCTTTTCAGCTCAATGGGTAATTTGAAAGCCTGGGTAGACAAAACTCTATATAATCTTCTATTTTCTGCCACAACTCTATGGAAGCAATTGTCCCCTTATGATGCAGAAAGTATATCACATGAGGTTCTTGATTATTACCTGCCACCTTGCCTCTGATTGTTAGTTTGTGTAGCATTTCCACCATGCAAGACCTCGGACTTCTAGTCCTTCAAATATCATAAATAGCAAGCTCTAAAAGCAAAATTGGCTTTTTGTAGAAAAATTATATTTTCTTTTTTCCCTGCCTCCAGATAGGCCAGATAGCTTTTCGATTTCTTATAGGTCTTTTACTAAATACAAAAGGTGACCAACATACTCCAGCATCCTAAATTTTTTCTACCAAGAAAAAAAAATCCTGTATTCTGCAGCCTTAATAGACTCATTGTTTAAATTCCACGATCTAATAACATAATATTCTAATTAGCGATCTTACTACCAAGAATAAAAATTATGAGTCTTCCAGTCTAGGATACAAGGCACCTCACCACTATATATAATGTTTCTACTCATCCAGTTTCAAAATTTTAGAATATATTACTTTTAACATTCCCACATTCTGATAGCACAATCTAGGTCAGTGAGAGTTATTTACTATAAACACTAAAGTATAAGTACATGTATAAAAACCATCCCCAAATGGCCTAAGTAAAAAATGAATTTATTGGCTCATATAACTGAGAATTCTTGAAATAGGGCCTATCTTTGGCAGAGGTGAACACAGGGCACAATGTCATCAGGACTCAACTTGTACAACTTCTGTCAGCAACACCTTCTCTAATGAACTTCAATTTTAGGCTATAGGTGTCAGTGAGGTAGGTAGCTCCTGCAGAGCCGGGATCTCTCTTGAGTAACTCACGGTGACAGAGCACCACTTCTGCTCTAGCAGTTCTCTGCCTCTTACTTGCTCTGGTCATGTTTCATACCCATGCCTGAGCTAAGCATTGTGATCTGAAGCAATAAGATCCACCAGTTAACCCTGGAAAAGTTCTCAAACTCCAACTCTTGAGTCAAGGATAAGGCCCAATCGAAACATATGGAAGGAGATTGTAGGAGAGATAAGAGACCAAAGTAAAGTTAGGGACTTTGACTGGAAAAGGGAGAAGGGAGGTAGAAGTTCAATTAACCCAGGGTCACTACACTAAGACTGGAGAGCTAGCATGTGATTAGAACAGAGTTTAAGCCTGCCTAAGTTTCACTTAGAAAAAAGCATTCTGTATCCCTAAATCCCATATTAAGGGCTTCTATAATTAAATCATTATCTAATTACTGATATCATTATTATTTTATATATAATGTTTTTTTTTCAGTTCATCTTTGTGCTTGTCAATTTCAAGAAATAAGGCCTTCTTAAGTATTACCATACCTTAATCTAAAAGGTACAATCTAAAGAGACTGCAAGTGAATGCCATGTTTCCACAATGCCAAAGTAATAAAATTTATCAAAGTAAAAATACATGTTTATCTGGCATAAAGTTCCAAAGAAGTTGGACCAAAGAAGCAGTAATAGAAAGGAAGCAAACTAGTGGTAATCGTCTGAAAAAAGAGTGGAAGCAATATGACTATTACACCACACAATGAGCACAGGCATGAAAAGTGTCCAAATTACACATGTTCTGGAGAATTTAGGACCAAAGCCTACACTGAAATTTAGTGGGACAACAATAATGAGAATTTTTTCAAAGTACAAATAGAAATGAGGAAGTGCAAAGTAAAAGTTTGATGAGCTTTTAAATTCAACTGTTTCAATGTTTGCAAAGGTAAGGCTGGTGGCATGTAAGAAGCTTGAGGATGGAATATAGGTCATTGTTGTAATTTGAAAAGTATATGCACTGTAACCACTTTAATCAACACATCTAACAATTCTTTAGGGGAAAAGAAAAAGCCCTTAATTGGCATCAATTCTCTATTAGGATGGGAAAATATCTTGAAATTAAATTAAACTTAGAATGATTTTGGACACACTCACTGCTCATATGGAGAGTTTGGGAAAAGTTTGAAGCTCTAAAAATTGGTAAAGTGTTCTGAAATCCATTTAAGCTCTATCAAAATCTCCTTGTTTGATGGGACTCAAGAATTAACTAAATAAGCTACATTCCCACCGAGAGACATTTTCTAAATCCCTAGGCAGAAAAAAAAACTAGTCTTTATATAAGCATCTGCAGTTTTCAGGGCATCTACCTGTAAGATCTTCCAATTGCCAGATGGTATCTTTTATTGTGGGGAAATTTTCTAATTTATGATATTTTTCCTACTTTAATCAAAGCATTTTGTGTGTGTTTGTGTGTGTGTGTGTGTGTATATACCCCGAAGTTTTTTTGTTTATTTATTTATTTATTTGAGAGACAGAGAGAGAGAATGTTAGCACAAGCTCAGGTGGAGGGGCAGAAGGAGAGGGAAAATCTTAAGCAGGCTCCAGTCTTAGCATGGAGCCAGACACAGGGCTCCAGCTGATGACCCTAAGATCATGAGCTGAGCTGAAATCAAGAATCGGTTGCTTACTGACTGAGTCACTCAGGCACCCCTGTATTTATATTTTAAATATATTAGCTTTGTGTGAAAGAAATGAAATTTTCTAAGATTCATTTTAAGATTGGCCTTATAATTTCCTCCTAGCATCTGAAAAACTTCATATATTTCTTTTTAATATACTTAAATAATTTAAAATTACCTTTACTAAGCACCATTTTAATAAGCAACATGTTATAAAGACAATGATAAATTACTTTAAAAGGGGTCGGATTGTTCTCTAGCTTTGTATCCCCCACCAGATGGCTCCTCTAACACCTAACAACACAGAGCTGTACACACAGTGACTGCTAAGTTAATTTTTATGAGATACAATTTAGTGATTCAACACAAATGGAAAAACAATATATGCCTCCAGCTTTTGCCTTTGTTGTTTGAAGTCATAAGGTGGGCCATAGCATTTAGTACAAATAACATAGTAACATTGTATGGTTACATATAATGTAGTAAAATAAGTACAACAAAGTGATACACTAAGTGTAATTATTTCAACAAAAACCCACAAAGCTTCTGTCATGTGTCAGACAGTATGCTAAGAACTGGGAATATATTAGTAAACAAAGCAAAAAGTGTGTACTCAGGATGTGATGGGCTAAGAGATGAGCAATCTTTCTTTTTTTTTAAAGATTTTATTTATTTATTTGACACAGAGAGAGAGGGAAAGAGGTAGTGAGAGAGGGAATACAAGCAGGGGCAGAGGGAGAGGGAGAAGCAGGCTTCCCATTGAGCAGGGAGCCTGATGCAGGGCTCAATCCCAGGACCCCAGTATCACAACCTGAGACAAAGGCAGACGCTTAATGACTGAGCCACCCAGGCGCCCTGAGATGAGCAATTTCTTAATATAGTGTGTTAGATGTTAGACTTTTTGTCTAACATCTATTTGTCTAATTTCTTGTTAAATCTGGGTTTTTTAATAAGAAAAGAAACCCAGTATAGATTTCTATTGTTTACCTGAATGGCTCAATTTAGAATAGGTTTCCATTTGTTTGAAATAGTAATCTTGAGAATAGAATATTTCCCCTAATCTAAAAGAAGTTTCCATATATTTATTATAATATTACCTGTACTGTGAAACAATTACAAAAAAAGGTAGCGTAATCATAATAATCACTCCTTCATTTAACTAATAGACATTAGTATTGTTATGTGCATTAAGGCTGTTTTTCTTGTACCTCTTTTCATATTGTTGTTGTTACTTTAGGACACCTACATGACTTTCTGGAACCTGGGTAAATTTTTGACTTATATATTATAATTTCTTACACATTTTATTGGGTAATTGGCATAGAGCAGAATATTGTCTTATATTTTGCTACAGCTAATCCAGGAAATGTGAAGTGAATAGGATTGTAGTTTACTGAAAAGAGCCCTGGATCAGAAGTCAAAATTCTGTGTTTAAGATTTACCAGACTGCTTCCTTTAGCCTTACAATATCACTTTATTGCAGTTTTACATGGATTCTTAGGTTTTGTTGTTTATTACATTTATCCGGTATCTTTCTATCAAAAGAAACTAACCTTTTACAACATGAAATATAAATAATAGCAATGTTTTTTAATTGCCAATAGGATTATGGCAAGGAATAAAAATGGAATAGGTCACATCTTGAAAGTTACTGTGCCACATTTTTTATTGGACACAGTCTATTCCAGGAACCAAAAGAGGGAAAAAAAAAAAAGCCACACTTTTTTCGATGTGCTTCCCTCTTAACTATATTGCTAATATTCTCTGGGAGAAGACAAGTCCAACATTGAGAAGTCAATGTCTTAGAACCCACTGTTCTTCCACAACTTTCTTTTCTCCTGGGAGTGTTATGGGTTGTTGGGGGAAAAGACTAACCATTTGGAACTTTCTACACATAAGCTGTTTATTCATTCATTCTGCAAATATTTGTTGAGCATCTTCTATATGCTCACATCCTAGTCAGGGAATACAAAGATGAATAAGTCACAGTTCTTGCTGTCAAGTATCTCACAGTCTAACAGCAAAAATAAAGTTTATAAAACAATTATTTTTGAGGGGTTTTTTTAATTACTGTCTAGAATACTAGAATAGCACTGCTCTAGAGACTGTCAGTACAGAAAGGTCAATCTATTAGAACTAGGGGCATGGAAAGTCTATGAAGAGAACAGTAAGAATAAGTAATACACACACACACACACACCCCCTACAATACCATTAAGCTTACACTCAGTATGAACATAAATTCAGGAAACAGAAAATACACTGAGGAGGAGAAGCTCATGTTCATCAAATTTTTATTTAAGGCATCTGAATAGCTTGGAACTATTCTAAAAAATATGTGGCTTATGAAAAATTAAATAAAATATACAAGTATAATTAAATAGTGATGAACTAATAGTTCTCTTTATAATAGATTTTGAAAATGTATTAGAAAATTTTTGTATGGTGGCTTCAGAAATATTTAAAAAATTAAGTATATCACTAAAATGCCTAAATAATTGAACCAAAAACTATTTCCCTTAACTCCATTTTGTTGGTTTAGATCTCAGAATTCTGGTAACTTTTACATCAGTGAGTTATCCATATTTTTTACTCTCCATTACCTTGAATAAGGTTCTAATAGACAGCTCAGGTAGGTGTTGGCTGATGATTGCAGAAAATATTTTTGTCTGTGTATTTGTTTGGGGGAGAAGAGGTTCAATACTTCTCAGAGAATCAACAAATCAGCTGCTTGGTAATTTTAATCCTGAACTTTTGGAAAGGATCACTACTTTCTTACAATGGTTTCAGTAAAGATTTCTTCCTAAGATTCTAGCCAACAATACTCCTCAGTCAGGTATGCTGGACATTGCTGTGAATACTGGGAAATAAACCAAAAAGAATAAATTATAACCTTAAATTGTAAGCCAAGATACACACCACTGTAAAATACTGCTCTGTAATGTTTGGCTCATGTAAAGAAGGTGTACCCTTTCAATTCACTGGAAATATGGCTGTACCACATTTTTAGGTCATTTTCTGATTAATCCCCATTTCCAGGTGAGGAATAATACAATTATGGTGGTTATCTTAGTACCTGCTTTTTCTTGTCCCTCTCCCTAACTGTTCTCTTTCACCTATTTTTGATATCTTATACCTAGGTTTTTAACCTGAGTCCCCTCCTTCTTAATCCTTGAACTTCTGTGTTGCCCTGTTTAGCTTAGGAAAAGGTAGTCTATTATCTTCAGTTTGTTTCCCTAGAATCACATCCTGAGAGGATTCCACGGGAGTGTGTGTATGCGCGCCGGGGTTGCGGGGGCGGGGGGGGAGGGGGGGGGTTGGGGTCTGCTAGAGGAAGGAAAGGGAAGGAGTCCATGTAAAGGTGCAATACTAAGCTAGTCCTGTGGAAGGTACCTTTTACTCAATATTTCAAGAAAACTCTGGAAACAGCATACATCAATCATACCTCAGAGCTGTCCTTGCCAAAGGATGGGAGAATTAAGACCTACTACTTGCCAGTCCTTTTAAGGGCTGCCCCCAGGGGGCGATAATTCCTAGGCATTTCTGGTTCTCAGGCCTCATAGGCTGAGTTGGTTTCAAATAGCCTGAGGAAAGTCCTCCAAAAAAGGTAAGTGGGAGGTAAGGCCACTGGGAGCCTGTGTACACAAAAGCAGCAAAGGGATACAAGAGGACATGGATGGAGTATTGACAGTGTCTGCCTCATACAAGTAATCACTGTCAAGTATTTAAAAAATATACTTTTTACAAAAAAAGTATCTGGCATTTGTCACTGATTAAGTCTTATTTGGTACTGTATTTATGTTTTTGGTTGTGTTAGAACTCTTCTGATTTAAGACAATGAAACAGAGGGCCAAAATAAGCCAGATTAGCCAAGTAAAGTGTAATTTGTCAGTTTGTATAGTTACAAACATTGTATTAGCTAAAGATAGAGTTTTGCCTTATGACCCAGAGGAATTAGGGGACATTAATCAGTATTACCTTTCTCTCTCATCTCTACCTTTCTTTGTATGCTAAATTCACCTTCTTCCATATATGAGGCAGCATTGCCTCTGTCAACTCTTGATTTCACCCCTCACAATTTCACCCTTTTTCCTCATGGTTCTCATTTTAAACTGCAGGGAAGGAAAGAATCTAATTAGCCAGGTTTGATCAAAGAATTTACTGGCTCTAGAATTACTGTGGCCGGAGAATGAGTTATTATATTTGTCCAGCATAGAACACGCAACCATCTTAGAAAGATCCTTGTGGCCAGGAAGATGAGATCATGAAAGATTATGGCAGCTCTGATTTGGAAAATATGTAAGAGAGGGCAAAGAACAATTCCCCCAAAGAAAATAGGTCTCGGAAAACACAAGCTGAGCAAAGCAAAAATACATTTCAATATCACATGAGCATCGGTTTCCTCATTAATAACATAAAGTTTAAAATATTTGTTTCGGGCGCCTGGGTGGCTCAGTAGGTTGAAGCCTCTGCCTTCGGCTCAGGGCATGATCCCAGGGTTCTGGGATCGAGCCCCGCATTGCTTCGGGCTCTCTGCTCAGCAGGGAGCCGGCTTCCCCCCTTTCTCTCTCTGCCTGCCTCTCTGCCTACTTGTGATCTCTGTCTGTCAAATAAATAAATAAATAAATAGAATCTTAAAAAAAAATTTGTTACATTTATTTCACAAAATTATTCTAAAAATTTATAAAGTTATATTTATAACTTAAATAATTTAATTTAGTAATTTAAAAAGTTACAAAGTTATAAAGTTTCATTAGTGAGGGTTATGTGACACATAGAATATTGAAACTTCTCTTATACCTGTTCATCTAAAATATGTTTTTATATTACTGATAAGTACAAAAAGGTGAAGTAAGAATCAAGCAAGACCCTAAAGTTTTCCATAGCAATAACCCTGAATGCGTCTTTCTGCCTCCAGTGTTTCATTCAGCTATCTCCCAGTCAGACTAACTTTTCTAAAACAATCTCAGCAGCATATCATTTTTTCTTAAGAAAAAAATATACTGTTTCTCTAAAATTTCAATAGCATAATGTTCATTTACTGATTAAATTTTAGAGCTTTGGAGAAGCTTAAAGAGTTTGCACTGAATTCAAATCAACCTTGGATAACTTTTTTTTTTCCTTTTTTAAAGATATATTTATTTTATTTTAGAGAGAGAGAGAGAGAGAGAGAGATCGGTGAGTGGGGTGAGGAGTTGAGGGAGAGAAGCAAACTCCCTGCTGAGCATGGAGCTGAGGTAGAGCTCAAGATGGGGCTCCAGGGAGGCTCTAGTGGGACTCCAATCTCACGACCCTGAGATCACGACCTGAGCTG
Organism: Martes martes; assembly: GCF_963455335.1. Classification (NCBI taxonomy): domain Eukaryota; kingdom Metazoa; phylum Chordata; class Mammalia; order Carnivora; family Mustelidae; genus Martes; species Martes martes. The sequence continues at coordinate 104,565,785 of NC_137891.1, read as the reverse complement.
AAATCAAGAGTCAGTCAGTCCCCTAACCGACTGTGGCACCCAGGTGCCCCAGTTTTGGATAACTTTTGCTCACAAATAGGGCTAACTATTAATAAGCAGAAAATAAAAGTTAAGACCAAATTCCTGGATGCTAGATAAATATTGTAGAAAGATCAGTGCTCTTTATGTTACAGCGCTGAGGAACAAAATAAAAATTTTGAATAATCATAGAAACATAAGTGAGAAACAAAATGAAATAAAATATGATGTATATGAGTAAAATATTGGAAAACTGAAGGCTGGAAGATCAATCAGGAGACCAGAGCAACTATCTAGGCAAAAATTAATAATAACCCAATTTTGAATGGTGGCAGTGAAAACGGAAAGAAAAGTGCAGATGCAAAAGACATTATGAAAGATAAATTCACAGAACCTGATGACTTAGCCAAGGAAGAGGGATATGTAAAAACTATTTTGAGGTTTTGGGTCTGGGACAATAGTGATACATAATACATAAGAAAACCAAAAAGAGGAGTAAATTTGTTGAAGTTTCTTAAGAAGGAATTTTGTATTCCATTTTCAACACATTAAATATTCTTCAACTGGGCATCTGTTGTTCTGGCCATTCACTATTCACTACTTATCTGTTAACAGCATATACATTTTTCTTTGTTCCTTCATCCTCAGTTGACCCCTCCTCCAGCTACAGAATGAACCATCAATCTTCCAGTGAAATCATTTAATTTCCCTAGATCCAGTGATTGATTCAGGGGCACACATGACCCAGTTGGAGGCAATTTTACAAAATGAGATTTTGCTGTAACAGTTGGGAGAGAAACAAGTGCTTTTTCCACTGGCTTCCCAGAGGTTAGCATGGTATGACTGGTGAAAATGAAGGCAAGCCAAAAAAAGGCAACGCCAAAAATGGAGTGAGCCTGGATTCTAAGGACATCATTTGAACAGTTTTTTGAAGACTTTATTTATTTATTTATTTGAGAGAGACAGAGTGCATGCACAAGCATGGGGAGGGGTAGAGGGAGAAGGAGAGAGGGAGAGAGAATCCCACAGTGCAGAGCCTAACGCAGGGCTGGATCCCCGGACTAGGACGTGGAGATCATGACCTGAGCCAAAACTGAGTCTCATGCCTTAACTAACTGAGCCACCGAGGCCCCCCTCATTTGAAGTCTCCTACATTTTCAGTACATGAGACAACAAATTCCATTTGACCTTAAACATGTTAGGCAGAGACTCTTGTCTGACAGTAAGAAAGCATGACAATTTTTCTATAAAAGCAATATGCAAAAATAGAACTCCTTACCTTAAAAACAAATTGAGAAGAGAGGACGAGGAAGGAAAGAAAATAAAAGCTTCCTGGAAAACTATATCTTATCTTTTATGGGAAGCAAAAATACACATTTGCCCCTTTTTAAAGGTAAATATCTGTAGTGTTTTGTTTTGTTTTGTTTTTCCGTCTTTTCTCATCCAAGTACATGTCATAGTCCTGTGGACATGTGCATTTGCTAAACCATGTCATTACATTTATTTTATATTGCAATCTCCCTCAAATCCATAAGCAAGTCCTTTGACATGTGTTCTTTCATAAACCCACAAATTACTACTGGAGGGGTAATAGTATATTCCCTCTTTGGAGTTTTGCTATTTCCAAAGAGTGCCATGTCTTCATTTTACCCTGTCTTTTCCATTAGAATTCCAGAGAACAAAACCCCAAAATCAAGAGTAAGAAGATGAATGCTTGAGTAACTGGCATCATCAGCACATGTGGTATGCTTCATTTGATACTTTCTTTAAAAAGTAAAACCAAAGTCTACATTTTTTACTAAAATGAGTAGTTCTTGTCTTTCCAGGAGATGATTTGTTCTTTTACTTTTATAGACTACTGTTACTCTTTTAATAAATTATTTTTCTTAAGTAAGTAAATAATTTGCTTGCAAAATATATTACCATAATTAAATTAATTTAACACTTAATTATAATTAAACATTATAGTAAATACTCATATATCATAGTAAATATATTTAAAATTAAATATAATTATGTATTATAAATAATATTAATTATAGATTATTATATAATAAGTAACATATAACTAATAAATAATTACATCTATATTATTACATAAATATAATTATATACATCTTAGAATGAATAAAGAAAAATATTAATAAAAATATATAAAATATAAATATAATAAATCAAATAATTTATTTAAATTAAATTTAAACAAGTTTAAATTTAAATACATAAATTAAGTTATTAAATTAAAATAATAATTAAATAAATTAATATAAAATATTCTGCACATAGGTATATTATACAGTCTGGTATTAATATATATTTTATACTAAAACAGATTTTCTTATTTATAGAACTATATTTTTCAAATAAAAAAGAATGACAATAGATACTGTTCAATTACTTTTCAATACAATGATCTTTCTTTTTTTGTCTTTAATGCAAGATAGTACTTAATATCTAAATCAATCTGTCAGGAAAAAAGTATTTATTGAGTTTCAATTTTTCAGCATTGCAAGATATTTAGAATAAATACATCATAAAGCCCCTTTGTTGCCAAATTCAAAACCTAGTTAGTAATAGAAAATAAATGTTAGAATTAAGCAGGAAACATTAAGCTGAAGAGAAAACATTGGCTAGTACATAAGTTAAAACATCCAAAATACAGACCAGCAACTTTTTAACCTTTCCTACTGACATCTCAGATTCAACTTGTGCATAACAGAATTTCTGATCTTTCCTTTAATGCCCATTCCCAACAAAAGCTGCCTAAAACCACCTTTGCCATGTTGACTCCTCATCATTCCATTTGTTCAGACCAAAATTCCTCATGCCATCTTCAAATCCACTCTTTCTGTCATATCCACAACCAATCTGAAAGGAAATCCTATTGGATCCACCTGCAGATTATCCTCACCCCCCCCTTTTTTTTTTCAGATTATCACTTCTTACCACTCTTTTGCTCCCACCATGGTCTGAGCCACTACATCTCTCATATGTGTTATTATTATTGAAGTCACCTTCTAACTGATCATTTTGCTTCTGCCCTTGTTCCCTTTTGATCTGTTATCAGTGCAGTATCCAAAGGTATCCTTTTAAAACTCATCAGGTAATTTCACTTCTCTGCACAATAAAAATCAAAGTCTTCATGAGGGATTACAATGTTTTACAGGGCCTGTTATTGTTATGACCACACCTACTCTTTACTCTTCCTCTGACCATGGTGGCCTCTTTTCTGTTGCTTAAACATATCAGGTAACAAGCCACCTTAGGAACTTTGTGCAAAGCTTCTCTTTACTGGAAAGTTCCCCATCCCCTTCATCTTCAAGGTTTTTTTCTTTGTTTTCAACTGTGATCTATTTAGTAAACTGTACTCTCATCATCGACTTAAAATTGCATCTCCAGAAACTTTCAATCCACCTTCTCTATACTTTATTTTTCCACAGTACTCTCATCTTCTTTAAAAGTATTAAATAATCTATTTATTATATTATTATATTATATTATATAAATATTATAATCTATTTATTTTGTTTATTGTCTTTTCCTACACTCACATAAGTTCCAGAAGTGCAAGAGTCCTTGCCTGTTTTGTTCATTTATTTATTCCAAGAACCTAGAACAGATGCTCAATAGATATTTTTGGAATGAATTGAATCAATGTTTATCATGCTTGTAGAGGCTAAAGCATAGATTTGGAATCAAATTATAGTATTTCTCATTTAAATCTGACATTTCTTGAATTTTTTTTTAAATTTTTAAAATTTTTTATTAACATATAATGTATTAGCCAATTCTTAAAATGTTATTGTTTTATTCATTACACTAACAACATATGGTGGATAATGTTATCATCCCACTTACACATGAGGAAACTAACTAAAACAAAATTGCATAATTGATAAGTGATAAACCTAGAATTCAAACTTGTGTTACTTGAGGAAAAAATCAGACATATTTAACACTCTGTCATGCTACCTTTACCGAGTACCTTTGGGCAACCCATTTACATGTCATGACCTTCTTTTCTTTCATCAGTTAAATAGGGATACCAGGGCTCCCCATACATTACTGTGGTAAGAAACAGAGATAATATTTGTATTATTTGCCTGGCAAATAATTGTAATATTGCAAATATTTGTAGTATTTTCCTGGCAAATAAGAGGCAGTCATGAAATGACAATAATCTTTTAGCCCTTCCCATATTTACAATAAAAGACACGTTAAGCAAGCTCAATCCTTACAGGATATACCTCTGTCTTTAAAAGACCCACAGGAATGAGGTCAGGGCTCACTGTAAAGGATCAAGAAACTTGTTTATTCAATTTTAATTTAGAATTTAGGCTAGAAAGTCAAAGTTTTTCCTCAAAAAGCAGAACTAAGCTCTAGCAAATAATAAATGGTCTGTATTCCAGAGAGTTCTTTACGCATATTTCCTTAACCAGGCAGCCAGGGTCATAGCGACCTTGGGACAGATTTAGAGACTTGGAGAACATTATCACAAACCCTGATGGAGAACCAGGGGCCCCAAGTCTCCATTTCACTCTAGCACTTACCCACCAGGTACTCCTGAATACATTACCTCTCTGTGGATTACAGAAACTCATAGAGCTAATGCTCACATAGTGCTGACTCTGTGACAGACATTCTTTTTGTATCTCAGCTCCTTTGATCCTTCAAACAACTCTCCAATTAGGAAAAAGAGCCATCACTGAGGGTTGGGGTCACCAGAAATGATGACAAGAAAGAGCTGATTTCTGAAGGACAGAAAATTTCCATAAGCAGAGAGGCAAGATTACATTTCCAGAGGAATGACAGCATTAATGCTGAGTTAATAAACATGCATTGAGTACTGGTTGGCAGACACCTGCTAATGCTATGTGCATCCCAAATATATATGTGCATTACAAATATATGTGAAACATGATTCTTAATGGAAAGAAGTTTACAGCTGAGATGGAAAGAAAGACAAGGAGACACTTAATCATTGTGTAGGGCCAACTGTGGCAAATATTACAAAAGATACTCGACAAAATGCTTGGAAGCAAAGAGACAGGAAATACCCATTTTTTGGGTGGACATGAAAAAATATTTTATAAAGATGATATATAAATATGAGAGACAATGGGGATTTTTATTAGTAAGGATAAATATAAGGGCGTTCCAAGCAGAGAAACAATCTTAGTGTGAGCATGGTTGTGTGAAAGAGCAAATGGCTCAAAAGCAGAAATGTATGCAGAATATACAGGGCAAAAATGAGGAATGTGTATGAAAAGAATATTAATGGTGCTATTGTAAGTCCAGTTAATTTACTGAGAAATCTCAGTTTAATAAGAAAAATAAATGGAGGGGAGAAAGTCCTCCTTGCAGTTTGGGCAATTAATCCTACTTCACAATTGTGTGTGTGTGTGTACGAGAGAGATATGCAGACCTAGGAGTCGTTGTACACATGAAACTATCACTGAAGAGAAGCCAAGAACCAAGAGCTTGCTGACATTTTCTCTCTCTTCTCCCTCTAAATTGCCATAAGTACTTCAGTTTTCAAGGAAACACAGCTAGACTCATTGATCCCACAGTAAAGCAAATTTATTCCTAAAAGACCAAAGTAAATACAATGGCTTTAATAAACTCTAAGAAAATATACTCAGTATTCCCCTCCTCTTCCTGCTTCAAGTGCATTTGAGGCAGTAAGGGCTAAGTTTGAGCGGATGGATTTCAGTGCAGGTAATTATAAGCTGCAACACAATTTCCTTAAAACGACACACACACTAGACAAATACTTATTTGTGGTTATAGAGTGGGTAAAATTACTGTAAAAATAGTAGCACACCTTATAATAGTGCTGTATGCCATAATTTACCTTTGCTATATCTGAAGTGTCATATCTTGTTCCAGACTTACTATTTAGTAACTAACAATTTAATGTACAAATCTCCAACCTAAGAAGCAGAATAATTAGAAGAGGGAACCCCTCTTTTTACATGGAAAACATATAGTGGACCATGCAAAATACCTGAGGATTACACAGAAAAGAGTAGTGATTTTTAGTTATGAAAAATTATGAGGCAATTTTCAAATAACTCTTATCCGACATGTAGTAAACTCAATGCAGATATGTAGAAAGTATAAGAAAGCAAATGCCTTGAGTACTCTTAATTTGATGTGCATACATCCTCTAGAAATAGGATTAAAACCTAATTGCTGTGAAAGATGCACTCAAATCCATCATAAGTTCCATCCACCAAAAGTTAATGTGATAAAAGTGTATGGTCAATCCTTTTTGACTTAGACTTTGGAGAAAAAGGAGCATTGAGGAAATTGCTCTTCTTCTTCTTCTTCTTCTTCTTTTTTTTCTCCACCATCCCAAATAAGTCTCTCATTGAATAGCAAACAAAAGTAATAACAAAACAAAAATATCAACAACAACAAACACATTTCCTATGCTATAGAAAATAACGAGTTGTTGGGTTGATTAAATGATGGGTCATTGAACAAGAATCACCTAAGGATTTGGCTGTTTTTTTTTTTTTTGTAATTTATTAGGAATATTCCATTTCATTTGAGTAGTTTATTTGAGCTTTCTGAACACCAGCTTTACCACACAGCAAAGGGTAAGAGGCTAGACTTCAGCTCACTTCAAAATGTCAGAGCTCATAAGACTTTGAAGGCACAAGCGATTTCTGGCAGTTTATATGAGATCAGTTAAAGGTGACATTTTGTGAGTTTTTTCAAGACCTGTAAGTGTGTTGGGTACTCACAAATGAGATTCATAACTTAGATAATAGAAATCAAGTACACACAACTTTTCCAATATTCCCTTATTTTCCATTGTTTCTCCTTTTATCATTCTGGCCAAAATCTGCAATAAGGAATGCAAACCAGCTCCTATCACAGGGCCTTGCAGCCTGAATTCAAGAAGGAGGGAAAGAAAGAAGGAATGAAGAAAGAAAAGAAAGACGAAAGGAAAATTTCTCCTAACGAGAGAAATAGTGTGGTCACACATAGACATAAATTTGAAGCATCCCACCAAAAACTATAAAATAAAGGAAATAAAATTGCCTATGAAAATTAAATGTTAACACCATCTTGTAATCCCTAAGAACAGAGATAACCAAATTCACTTTAAACTGACAGAATGGTTCACCCATATAAAAAAAGTCTATTAACATTTCTAAAGTTTTATTAACATATTTGAAAAAAAGATCTAATTGATCACAAGAACATTTAGAGTCAAGGAATCAATAAAAAGGAGAGTTTTTGGAAAGCAAACTGAGTAAGGATTGTCTGGAGAGTCTTCCCATGGACTTTGATCATATTCAACTGAAGAGATGGCTGCATACGGCTGTCTTTGTCCAGTATCCTTTAATGAAAGCATAAACGAACCAAACAACCCTTTTTGTTCTGTTTAACTTAACAACATTATATAAACTTCTGATTAAAACATACAAGGCCCCAAGCAGGCTGCCCATAAGATAAAATGTAAAAGTACCACTGAAGCAACACAAGGAGAAAGCTTTCATAAGGAGGATCCTGAGAACATTTAAGGTGTTTAAGAAATTATGGATGGGAAAAAAACAAAATGTTTAAAAAGGTCTCCTTTCAGGCCATGAGTAACATGAACACAAACCATTTCAGGGAGGTAGTAGAGCTAAAAACCTGACTTCCATGAAATGTGGAATCAGAGTTCAGGAGACAAGTGCCAGCAAAAGTAAACAAATTTTCAGTAGGCATTGCTATGAAGGAAGGACAAAAGAAGTATCTAGATCTGGCAAGGCAAGGAATCAGGGCGGCAATTAGCCAATTTTCAAATTTGAATGGAAAAATGATTTGGTAACAATACAAACAAGCCTTAAGGCATGGAGGTGATTAGTTGATAAAATTTAAGTATAATATCATCTCTTTTCTCTGTGAACTAGATCATCTGATATAATTAAGAGGGGTTTTCACTTAAACAGGAGTATAGTTGCTTTTCCTCAGAAAAACCTACTAAAATTCCTTTATAGGAATAAAAGTTTGCTTTTAATGGAAGGGCAGATAGAACGAAAAAGAAGACAATAGCAGTAAAATGACCAAGGAAATGGAACCTTATCATAGAAGAAGGATATATAGGATTCTCAGAATGATGATGAAGGGAAATTCCAAGACATTAGTGCATAGTTTTTGGAAATCAATCAATCCAGGTAGAAAAGAAAGGTCGGGGTCTCCAGGAGCATTGACATTGTATATTAAAGACAAAGAGATGATAGATATGTAGGTAGCAAGAAAGAATATAGGTAGATAGAAAGATATGTAGTTAGATGCACTGATAGATTATTTGATGTGATTGACCATTTGGTGATATCTTGTAATTCTTTCAGATTTGGAAGAAAATTACTAGTTAATACACTGAAATTTAAGGAAATGCTTAAGTGTTTACAAATTCTAGGAAAAAAAGTTATTCAAGGGCAAAAATATTACCATGGATCACTATGTAGTTCAGGTTAAATAATATTTGCATATTCATAGGCATGTAAACACTGAGTATTTAAACTAAGCTTTTAATAAATTATATTGAGAGTATAGTGGAGAGGAAGTATGTGCATGTCTGTGGGTGTGAGAGAGAGAGGCAGGGAAAGAGAAAAGGAAAGAGACAAAGGGAAAGACAGTAGGGAGAATATATTGGAGAACTGCTTAACTTCACAATAGGGAGTCTGTAGATATGAAAAAATTTTAAATCAAGAAATAGCAACAAATTATACCTATTTAAAATTAGGAGGTCTAGTTTCAAAAAGTAGAAGTTAAAAATTGTTTTTGTGGAGTAGGACTTGTGGTTAGGCAGTGGATAGAACAGAATTATTTTTATCATTATAAACCTTTTGCTACAATTTGACTTAAAAACTATGTTAAGTATATAACTTTGATTAAAATACAAATTTAATTTAAAAGAGTGGAGGAATAATTTCAAAGCTTTCAGGGAGCAGAGTTAGAATTCTAAAGACTTTCAGAATGAAAAGGAAAAAAAATACCTATAAAATTGAGAACAAATGTTTTATCCTTACGTTAGACCTTAAAAACAATCTCAATTTATGTTTCCATCAGTATCTCCTACAGCTTCTAAAAGTGTACCTTAATATCCAAGCACATTAGATTGTTTGCTATACCCAAAGATGCTTTAATCATTACCTAAAATCACTCCTTCTCTATCTCGATCTGTCAAAATTCTAGCAATCCTTCAAATACTGTCTCAATGTTATTTCCTTTTTTCCTCCCATCCTCAACTATATGGAATATTTTCCTCTTGTAATTCCCCACTGAACTTTTACTGAATTTATATTATCTCATCTCTTATTTATTTGTTTTTTGTATATTCATCTCATTCTAAGCTGCTTAAATTTTGAGGCTGTGTTACTTATATTGCATTCCTTGGGTTAACTAACAAAACATTAAAGACTTATTAGTTACCTCATGGCTGTGTAGAATTAAACTGAAATCTGACAGGCAATTCTCTTCTGTTTTTAAAAGAAATATTATTGGGGCACCTGGGTGGCTCAGTGGGTTAAAACCTCTGCCTTCGGCTCAGGTCATGATCTCAGGGTCCTGGGATCGAGCCCCCATCGGGCTCTCTGCTCAGCGGGGAGCCTGCTTCCCTCTCTCTCTCTCTGCCTCCTTCTCTGCCTGCTTGTGATCTCGGTCAAATAAATAAATAAAATCTTTAAAAAAAAAAGAAATATTATTACCTTGCTTTTATTTTTATTATTATCATGGGTTTAAATTGTTATTGCTTGTGCCACTACTACATACAACTTGGTTAAGAAAGATGACATAAAATTGATTTAGGTTTTTTCATTTGGATATTTTATCTAAAAATTATTTTCATCACCACTATGGAGGAAAGTTCTCGTTTTCTTTTAAAACTGAATGTGTAAGCACAAAATAGCCATAGAGATGGCATATAATAAGCCTTGAATTTATCACATCACTAGTTATAGGTTCATTTTTTATTAGTATTTCTCTAGAAAACAGTAAAGAGCAGTCTTTAATCATTGTCAAAATTAAAGAATGTTTCTGGAAATAATAAAACTCATTTCAAGTAAATAATTGATGATTTACATTAATCAGTAATGACAATAATTTCTCTTTATTAAATTATTAGATACACTTCTTTTTAAAAATGACTATTAATTATTAGTCATTTAAAATATTCTAAGTGCTATTGATGGTATTTATACTATTTATCTTATATAATTCTCATAGAAATAGCAGCAGATAGAATATAATAGAAATACACATAGCACTTACTATACGCTCAACCTTCATCTAAGTTTTTTACACATACTAAATGTCACAACTCTATGAAGTAGGTACTATTATTATTAATTTCATTTTATAGCTTAGGAAAATATGACATGGACAGGTTATGTAACTTCCCTATGGTCACACATGTAAAAATGTATAATACCAGTATTGGAATCCAGGATCCAATCCAGGATTGGAATCCAGGATCCAGAGTCCAAATTCTAATTGTTATATTAAATAGGCATCTTTATTACTATTTTTATTCTCATTCTTTGGATGAGCAACCTGAGGCTTAGAGATGGTATGTATGTGGTAGAACCAGAATTTGAATTTGTCTGTTTTATTTAATAAGCTTTATACCACAGACATGACATTAGAAGAAAACATTATTGGGGCGCCTGGCTGGCTCAGTCAATGGAGCATGTGGTTTTTGATCTTGGGGTTGTGAGTTCAAGTTCCACGTTGGGCATAGAGATTACTTTAAAAAAATCATAAAAAATAAAAAAGAGAAAACATTACTATTTAAAATATTGAATTAAGAAAGCAAAACAAAAGGTCATATTCTTTTTCTAAACTCTATAGTTATATTTTAAAATAATCTATGTGATTCACCCCATATCCACACATGTCTGTATCCATCATCAGAAAATTTGAGGAACTTAAATCCATTGTGCATTTTGTAAGTCTTTTATGAATATCAGGGGCAACATATTCTCAAACATTGACTTGATTATTCTTCAACTAATATTTTTGTATTTGAATAAAGTATACTTTTATAAAAGTACCCATAATTGCCTTTTAAAGTACTCTGTTTTTTTTTAGCTGAATTTTATTTACTATTCTGTTCTGTGCTACATGTTTTGCTGCCCAAGTAGGCAGTTGCCATGTGCAACTTCAATGGATTCTTTCTGATGTCCCAAAATAAATCAAATTATACAGCAAGCAGGGATATCACTGAAGTCTATGTAAATAAAGATATATAAAAAAATTAAATATAACCTGTCATTTTCCTTGTGACTATTGAAAGTAAAGCCATTCATGTTGTTCCAAATAAAACCCCTGAGGGTCACAATTTTTTCTAAGAGGGTGGCAACTAAGAATGAACACTTTTTAACAGGGAGAGAAAAGATCTTTTGAAGACCTGGTCAGGCCTATTCCCCATGATTCGCCTTTGCTTTACCATATCCCAGACCTGCTCAGAAAGATTACAGGACATTCTTTCATCAAGCCATACACCACTGAGAGTAACTTCAAAGTGAATTGTCACAACAGTGTGCAGTACTCTGTAAATATATAAAGCATACTATGGAAGCTTCTCAGTGTGTGGTTTAAAAAAAGTTTTCAAACAGAGCAGGTCAAAGGCATAGCATCTCAAAGCCTTTTTGTTCTTTCTTTTTTACTAATCATAGCATGATTTCTCAAGGAACCAGTTTCTAGAACTTTGGAGTCTTCTTCCTGTAACTTTATTCTCATCTCCCCCAACTTCCCACCTATGACCAAAGTCTCTGGTAAATCCCTTCTTCCACATCACCTCAGGATTTGTTCAATATCTTAACAAGCTTTCTTGTCTCACGTTTTCCTTCTCTTCAGTATACCTTATAAAACACGAATAAATTAATGCTTGGAAATCTGCAATTTATGTACAATAGAGTCCTTGCTCAAAAAACTTCAGTTGTTCCCAATGTCCAGAGAATAAATCCAAATTCAATATTCTGAAAGGAGAGATTTGCTTGCTCACCTAAAGGCAATCTTCCTGCTTAATACATCATCTCCATTTTCCCCTCCAAAACAAAACCCCACAAACCTTGATAACTTATTCACTGATTTAAATCACATTACTTCATTTCAAGTGTTAACTCTTCCTGAAGTTTTCCCTGAGAGTACCAGGCATCAGGAATTTTTCCATCCTCTGACTTCCTGAAGGTTGTTCCCTCTGTTGCTCACTTTAGAACATAACAAGATTCTAAAAAGTGACTGCAATTTTTTTTATCATACTTCAGATAGTACTTTTTTTAAAATCAGAGAATATGTTATAGAATATAGAAACTTATCTTAGCTAAAATGTAACTTCAAAAATAAAAGCAAAGTGATTAGAAATATGATGATTCTTAATCGAATAAAAAAATACAGAATTAGGAGCGAGTTTTGAGTTTGAGATAACAAGCTTCCTATTTTGTATATTGTTTTATAATAATAGAAATTAAGTTACCTTTTGTATTTGGAGCATATATAACCAAAAGAACCTTAAGGCTGAAATGAAAAGGGATTTTTGTTAATTATAAGAAGAAAAAGGATAACTAATAACTAAGGATTCTAGTTGAACAGCTCATTTTGTATAAATAAGTATCCCTTTAGTAATAGACTTCAAGATAATTGTCAAGATTTTTCTTTAGACCAATCTTAAGGTTATCAATAAAAACATTTTCACTTTTGTGAAAAATATTGCCTAAAGTTTGTATGAAATAGTAAAATATCCTGAATAGCCAAAACAATCTTGAGAAAAAAAAGAAAAAAAAATCTGGAGGCATCACATTTTCTGATTTCAAACTATATTACAAAGTTATAGTAATAAAAACATATATGGTATTGGCATAAAAACATACAGAGATCAATGAAACAGAATAGAGAGCCCAGAAGTAAACCCAAACCTATATGGTCAATTAATTTATGACAAAAAAGCAAAGAACATACAATGAGGAAAGGGTAATCTCTTCAATAATGATATTGAAAAAAACTGGATATCCATATACAAAGAGTAAAACTATCTTACACAATCTTTCACAATCTTACACTGTGGACAAAAGTTAACTCAAAATAGACTTAAGACTTGACCATAAGACTGGAAGCCTTAAAACTCCTAGAAGAAAACATAGAGAATAAGCTCCTTGACATCATTCCTGGCAATGATTTTTTAGATTTGACACTAAAAGCAACAAAATAAAATAAGACAAGCGGGATTACATCAAAATAAAAAGCTTTTGCACAACAAAAGGAACATCAACAAAATGAAAAATCAACCTATGGAATGAGAGAAAATATTTGCAAATCATATACCTGAAAAGGGGTTAGTATCCAAATTTTAAAAAGCTCAGACAATTCAATAGCAAGCAATCTAATAAAAAAAAACAGGAAGAACAGACTAGATGCTTTTCCAGAGAGGACATACAAATGGCCAACAGACACACAAAAAGGTGCTCGACAGCATTAATCATCAGGGACATGCAAATTAAAACTACTATGAGATATTACTTCCCACCTATTTGAATACTTATTAACAAAAGATATGAATCTAATCATACATCTTATGGAAACATTCAAAAATTAAATTTTATTTATTTTTTAAATATTTTTTAAAATTTTTATAAATATTTTTATTTTTATAATTTTTTATTTTTTATAAAAAATATTTTTATAAAAAAGTATTTTTTAATTTTTTAAAAATTATTTTTTAAAATTTAGTTTTTAAATAGACAACAATAAGATTGACTCTGTGAATTTCTGGGACCTACACAACATATGATTATATTGCCTCATACATTAATACTATAGAAATAATTGCCTTATACCATGATGATACATGTTGTAATTTCTTCTATTTAATTAACATCATCTTGATATAAATGGATATTTTAATCAGAAAAGAAAGAATAGGGATTAACAACTTCAACAGTAAAGTCAGTCTTTCTTTCCCTCCCTCCTTCCTTCCTTCATTCTTCCTTACTTCTATTCTTGTTTATTCTGATCAAATGACTCTTTATCTCTCTTACTTCTCTTATCTACTAGCAAAAATACTGCACACACACACACACACACACACACAAACACACACATCTGTGTAAACCATGATCCTGCAACTAAACATTTCATATGTCTCGTACTAAAAAATTAGGATTACTCCATACCATAATGAGAGAAAAAGAGTTAAATGTAAATTATCTTAATGTCAGATAAGATTGTTATGTCTGTACCCAAAGCACACTAAAGGGGTTAGAGGAGATGAAAACATTCTAACTTTTAAAAATTCTGACTATGCGCATAAGAAAAAGAAAAGATTGATGTATTATTTATCATAATCAGATGTCAGAATAAGTTCTGGTCATATAGTAAACACCATGGTTTTTTATTATCACTGAAGTTCAAAAGATCACGAAGGCATGAAGATCATGAATTTTGGTAGGGTAATTAAATATGCTAAAGAGGGATGGCTTTACTTAACTTATTTGGAATGCTTAAATTAATCCCCTCAGGAATGACCTGAGAGAATCTCATGACATCGGTGTTTTTCTTGAAATGTATGATTAGCTGCCTGAACTAACATGAAACTATGCTGCCTAAATAATCATGTTATATATATTGTCTCATGAATAAACACAAGTTCACTAATATTTTAGTGTGTCTATTCTCCTTTTTATTGAAGATGATCATCTGTTTTGAGCAGTCACTCTGTCCCTCAGAAGCTGATGGTCTAGCAATCTAGTATGGGATATACATACATACATATACACATATAGATTAAAATATGGAGGGGGAGGAAAAGAATAAGATTTAAAGACAGAACGATGGAGTTTTAAAATACATATATTATTATTTTATCAATTCAATGAAGAATCAATATGAGACTAAAATTTTCTTGCTCATTGTGGTAAAATAGACAAAATTGTAAGATATTTAAAAATTACAATGTGATGATTTAATATATGTATACTGTATACTGTAAAAAGATACCCCATTATTAATTGACACATCCATCATCTCACATATTTACCTTTTCTGTGTGTGTGAGAACATTTAAGTCCTACTCTTTTAACAAATTTCACTTACACAATGCAGTGTTAGAGACCAAACTAATAGGGATACAGGCAGGATCCACTACATAATTTGTGGGTACCAGTTCGAAATAAAAATGCGGGATCCCTTGTTCAAAATTATTAAAAAGACAATAGAATATTAATCCAAGCATGGGGCCCTTCCAAGCATGGGCACTATTCAACTGCCCAGGTCATACATCCATGAAGCCATCCTTGTATATAATATAAAAATTTGCTCATGATATTGTATACTTTTTAGGGTCAGATTAAAGTAACTATTCGCCCAAATCTCATTCTCATTCTAGAACCACATGGTGAGACAATATTTATTTCAAGGGATTGGTCTCTTAATAATTTATGGCCAACTGCTCACAAGTTATAGCTAAGTAGTTTGGACACAAAAAAATAGCAAAAATGTATCAGTAGAATTTCAGGTCTATTGGTATAAATAGATTTCTTAAATAATATATAAATAAAAATATAATTTTAAAACTAAAAGTTACAAAATATTCTTTTAACAAATTATTATATTAGAGGCTTTTTACTACACAATAATTATTTGAGCAATACTGTATTACAAATTTTTAATGGTCCTTTAATTTAGAGTCTTTTTACTTTTATTTATATCATTCCAAAAATATATTTATTTCTATAACCGGTATTATTTAAAAAAAGAAGTCAACAATTTAGGCCAGGTTTCAATCCCACATTTTCTAGGAAGACTGCACACCATTAAAGTCAAGGGTGCTCTTTCTCCCCTCTGAATTCCAAAAACTTGTTGCCTATGCCACCCAACATATTCTGCCTCTTACCACAATTATTTTCTTTTCTAGACTGTAAACTTCTGGGGCCAAACATGTCTTAGGTGTCTTCATAAAAATCACAACATCTAAAAAAAAAAAAAAAAAGAGTCCTAAACATGGAAGGAGTGCAATATAGTAGCCCTATATAGTTCTATCTTGAGTAGATAAACAAATGAAAGTGGTTTAAAATTCTGTGTACTACCTTCTAAAAAGAAGATCAAGACGATCAAATGCAATTGTCAGTACATAGACAGTTTCTTGAGTATGACGCTGTGGTTACTTTGCTCAAAAAGATTGAATTTAGTTTGGCTTTCTAAAAAGGCCAAACTGCAAAAATTAAAGTATTGCATTTCTCCCAATCTTTTTATATATCCTTAAGCTTTCTTTTAAATTATTTTTGCACCAGAAGAAAAAAAAACAACATATTTTCTGTAATTACAGTAATTTATACCGAGAATTTTGGTGAAGAGAAAACCAACTCGAAAACACACATTTTTAACATTTACTTATATTTTTATATATATGTCCTATAATTTAATGATATTGATGTCTTCCATTCAAATATTTTGTTATTCTCATCATGAAATATGAGTATTCAAACTTCAATTTTAAAGAGATAAGAATAAAAGAAATATGCAATGCATAAAATCTTATTGTACATATTTTTGAAAGGGATACAAGTTTATAGTTCTATGATTCTTTATTAATTTAGTCCTTCCATCTTTTCATTGTTCTTTCCTTCCTTCTTCCTTATCTACCTTTCTTTTCAAAGGTAATGATTTAATCTAAAAGCTATTAAGTCTGAACAAGGTACACTACAAAGGGAAGAAGCAGTAGCATAGGATACAGCTTGCAGTCAGTAGAAAAGACATCAACTTTGAACTTGTTTTCTCCAGAGAAGTTTTTCAAATAACCCTCCCCAGTGTCCTCCTAAAATTGTTTTTAAAAAGATTTTTTTAAGGACACGTGAGTGGCTCAGTCAGTTGAGTGTCTGCCTTCAGCTCAGGTCATGCTCTCAGGGTCCCAGGATCAAGCCTCACATTGGGCTCCTTGCTCAGCGGGGAGCCAGCTTCTCCCTCTGCCTGCCACTCCCCCTGCTTGTGTCCTCTCTCTTTCTCTGACAAATAAATAAATAAATAAATAATCTTTAAAAGAAGTTTTTTTTTTTTTTTTAGTCAGCATACACTTTAATATTAGTTGCAGGTGTACAATATAGTGATTCAACAGCCCAAGTGTCTATTGACTGATGAATGGATAAAGATGTGGTATATATATACAATGATTACACAGCCTAAATTCTAATAGAAGTTAAGTTTCCCTTTGTCTCTTTGGACTTGCCTATGGTTCACCACACCTTGCATGTCCCAAATTGCAATTCCTCTGTTATTCCCCCAAAAACTCATTTGCTAGCAAAATAAATACCTATTTTTGATGACAACTGTAATAAAACTTATATGATCTGTCTCCTTCCCTCTCCTCCCTCCACCCAAAATATCTTATTGCACTGTGTTCATCCTTCTTCTTGTAACGATGTGAGGTAATAAAATGCCTATGTGATGAGATGAAGGGAATTGAACACTACAGGGAGCAACGTAGCATTAGGCTACAACTGACCTTCTAACAATTTGTATATTCATATATTGAGATACAATTGGTACCTCAATAAATAGAAATCGTTTATATTTAAGGTATACAACTTGATTTGATATATATATGTATATATATACACACACATTGCAAAATGATAACCAAAATTAAGCTAATTAACATATACATAGTAGTAGAATATTATGTCATTATAAATTGCATATACATGTATATATGATAACAGAAAATAGCCTATAATCAAGACTTTCTTCCTGCTGCAAGCTACATCTAAAGGTAAGCTATATATATGTTTCTGTGTATGCATGTGTTTTCTACAACACTATTTGCAAAGTTAGTCTATAAACTTGTTTCATTTGCACTATGTAGGCATTTCTTTCCTTAACTACCCCCTATTGATCCTTCAAGTACCACCCAGCTTGTAGGTTCTTTTTGTTATGAACCCTTCCTAGACCCCATCCCAGTGCTCCCACCTACCAGAAAGATTTGTCTATATCTCAGTTTCTTGCATTGCATTGGCACCATCATCCTCCCCAAATGTAAATGGGCCTCCCTCATTGAATTTGTCACACTGTATTGAATTTATCTTGTTTTTCTCTATTTCCCTTTATTCTGTAAACTGCCTGAATTCAGGGCTTATATATTGCTCATTTCTGCATCTCTCACACCGTGGGCAGTAAAGTTTCTGTCATTTAGTACATTTTTCTCTAAAAGTCCATTGAATTTAAATTACCTCGGGAAGATTGCTTGGTATGAAAAATAATTAAAAGAATTATTTTGTAAAGTACATCAAAGAGAAGTAGCCAAATGTCAGTAAGATTATGTTTTAAGTGTGACAAACAGTATTTCTCTAAAAAGAGTGTGCTTTTCTGTACAAAATTTACTAAAGTATTAATCTTTCCAGTTGCTCTTTGAAGGACAACTCCTATTCCATTCCAGTCTACATGGTTCAAGTAGATCTGATCCGATCTCCTGGCTCAAGAGTTGAGTACAAGATCCAGGTCTTCACAGTCATGGTACTCTGTCGGCTCCTCCACTCCAGCTTCAATTACTCATTGATTCAGGAATGAGCAGGGAATCAAGGCTGTTCAATCAAATTCTCCTTGAGATTTCAGCTGGCAATACAAGAAAAAAAGGCTTTCTTCCACTAGTAAAGCTAGCTGTGAGTTCTCTGGGGCTATAAGGATCATATAAACTCAGAGTTTTCAGGGACTATTTCTACTGCTACATACATACTGTAGACTGTAACTGACACGGAGGAAATCACAACCAAGGACAGAGACAGAATATTCTATAGCACAGAGCCCACATACCTCCCTGAATTTTGCTCATTAGACAAGAATGGGCATCTGTCCTAAAGACACTCAGTGTTGAGATCGCCTAGAATAGAGAGGTTTTGGCCAAACAGCCTACCCAGTTATAGTCTCTTTTCAGGAATCTGAATTGCAGAATATACACAGATAAACATAAATCACTACAGGAGTTAGGACTTCAAGAATGCACGCATGGGTTCAGAAGACAAGAGGGGTTATGGCAGGCCAGGAGAGAAAATATGAATAAACAGAAGCTAAGCAGTAAATTGAACTTACTCAGAGGAAAACATTAAGAGGGACCATTTGCAAAGGAGAATAAAAGTGAGAAAAAATAAAAATTGCTAACAATTATAAAGTATTATACTATCGCCTGGCACCCTTCTAAGCATTTTAAGTAGATTATCTCATTTAGTATGGCAGCCAAACTGCAAACATTCTTTCATATCTTCTGGATTAATTGAGCTCCCACCATATACCAAACACTATTCTGGGATTCCAGAGTACAGTTATTGAAGAAAAAAAAATAGTTATTTGAAATCTTGGCATTAATGCTACATCATCTAAATTCTAACACACTACCCTGGAATAGTAAATTATTATTAACTATTGTAGGCTATTGAATGAAGTAACAAGGGAAGAAGTAAATGGTTATTAAACACTTGACTATGCACCAGGGATTGTGCTCCTTTCCTTGACTTAACTTTTATCCTTTAAGTCACACAGCTATGCTATGAGATAAGAATGAACTAAGATATGCAGGTTTTCTAATATACCTTCTTATTCTAATTCTGACTAGAGAATAACTAGAATTGTTTTTCTTGTCTTTTTTGATAAAACTAGTCCATGATAAATGGGAAAAATGAAATGAGAGCTGAAGAGATTATTTCCATCACTCTACATTTTAAAGTAAGTGAGATCTTTGAAGAGAGCCTTGGCATTGCCCTTCCCAATAATTATATAAATGGCTTTAGTGAATAATAAAAAAAGACTCATATAGTTATTAGCTATGAAAATAATTTTCTATTGCTTATCTTCCTTGAAATTAAATTTTCTATAGTTTAATACTCCAATTTTCTGAAAATGGCTTTAGAATTTTAACCAGTTTATAATATCAACAAATGTTTCACTTTCAGCACATGTCCACTTGCAATGGACATCCATTGCATTCTGATAGGTTTCAATTTTATTGTGATAAACTCATGTTACTGTTAAGAAGCTATCCTCTGCAGATTTCACAATTCTATAATTGCAAATAGTTATGTATATTTGTATGCTCAGAGCATTAGCTACCCAGATTAATTTCCAGGTAGTAAACTAAATAGCTTATCATATTCAGTCAAATAATTATTTAATTATAGCTGATTATTTCATTTTTTAAAAAGATTTATTTATTTGAGAGAGAGAGACTGAGCATGATGGGGGAGGGGCAGAGGGACAGAGAAAATCTGAATCAGACTCCATGCTGAGCATGGAGCCCCACTCAGGGCTCAACCTCATGACCCTGAGATCATGACCTAAGCCAAAATCAACAGTCAGACACTTAACCAACTGAGTCACCCAGGCGCACCTATTTAGTTTTTATTTTCTATTCATTTGGTATAAAAATACAAAAGACCTTATTTTGCAGTATATATTAGAAAACCTCAAAAAAGTAGAGTAGCATATTATATTCCTAATTATGCTACAAGCCACTGTTTACCCAGGTTTTAGCTTTCACCTATAAAATGAGAATTCTGTCCTGCAACGGCAAATGTGAGGAATAAATATTTTATTTAGATAATGAAAAATTTTAGGCAATATGTAAATGATAGATTCTACCATAAGTTAACTAACTTTCCATATTTTAAAAGTGCACATTATTTCAGCAAATAATTACTATAGTTTGATTTATCATCATCCATTAAAATTCTTTCTGTAGTGTAAGCATATGGTAGGAAATATCCAAGTGTTTCCATTAGTTTTTAGACTTACTGAGCTTTTTAAAAGTACATTCCTTTCTCTGGAGTGTGAATATAATTTTGCATCAGTAGAGTCATAAAATTGAGTGTTTTCTTTTGAGAAAAAATATTTAAATAACTTACCAAAGAAATTTAAGTTGGCAAGAAGTATGCAAAAGTTCATTAGATAAAAAAAAAATATTAGAACAGTTTTTCATATTGCCCAAATAATATATTTTCTTCTGGATGTATTATCTGAGATAGGAAAGCTGACATTTCTAAGGAGAGAAGATTTCATTATTTCAATGATAAGGAAAGGAAGAAGCTTTATAGTTTCTGTGAAGGAGAGTTTTCCAGAGTAGATGTAAAATAGAGAAATACATTGTGGCATAAGTGATTCCCCTCATGAATACAATAATTCCACTAAGTTAATTTGATTTTAAGAACTTCCATGCACACCAGAAAAAAAATGATGTTGCTCCAAACCAAATTTGTATCAAAATAATTATCAAAATTAAATATACATGTAAATTTTCATGTAACAAGACTACTGATTTTGCAAAAGAGAGCAGGAAAAATGTGAAGCTATTTCTCTTATATTATGTTGGTGCTTCCTACATAGGGTTATTGTATTCTATGATTATTACAGCTCAACTTGGGTTTCTTACTTACCATTGACGACTAGACATACAGCAAGATACACAAGAATTTGGGAAAAACTGTAGATTACCAGTTTTGAAGGTACAATTTTCCTAAAACATATAAAGTGTATTTTTCCTCTGAAGGGAGTTGCCTACATCACTTTTTTTCTGGAGTTCATTTCTTCCTGTGCTCTGAAACAGTTTCTAAAATTTAATAGTTTAGCATCATATGGAAAAATTATTTTGCCAGAATTATTTATTTACCAATACTTCTTTAAGATAAAAACTCTTTCATAAAATACTGATTTTGAATATCATTTTATTTCTAAACAATTGCATAAAATGGGAATAGGGAGACCCACGCCACCTATCCATTTGCCAACTAATTATTGATTTGCCTACTCCGATTTATTATAAATTTCTAGTATAAGCTTTCAAATGTAAGTGAGCACCGCTCTCCAAGATCCAGGTTCATTCTACCTTTATGCAACTCCTCAGCATAGGCCTGCTTTTGTGTAACCAATGTCACATTAGCATTGGATACTGACCAATATGTGAACAGGAGGAGGGAACAATGGCTTTGAGGTAATTAATCCATTATCTGTCCTGTACTTTTCTTCACAAAAAGCAGATTTTCACCTATAGTTTTTAATCTCAGGGAAGGGCCAGACATATTGAGAAGCATAGATACTCCATGAGCCCCTTTGACTGTTGTGATCCAAATATCTAAACCAGCACCATCCAAAGCAATGTAATGCCAACCATACATGTAATTTAAAAATGTATAGTAGCCACATTTAAACAGCTAAAAGCAAGTGGAATTTTAATAAAATACCTTATGTAATGCAAATATAGCATATTTTCATTTCAACATGAAATCATATTTAAAAATTAATGAGATTGTTTACATTTTTAATACCGAGTTTTTAAAATCAGGGTATATTTTACACTTAGAGCACATCTGAATTCCTGTTAGCCACATGTCAATACATCTATAGCCATATGTGTCTAGTAGCTGCCCTATTTGACAGTCATATAAAAGAAACCTTCCCTGAAGAATTGAACATACTGTATTTATATTCTAGGGTTTACTGCATATGATGGCAAGAGCTTGATATTTTAAATTAGGAATAGCATGGAGGACATTAGGAAAAAGAAGGGAAAAATAAAGGGGGGGAATCAGAGGGGGAGACAAAGCATGAGAGAATATGGACTCTGGGAAACAAACTGAGGGTTTCAGAGGGGAGAAGGGTGGGGGGATGGGCTAGCCTGGTGATGGGTAATATGAGGGCACATATTGCAATGAGTATTAGGTGTTATAGGCAAATAATGGATCATGGAAAACTACATCAAAAACTACATATGGTGGGGTGCCTGGGTGGCTCAGTGGGTTAAGCAGCTGCCTTTGGCTCAGGTCATGATCTCAGGGTTCTGGGATGGAGTCTCATCGGGCTCTCTGCTCAGCGGGGAGCCTGTTTCCCTCTCTCTCTCTCTGCCTGCTTCTCTGCCTACTTGTGATCTCTCTCTGTCAAATAAATAAATAAAATCTTTAAAAAAAACAAAAACCAAAAAAAAAAAAAACCTACACATGGTGACTAATATAATAACAAAATAAATAAGTTTTCAACTGAGAGTAATAGATGTCTTTATTTTCCCACGAGAACATCATCTTCTGTGCCATCAAGACCATTGTTCATGGACCATTACGTAAAGGATCCTCCACTATTATCTTTAGGATGCATCTCAGAGCCACTGATATGCAATCTGGAAGCTTTGGTACTCATTCTTTGGCAAGGACAACAATGTCACAATTGCTGAATGGTTTATCCTGTAAAAGGATATCCTAATTTCAGAGCTGTTAAAATATTTTAAAAAAGTGAAATAAGTCAAGCAGAGAGAGTCAATTATCATATGGTTTCACTTATTTGTGGGGCAGAACAAATAACATGGAGGACATGGGGAGATGGAGAGGAGAAGGGAGTTGAGGGAAATTGGAAGGGGAGATGAGCCATGAGAGACTATGGACTCTGAAAAACAACCTGAGGGTTTTGAAGGGGCAGGGGGTGGGAGGTTGGGGGAACCAGGTGGTGGGTATTAGGGAGGGCACGTATTGCATGGAGCTCTGGGTGTGGTGCAAAAACAATGAATACTGTTATGCTGAAAATAAAAATAAAAATAAAATAAAATGTAGAAACAAAAAAAGTGAAATTTAGGGGTGCATGGGTGGCTCAGTCATTAAGCATTTGTCTTCAGCTCAGGTGATGATCCCTGGGTCCTGGGATGGAGCCTGCCTTGGGCTCTCTGCTCAGTGGGGAGCCTGCTTCTCCCTCTCTCTCTACCTGCTATTCTTTTTTTTTTTTTTCTACCTGCTATTCGGCCTGCTTGTGCTCTCTCTTTCTCTGTCAAATAATAAGTAAATCTCTTTTTTAAAAACTGAAATTTAGAGCTAATGGAATAAGCTGCTTCATAATAGATAGACAGGCATACACACAAACATAAATACACATACACTATATGTATGCTATGTCATTAATATAAAATGTAGTTCTTACTGTATGTTCAAATAAAAAAAATGAAGGCATCTCCTCTGGACAAATTTTCTCTTCCCTTTGAATGAGTTTTAACAAGTTTTATCATAGATATTCTACATAAAGTTTGACACCTCCATATCTAGCCACACTTACACAGACATGATGACTGTGTATATTTCAAAGAGAATATCTGTGAGAGCATCAAACTTTAATGTTATATGCATTCCTTAATTTGCCATATCTGCTTAACTTTGTTTTCCTGCTTTCTTAAATTAGCTTCCAAGTTAAGCACAGATAGAAGGACAGAAATGCTATTGAATAATTTGGAATATTGGAAGAATAAAATTATTTCTCAGGGGACTCCTGGGTGGCTCAGTGGGTTAAGGCCTCTGACTTCAGCTCCGGTCATGGTCCCAGGGTCCTGGGATCGAGCCCCGCATCGGGCTCTATGCTCGACGGGGAGCCTGCTTCCTCCTCTATCTCTCTCTGCCTGCCTCTCTGCCTACTAGTGATCTCTGTTTGTCAAATAAATAAATAAAATCTTAAAAAAAATATTTCTCAGATTTTATAAAAAAAATCTGTTTAAAATATTATATGCGTAATTTAAAAGAACCAAATATTTGGAACATTGACCATTTCCTTTGAAAGTTTATTTTCTAGTAAATGTTTTGTATATTTCCCTTAAAATGATAAGGAATAAATCATAGTACATAAAATTGCAAAGAAGAAAGGATCTTGAAATAATAGAGTCCTATAACCTCAATTTATAATGAAAAGTTGAGTTACGGCCATGCCTCTCCAAAGACCACCACACTGTCATGACTAGAACATTGGAGACTTCTTACTTCGATGCATTTATGCTTCAAAATTCTGATGCCTAATTTAGAAAAACTTTTTGCTTATAGATTTTTAATATTGTTGTCATGTAAACCTAATAAAATAACAAAAATTTAAATACCTAACTTATTATTTAGACTAAATTACACAATTACCCTGTTCATTTTTTTATGTTAGCCTTCATATAGCTTGCTCTTTTTTATATAACCATAAAAGTTAAAATATAATTTAAAGGTTTTATATGATGGCTAATGCATCACAGTGTAAAGAAGAAACAAATTAAGTTGTTAAATATAAGCTTTAAAGTGTGACATTTTATATTTTTCATTAAAATGAGGATAAAACATTAATCTTAATATGTCTCTCACTTGCCATCTTCTATCATTTTATATATTAGTTTGAGTAGAATTCCTATCATGACTTATTTGTTTTCTTTCCTCTATTCCTGTTTTCACACATTGGGCTGAATTTCATTACAAAGTACTGAATGGAATTATACAAATTTAGACATCTCAAAACATTTGCTACATGCAGCTGGACTTGGGTAGAACAGGCTAGTCTTCCAGAACTCACACACACATGCACACATACAAACAGGTCACACTGAAATGAATGAAACTATTCATGAAAGTAGAGAGAGGGACGTGTGCAAACTTTGAAAGAACTGTTGTTCCATATATACATAGTCTACCACATTTACCGTCTTTATTTGTGGAGAGCAAATGTTTCTGTCCTAAGGTTTACTGCATTTAGACTCTTATTTGGCATTCACCATTTCATATTCTTTTTTTTTTTTTCTGGGAAATGATAGTAGTTTGAATATTTAGCTTGTCCTTTGCATGAAAATAAACAGCACAGCTAACACACTCCCAGACAAGTTAAAAGCAGCAATTGAGAGAGTTGAACTGACAGCTGAATTCATAAATTCATTTATTTGAATATATGGTTTTGAGAGTCTTAAAATTGGACTGAGTTTTCTTCTTTGTGAGAACTCATTCATTGTCAATATTTTGAATTTTTGCAGAATGGGGAGAAATGTCACATGCCACAATGCATTAATTCTACAAGACTCCAAAAAATTTTTCTCCTAAAAGACCGGATAAACTCAGTATGTGTTACCAAATGATTTTAGGACTTGAAACAACATTTTTAAAAGGAGTTCCTACTTAAATACATGTTGGCATTTCTCGAATGGGTTTACAAAAAATAATTTTTTTATGAAAATGAGAGGTTTAGGCTGGGGTCTGTTTCCTAAATTGAACTTTATCATTTTCTGTTTTTCTTTCCCCATTCTGACCAATTGAGTAATTAACCCTTACTGAAACAAGTAAATAATGCAGGTATGCTGGATTTAAAAATTTAGAGCTAATTATCCCCAGAGGGCCCATGGCTTTTCCCTACCTCACTACAGCCATTTTTTTAACCTTCTCAAAGATCCTATGTTAATGACCATTTGCAATTGTTTCATATACCAAATTATTGATTGCTTATTATTATTGATCTCTATGGACAGTTGTAATCATATTTTTTAAAAGATTTATTTGTTTATTTCAGAGGGAGAGAGAGCTCAAACTGGAGGAGGGCAGAAAGAAAGAGAGACAAGCAGATTCCCTGTTGAGCAGGGGACCAGCTGTGGGGCTATATCCCAGGAACCCCGAGATCATGACCTGAGCTGAAACCAAGAGTCAGAAGCTTAACCAACTGAGCCACTCAGGTGCCCCTAAAAACACACTTTCAACAAATTTTATTTCAGTAATGCAACTGATAAAAACATGCTGATTTACCAAATATTATTTGTTCTCAATATTTAGAACTGTCTCGAGATTGAAATAAGCTTCTCACAGAAGACAGGGAAACATATGTAATGGTACAAAGAAATAAAATGTACAGGATGTATGATTAGAGTTCCTGGTATTTAAAAGTGGAATCTGATTTCACTAAATATGTTATTTTCTACACAACTAAGAGACATTTTATCTTTCTATTTTTCTGGAAGATAAATATTTATACGTTCAAATTTCCAGGTAAGACTTCTTGTTGTAAGTAATTGATACCCACTCTAGATCATTTCTATCTCTTCTTCTGGAATTTTAATTGCCCATAACTTAGACCACCTGATATTGTGTCAGGCCATTGAGGATTTACATATTGTAAAGTCTATTTTTTTGTTCTTTTCAAACGTTACTTTGGTCAGTTTCTATTGCATTATCTTCAGAGTCACCTTTTTGTTTTTGTTTTTGGAAAAGTCCAACAGGTTTTTAACTCATCCATGTTTTTATATTTCAGATACTATTTTTCAGGTTCAGAATTTCCTTGTGTTTTTTTTTTCAAAGATTTCATTTCTTTACTGATATTCGTATTTTTCCACTCAATATGTCCACCTTTCTTTTAAATTCATTAGCATATTTTTAATAGCTGTTTTAAGGTCCTTGTCTTTAAATTCCAACATCTCTGTCATCACAATGTCTGGTACAGTATTCAGCCAAACACTTGGAGCAGATATTTGGAGGTTCTTTTTACAGATCCCTCCTTTCTACCCCACAAATTCCAGCTGCTCAGAAGCTCTGTAATAACAATCTGTGCCCCCAGCAAGACCTCTGTGCTCTACATGGGCTCCACTTCTGCATATTGTAGTCTAAAAAAACTGCTTCTAGACAGAAATCATATGTGCACACCCTGTGTGGTTGCCCTTCTTCAAAGGGATCAAAATATTAGGTTGACTGTTTCACAGTGTTTATAAACAGCAGCTTAATATATATTGTTTAGTTTTTAGTTTACAATAGGGATCTAGTCCTGTACCAATTATTGTATCAGCTGGGAGTGGAAGTCCAATTATTTTAATTTAATAGTTATTGTCAGTTTACTTTCCCAAAGAACAAAGCAACTCATATTACCATCAGCATGTATGAAAGTATCCATTTTTATAAAAATCACCTAGTTATAAGGATTCTTTGTCCTTTTCATTTCAATTTTTATAAAATCAACATGCACAAATGTTGTGTTGCTTTATTCTAATTTACATTTCTCTAACAACTGAAACATGTTTGTTGCCCTTAAAGTATAACCTTTTCATATACTTAGCCTATTTTCTACTGAGTTCATCTTTTCCTTATCCATTTGTAAGATTCTAAATGCTTTCTACAAATTCATCCAATCTTATTTTGAATATTCCATTCTCTTCAAATTATATATATAATATAGCATATATAATATAATATATAATTATATATATGTATATTATATGTACACTCACAAAACACATGTATATTTAGTTTATAATACATAAATTTTGCGTAGTTGTATCCATATGCATTTATTAACAAATGAATTATAAACAAATACTACCTCTTACATGTAACACTGTGCATTAAATATACTCAGTAAATATTAATCACTGAGCATTTCTTCTGGTTTATGTGCTATTCTTTTACAAGTTAATGATATGAGACATTTTGATGTAATTTTTAAAAATTGCCACAGCAAATACCATTTGGTGCAGTGAAGTGATGATTTAATATTAAGTCTACTACAGCTTCCAAAAGAATCTAATGACACTCCCAAGAACTGGCTTAGACACTGGGAAAAACTGACTATGCTATATAAACTACTGTATTTCTAGTAGTTTTAATAGCTTGTGATTCATTCAGCATAATGTTACTGCAAGATTTCTTTCTAAAAAATTTTTGGTTAAACTGGAATGTGAGAGAAAAGCCTAAATTAATTACTATAAGCTTGTCCAAATTCTGCCTTGTGGAAGGTATAAGCTGAGTAGTAATGTCCTATTTCTATTACTTAGCTAAAGATTTCCATTTTTAATATTTAACTCAATTTTAGAGTTATTTACAAAACCATTGGTGTTCAATGGTTTCTTAAAATAGTAATGTTTCATACAGAACACCTGTCAAATCATTCCTATCAAGGTTTTGAAAATGATGAGCAGTTGAGATTTAAGAATATGAGTCTTCTTTGACATAGATATTAGACAGATTGATTCAAACTCAGATAGCTAAAATTATGATAAAATAATGTAAAAGATAATCACATAATTCAATAAGCAAGTTAATCTATAGAATATCCATCCATATAGAAATATATTCTTAGAGATATATGTGAAAATAAAAATATAAGTCAAATATGACATATATGAAACATTTTATTTCAAACAAATTATTTAAAAAATGATCAATAATATGTGGTCCTTCACAAAGTAAGCTTATAACCTGATGAAAGAGACAGAGGCATATATCAGTAACAACAATATAATTATATTGCCCAATAATACCTCCATGTAGTTTTCATTTGTTGATTAGTGTTTTGGTTGGGTATAGAAAGGTAATCAGCTTCAGCACATTTCCTTGTAGAAACAATTCTATGTGAAATTAATATTTGATGTATAACCCTCCCCCCCCCACCAAAGTCATGGCTCAAGGTATGCCAGGGGAGAAGGAAAATAATATTAGGTGGAACTTTTGAGTATCTATTCTCTCTGCCATTTTTCCAATGAACCATGATGCCAGCAAAATTATTTTCATTAATTTCCTTAATCTTTACAAAAACTTTATGAGAAAATTAATTCTAAGATTGAGGAGCAAGCAGGGTTAAGTTGATCTATAAAATTATATAAAATTATACAACTAACAACTGGTAAAACTGGGACTAAACCCAAGATTTTCTGCCTCTAAGTTTGTTTACCCTAAAAGTAAAACCTGAGAATAGGAAATTAATGGGAGAAGGAGAAATACGGGAAGCAGGATCTGGGAGAGACAATAAAAGCATCTACTATAGTAACACAGACCACCTCTTCTTTCTGAGGGATCTGAGACCCTGATCGCCACACCCTTATCAGATCATGGTTGTTATATTCATCTGTTAGCAATTAAAAGTGGCAGTAGATGCCAGATGGATCATGTGAATGTCAAATGCATTTCTCTTTGCCCCTATATTCTGTAGCAGTCCTACTTCCCTATGATGATCAGTTTTAATTACTCTTGACAAAATTATGATAAAATAATGATAATAATTCCTTTTTGTTTCTTTCATTCTACTGGCATCAGGAGATCAAAGTCATCAAGTGGAAATCATAGTTCTAAGTGTAGTGATACTTCTACTGTGTCTCCCGGTAAAAGTGTTCCTCTTCTAGGAATTGAGCCTAAACCATAAAGTTTGTTATTGCAGGGACCAAAAGTATAAATTCCCCCAAAACACATGACAATGGGATCTGTTGGTTCTGACAAATACTGTATCATTCAGAGGTGCCAGCTGATAGTGTTGGACAGCTGTGAGTCAATAGTCAGAACATTGAAGATTGAAATCCTCAATATAAAGGATCTCAAAGGGGCACCTTTAGCATCTACTATAGTCTTAATTCTACTTATCATTTTAGCTCGATTTAACCCATATTTTAAATGGAGTGAATATGACAATTTTACCATCCCAAACTCCTATCTTTGGGGAGTACTGAGGACAGATACATTTTCTCTTTAATTCGCAGGTCTTCAGAGTAAGGGAAGCTATGTCAAAGATATTTCATTCACACTTGCAACTGTTTTAAATGACAAGATCTTGGATTACAAGACTGAATCTGATATCATAATTGGATGAGTATCTGGGCATCTTGGGAGAGTATATTTTGGTTGTGCCTTGATTGTGAGTTATTGGGGCCAGAGCATATTTTTTTTTTTTAAGATTTTGTTTATTTATTTCAGAAAGAGAGTCAGGGGAGTCTGCAGGGCACACGACCCTGCAGGGGAAGGGGTAGAGGCAGAAGCAGACTCCCCACTGAGCAGGGAGCCCAACATGGGACTTGATCCCAGGACCCCAGGATCATGACCTGAACCAAAGGCAAATGTCCAACTGACTGAGCCACCTAGGCACTCCTAGAGGGTAAATTTTGAAAGATTATCACATCGATGATCTTAAAAAAAAAAAACCATGCCCCTGATATTCATACCATTATGGAGTCTTCTATGATTTCTCTATCGCTTTAACCAACAAAATGCAGTGAAAGTGACACTGTGATAGTTTTAGGCCTAAACCTTGGGCACTGTAGTATCGGCTTTTGCATTCACCCTAAATTTCAGCCACTCTGTTGGAGAGACCATGCGGATCATAGAGAGCCCATGTAAAAAGCGGGAGACCTTGAAACTACATAGAGTTGAACCAAGAAACCCAGAGGACAGCTAGCACAGAGATTCTAGGTCTATTTGAACTCTTCCTGCCACCCAAAGCTTTTCAAGCTTTCTTAGCTGAAGTTAAGACATGTGACCAGAGAAGCCATCTTGGATCTTTAACTCTAGCAAATCACATGGAACAAAGATATGCTTTCTCTGCTGTGTCATATCTCAATTCCTGACCCACAGAAGTATACACAAATAAAATGGTTATTAATTTAAGCCATTACATGTTGGGGTAGTTTGTCACACAGCAATAGATAACCAAGTAATTAGGAATTTTGTTCCTTTATGATGAGAAGAAAGCTAGTATGGTGTACTTCAAGTACAGTATAATGAAAGACTTCAATCTTGAGTGCCAACACATTATGTTGACATAATATTATTGTTATTCACACTAAACTTTAGGTACTGCATTATAATTTCTGTGCCAATATTCTTTTCCTCTAATATATTTTTTTAAAAACTACAAAATGTGGTCAAATGCATAAATGTATTTTATTTTTTAACAATCATCTCAGCTATAGTGGATAGAAAACTTAGCTCTTAGAAATCTGTTTTCACTCAGGGATTGCAGATTTCATTTTGCAAAGCCTTGTGGGAATACTTTTTCCTGGTCTGCATTCCAGTAGCATTTTTATTTCCTGTAGCTATGTCAAAAGCAATAATAGCAACTCAAAAGAATGGAACAGGTTGCCTTATAATATGCATACCATATGGTTTCATAGCCTTATCCCTTCATTGGTTTGGAAATTACTGTATGTGATAACAGTAAATTGGCCTGCTAATTACTATCCCTCATGTATAAATGTGTAGGTTAATGGATATTAAATAATAAATATGTGACCTTTCTTCTCAAAACTTGTCTTTTAGATTTTCTGTTTGTGATATCTTAACTACATTTCTTTTCTTTTTTTTTTTAATTTTATTTGTTTATTTTGACAGAGAGAGATCACAAGTAGGCAGAGAGGCAGGCGGAGAGAGAAGGGGAAGCAGGCTCCCCGCTGAGCAGACAGCCTGATGTGGGGCCCGATCCTAGGACCTTGAGACCATGACCTGAGCTGAAGGCAGAGGCTTTAACCCACTGAGGCACTCAGGTGCCCCTTAACTACATTTCTTAAAACCTTTTGTGGCAAGACATTAGCATCCATCCCTAAGGTTGTAAGGAATGGCCTTAGCCAGGTCAAGAAACAAAGAAGGCCAAGAAAACACTGGCAGAATAAATGAAGAGAAAAGTAGATTGAGTGTGAGGTAGAGAGAATTAATGATAACTCCCAGATTGTCAGTGTAAGCAACTGTTATTTACTCAAATGAGAAGAGCGGGAGAAATACATTATTGTGAACAACATCTATATTAATTGTATTCTTTACATACAACACTTACATGAAGAACTGCTGTTCTATCTGAAGTTAGAACATAAAAAAACACGGGGCGCCTGGGTGGCTCAGTGGGTTAATGCCTCTGCTTTCGGCTCAGGTCATGATCCCAGGGTCGTGGAATCGAGCCCTATGTCGGGCTCTCTGCTCAGCGGGGAGCCTGCTTCCCTTCCTCTCTCTCTCTGCCTTCCTCTATGCCTGCTTGTGATCTCTGTCTGTCAAATAAATAAATAAATAAGTCTTTAAAAAAAAAAACATAAAAAAACAACTCTATATTTATCAAAAGAAATAATTCTACCTCCATGTCAAAGAACTATCTAGAAAAATCCATGATAGGGATTAGTCATTGAAGTAAGACATATATCTGTCAGTCCTTTGGCTATAGTTCTAAAAGAAAAAGAGATAAAAGCAAAACAAAACTTTCTAGGACAAGGACACAACAAAAGTGTCTAAAGTCACACTTAACATTGAACAAATAGTGGAGCTTATTTTTCTGGACATATCTTCCTGTATATAAAAAAAAGCAAAGCCGGGGCACCTGGGTGGCTCAGTGGGTTAAAGCCTCTGCCTTCAGCTCAGGTCATGATCCCAGGGTTCTGGGATTGAGCCCCGCATCGGGCTCTCTGCTCAGCAGGGAGCCTACTTCCCTTCCTGCCTCTCTGCCTACTTGTGATCTCTGTCTGTCAAATAAATAAATACATAAAATCTTTAAAAAAATAAAAAATAAAGTTATAGACTCACTTATTAAAAAAACAACAACAAAAACCCCAGCAAAGCCTTGTAAAAGTTTTTGTAGTATTATAGAAAAGGAACATTATCCTAAACATTCAAAACATATACATATTTCTGAAAATTATAACCAACTGGAAATAAAATTCTAGAAAATATTTATTTAGTCCATTGAAATATATGAAAAGAATATGCCTCTGTGAAAGAGATACTATAATTGATAAGAAATTAATTTTGAGAAAGAAAGAAAGTGGACTTGATAAAAATAATGACAACTTGAAAAGGAATTTTAAAAATTAAATAGGCAACTGTGGCCATTGCTGCTATGAACATTGGGGTACAGATGGCTCTTCTTTTCACTGCATTTGTTTCTTTGGGGTAAATACCCAGTAGTGTGATTGCAGGGTCATGGGGTAGTTCTATTTTTAATTTCTTAAGGAATCTCCACACTGTTTCCCAAAGTGGTTGCACCAACTTGCATTCCCACCAACAGTGTAAGAGGTTTCCCCTTTCTCCACATTCTCTCCAACACTTGTTGTTTACTGTCTGGTTGATTTTGGCCATTCTAACTGGTGTAAGGTCATATCTCAATGTGGTTTTGATTTGAATCTCCCTGACTGTGGAAAGATCCAAGATGCCCTTCAACAGACAAATGGATAAAGAAGATATGGTCCATATATACAATGGAGTATTATGCTTCCACCAGAAAGAATGAATACCCAACTTTTGTATCAACATGGATGGCACTGGAGGAGATTATGCTGAGTGAAATAAGTCAAGCAGAGAGAGTCAAGTATCATATGGTTTCACATACTTGTGCAGCATAAGGAATAACACGGAGGACATTGGAAGAAGGAGAGGAGAAGTGAGTTGGAGGAAATCAGAAGGGGAGACAAACCATGAGAAACTGTGAACACTGAGAAACAAACTGAGGGTTTTGGAGGGGAGGGGGGTGGGGGGGTAGGGGATTGGGTGAGCCTGGTGGTGGGTATTAAGGAGGGCACATGTTACATGGAGCACAGGGTATGGGTATAAGCAATGCATCTTGGAACACTGAAAAAAAAACAGTTAAATTAAAGTTCACATGGAGATAAAAGAAACAGAATTCACATTGCAAAGAACTGAATCACTGGTTTTCCAAATAGAATTTTTAAAAAAGAACAAGATTATAAAATAAAAGGACCTATAGAAGAGAGATTAGGTACCACACCTGAGAATTATGAGCGTACCTTGGCAAAAATTCTAAAAAATTGACAGTAGGCAATAACTCAAGAAAGAAAGAAACAACAAGAAACAAACAAGAAAGAAAAATTCTGATTTTATTTGTGTCTTCACTATTTTTTTCTCAGTTCATCTAACTAAAGGCTACAAAAAATTCCATAGAAATACAAAGGATCACAAGAAACTACTATGAACAAGTATATGTCAGCAAATTGGATAACCTAGAAGAAATGGATAAATTCCTAGAAACACACACTCTACTAAGACTGGATCATGAAGAAATAGAAAAATTGAACATATCAATAGTAATGAGATTGAATCAGTAATTAAAATCTCTCCCCCATTAAAAAAAAAAAAAAGAAAGAAAGAAAGAACCCTTCCCAAAAAGAGTAGTCTAGGACCAGATATCTTCACTGGTGGACTCTACCAAACATCAAAGGAAAAGTTAATACCAATCCTTCTCAAACTCTTTCAAATAATTGAAAAAGGGAACATTTCCAAACTCATTTTATGAGGCCAGCGCTACCCTGATACCAGAGCCAGACAAGGACACTACAAGAAAAGAAAATTATAGGCTAATATTCTTGATAATTATAGATGCAAAAATACTTGACAAAATATTAGCAAACTGCATTCAACAGTACATTAAAAGGATTATACACCATGATCAAGTGGGATTTATCCTTGGGATGTAAGAGTGGATCAACATGTACAAATCAGTAATTGTGACACACTACATAACAAAATGAAGAATAAAAATCTTATGATCATCTCAGCAGATGTAGGAAAAGTATTTGACAGAATTTAACATCCTTTCATGATTAGGAAAAAAAAAACTTTCCTATAAGTTATATACAGACAAAATGTACTTCAACATAATAAAGGGCATATATGACAAACTCCCAACTAATATCATACTCAATGTTGACGGACTGAAAGCATTTCCTTTATGATTAGGAACAGGACAAAGTTCTCCACCTCTGTCATTTTTATTCAACATAATACTGTATGTCTAGTGAAAGAAATTAAGCAAAAATTAATAAAAGAAAGAAAAGGCATCAAACTTGAAAGGAAGAAGTAAAATTGTCTGCAGATGGCATTATCTTATATATAGAAAATGCTAAAGACTATACCAAAAAACTTAAACTAATAAATAAATTCATAAAATCGCAGCTTACAAAATCAACATACAAAAATCAGTTGTGTTTCTATGTACTAACAATGAACTACCTGAAATATAAATAGAAAAAAAAAATCCAATTTACAATAGCATCACAAGGAATGAAATACTTAGAAATAATTTTAACCAAAGAAGCAAAAATCTGTACATGAAAACTATAAGAAATTGACAAAAGAAATTAAAGAGACAGAAATAAATGGAATATAGCCCATTTTCATGGATTAGATGAATTAATGTCATTAAAACGTCCATAGTATCCAAAGTGATCTACAGATTCAATGCAATCTCTATAAAAATTTCAACAGCATTTTTCACAAAAATAGAAAAAAAATCCTAAAATTTGTATAGAACCACAGAAGATTCCAAATAGCTAAAGCAATATTAAGCAAGAAGAGCAAAGTTGGAGGCATCACAGTGTTAATTTCAAACTACATTACAAAGCTTTAGTAATCAAAACAGTATCATATTGGCATAAAAACAGACACATAGATCAACGGAACAGAATAAAAAGACAAGAAATAAACTAATGTAGGTATAACCAACTACTTTTAAATGGCACCAGGAATACATGTTGGGAAAAGGACTGACTCTTCAATAAATGGTGGTGGGAAAACTGAATATCCACATGCAAGGATGAAATTGGACCTTTGTCCTAAACCATAAACAAAAATCAACTCATAATAGATTAAAGCCTTAAACATAAGATCTGAAACCATAAGCATCTTAGAAGAAAACAGGTGCTAAGTCCCTTGACATCTTTATTTTTCAATTTGACACCAAAAACATAGGTAACAAAAGCAAAAATAAACAAATAAGACTACATCAAACACAAAAGTTTCTGCAAAACCAAAAAAAAAAAAAAATCAGCAAAATGAAAAGGCAACTTACAGAATGGGGGAAAATACTTGCAAACCATATATACAATAAGAGGTTAACACCAAAACATAAAAGGAACTCTGGGGGCACCTGGATGGCTCAGTTGGTTGAGCCTGAGGTTGAGTTCAGTTGGTCGGCTCAGGTCATGATTCTGGAGTCCCGGGATCGAGTCCCGCATTGGGCTCCCAGCTCCAGGGGGAGTCTGCTTCTCCCCCTGACCTTCTCCCCTTCTCATTCTCCCTCTCTCTCTCTCAAGTAAATAAATAAAATCTTTAAAAAAAAAAAAAGGAACTCTGATATATTAATAGAAAAAATACAAATAACTCAATTAAAAAATGGCAAAGAACATAATAGATATTTACCCAAAGACATAAAAATGGCCAACATGTATGCAAAAAGATGTTCACCATTACTAATCACCAGGGAAATACAAATTAAAAGTACAATCAAATTATCAGATGCCTTACACCTTGTAGAATGTCCATTACCAAAAGGACAAGAGATAATAAATGTTGGTAAGGTTTAGGTGAAAAAGGAATCCTTGTGCACTGCTGATAGAAATGTAAACTTTAAGGGCACCTGGGTGGCTCAGTGGGTTAGGCCTCTGCCTTCAGCTTGGGTCATGATCTCAGGATTCTGGGATCAAGTCCCTCATTGGGCTCTCTGCTCAGCGGGGAGCCTGCTTCCCCCCTCTGCCTGCCCCTCTGCCTACTTGTGATCTCTCTCTCTCTCTGTCAAATAAATAGATAAAATCT
Source organism: Martes martes (assembly GCF_963455335.1). NCBI lineage: Eukaryota > Metazoa > Chordata > Mammalia > Carnivora > Mustelidae > Martes > Martes martes. The sequence continues at coordinate 104,528,715 of NC_137891.1, read as the reverse complement.
TTTTTAAAAAAAGAGAGAAATGTAAACTTTACAGTCATTATGAGAAACAGTATTAAAAACAGAACTACCATCTGATCCAGCAATCCCACTTCTGGTATATACCCAAAGGAAATGAAATCACAGTCTTGAGGTGGTCTCTGCACTGCCATGTTCATCACGGCATTAATCACAATAGTCGTGATATGGAAACAACCAAAGTATCAGCTGATAGATTAATGAAAAACAAAAATGTGATACTGTTGTGTATGTGTGTGTGTAAAATCATTCAGTCATAGAAAAGAAGGAAGTTCTGTCATTTGTGACAATGACAACATGGATGAGCTTGGATGGCATTATGTTTGGTGAAATAAGCTAGAGAGAGAAAGACAAATAGTGTATGATATCACTTAAATGTGGACTTTAAAAAAAATTTAAATTCATAGAAACAGTGAGTAAAAGGGTTGGTTGCCTAGGGGGTTAGAGGAAATGGAAATGGGGAGATAATGGTCAAAGGGTACAAACTTTCAGTTATATAACAAATAAGTACTGGGGATCTAATGTATAGAATGTGACTACAATGAATAATTCTGTATTTTATACTTGAAATATGCTGAGAGCAAATCTTAAGAGTTCTCACACACACACAAAAAAAGATTAAGAAAATCTTTCTGAACTGAAATATTATTCAAGTCCATGAATAAAAGGACTAACTTCATGGACCCAATGAAAGCAAAGAAAAAAATGACCCAAAATGAAGTATTAGCACTCAAGCAGAAACAGAAAGTTTACCTATGAAAGAACAAAAGTTGAGCTGTCCTCAAATTTCTCTTCTGCATAACTGAATGCCAGAGGACAACACAGAATTTCAATGGAAAAATTTTGTGAACTGAATATTCCACATCAACCAATTTATTGTTCTACTATGAAAGCAACAGAAGACATTCCTATGTTATAAGAACTTGGAAAATACTGAAGCTAAACACTCTTCTTGGAAAAAAAAAAAAAGGATCGATGATATAACACAAGAGATAAAAATATAAATAAAAATAAAAATACTGGTGTTGAGCTTTGAGACAATTTAAAGACATTAGATTAACACAATTGAATACAAAGCCATATAACCTCAACAAAAACTTACTGAGGACCTTCTGTGTGCAGAAACTCTTCTAAATACAGGAGAAATAAGAATAGACAAGGCAGACTGTATCCTGCTTTGCTGGTGCTATCTAATGGATGAGAGAAAATGGATGAGAGTGTTGAACAGTGATCAGCACTCTGATAAAATAGAAGAGGGTCAGGATATAAGACAGTTGCAATTTTTGATAGGCAGACTCAAGAAAGTCTTTCTAAGGAGGAGAAACCTGACAAAAATGAGAGAACAAGGCTTTTAAAGTCCTAGAGAAGAGTTTTTGGAAAAGTTCCCAGTACTGGAGGTAGGAGTCAGCTTGCCATTTTTCCAACAGCAGCAGGGAGGCCACTGTGAGAGAAGTGCGGTGAGGAAGAGTGTTGTGGAAGTCTGCAGCAGTGGAATATTCAGTGTTTACATAGCACTGGGAAATGTAGTCATTAAGGACTTTGGATTCTATTCTATGGTATTTGGCAAAACCAATGCAGAAATATAAAAGCAGGGGAGTTACATGATCAAACTTAGCTTTGAAAAAAGAGTAGAATGGTGGTTGCCGCAGGGTGGGGGAAATGGGGAGATGTTGGTCAAAGAATACAAATTTCCAGTTATAAGTTGAATAAGTTCTGGGGATCTAATATACAGTACGTTGACTAGAGTTAACAATATTACACTATATATTTGAAAGTGGGTAAGAGAGTAGACCCATTAGAAGGTCGTTGCTGTAATTGTCTCAATGTCTTCATATTAATATTGCAGAAATTGATGCATATTGCAGGGAAGGTGAGACACAGGTATTTAAAATTCCTTAATCCACTTGAGGAGAGCTAAGTTTACTGAATTTTTAATATTAGAGAAATATGTGTTCAAACAGGTATTTGATAACCTTAAAGATAAATACCAGTTAAATTTAAAATAGACTGCTGAACTTCCACATAATTGTTAAAGACAAAAGCAAACAAAACAGGAGTCCTATCCTCAAGTGCCTACAAGGACTAAGTTAACTGCAAAATGGGTTAAATCGAGCCACCATGGGCTAGTTGGGGGAACAGTACAGCTTATGTTGAAATGGGCAGTGTCCTTGTCCCTCCAAAGCAGCAGAAATTACTCAGCTTCACACAGTGTACTGCCAGATCTCACTGTTTATGAAGAAAGGATGAAAGTGTGAATTTTTAATGTAAAATTTCCAAACTGGTAAAGTATAATATAGACCCAACCCCTATCAACCTTCTATAAAATATTTTGAAAAGGGAGAGTTGACTTGTTGACTGCCAGATGGCAAAATCAGTTCCAAACAGTGAAAAAATAGAAAACACCAAGAACATTAAAGAAGAAAAAAAATCAGAATACATCAAATAAAGTTATAGAATTAAGTCCTAATTGTTCTACTTGACATGCTCTTCTAATTATAATATACACAAGGTATTAAATTTTCTAATTAAAAAAAGAACTTATATATTGAGTTTGAAAAATAATTTGTCTTACACCCCACTTATTTTTTAAATGAGGTAATTAAACAAAATTAATTTATGACTATGAGATTCACTGAAAATCAATGCCTAAAAAGTTAAAATAAAAATATGGATGAAGTTAAATTCAGTCCTGATAGGGCCTTGGAATCGTATGACAAGGTATACTTTTTTTGTTAAGGTCAGTGAACATCAATAGTAATTGTTCATAAATCAACTAGCAGCAACAAAGAATACAACCACAGATAATCAGCCAAATAAGAAGCAAATGTCTTGGTGAGCTAAGATGTGTTTTTCTGGTGGTCTTGAGAGTTCTTTGTGCACAGAAAGAAAATTTGTAGCTAATTGAATTATTAATATTAATATGAAATGTCTTGAAGTTATAAATTTAAAAAGCTTTTCTTTTGTATACGTAAGATACAATATATTCAATAACCATCCCTCCCCACCAAAAGATATCCACATCCTAATCTCCAAAAATTATGATTATTTTATATTACACAGCAAATGGGAGTTTGCAGATGGTACTGAACTGAGAATCTTAAAATTAAAAGATAATCCTTGTTATCTGGAAGGCTTAATGTAATTACAGGGTCCTTATAAGAGGGAGACAACATTCAGAGAAGGAGATATGAGGACAGAAACAGGGATTGTAGTCAAAGGCGGAGATTTGAAGATGCTAAGATGCTGGCTTGAAGATAAAGCCTGGGGCCATAGGCCAAGGAACACAGGTGGCCTCTAGAAGCTGGAAACTCAGGGAAACAGATTCTTCCAAAAGCCTCCAGAAAGAACATCACCTTGATGGCACCATTCTTTTAGCCTCAAATAACACTTTGGACTTCTGATTTTGAGAGCAGAAAGATAATAAATTAGTATTTTTTTAAAGTCACGAGTTTTCAGTAATTTGTTACATTAGCAACAGTAAACTAATACAAAGGCTAACTTAAAAATCTTATTAAACTGACAAATTTTAAGTATCACTTTCAAAAAAATTTGATTAATCTAATGGAAACTTCTAAATCAGCTATGTACAAAACTAATTAATGAAACTATCATAAACAACTTCAACCACATTTATAAATCCAAAATATTCTATTTTTTAACTATTTAAATTATTTAACAAATAAATACAATCTTGCCAGTGAAGATCAAACTATAACAAATTAAATTTAAAAGTATCGTTGATATTAAGCTTCCTCAAAAATTACAATACTGTTTAAACTTTGTCAAATAAAGGTTGATTTCAAGGATCTATAAAGAACTTCTCAATCTCAACACACACAAAACAGATAATCATGTTAAAAAAATGAGCAGAAGACATGAACAGACACTTCTCCAGTGAAGACATACAAATGGCTAACAGACACATGAAAAAATGTTCATCATCACTAGCCATCAGGGAGATTCAAATTAAAACCACATTGAGATATCACCTTACATCAGTTAGAATGGCCAAAATTAACAAGACAGGAAACAACGTGTGTTGGAGAGGATGTGGAGAAAGGGAACCCTCTTACACTGTTGGTGGGAATGCAAGTTGGTGCAGCCACTTTGGAGAACAGTGTGGAGATTCCTTAAGAAATTAAAAATAGAGCTTCCCTATGACCCTGCAATTGCACTACTGGGTATTTACCCCAAAGATACAGATGTAGTGAAAAGAAAGGCCATCTGTACCCCCATGTTTATAGCAGCAATGGCCATGGTCGCCAAACTGTGGAAAGAACGAAGATGCCCTTCAATGGACGAATGGATAAGGAAGATGTGGTCCATATACACTATGGAGTATTATGGCTCCATCAGAAAGGATGAATGCCCAACTTTTGTATCAACATGGACGGGACTGGAAGAGATTATGCTGAGTGAAGTAAGTCAAGCAGAGAGAGTCAATTATCATATGGTTTCACTTATTTGTGGAGCATAACAAATAACATGGAAGACATAGGGAGATGGAGAGGAGAAGGGAGTTGGGGGAAATTGGAAGGGGAGATGAACCATGAGAGACTATGGACTCTGAAAAACAACCTGAGGGTTTTGAAGGGGTGGGGGGTGGGAGGTTGGGGGAGCCAGGCGGTGGGTGTTATGGAGGGCACATATTGCATGGAGCACTGGGTGTGGTGCATAAACAATGAATTCTGTTATGCTGACAAAAATTAAAAAAAAAATAAAAATAAAATAAAACTCTGTCAAAATCTTTTATAAGGCTAAATCAATAATCACACATCTAAAATCAAATACTTAAATACATATATTTAAATTAGACTCATTTGGCCAATCAGATTATTCTGCCAAGTTCTCTAAAGTATTCCAAACACATGAGAATAGCAATCCTAAGGATTTTAGTGATTTCATCCCTTATACACTTGTTTCTAATTTTCATAGGTTAAGGTATTTATACATCAAAGGGCCAGTCACTATTTTCCATGATAACTGGAGTGATATAGTCTTAGCTGGGTAAAATGAAATTTTGGACAGGAAAATTTGGCTAGGAAATAGGATTTAATTCTTATTAATTACTTCCCCTGGCCCTTTTTACAGCTGATATTTTAAGGACTTCATACTTAAGTGAGAGAAAGACTCAATTCCACAGCTAACATATTCTAGATTTAGTTATAAATTAATCATTTCTATCTAATTTTAATCTTCAACCCCTAAGCCCCATCTCACAGTGTTTCATTGCTTAGCTGGATTTGCTACTTACTGCTTGGTTGTTTTCAAATTCTATCTTTCGGGTCCAAAATTTTAGGATATATTTAAATGACAGTCAGTTGGATTCAGGCCATTTTCAGATCTACTTCTGGCCCTAAAGTCACAGATTTTAAGGTCCTGGAAGTAATATTAGAAAGGTCTCCTCTGATGCATTTTGGAGATTTTTAGTTTTGTCACCTTTTTTTCAAAGGCATAAACTCAGCACCAACTTATCTGCCATGATGTGTCAAAGAGCTTCCTAAGAAGAGTACCTGAATGCAGAGTTGAAAAGAATGACAATACAATCCTTGAAAGGCAGATCATAGGCATAACCAATGAGAGCTACTCAGGTTGGATATTTGCTTGGCAGCATTTGTCTTGGCAGCAGGTAGGCACACCAAGTTAACTCGAAACTATTATGAAATCCAAAATCAAGGTTTTACTGCTGACCCAGAAAATTAAGGCAAGAATTCTAAAACCACTAAATAAGGGGCAGATTACCTGCTTAAGGAAAGAAAATAGATCATAAAGCAAGTGAAAACACAATTCTCCATATATGTTCCAATGATCAACATGGAGACTGAGTTACACCAATAAGAAGTAATGGGTTTAGCCATCCACCTACTTGAGCTCTGAATTATCACTATTAAGGTCGCCCTACATAAAGATATTTGAACTAAAGTTGACTCTTTTCCCTAAAATACCAAATCTTTCAGACTCTGTATTGTTTATATTGTATTTTTTTTTCAAGTTAACAATTATAGCTGTTGCTTTCAACTTAGAGGTACTCACCTGAAAATATTTTTGGAAATTAAATGTAAATATTCTGGGCACATATTGAAAAATGCAACTAAGATATTGCTAAAAAAGAAAATTTGTCCTATGTTTCAAAACTTTTAAGATCAGTATGTTTCCAGATATATTTAATTTACTAACACTATTTTTTTGTGAAATAACCCTGTTTATACTATATAATGCTTTTTATTTGAATTCTGCTAAATGAGATTATTAAGGGTGCTTTAGTTAACTTCATGCTTATCATAGATACCTCTGTATTTATCCATATCTAACTATATAATTCCTATTTAAGCAAATTCAAGCAAGAAAATCAGAACTAAATGTATTAACATCTGATTTAACTGAAATCAAACCTAAAGCACTAAATAGAAAAACAGTTTTAATATTAATAAAAGTTAGATACATATCAAAGCTATAAAAATCTTGAATATTCATATTGTAAACACATAAAATATACAAGGAAATTTACTTTTGTAGTTGTCACTTTTCTAATTCCATTATCAGTATTAGGCTAATAATAATAATAATAATAAAACTTATAAAAGTTTTATTAATAAAGTTAAAAAGTGGATAGTCCTCAAACTTCCTATCCTAATCTTTCCCCCAAAACTAAAAAAAATCTAAAACCTTCTTTTCAATTATTCACAGAACACATAAAAACTTATCATACAACATGCCACCAAAAAACTTCTAAAAATTATGAAAGTGACATTATATAGCTCTCTATCTTATACCATATAAAAGAAAATTAAGTAACTAACAGCAAAATTAAGAAGGCTCTAGAGATTAAGAATCACTCCCAAAAACTAAATGAAAACAATACATAACTGATTAATATCTATGAAAAGGAAAATACTACCATATCAAAGTCTGTCTTGCAACCAAAGCTATACTCAGATGCAAAGAAATAGATGAATATAAACTAACTAGATATTCAACTCAGTCAGAAAAACCATTAAAAAATAAACTCCAAGGAAAGCATGAATCTGAGAAAATGAGGATGAAAAAAAAATTACATAAATTTGTAAATAAAAAGCAAAGCACAAATAAGAGTAGTTTTTAAAACAGTATAGACAAACATTCTAAAAACCCCTGGTATTTACTTAAAAGTAACAAGAAAGAGAAAGGAGTGATTGTAAATGGGGTCTGTGACTGGTTGGAGATCTGTCCAGCTAGTGGCTGTGCTGTCAGTGAATGGCCTTCAGCTGTTGGTTCCTTCAGACTCCTTCCCCATGGTATGCCCTTTCTCCAAATCCAATGACTAATCAAGGCAAAAGTGTAAATGCCACTATCCAGTGTGGGCTAACCTGAAGGACTATTCACCTCAGGAGCATCTCAGGTCAGCAGAGACTATCATTACCAGGCCAGTATCAGAGTTGGCGTCTCCGGCCCAAACCCAATTTCTCCCCTTCCCTTCCACAGCTACTGATCCCAAAGCTTTCCTAAGAAACATTTTGAACACTAAGTTCTATCTCCCAGAAAATCCAACCTGTTTCAGAATTCAGAAAATATTTACATTAGCTTTTTAAACAAAAGAACATAGTAATTACCATTTTAAGCTAATACATATGAAAATGCTGATTTTCAGGAACTATGTAAATAACCAAATTGATTCACATAAGAACAAAGAGCTAGTAAAGTTATCAAATCACTACCCATATAACCCCCAAAGCCTCTAGGACCAGTATTTCAGTTTATCTTATTAGCATTTGGAGAAATATATAATTGGAAAACTATACAGTTCAATTTATGAAGCTAGTGAAATACATGTAAATAACTACAAAAATATGGTAAAGAAAAAGAGACTGGTGTTTCAAACACAAATGCCTAATCAAGACTAGGAAGTAACATATATTTCTGAATCAGATCAGTCATATTACAATGGAATGTGAACAAGTAGAATATGTAAGCCCTACATAATAATAATAATGGAAATAATAACAATACTAATAATAGGAAAAGCAATAACATTTACCGAGTGCTTACTATATAAAACGCACTGTTTAAACACTCTTAATATATTAAGTAAAAAATATGCTAATAATAGTCCTTTGAGGTACTGTTACTTTTATATTGATTTTATAGATGACAAAGTGGAGAGAGAAAACTTAAACTACCTTTGTAAAATCAAATAAACATTAGTAATGGACTCAATGAGTCCATTACTCAATGGACTCATTGGACTCATTGAGCCCAGACAGTCTGGCTCTAGAGCTTCCTGCTCTTATTTCTTAAACATTAGTGAAAACTGTTTCAATAATCATATATATACATATTCATTCATACACATACACCTACCCTTAAAGCAGTTCTCCCCAACCATATCCCCATTGAACAATCATACTTATGTATACCAAAATCTTAACAATATACAAACAAATTCAATCCAGTAGAGTATTAACATCATTATCCTCCACTGTAAACAAAGATTTTTCCCTGAGAAGTAAGAGTTTTAAATTCATATGAGTGATAATAAATCAGTTGATGTGATCATCAATAGGACAAATGAGAAAAACAGTGCCTTAAACTACGTTATATGGAAATCAGTAACCATCAAGTGGATAGGAGAAAGAACAAGTAAATAGAGATCTTTTTTTTGTTGTTGTTGTTTTTAAGATTTTATTTATTTATTTAAGAGAGACCATGAGAGAGAGCATGAGAGGGGAGAGGTAAGAGGAAGAAGCAGACTCCCCACAGAGCTAGGAGCCCGATGCAGAACTCCATCCCGGGAGTCCGCGATCATGACCTGAGCTGGTGGCAGTTGCCTAACCAACTGAGCCACCCAGGCACCCAGTAAATGAAGTTCTAATCTTTCTTTCTCTCCCTTCCCTCTCCCTAGGATGGAAAAGACTTCTTAAGTAATATAATGTCTCAGAATCTATTCAAGAAAAATTGTCATGATTCATCTATTTAATAAGTTAAATACTTGTATATGGTAAATGTCACTAAGTTAAGAGATAAAAAATAGAAGATAAATATTTGTACCATATACAGCAAAAAAAGAAAAAAATGAAAAATAAATAAATATATTGAAACATACAAACTATATAATATATATTATAGGCTGCATGTATTATAATTCATGGAGATAATATAAATGCAAAGTGCAAAATATAAATCCATAATATAACACAGAGCAAGAACAGAGCATCAAAGAACTTACCTTAGCCTAGTTTTCCCAGAGAGCAAAACTTAGACAAAATTAAAAACAAAAGTTCATGAGCGCCTAGTTTATTGTTAGTACGGGGAATTGGATGTGAGAACAGTGTGGGGCTAACATATGTCCAAATTTCTAGCAAGCATTCCAATACAGTGTTGTGACTAAGTCCAAGTATTACCAAAACACTAAAGTCCAAATCACAGGTGAGTATCCCCAAATCAATAAGATCTTCTTCATCCCACCTAACAGCCCACCCCCTTGACCTCAACCTCCTCAATGTCCTTCGTAAATGCTTTCCCCTGGTCCTTCCTGGCATACATTAATCAGGTATTTCAACATGTTTGTGTATAGGCTATTTCTCCTGGAGCAGGGACTATACTTTTCTATTAAGACTTTGCTGAGACCTAATCTTGATTATCAGCCTGAAGATTTTAAGGGTGGTGAGCTACAAGCATCATCTTATAATTACTTGCCTTCAGGGAAGGTCACCTGACTCTTGGCAAGAAAAAGGCAGTTTTCTGGCAAGCAGGAGGAGATACCACTCACTGCTGGCTTATAATTTTCACAGGAACCGAATGCTCAGTATTCTCAGACTCATTCATTCAAATGTTCCCATCCCAGGCTTAAGGTATCTTTATCTTAATCAGTGTCTGACTTTTACATAAGAGACTTTTGGAAGCTGCATATTACATCTGTTTTGTATCTCTGACACTCTTTGAATTAAGTATTAGGCCTTACTTTTGGCACAGTCTTCCTCTTGCTCTCTCTCATAGTTTTTGTAACAGAAGGTATAATTTTTGCAATTTGCATTGCCTTTCTGCTATTCTAGTCTACCTAGATATTGCCCAACCCAACATTACCCTTCACCATTTAACCAAAGTTGAAATCGAAATCCTTAATAATTGTGAGACCCCTGCATCCTGCCGATTATGGCCATTCTACTTCTCACCTGCCGTGGAGTTCCGATTGCCTTCAGGATGGTGAGTTATCCAGCTCCACAATCTTACTGTGAGGCTGTGTTCCAGAGCCATTCCTGGTATGTATTTATAGCTAGCTCTGTTTCACATTAGTGAAAGTTTTGCCCTAGGACGCTTTAACTTCCTGACTACTGGGTTGTACAGATGTAAGTTTCAAACAGATTTTATGAAGTGGGAGCTGAGGGTCATGTGGAATAGGTATGAGGTGAAGAACTGCCATGTGCTCACATGATGCAGTGAGAGTCCATAGAGTTGGTCACTCAGTATTAGCTAGGACAGAACAAATGTCAAGGTATCAAGAGATATTAGATAAAATAGCTCAGAAATGGCACACAAATGGTATCTGCTATACAACTAGGCAATTCACAGAAAATAACTGCAAGGGTCATTATGTGTACATTTCACTAGCAATCAGAACAGATAAAAGAATAATATGATATCCTTTATTATCCATAGGATTGGCAAATAAGAAATAAAAATACTGATAATTTCTAGTGTTGACATGGGTATATAAAAATGGTCCTTCCATGGGGTACTTGGGTGACTCAGTTGGTTAAGCATCTGCCTTCAGCTCAGGTCATGATCTCAGGGTCCTAGGATGGAGCTCTCTGCTCAGCAGGGAGTCTGCTTCTCACTCTCCCTGTACCCCTGCTCCCATTCATTTTATTGCCTTCTCTCAAATAAATAAATAAAATCATTTTTTTAATAAAACCTAAAAAAAAAGTTCTTTCTTAATGAAAACATTACCCTATGGAAAAAAGAACACAAATTTTTTTCAAGTGTAGGAATTTATTATTTAATCAAGAAGATTTGTGATTACTTATTAGTGACACTGTATCCAATCAGGAATTAATAACTGGAGCCTAATTGTGAGTGTTAAGCTTCATATCAGGTCACAGGATATGTGCTTTACTGGAAGAGCACAAAATTCAGAGAAGCTGGCATACTATGCAACATTTTGCTTCTCAATACCTTTCTTTCACATAAGACAAGTTCACCTCTCCTTAAGGGAGATAACCCAAAGTCCAGTTACTTTATCCAGCTCAAACTCTAAGATCTCAAACATAGTTCTAGTCTCCTAGCCAACTGACCCAATTGTTATTCCTTATGATCCACTAAATTATAAATTAAAATTACAAGTTTATGTGTCTCCTGTTCCCTACCTGAAATACAGTAGTAAAGCAAAGGTAGGATGCCTGCATTAAAAGCTGTCTTCTTGAAAGAAAAAGTGGGAAACATTCAGCTTTGAGTAGTTCATAAGAATGAAGAAATCTTGCTTGTCAGGCGTTGTAAAGATCCCCTTCCTGGGACCTCCCAATTCCTCACAGATATCCTGATTTCTGGGACAAACTCCCTTACATCTGATCTACCTAGACCCTGACCAATGTCTTTTGAATGATTCTTCCTAATCCATTATCTTCCATGGCAAAATCTTAAAGGTTTCTCAGGTTGGACGTGTAGCTCTAGCAGTACAATTACAAAGTTTAGTAGGTTGCTAATCAATTTGCTTACAGTCATTTTCATTTGTCAGTAGCCTAATTATCAGACATAATTCCCAAGTTGACTTTTTTCCTGGCTTCTTCACCTCAACACCCCTTTTCAATTCTATGATAGCTACCAGCCTGAACCACCTGAGCCACCCAACAGGCTTGGACTGGAAGGACACATCTCACTCTGATCTCTGCCTCAGGTTTGTACAAACTCTGTTTAAGTGAGACATTGTAATATGCCTTGATAGCACAATACTTTTATCAAGCTTTTTTTTTTTTTTTTTTTTTTTTTCCTGTTTGGGATCCTGATGCAGATGATTTTCCAACCCTATAAGATCAAAACACCTGAGTTTCCTTGATTCTCTTTCATCCTCCCTCTTAAACCAGCTAATATGTGCCTGAACTCATCTCTTTTTCTAATACCTTTTCAGCACCCACAGTAAAAATCCAATACACAATAACTTACTGGCTTTTTCTAACTTCTTCCTTTAGAGTTATAGTTTCTGTGTTTACTTGGTCTGTCTTGGTAGTAAGAAGAGGAAATGATTTGCCAAAGATATTGCTCCCCTATAATGGGGTCTCCATATTTTTTTTATCTCTTTATTCCACAAATGTTAAGCCAGTACTGCATATTCATGCTTTTGTTGCAAAAGTTTAATGTCAAGGTACCAACGTGCACTGCTATTAGTGTTAGGGCAACATTAACTGGTGCAACAACAAAAAAATGCTAAAAATTCAATACCTTAATCCAATAGAAGTTCATTTTTCTTATGTAACAGACAGATAAGTGTTCTAACCTGTGTTAGGTTTCCTTCATATAGTTGCTCATGAACCTAGGCTCCTTTCATTTTGAAGTTCCACCATTCAGATTCAGTAGAAGAAAAACACACTAACTTTTAAAAACTATGTCCAAAATATAAAACACATCAATTTTGTTTGTTTTCCGTTCATGAGACCTCAACCATGCCTTGATGCAAAGGGGTCTGGGAAATGTAGTATTTAGCTAGTCATTTCCCAGTGACAATTCTATATAACAGAAAGAGAAAAATTAATTGTGCTGGACAGGGGACTATTTCTGCTATGTGTGTCCTTGTATTTTTTAAAAACCAAGTTTTTTATCTGAAAGTTTCTTTGAAGGAAGGGGGCATATCTTATTTGTCTTTTAATTACTCTCTATTTACTTTGAATCAAGCAGGAGCAGAGTTTTAAATTAAAAAGATAGATTCACTTTTTTATTACCTGATGTCACCAGATACTATACCAGATATCTGTATACATACATAAACCCATGATTTTTATTCCTGGGAGATTTACAGTTTAGATTATATGAAGTGATACATTCCATCAAGGAGACATTCTATGGTAGTAGATAGGGAAAAGACTCTGGAGCATGTTGTAGGAGCCCTGGGAAAGACACTTAACATCTCAGAGTCTCTTTCCTTGTTTTTTCAAAGTGGGAGAATAATACCTCCATTGGGTAGTAAATTTCTGGATTAGAAATAATATATAAAGTTTCTAAAAGTGTTTGACACATAATAGATATTCAGTAAGTGATAGCAATTATTGCCTTAGCATATGATTTAAACCAGAAACACAAGAAAATTAAACTAGAATGAAGCACAAACATTTTCTAATTAAAATGTGTGCTTACTTAAGTGGAACTCTTTTCAATAGCTTACTGTGGCTTTTAAAAATTAAACCCTAAGTGATAAATGGCCTGCTTTTTGAATAACCTAGGAAACCATAAAGTTTCCATCTGCTGTTTCTAAGTATATATTTAAGAGAATTCTGCATTTGCGAAGTCGAAATGTCAAAGTTTTAAGATTGCCTTGCATTAGCCAAGTTTGTCTAATAAGGTAGGAAGAAACTTTCTGTAGTTACCACAGAAAAGGTGATACACAGCCTGGAAATATGTTGCTTTGAGCAGTGAGCATGTGTCCACATTTCTTTCTAAATTAAAAAAAAAAAAAAGGAAGAAAGACAAGACAAGAAAAGGCAAAAAGGAAGGAAGGCAGGAAGGAAGGAAAGAAGGAAGGAAGGAAGGAAAAAGAAAAAAACAAGAAAAAGAAAGCTGTTGGACAAGTCGGGCCACTGAGTAGAGACAATTTTTTACTAATTAAGTAGCTTTTCACACATACTCTCCACTATCATTACATTCAATCATTAATGCAGTCAAATTAATTAATGGAATCAATTGCACAAATAAAGTTTCAGTTTTTCCCAACTTTTTTCTTTTTGCAAAATTTCAAACCCATATAAGAGTTGAAAAACAGCACATTGAACACATATAAACCCTTACCTAGATGCACTTTTTAAAAAAAGGTTTTGTTTTTTTTTTTTTAAAGATTTTATTTATTTGATAGAGATTGCAAGTAGAGAGGCAGGCAGAGAGAGAGGAGGAAGCAGGCTCCCCGCTGAGCAGAGAGCCCGATGCGGGGCTTGATCCCAGGGCCCTGAGATCATGACCCGAGCTGAAGGCAGAGGCTTTAACCCACTGAGCCACCCAGGCACCCCTTAAAAAAAGTTTTTATTTGAATGCCAGTTAGTTAACAAACAGTGTAATATTACTTTCAGGTGTACAGTATGATTCAACACTTCCAGACATCACTCCTTGCTTGTCATGGCACGTGCCCTCCTTAATACCCATCACCTATTTAACCCATCCCCCCACAACCTTACCCTCTGGTAACCATCAGTTTGTTCTCTATAGTTAAGAGTCTGTTTCTTGGTTTCTCTCTCTCATTTTTACTCCTCTCATTTTTTACCATTATCACATCCAAAATATTAGCATCAACTCAGATATATTACCTAGTATATATGTTACATTCAAATTTGTCCATTGTCCCTAAATTGGGCCAATGGACTTTAATCTGAGATCCAATCATGACAAGTTATCACATCTCTTTAGTCTCCTAGAACTCTCTACTCTTTTTCTCTTCTTTTTTTCTTCTTTATCCTCCTCCTCTTCCTTCTCCTTCTCCTTCTACTCTTTTTCTTCCTCTTCCTTCTCCTGTTTCTTTTCCCTTCTCCTCCTCTTTCTTTTTTTCAATTCATGACACTGACTTTTTTTTAGTCTAGCCAAATTTAGTTGGTCATTCCACAGTCTAGAATTCATTCCTTTTTTTCTTAATTATATACATGTTAAAAATGTTGGCAAAAATATTTCAAAATTGATACTGTGTACTTCCCTGTGTCATATCAGGAGGTACAAATTGTTATTTTCTTACTTTTGGTGATATTACATTTGGTCACTTGGTCATGTCCATCAGATTTCTCCATTGCAAAGAATTATTTTCCTTTATAATTAACAAGTAATCTCCAGGGTAATACTTTGACCTAGTTTAAGTATTCTATACCCAACATCTTTCATCCAACAATTTCAGTATTCATTGATAACCCTTATCTGAATTGATTATTACAATGATGTTTGCAAACAGTGCTTTTCTACTTCTATCATTCCTTTGACATTTATCAGTTGACATTCTTCTATATAGAATAGTTTTAGAGGTGCCTGAGTGGCTCAGTTGGTTAAGCAGTTGCCTTTGGCTCAGGTCATGATCATAGGACCCTGGGATAAAGCCCTTGCATTGGGTTCCCTGCTCAGTGGGGATTCTGCTTATCCCTCTCCCTCTGCCTCTCCTCCTGCTCATGCTCTCTCTCTCTCAAACAAATAAATAAAATGTTTTTTAATTTTTTTTTTTTAAAGATTTTATTTATTTATTTCACAGACAGAGATCGCAAGCAGGCAGAGAGGCAGGCGGTGGTGGGGGGTGGGGGAAGCAGGCTCCCTGCTGAGCAGAGAGCCCGATGCGGGGCTCCATCCCAGGACCCTTAGATCATGACCTGAGCCGAAGGCAGAGGCTTTAACACACTGAGCCACCCAGGTGCCCCTAAAATATGTTTTAAAAAAAGAATAGTGTTAATTCCTTCCCTCTTCACCTTTTTTTTAAGCTGAAATGATAATAATAATTCTTGATGCTCAAATGATCCTGCATTTGGTTAGTAGGAGCCACATAAAGCTGACATGTTTCCATTAGTTTTGGAGAATTTCCTGCTTTCAAGTTTCATTTTTTAAACTGGCCCTAAGATTTGAATGATAGTATTTCATATCACCACTTTTGTTCTTTATCTAATCTGAATATATTAAATTATTGAGACACAATTTAGAATAATGGTTAAGTTCAAACAAACCTGAGTTAAATGCTGAATTTCTAATCTGAAAACTGCATACATTCATGGGTGAGTAAACCGTCGTCTCTAAGTCCCAGTATCTAAAATTGGAATAAATATTATACCTACCTCATTGGATTGTTTGGAAGATTAAGTAAGATAATACATGAACAGCATCAGAAAAATACCTGATATTAAATACTTTTAATAAACATTGGCTAACCTAGAATTACATAACATCTCAAGCTATGGCATGGTCAGAAGAAAATAGTAACTTAGACATACTCTCCTTTATCTCCTTTACACACTGATGTTATCTATCTTTTATACTAGACTTTTCTCAGTCTCTCTGTCTCAAAGAGTATATATTCTTTAATTCACTAAAAATAACAGCAACAACAACAAACCAGTTTGGATTACGAGAGGCTCACAATTGACATTTTACATTTCGACTATGCAGTTTTTCATTTGATATTCTATGTTATTTCACTAAAGTTTGTATTTAACTAACAAGCAACATCATCTCTTTTCACCATTTGATGAATGTCTCCACAGGAAAACTGGGTCAGTTAAAGCAACAATAGACGGGCTCATTGTCACAGTGGTTTGATTTCTTAAGAGCTAAATCTTGTGGGAAATTTGGAATGTCTTTGGGAATCGTCCAAATATCTTGTTCTAAATCAATATATATTCAATTCCCCTTTGTACAAATAGGACACAGTATATTTTGGGGATCAGCATAGGGTCTGGTGCCTAATATTAAAAGCTATCTCCAATCAATTGAAAGAAAAAATATGTATTTAAAAAAATGCCCAGGACCGCTGGGTGGCTTGGTCCGTTAAGGGTCTGCCTTTGGCTCAGGTCATGATCCCAGGGTCATAGAATCAATACCCGCTTCCCACTTCCAGCTCCTTGCTCCGCAGGGAGCCTGCTTCTCCCTCTGCCTGCTCTTCCTGCCACTTCCCCTGCTTGTGCACTCTCTGACTCAGACAAATAAAGAAATAAAATCTTTAAATGTATTTATTTATTTGTTTATTTATTTATTTATTAAAAAGTGTCCACTGACAGATCTACTTCACTTTATTCCTCATTTCCTGGTATCCACTTTAACTAAAGCTCCAGAAGAAAGATGAGGCAATTAAACAAAACTATAAAAATTAGAATAATTATTGCTATAACAATAACAATTGACATTGTTTTTTTATTTTTATTTTTTACTTTTATTAACATATAATGTCTTATTTGCCCCCGGGGGTACATGTTTGTGAATCATCAGGCTTACACATTTCACAGCACTCACCATAGCACATAAGAATAACATAATTTTTAAGAAAAGGTGTGTCAATAGATCCCTTCACTTGGAAATTAATTTAGCCACTAAAGTATTCCATAATATCAGTTATATCTTGAGAAATAAGATTACAATCTTTATTTCCATTCCTTTCTATTTATAACTGTTTTGAATTATAATACTAATGAATGATTCTGGTCAAGACATGAAGTACACGGTTAGATACATTGTTTCTGCTCAAAACACACAACAATTGCAATAAAACTCAAAGTAATAATCAAATGAAAAATGGATCTAAAATATCAATACAAAGTAGTGACCTGGGAGAAAATCATAGTCAAGTGGATTCAAGACTGGAAGTGGACAGTGCAACTCAATAGTTTGGTAACTATGTGGCATCAAAGATCAAAATCCTCCATCCATACAAGAGAGAAGACAAAGGCTAAACAACCTGATTGAGCAGTGACTAAATGAGACTAGATGGGACTCCTTATTTATACAAGGGGAACTTGAAAAAAAAATTGTGGGTATACTGCCTTGGGTTATATTTTCAAGGGTATCTTCATATCTAGGATGGTGAGAAGAAAAAGACACAGCCTCATCACCCAGGAATTCAACCAACTACCCACTATTTATATTACCAGATCTTGAGATTTCTCTATATTACAATAAAACAGAAGACCCAAAATAGCAATATGTAAGATAATACCTCAGTAAGTTTCCAAGGAAGAATTACAAGCAAAAAGAAATCACAAAAATCTTATAAATGGAAAGAAAGAGAAAGCAAGTTAGCACAAAATAAAACTCAAACAAAAACTGGGGCACCTGGGTGGCACAATCATTAAGCGTCTGCCTTCAGCTCAGGTGGTGATCCCAGGGTCCTGATCCCAGGGTCCTGGTATTGAGCCCCACATCAGACTCCCAGCTAAGACTCCCAGCGGAGGCCTGCTTCTCCCTCTCTTACTCCCCCTGCTTCTGTTCCCTTTCTTGCTGTGTCTCTGTTGAATAAATAAAATCTTAAAAAAAAAAAAAAACACAAAAAACATTTTACTCCTTGTGGATCAATATAACAAAATTTCAAAATTCAATTAGATATAAAAAAACTGTACGCTAAGAAAGGTGGCCAAGAAAGATAATAGTTGAAATATGAATCCACTCTACATGAAAATAATCTTATGGAACAAGTACTCCAAAGAAAAGTTTTCAAAAGAATGCCTTGATTAATCAGAAAAACAAAGAATAACACTTATTAAAAACAAAACTTAAAAACCCAGAAGATACAAAATAAAATATGGATATGCAATAAAACCAACCAGAAATATTAGAAATTAAAGGCATATTCTCTATAAAAAATATTTTAAAATTATAATAAATCCCACATAATCCAGAACAATTTAATTGAAAAATTAATATTTGCCCATATTATAACAAAGAGCAACCATGAGAACTGCAGGATCAATTAAGACCTAAATCCTCAGATTGAAGTAAAATTTAATCACTAAGTACATTAAATTAAGCTAAATCTAAACTAATGAATGTTGAGATAAAACTGTAGAAAGTCAAGGTGAAAAGGAAAATATAAAGTTATCAAAAAGAAAATATTGCACACAAAGAACTGGTCATTAAGCTGAATACAAGGGAAGTGCCAAAGAAAAATATCATCCACTAAACATTTTATATTCAGCTAAACTACCATCAAGTATGAGGGCAAAATGAAGATTCTGTCATTAAAACAACAACCAAAAAAACCTACAAGCCTTAAAAACTCTCAGACACTTACAAAAGAAGAAATGCATAAGATACAAAAAATGTAATTAATTACTAACAAAATAGTGATTTTTTTCTTTGTACTAACTTATTGATTCATATTTTTAATTGTAATAAAATATATATAATAAAATTAACCATTTTAACTATTTTTTAAAGAATTTGTTTATTGAGAGAGAGCAAGAGTGAGAAGGAGAACACACAGAAGAGGGGGAAGCCGACTCCCGCTTCCCAAGGCAGAGCCCAAGGCATGGAAGACTCAGGGCTCACTTCCAGGACCCTGAGATCTAGACCTGAGGTAAAGGCACATACTTAGCCAAATGAGCCACCCAGGTGCCCCTCATTTTAACTATTTGTAAATGTATAGTCTGTGACATTAAATACATTCACACTGTTGTTAATCACCATCACCGCCAGCCATCTCCCAAACTCTTTTCATCTTGCAAAACTGAAACTGTATTTAGTTAACAATAACATTTAAACACTAACCCCCTGTTACCCTCTTCTCTCAGTCCCTATTTTCTGTCTTTTGAATTTGGCTATTCCTCGCACCTCATGTAAGTGTAGTCACACAGCATTTGTCTTTTTGTGACTGGCTTTAAACATGATAAATGGGACTGCATATAAACCATCAGTTCAGTGAAAGATGCTATAAACAAAGTTTAAAAAAGCTACAGATGTCAATGCTTACAACAAGCATAACCATACAAACCAATTTGTCCAAGATAATGCAGGTTTTCTTCTGTTAGTTTGACATAATTATTAAGAGTACAACTTTCTAGGGGCACCTGAGTGCATCAGTTGGTTAAGAGGCTGCCTTTGGCTCTGGTCATGATCCCAGGATCCCGGGGATTGAACCCCACATTGGGGTCCTTGCTCAGTGGAGAGCCTGCTTCTCCCTCTGCTGTTCTTCCTGCTTGTGCTCTTTCTCTCTCTCTGTGTCAAATAAATAAATAAAATCTTAAAAAAAGAGAGAGGGGGTACACCTTTCCATTCTTGAAAATGGTTTGGTATAAGTGGTCACACTAACTAAAACTTTCAAAAATTTTATATACAAAATTTATGAATAAAAAATCTACAAGGAAAAAAACTATTCTAGTGGACAATGGTTGAAGGCTATTGAACAAATAATTCATTGAAGAGAAAACCTACACAGTAAATCAATAATGGAAAGACTCTTGACCTCATGACTAACCAGGGAACACAAATAGAGCAACTGTTAGATATCATTTCACATGTCAAATTGAAAAAAAAAAAAAAAAGTCTGACAATAATAAGCCACAACCAAGATCAGGAGAAAAGAGCTCAACCTTGCTTCTGTGTATATACATTGCTATATCCACTTTGGAGGATAATTTAGTAGTATCTAATAAAGTTGAAAATGTGTGTAAGCTTTGGTGTAAAAATTCCAAGTTTAGATACACTAGAGAAACTCTCACACACGTTCACAATGATGAGTGTACAAAAAATTAATTGTAACAATATAAAACAGGAAAATAATTAGAAACAACCTAAAGTTTTATCAATAGGAGAATGAATAAATACATGTCAATATAATATTAAATACTATATAGCAATTAAAATTAATTACATAGAGCTATAAATATAACCAGTGAATATCCCATCAACATAATTAGGGCAGAGGGAGACTGTGGACTCTGAGAAACAAACTGAGGGTTTTGGAGGGGAGGGACGTGGGGGTTGGGTGAGCCTGGTGGTGGGTATTAAGGAGGACATGTATTGCATGGAGCACTGGGTGTGGTGCATAAACAACAAATTTTATTGAATTTTTTTAATAAATATTTTTTGAAAAAAAGAAAAGAATATAAATTAAATTATGGCTGCATATATATAAAGTTTGTAATTATGTAAAACAGTATTATATAATACATGTGGAGCCATCTATATGTTCTTACGTATATGGATTTATGGGATTTCCAAACACCAAGTTTAGGATAGTAGTCAATCTAGGGATGTGGTAAGAAAGAAATGGGATCAGTGGGTGTTTCAAGAAGTTCAAATTATATCTATAATATTTTATTTTACTTTTTAATGAGTTATGAAGAACAAATATGGCAAAATTACCCCAAATCTGAGAAAATTTAATGTTGAACCTATAGGCATGTTTTGCATTTTTGTCCTTTTCTGTATAATTGAATTATCATGCTAGCTTTAAGATTAAAGTATGCATAAAAGCATATCATGCATAACCTAAATTTCATGTCTTATTAAATTCATCTTGGTTGGGTACCTGGGTGGTTCAGTCGGTTGACAGTCTGACTCTTGGTTTTAGCTTAGGTATGATCTCATGAGGTCATGGAATCCAACCCTACATGGGGCTCTGTGCTCAGCAGGGAGTCTGCTTGAGACTCTCTCTCTCTACCTCTCCCCAGCTTTCTCATTCTTTCTCTAAAATAAATAAAATAAATCTTTTTTAAAAAGTTTAAAAAATAGGGCACCTGGGTGGCTCAGTGGGTTAAGCCTCTGCCTTCAGCTCAGGTCATGATCTCAGGGTCCTGGGATTGAGTCCCGCATCGGGCTCTCTGCTCGGTGGAGAACCTGCTTCCTCCTCTCTCTCTCTCTCTCTGCCTGCTTCTCTGCCTACTTGTGATCTCTCTCTGTCAAATAAATAAATAAAATCTTTAAAAAAAAAGTTTAAAAAATAAATAATAAGTTCATCTTGGTTTTATAAAAAGTGTAAAAATGTAAACAAGTAACAAGTGCTTACTACATCCCTACAAATTTTTCTTTCGTATGAGAAATTCCTGTATAACTACAATCCTGAAAATAGGCCTCTGAGTTCCAACGAATTTTTACAAATATTTATTAGACAGAATCTATGTGCCAGGCACTGTTCCAGGTGTTGAAGATATTGCAATGAACACATAACAAAGCACCCCTTCTGGTGGAGCCTTCATTAGAGTGTGTAGAAGCAGATAATAAAAATAAATAAACAATTAAATTGGAAATCTGTTAGAAGATGATACTTCCTACAGAGAGAAGTTAAGTAAGATAAGGAATTCCAGAGAATGAGGTTGCAATCTTGAATACAGTTGACCCTTGAATAACATGGGGTTAGGGGCACTGACCTTCAAGCTGTTGAAAATCTGTGTACAAATTTTGACTCCCCTAAAACTTTACTAATAGCCCACTGTTGACCAGAGGCCTTACTGATAACATAAATAGTTGATCAACATATGTTCTGTATGTTATATGTATTCTTTGTTGTACTCTTATAACAAAATAAGCTAGACAAAAGAAAATGTAATTAAGAAGAATCATAAGAAAGAAAACATATTTACAGCACTGTCTGTGTTTATCAAAAAAATCTGTGTATAAGTGGCCCCACACAGTTCAAACCCATGTTGTTCAAGAGTCAACTGTAACGTGTTCACAGAATCTCTCATTGAAAAAGTGTTATCAGAGTAATCAGAAGGAGAAGAAGGAATAAGTCATGCCCACATCTGGGGGAAGCATTTTCCTGACAGAAGAAGGAACCAGTGCAAATATTCCTAGGTGGGAATGTGTCTGAAATGCTCAAAAAACATCAAGGATGCTAGTGTGCCTGAAGCAGGTCAAGTGAAAGGGAAGGGGTAGGACATAAGAACAGGTCCTTTGCAGAGCCCACAGGCTATTTAAGGATTTGGGCTTTCACTGTTAGATGAGAGTTCCTTTAAGAATTTTGAGATATGATCTGACAGATTTTAAAAGCTCACTCTGGTTGCTTCAAACCATAGGAGGGGAAGCATGGGAGCAGGGAGGTAAGTTAAGAAGCTAATGTCAAAATCGAGGGGGAAATGATGGTACCCTATAGTCCTGATTAAATTAGCATTTGAAAATACTTCTGTAAATCTTTTTGAAGTCCTTGGAATCAAGAAATCTGTATTATTTCTTGCATGAACATATGGGATATGAAGTGAGAGTGAGCTACAGAAAAATACATGATGGCTGATACTTGTATGGAGCAGTATGGTATGCAATAGGCATGAATGTGTTTATTATGGTTTGATCAAAAAAAGAGAACAAGGAACAATCTTCTCTTTCTTTTTCTACCCAAAATATTTTCAGAGAATCTGAAAGGCTGCATAGATGTGCATGAAATGGAAGAAAAAAAAAAAAAAGAATTGCTAAACTAAATGAGTCTATCACCTCATGGGGTGTGTGTGTATGTGTGTGTTTCTTCTATTGGATGTACTCACTTGTTTTTGACAAGATAATCAGTACTGATTTTTATGAGACAGTTTATGCAAATGGGAAGAATTCCTAGCGTCTCTATAAAATAAAGGAAACAATTCTTTGTTGGCTAAATGTCATTGTACTGACCAGTCTCACACCTTCTGAAAGGGCTTAAGAAAAGTTTTGTTAAGTGTTTGGGAGTTACTGTTTTTGAGCCAAATGTCAAGTTGCTGTGCTTGCTTCCAGTTCTCTTTGTTCTCCACTGTGGCAGTAAAGAATTGTAATGTCTACAAGATGAGTTGGGTTCTGTGAGCCCAGAAAATGCCAATTTATATAAAAACCTAAGCCAGTTGCTGGCTGCCTTAGACCAGAGGGTGGAAAAATCCCTATTTTGAAGGGTGTAAATACTAATTTGTTAAATTTGAGTGTATATTTTTCTCAGTAGCATTAAGTAATTGTTGCATTTAAGATTTTACTTAATAAACGAAATACAGAATGTATAATTTATTATAAATGATGTTATTAATCTGCTTCATTTATGCCACTAACTACTTGCTTACAAAATAATTTCCAAATGAACAATTTAATCATTTCTCTAGCTGATTTATATCATTATAGAAGCCCTAAAATTTTATTTTCGAATTACCAATGAATATCTTTAAAATGGTACTTTAAGAAGAATGCAAATGGCTGAGATTTTAATAAGTGACTATCATATCCAGATGATGGGCTATTGTTTCCATTCTGATGCCTGTAGAACTGCTGGTCATAAAGACTCCCACACAGCAGGCAGGCAAAGAGCAGGCCTCCAGATGTATTTATGAACCCCATGTAGCCTGCTATCTACATGTTGTTCAAGGCTGACAAAAACAATCTGTCAACTGTGGGTTACATTTCTATTTAAAGTTTTAAGTGCTATCTAAAAAGTACATATTTCAGTGCTTGCATTACTTTCATTGTCTTTCAAGTATTGTGCTAGCATTAAAATCCAACTTTTATATGCCCAAGATTTTGAAATGACTAATATTTTTTAAAAATGTAAATGAAAGTTTATGAAGAACTTTAGCCAGCCAATTTAAATCCCAGGAAAATACTTTACTGCACTTAAATGCAAGCTTTTACACTATTTTCATTATATTTTCTTTTGAGGTCATTGTAATTAAATAAAACTTGGGTTTGAGAAACTCAGATTTACATTAAAAATGTAATTTTAGTTATTTGCATTTAGCCATCCTAGTATTTCTGAAATAATTAAAAATATCTGATATACCCTATATCCTCAGTTTCAATCATTATATGTGACACGATCATGTCTCTAACATCCCCAAGTTTTTATCACCAAGAGAAGAGTCAGCCAGCTCCAACATGTAAATAATTTTACTTTGATGTCTATGTGGCATCTGGGCATGCTCTCACCTCATGCTTATCACCTTTGTTATCATCCTGTTGTTAGAGGCCCTCTGATTTTCTCCTTTTCTCCTTTTCATCCTCATTGCTGTATCTTTCTTCTCTCCTTACTCATTTTTCCACTACTCTCTTAGGCGTTTATATATTTTTCTTCTGGAATTCCATTCTACTCTAAATGTTCTCCACTAGATTTCCACTTCCCTGATAGAAAGCTACTTCATCTTCTTCTTTTCCAGGCACAAATGCAGAGAGAGGTCAAAATTCCCTCACTGTAAATTACTATTTAAAATCTTATTTCCGGGGTGCCTGGGTGGCTCAGTTGGTTAAGTGTCTGACTCTTGATTTTTGCTCACGTCATGATTTCAGGACCAAGAGACTGAGCTCTACCTCCAGCTCTGCACTGGGTGTGGAGCCTGCTTGGGATTCTTTATCTCCCTCTGCCTCTTCCTCACTCATGCTTTTTTTTTTTCCTCTCTCTTTCTCTCAATAAATAAATAAATAAATCTTTAAAAAATAGAAATAAAATTTTATTTGATTTCCCAAGAGCATAAAAATAAGGCTTCTTTTGCTCCAAGCTATCCAATGACATCATCTCTAGCCATCCTCATTACCACTTTCTTTCTTGTTATCAACTCCTTGTATTCACTGACAACTTTCACACTTGACTCCACCCTACTCAAAATCTGATAACCCCCCCCAAGTCCTTGACCTATTTAACTGTGACAAAAGCAAAAATGATAACAGCAACAAAAAGAACAATGTAAACAAACAAACAAACAAACAATAATGTAATAAACATAACTTTTCCACACTGGGTTTTTGCTAGGTTCTCTAATACATGCTTTTTCATTAATGTTTATAGTAGCACTTTAATTCCACTTATTAGGAAACTGAGGGCCACTGAAGTTAAATAGTTTTCCAAGGTTAGGTAGCTTAAGAGATAGATGTCAGAATCTATGACCTTTTTTCTCCAAACCATGTCACCTTTACCCTCAGTTTGTTGATCTCACTATTTTAGTGAACTTCACTTGTATTACATTTTAATCGCTTCCTCCCAAAACCTTGTTATCTTCTATAAAACTAAACCTCTGAAATCTTAAGATTAATACACCAATTTCTTACCATACTTCCTTTCTTTGTGTCTCTATTATTTTCTAAGTCTTTTTCTCCGATTTCATTGCTTCAGTTAACCTTTTTTTTCTTTTTAAAGATTTTATTTATTTGAGAGAGAGAGAGAGCACAGATGACCATGTGGGAGAGACGGATGGAGAAGAAGACTCCTTGCTGAGCAGGGAGCTGGACAGGGCTCCAACCCAGGATTCTGGGGTCATGACCTGAGCCAAAGGCAGACTCTTAACCTACTGAGCCACCCAGGTGCCCCTCAGTTAGTCTTTCAAAATACATCTGTACATCATTTAAAAACTCCAAACCCTGTATACCTAACTCAGTGCACAAACATCACTACAGCAAAACTGTGCATCCCCCAAAAATATGTCTTCAAACTGAGCTAGAACTGACTTGCTCACTCCTATTTTCATTGCAATCCAGTCCAAACTTCATTATTCTTATACAGTACTACTTTCTTACCTCCTTCACAAATGTCTTCATTTCCCACTTTCTAAAATAAAATTAAGACCACTTAAGCACTTTTCCTGATATTCTATTGTAAGATTTAACTGCAGCCATCCCTTCTATTAACTCCATTTTCAAAGGAGGTTTCCCTGCTTCTGTCCAGGGTCTATCTTTGCAGTCTTCATCATGACCTATTACTGTCTTCATATCATGAAATCTGTTCCCTCATCTAAATCCTTTCTTGCAGTTTACAAATATGCTCTACTTCTTTCAAATTAACAAAACAAAACCCTAGATTAATGACTCCTTAAAATGAAAACAGCATATCTCTCATCCAAATCCACCATCATGCATAATGGGAAAATGTCATAAGCACTGCCACTGAAATAAAAAAAATAGTTTAAGTTGTCAGTATGACTACCATTAGTTAATGTTGCTATTGTACCATTTTGTGCATATATATTCATAAATTTGTATTTTGATTATAAATAGAGACCTTTAGCATAAGAAATTTCCCTTCCTCATGTAGTTTAACACTTCAGGATCTGAATTCCATTTGTTTGATATTAAGATCACAACTCTTATTTTTTTCTTTTAAATTTGTATTTTCCTGGTTTATTCCTACAGTCAATAAAATTACTTGCTTAGCTCACTTATTGCATCAGTCATAAACCATGACATTATTAGTATGATGTCAGTGAAAAGTTTAATTTAGGAATTAGAATTTATACCAATGTGGGAGTAGCTGGGGAAGTCAACATCTGGAAAGAGAGAATTTGAGAATCAGAGTCAGCAATCACAAATGCCTGAAGCATTGGCATAAATTCAATAGTCTGAACTCAAGATAATATACAAGAAGCCATGCTCTGCAAACAATGAGGGTGTTTGCAGAGGTCAAAGGACACTGCTGCCTCTGTTTCATTGCATGGTGCTGGTGGTGAGCATTTGGGCCAGCAGTGGTCAGGAGGTCAGAGGCTTAGAAAATGCCATGACTCAGAGCACAGGAGGACAACAAGCACAAGCTGAGGACTACCACATATGGCTACATTTGACCATTATCATGTCTGAGCACCAGGACCTTCCAAAATAAGTGGCTTCTTCCTATCTTCACCCTAGACCTTCCAGGAGTTCCTGTCTTTGACCAACTTTAACCAGGTACCATAGAATGAAGAGGAATCTTGGAAACAATTTCCAAATATAGACAGTCATTAATGGCATTTTTGAGTCAATATGCTTATTTATCTATTATTTAATTCTATAAATTTGAAATTATATTCTTTGATTACCAGATAACTTCAGATGTGGAAACAGACTTGCTCTACTGTTTACCTTCTTTCTCTTTAAGTGGTCAATATTTTCTCATTCTTAAATCATATAAAATTTATATTTTGTTTGTGTTGTTCCTGTAAATAAAAATTCAAAGTTCATAACTTTGCCATTCCTTTCCAGTTACCATTTGTTTGATTGATGTTCATCTACAAGGAGTTTCCTTAATAAGGACTTTTGGGAATACTAATCCCTGAGTGCTTGTGTGTTCAAAACAATTTGTTGAATTTTCACTTGGAGCACAACTTGCCTGGAAATATAATCTTTGGCTTACATTTCCCTTGTCTATCATATAAATATTGCTCCATTGTCTTCTGATGCTGAATACTGCTAAGGAAAACATGAAATCAGGTGGATTTGTTTTTTCTCTTCTAAGCGACTTGATACCTTGGCTTAGCATTGCAAAGGATTCTTTCTTTCAAGACCAATACTTTATCAAATGTATTTCATTATTGACCATTCTGGTTCAAATTGTCCTGGAATATGACATGTCTTTTCAAAATGTAGATCCAGGCCTTCTTTAATTTCTGGAATGTTTTCTTGAATTATATGTTTCTATGTTCTGTTCCATTATTTTGGCTTTCTTCTTGGTAAACTCCTATTATGCACATTTGATCTCCTTTGCCTTTCCTGTGTATCTAACTATTCCCTTTAATCCTTTTTAAGTTCTCTGCATTTCTCTTTTATTTTGGTTGCTTTTCTCATTCTATACTCCAGATCTCTTCCTGTGTTATCCTCAATGTTTATGCTGCCTTGTTCTCTAATTTTGTCTTATATTTCTGTGATTTTTTTTATCGTTCTTCCTGCATTTTCCCGAGTTCTACTAAAGTACATTTCATTTCCTTTTATTTTCTCACCATATTTTTCTAAAAATCTTATGGTTGTACTTTGAGGTCTTCTTTTGTAAAAGTGATTATTTCATTTTTCTCATTTTATTTTTTAGTTAATGATGAAGTATTTGGGAAGAACTTTCATCTGTTCTTTCTCGTTTTGTGATGTGCTTTTTGGGTAAGTCTTTTCCCTTTTACCTCTTCTATTAGCTGTGTGCCAATGCTGGGCCAGCTTGAATCTTCTTACTATGAAAGAAACTAGATTTTCCTTATCCAGCAATTGCAGGCGTTGCCTTTAGGGAGTGTAGTTTTATGGGTATTTTCTAAGACACTTCATCACTTATTTGTTACTCTATACATATTCTATACATATCTTTCATGCACTTTGACCTGCTTATCTTGTCAGTTTCTGCTTTGTCCTTCCCTGATCCCAATAGATCTTATTTCACTTAAGCCTTTCCTGAGATCTGTTGCTTCTGGACTATCTTGCTATTCACCTATCTGCACATGTGCCTCGTGCTGCCTTCAATCCATTCAGTTTTGTGCCAATCTTAGTTGTTTTTAGCAGTCTTTACACTTCAAAAAAAAAAAAAAAATCTATGGGGTATATATGTTTTCTGATTTCAATGTAAGAAGAAATTACAGGTTTTGTTTGTTTATTTGTTTGTTTTAATTTGTCTTGCTGCTTTTATAAGATACATTAGAGGAAGATGGGACATTGTTCACGTCCCCATTTACTAGAAGCAAAGAACTCCAGTTTTACTTCCTAATGCAATAGTTTAAAAAGAATATCTTTGTATTCAGCAGACTGTGACAAATTTTTCTTGCATATTATGTGTTTTTATCATCTTCAGAATCATTTTCCCCAAGATTTCTTCTTGATATATATTTTAGAAATCATACTGTTCCATTGATTCGGTTCTGCCTTCAGAGACACTAATTATACTTACTAAAACACCTTTTTTTTCCTTAGATTTTATTTATTTATTTGACAGACAGAGATCACAAGCAGGCAGAGAGGCAGGCAAAGAGAGAGGAAGGGAAGCAGGCTCCCTGATGAGCAAAAAGCCCGATGCGGGGTTCAATCCCAACATCCTGGGATCATGATCCGAGCTGGAGGCAGAGGCTTTAACACATTGAGCCACCCAGGTGCCCCTAAAACACCTTTTCTTTAGTATCTTTATCTTTTTAATAAAACATATGCATTATTGTATTTAACGAAATGTAATCAACTCTTTCCTTCATATCAGTATTTTTAATTTTCAGTGCTATTGTTGTTTATAGCCTCAATTGATTTCTTGACATGTGTAATGAATGTTGTGATGCACCACTCAGATTATCCCTTCATGAGTGAGGTGCTCAGTTGGCAGGAGTATTGACTGATAATGGCTTATAACTTAATTACTCTCTGAGATTTGCTTAGACCAAAAGAGAACTCTCTAAACCAAAGTCACGTACCTCCCCACCCCAAAGATAGTCCATATCAAAATAGTGGCCCAATGAAGTCACACATGAACGTGACCTACTTGCCACAATTCCGGTCAAATCCAAATAGCCTTTCGAGCTCCAGAGCCTCTCACGGGATTGGCTGAGGCATCTGTTGTAACTATTTCAGTTTCCATTTCCCACCCCAATCCTACTTCCCCTGTTCCCTAATATGGCTTGTTCTTAAGAATAACTGTGGCAGGGTGCCTGGGTGGCTGTCGGTTAAGCAGCTGCCTTCAGCTCAGGTCATGATCCCAGGGTCCTGGGATCAAGTCCCACATCGGGTTCCTTACTCCTCAGGGAGCCTGCTTCTCCCTCTGCCTCTACCTGCCACTCTGCATGCCTGTACTCTATCTCTCTGAAAAATAAATAAAATCTTCAAAAAAAAAAAATAACTGTGGCAAATTGAAGATGACCACAAATTCTTTGACACTCTTTTCCCAAGAGATAAAGTCTAGGTTTCTACCTAGATTTCCTAGACTTCTTTTTTTTTTTTTTTTAGATTTTATTTATTTATTTTGACAGAGAGAGAGATCACAAGTAGACAGAGAGGCAGGCAGAGAGAGAGGGGGAAGCAGGTTCCTCGCTGAGCAGAGAGCTCCATGCGGGGTTTGATCCCAGGACCCTGGGACCATGACCTGAGCTGAAGGCAGAGGCTTTAACCCACTGAACCACCCAGGTGCCCCTAGGTTTCTTCCTCTTGAAACAACTGCCCTATGACCACTTTGATCAACAGCTTACAATGTAAGGGACACTTCGACAATTTATGCCTTGATTCTGGGAGTATAAGACTAAAGAGAAGAGACAAGCTAAGTATAGCCTTATAGGTATCTCTTCTAAGGCATCAAGCATGTGAGTGACCTGCAGAACAGTGCAGCTGTCAAGTGAATATAGCCCCAACTGACTACTATAAACCCTATATGAAGCAGAAGAATCATTTAGCCAAGCTGTCCCCACATTTCTGACCCACATGATTAAAGGTTATTTTTAAGTTGTTATACTTTTGTCATTGTTGTTATATAGCAATACATAATTCAAATCACACTTCAAAACATCTCATACCCGATATCTAATATATTGATATATTCCCAGAAAGCAGACCCTAAAATGGGTTTGTAGTTGGATCACTACTGCCTAACTGGCAATGAAGACACCATCACATATGTTAAGAGGACAACTGATGGTTGCTGTTAGGCTGTATTGTTTTGACAGTGATGAACTGGGATGGGATACCAAAGGAAGGGCTGCATTAGCAGTTTTTAGCAGGTGTTTGGGAGGTTCAGAAGAAGTAAGTATAAGGATTATAGAATCCAATGAATATTGCTGGATGCTACTAATGCACTAGTGAAAGATTTTTATTGTCTAAGGCAAAGGGTTATTAATCACCAGTTGAAGACAACATGTGAAATGAGAGCCTTCTTTTTTTAAAAAATATTTTATTTTTTAAATTTCTTTTCAGGGGGCGCCTGGGTGGCTCAGTGGGTTAAGCCTCTGCCTTCGGCTCAGGTCATGATCCCGAGGTTCTGGGATCGAGCCCCGCATCAGGTCTCTGCTCGGCAGGGAGCCTGCTTCCCTTCCTCTCTCTGCCTGCCTCTCTGCCTACCTGTGATCTCTGTCTGTCAAATAAATAAATAAACTCTTTAAAAAAAAAAAAAAATTTCTTTTCAGGATACCAGAATTCATTGCTTATGCACCACACCCAGTGCTCTCCATAGTACCCACAACCAGACTCACCCAACGTCCCACCACCCCGCCCCTTCAAAACCCTCAGATTGTTTTTCAGAGTCCATAGTCTCTCATGGTTCATCTCCCCTTCCAATTTCCCTCAACTCCCCTCTCCTCTCCATCTCCCCATGTCCTCCGTGTTATTTCTTATGCTCCACAAGTAAGTGAAACCATATGATAATTGACTCTCTCTGTTTGACTTACTTCACTCAGCATAATCTCTTCCAGTCCCATCCATGTTGATACAAAAGTTGGGTATTCATCCTTTCTGATGGAGCCATAATACTCCATAGTGTAAATGGACCACATCTTCCTTATCCATTCATCCATTGAAGGGCATCTTCGTTCTTTCCACAGTTTGGTGATGGTGGCCATTGCTGCTATGAACGTTGTGGTACAGATGGCCCTTCTTTTCACTACATCTGTATCTTTGGGGTAAATACCCAGTAGTGCAATTGCAGGGTCATAGGGAAGCTCTATTTTTTAATTTCTTAAGGAATCTCCACACTGTTCTCCAAAGTGGCTGCACCAACTTGCATTCCCACCAACAGTGTAAGAGGGTTCCCCTTTCTCCACATCCTCTCCAACACACGTTGTTTCCTGTCTTGTTAATTTTGGCCATTCTAACTGGTGTAAGGTGATATCTCAATGTGGTTTTAATTTGAATCTCCCTGATGGCTAGTGATGATGAACATTTTTTCATGTGTCTGGTAGCCACTTGTATGTCTTCACTGGAGAAGTGTCTGTTCATGTCTTCTGCCCATTTTTTTGACATGATTATCTGTTTTGTGTGTGTTGAGTTTGAGAAGTTCTTTATAGATCCTGGATATCAGCCTTTTGTCTGTACGGTCATTTACGAATACCTTCTCCCATTTCATGGGTTGCCTCTTTGTTTTGTTGACTGTTTCATTTGCCATGCAGAAGATTTTGATCTTGATTAAGTCCCCAAAATTTATTTTCACTTTTGTTTCCTTTGCCTTTGGAGACATATCTTGAAAGAAGTTGCTGTGGCTGATATCGAAGAGGTTACTGCCTATGTTCTGCTCTATGATTCTGATGGATTCCTGCCTCACATTGAGGTCTTTTATCCATTTCAAGTTTATCTTTGTGTACGGTGTAAGAGAATGGTCGAGTTTCTTTCTTCTACA
This sequence comes from Martes martes, assembly GCF_963455335.1. Taxonomy (NCBI): domain Eukaryota; kingdom Metazoa; phylum Chordata; class Mammalia; order Carnivora; family Mustelidae; genus Martes; species Martes martes. Next base: position 104,496,137 of record NC_137891.1, on the reverse strand, counting down.
TATAGCTGTCCAATTTTCCCAGCACCATTTATTGAAGAGACTGTCTTTTCTCCACTGTATACTTTTTCCTGCTTTGTCAAAGATCATTTGACCATAGAGTTGAGGGTCCATATCTGGGCTCTCTACTCTGTTCTACTGGTCCATGTGTCTGTTTTTATGCCAGCACCATGCTGTCTTGGTGATCACAGCTTTGTAGTAAAGCTTGAAATCAGGCAACGTGATGCCCCAGTTTTGTCTTTCTTTTCAACATTTCCTTAGCAATTTGGGGTCTCTTCTGATTCCACATAAATTTTAGGATTGTTTGCTCCAGCTATTTGAAAAAGGCCAGTGGAATTTTGATCAGAATGGCACTGAAGGTACAGATTGCTCTAGGCAGTATAGACATTTTAACAATGTTTATTTTTCTAATCCATGAGCATGGAATGATCTTCCATCTTTTTATGTCTCCTTTGATTTCCTTCATGAGTGTTCTGTAGTTCCTCGAGTACAGATCCTTTACCTCTTTGGTTAGGTTTATTCCCAGGTATCTTATGGTTCTTGGTGCTATAGTAAATGGAATCGATTCTCTAATTCCCTTTCTGTATTTTCACTGTTTAGTGTATAAGAAAGCAACTGATTTCTGTACATTGACTTTGTATCCTGCCACATTACTGAATTGCTGTATGAGTTCTAGCAGTTTGGGGGTGGAGTCTTTTGAGTTTTCCATATAAAGTATCATGTCATCTGTGAAGAGAGAGAGTTTGACTTCCTCATTGCCAATTTGAATACCTTTTATTTCTCTTTGTTGTCTGATTGCTGTTGCTAGGACTTCTAATACTATGTTGAACAAGAGTGGTGAGAGTGGGCAAATGAGAGCCTTCTTGACATCACATAAAGAGTCTCTTATTTCCTGTCATAGAAGTACAGAAAAATACTGTGGATAAGGCCTAAACTTTAATTATTATAAGGGTAGCAGAGTTCCAGAGAAGTTTGCATTGCCAAGTCGAGCCAGTCCGTTGCACCAAAGCCAGGTATCAGATTGGAGAGATGTCTGGGACACTGAGATTTGGATTGTATTAACTGTATTGATGCATCCCATGTTAAAGACTATACAGAAAATTTTGTCCTGAAAAATAACATGTACCTAAAGGAACATCTATCTCCTCTCCTTCTCCCATTAGATTAATAATATTGGACAGGTCACCCAGGTGGGGAGTACTGGGCTTGCTAAGGGAGGAAAGGAACAATAAAAAAATGTTTGCAATGGATACTGAGGGTGATGGATCAAGGACAGAATGTAAAGTTGGATAAAACATAGCTTTCTGAAATGGGAGAAATTTCCAGAGATGCAGGATAAAACACCTGGGCAAGAACCCTGGAAGACTATTCTAACACACTGTTTAGGTGGCTCTTTGGAAGCTTAGAAAAAGTTATGACCTACACTAAGGTTGTAGAAATGCTGGAACGACAATAGCAGATTGTGGAGTGAGGGACCAAAAGTCTCAGGGAAGTAGACAAGCTACAGTGGATAAAATGCACATGACCAGAAATTCACCAACCATATGTTCCATGAGAAACCTCCATTTATTGAAATGGTAAAAGGTAAAAAGGCATTAGCATTGTTGAGAAACTCAGTAATAGCTATCATTTATAGCCAGGTTTCTTATAGATCTGAAATACGGAAATAAAGATGATAAGATCCTGAATTAATAGAGTCCAGGTGATAACGACAGAAGGGCAGAAGCAATACAAGAATATTTATCAAAAACATCATATTTATTATAAATAGCAAAAAGCTCTGAAGGGAAATCAAAAGTTTTTAGAGACAAGACAGATGACCATCCAAAAAGGGCATTGCTCAGTTTTCATAATCAAAAGAAAATAAGGATAAATGATTATGAGCCTGTGGAAACTCCTCCAGTAGAATGATAATCCCTTGCCCTTTTTCTGAATATGAATCATTTTTCATATCCAAAATCCTGGAGATGCCAGGTACCCAGGAAGAAGGACCCTTAAATACCATGCAAGTATATTCTAATGATTCCTCCAGTCTCTTCCCAAAGAGAACTTATGACCATTTATTCAAGCAAACAATATGGAAAGAGAAAAATTAATTCAAAATAAGCAAGAAAGAACAATAAAAGAAAGGAAAGTTGGGGAAAATAAAAAGGATAAAATAAGGGGCGCCTGGGTGGCTCAGTGGGTTAAAGCCTCTGCCTTCGGCTCAGGTCACGATTCCAGGGTCCTGGGATCGAGCCCCGCATCGGGCTCTCTGCTCAGCAGGGAGTCTGCTTCCCCCTCTCTCTTTCTCTGCCTGCATCTCTGCCTACTTGTGATCTCAGTCTGTCAAATAAATAAATAAAATCTTAAAAAAAAAAGGATAAAATAAAATGATTGAAAAAAATTTTTAAATCTTAGTGATTATAGCAAATGTAAAATGGACAAGATGTTACAATTAAATCAGCATTTATCATGATGGACTAAAAAATTATAAAACTAAATCCAATATAGCCTACTTGTGAAACCTACAACTAAAAAGTAGGGTCACAGAATGGTTGAAAGTAAAGAACTAACAAAAAGTTATGCTAGGTTCATACTAAATAAAAGTGAAGGTGGCACAGCTATAAGATCAGACAAATAAACTTCCCTGCAAAAAAGCATTGCTATGCATATAAAGGAAAACTCTAACAAGACAAAAATTTCAATTTTCCAGGGTAAAGCAAGAATTACAAACTTGAATATACCAGATAACATATACACAAAATACATAATGACAAAACTTGACAGAACTATTAGGAGAAACAGATTAATCCAATGTCACAATCCTGTGACATTAATTTCCATATGTTATGTACATATGTTAAGATCTGTGATATGAGAAGAGATATGTTAAGATCTCAACATATCTCTTCTCATAACTTGTATATTCAACAGGAAAAAGGAATAGAAAATATCTCAAAAGTGCATAAATAAGTTTTAAATAGTGGATAAAAATAGAACACTTCACCCAAAAGTTGGGGAAAACACTATTTTTTAATATTTAAGGAAAGTTACGAAATTTGAAGACAATCTGCCAAGGAAGAAAGTAGAGACACAGTCTAAGATTCATAATCTCTTTTCACAAGGTAAAGTTTTAAGCTAATAATCAAAGGGCAAAATTATACTATATATGGTAACCAATAAGCATATTTCAAAAAACTCATTTGTTAATGGAAAAATTAATAATAAATAGGCTACATATACAAACTTCATCAAGGAAATGAGAGACAGTACAAATTAACACATTAAGAATGAGAGTGGGCACATAACCACAAATGGTATAAAGATTAAAAAAGATTGGGGTGCCTGGGTGGCTCAATTGGTTAACTATCTGCCTTTGGTTCAGGTCATGATCTTGGGGTCCACGGATCAAGTCTGCATCCAGCTCCACATTCAGCGGGGAATCTGCTTATTCCTCTGTGCCTCCCTACCTGTGTTCTCTCTCAAATATATAAATATCTTTAAAAAATAAGTAAAATTTTTTTAAAAATTGAAATTACAAAATTACATAAATTTAAAAAAACACTTAAAAAATTTGAAACATTCATTTCTAGAAAATGCCGCCCCAAAAAAAGAAATCCCTTGCAGTTCTTTGATCAGAATATACATTGAATCTATAGTAAATATGCTCATAAAGAGATAAGACCTTGAGAGTTGTACCCTACCAAACATAAAAGGAACACACAAGTGTAATTCTTCACAAGCAATGCTAGCCTTGATTGTTTTCTATCCCTGTCTGGGCAAGTTACTTAACTGATTGTGCATTACTATTGTCATCTCTAAAATGGAAATGATAATGCTACCCACCTCATAAAGTGATGATAAAGATTGAGTTAGTGCGTATAAAGTGCTTTCATAATAGTCCGGCACATAGTAAGCCCTTTGTAATGGTTTATCATCATAATTATTATTGTTATAGAAAAATCTTAATAACAACAAGTGACAAGTACAGTATGGACAAAGAAAAATCATAAACTAATCTCATTAAAAAAAAGATGCAAAACTCTAAACAAAATATAGTAAAAGCCTGGCATAGCACCAGACTATTAAAACAGTCTGAAAATTTAGCTTTATAAAATCAGAGGTTACATCATTGCAAGGGAAAAACCAGGGTGCGCCGGCTGGGAGTTCCTGAAATATGACTGTTTGATGCAGATCTGTCTAGGTCCTGCCTGTAGTTTAATGCCTCGTGGTGAAAGTTGTCCACTCTGGCCTAAATACCAATGGGAGTGATTCTGAGTTCTCTAGCTATGTGGCAGAGATTTCCAGGACAGCAACAGGCCCAAGTACTGTCTTCAACCAATACACCCAAACACCCAACTAGCTTGAAGATTTTTTTTTTTTAACCAGAAAATTCTTGAATGATGACTTCATACCACATATAAAAATCAATTCCAGGGAAGTTAATGACCTTAAAAAGGCAAAATTATAAAACTTTTCAAAGAAAATAAGAGAGACTATCTTCATGATCTCAAGGTAGGAAAAGATTTCTTAAATGAGGTAAAATATTAGCCTTAAAGCAAAAAGTTGACAAAGTTGATGACAGTAACGTTTAAGAACATTTGCTCAACAAAAGAGATTCAGAAAGTGAAAATATGATGAATAGAAAAGATTTACAACATACATAATTAGCCTAGTCCCCAGAATCTATAGGGAAGAATTTTTAGGATAAGAAAAAATCACTAACCTGAAAATAAAGTGAAAAGCTATAAGAAAGCGATAATACTTATTTTCTTTGGAAGGGTTTTTCCCCCTCATACTCTGTCTCCTTTTTCTTTTTTTCTCTTCTCTCTCCCTCATGTACACACACACACATGAACCTGAATCATTTTTTTCTTTATTATTTCATGAAAATAGAAATCAGAAAGACATTGTTGAAATACAGATGCTCAGTTGTTGGCCAGTCTCACTCACAAGTAAATGACTTATTCCACATATTAGCATTATAGTTTGTGCTAATTAAATTAAATTAAATTATAATTCACCAACAGAAAAGGATTTTTAGAATAAATTGGCTAAAAATCAAATACATAAATGTAAAAATCCATGGAAGTCAACCCTGTACCTTCCTTTTTCAACTCATTTCAAAATATGCTCTAAATAAACATCAAGGTTTAGGAAATATAGTGTAGAGAAGTGTAGAAGTGTACATAGTGTAGAGAAGCCAATGCATGAAGTACCATGAAAGAATATTTTATTTTCCTTTGTGAACCTATAAAAACTATCCCTCCACAGCCTCATGACAGTTAGAGCTATAATCCCCATATTGAAAAACTGGAATAAATACTATCTTAGCTTAATGGCACTCTTAAAGAGCATTGCTATTGTGTAATTAAATAGTGCACTACTTTCCCCATCACATTTCAACACCTTAGTTTGTACAGACTATCTACTTGGGGCTGAGGATACCCAATACCTACAATAAACTTAGCCACAGATAGTAGGATATATTGAACTCAAAACTGGCTGTTTGTGAAACTGGAATTCATTAGGGTGTTCTAAATCATATCTTACAGGGTCTGGAGAATTCAGGCAGAAGTCTGCAAGCCTCCAATTAACTGTCTTTTCCTTAAAAAAATCTTCCTGGTCGGGGTGCCTGGGTGGCTCAGTGGGTTAAGCCTCTGCCTTTGGCCCAGGTCATGATCTCAGGGTCCTGGGAATGGAGCCCCGGGGCTCTCTGCTCAGCGGGGAGCCTGCTTCCCCCTCTCTCTCTGCCTGCCTCTCTGCCTGCATGTCATCTCTCTCTCTCTCAAATAAATAAATAAAATTTAAAAAAAAAATCTTCCTGGTCTTCCCAGTCACAAGTAGATGCTCCATGCTCAGTGTTGTTATATGATCTTGTACAACGCTGCATTAGCACTCAATTCACAGAACTATTTTTATTCATAAAAATGTGTCCATGGAAATGAACTCTGAAGCAAGAACCATGGGGTGCCTGTTTGGCTCAGTCATAGGGTATGCAATGCTTGATCTCATGGTCAGGAGTTCAAGCCACACCTTGGGTGCTGAGACTACTTAAAAAAACAACAACAAAAAACTAAAACATGGGTCTGAAGGCAAGAACGATATAGTCTTTTTTTTTTTTTAACATATCTTAGATTTTAACATGTTGATATCATAAATTAGATGAATAATAAATATACATTGAATCAAATATGAGTTAGTTGTACTCTTTCTTCACCCTTGCCATGTATGCCTCTTTCATGTTTGGATTTTTAGTTAAGAAAAACTAGTTAGCATTAATAAAGTGATTATGATATGTTAGGCTGAATGTGTTAAACCTTCAATACAGTATCTCATTAATCCTTACAGGAACCTTTTGTCAGTGGTAAGTTAAATTAGAAATAGCAATATGGGAAAATCTTTTAGGTATACAAACTTTAAATTCTAATTAAATTATTAAATTAAATTAAATAATAATAAATACATCATGCTAACCTATAATTCTATTCAAGTGTTATAATAAATATTGGTAGATAATAGTCAATACTCAAGTATGCTTATTTTAAAGATTTATGTAGATGGAAATAGTTATGGATGTCCTAAGAGTAAGCAAAATAAAATTATAGCTTCATTCACTTGCTTCTTTACCATACACAAATATTAGCTCTGTCAATCAAACAATCAATCAATCAATTTATGTACTTAAGACACTGGGCTATTATCCATTGTCATTTTATTTTAACAACTTGAATTTCTACATATATTCTTGTGTATTTAAAAATTTTAACCAGGTATATAATTTTTTTTTAATATTTAAAGTGCTGTTTCAAAGCACTAAATAAAATAAGACATCATGCATTCCACTCTAAAAGAATAAATTTTCTAATAGTTCATAATAACAAATTCATCCAGCAGAATAGTAAATTTGGGGGAGGTTATATTTGGTTTTAAACTTGTCAAATATATTTCCCTTCCTAGTTAGTGTATGTGTAGGTACTACTACCTTCATTGCAATGACCAATTTCATTATAACTTTATTCATAATTTATTACAAAAAATCTCCTATATTTAGAATGTTGTAGGACCATAGGTCCAGTCTGCACCTTTTTGATGACACCAAAAGTATATGAATGACCCAATCCATCTATTATGTTGGTCTACTGACATATAAAATCAAAATTGATTTGTCTTATAACCCTCACACTTTAAAAAGGTATTAATGAATGTTTCCTTTGTCTACATCTTAATTTTGCAAACAGCATTAATAAAATATGGACAAAAGGATTTGGTTTCCTAATTCTATCCTAAACTTAGTAAGTAATTAATTCCTAATAGTTCAAAATTGATTACATGCCAATGATATAGCTGCAAATCCATGAAAGCATAAACCTAGACATAGTAATTTCCCAAGAAATTAAAATTTTAAGTGACACAAATTTTAAATATGTAAAACTCATGGAAAATTCAAAACTTACATAGTTATCTTATAAAGCTGAGATCTAAAAATGTAGTGAAAGCATCCATTGTTAAGTTGGAAAATTAACACATTGTTTCCAACAAAGAAATCAGGAGAATAAGAATTTTTCCAACAAAGAAACCAGGAGAGTAAGAATGATAAAAAAAAGAAAAAAAAAAATAGGGCACCTGGGTGGCTCAGTGGGTTAAGCCTCTGCCTTCGGCTCAGGTCATGATCTCCGAGCCCTGGGATGAGCCCCACATCAGGCTCTCTGCTCAGCAGGGAGCCTGCTTCCCTCCCCACTCTCTCTGCCTGCCTCTCTACCCACTTGTGATCTCTGTCTGTCAAATAAATAAATAAAATCTTTAAATAAATAAATAAATAAAATATATAACTATATATATGTGTGTGTATATATATATATACACACAATATAACAAGCATAAAAAGAGAAGATAAGGTTTTCATTTTTGCTGGCATTTTAATTGAATGTGTGGTTTTATTGGATGACAATACCTAGCTAACCTTTAAAAATATTCATAATTTAATGTCCTTTTTTCTTGAAGTCTTCATCCTTGTGTTTTAACTCAAATTTAATAATAATTTTAAAGTATTAAATATAAATTATTTTTATGCACTACATTTATATTAATTTACCCAATTCATAGCTCACAATATCATGGCGTATAGTGACAAATAGTCAATATGCAATCTCCATCTAACATACATTGTTGTTAAACTGTTATTGCTGTTAAGAAAATCAACTATCACTCTATGCAGATGAGTTAATGATGGTTATTTTGTCTTTTGAAAAGATATTTAATGTTGGTAAAGCATGGCAATTAAACACACATTCTGACTTTAAAACAAGAGAGGAGACAACAACATTTTGTACACTGGACAATACAGGAATGAGCAATAACTAAAAAGACTCAACAAAAGCCAAAAACTAAGTATCGGCCTATAAGGATGGGGGAGAGGAAAGGGTTGGAGCACAGTCTTGGAAGAAGAATTTCAGGTCTAACTGAATGTAAGAGGATGATTGGCAGAAAATCTGTAATATATTACAGATTTTCTGCCTATATATATATATATATAAACTCTCAATCAGCTATGCCACTCAGCATAGCTAGGTCAGTACCACTTTCTGGAAGACACACACACACACACACAAACACACACAATTGTGGATAAGCTCCCACATCTAGAAAACCTCTCAGAATAATAAGATTAAATGAGTGATAATTTAAACTTGAAAGAATAGGCACTGATGAGGGCTGGTGGCCTCTATTAAAACCAGGAGGAGTTAGTGAAAATCCACCATTGGACAGTGAGCCTCCAACATCCTTTATCTATATAGTGCCCACTGCCACACTAGGGCATTAAAAATTCCTTTTTGGGGAAATTGACCCAAGAGAAAATATTTTCAAATATCAACATAAAGTCTTTCTCAGTGAAAGATATAGGTCCCGCCCAAACATTTTACATCAAAGCTCACCACTCAATAAACGCTATTCTGAACACACACACACACACGCGCACACACACACACACCATTTTCAATAAGCTTATTAGTGTCCTTGCTATATACATGAACAGATAGCATCTAATATGACAGACTAAAATTGTAAGAAAATAAAGGATCTTAGGAAATAGCAGCAACAAAGGGACGAATAAAGCTTAAGTACAACTAAAATTAATATCCACAAAAAATAATAGATGCTATAGCATCCATGGATCAAGAAAAATGTTTTTTGGGGCACCTGGGTGGCTCAGTGGGTTAAGCCTCTGCCTTCAGCTCAGGTCATGATCTCAGGGTCCTGGGATCAAGCCTCACATCGGGGGGTCTCTGCTCAGCAGGGAGTCTGCTTCCCCCTCTTTCTCTGCCTACTTGTGATCTCTCTCTCTGTCAAATAAATAAATAAAATCTTTTAAAAAATTTTTTTTAGAAAAGGATAATTTGGAGGAAAGTTGCTTTTAGAGTATAAAAATTTCATTATGAATGGGCTCACACAATTGTAGGGACTGGCAAGACCAAAATCTGTAGGACACGCTGGCAAGCTGAAAATTCAGTTAAGAGTTGATGTTGCAATCTTGACTCCTAATTCTATAGGGGAGCATGTTGGAAATTCAGGGAGGGTTTCTATGGGTACAGTCTTGAGGAGAATTTCTTCCACATAGGAGAACCTCAGTCTTTGCTCTTAAGGCCTTCAAGTGACTGGATGAGGTTATTAGGGAGGATAATCTGCTATACTCAAAGTCTACTGATTTAAATATTAACCATATCTAAAAAAACACCTCACAATAACATCTAGAGTTATGTTTGACCAAAACAACTGGGTACCACAGCCTATCTGAGTTGGTACATAAAATTAACCATCAAGCCTACCTAGAAGATTAACCAGTCAAAAATATCAAGACTTATGAGCTTGTAACAAGAACATGTTCAGAAAGGCAAAATCTTAAAAAGTTTTCACGGATTTTTGTGTATTCTTTCTTGGAAGAGATACACAACTGACAAATAAGAAAATAAAGATAAAGCTATGGTACAGTTAAGAGATACGTAGAGGGAGAGAGAGAAAACAGGGCCCAAACGGAGTCACTCGTGCTAAACTTCACGTCAGCTAATCAAGACTTAATACCTAACCTAACTGCAATTTCAACCTCTCCTGGGAATGTAATCTTAAATCAGTAAATCTGGAATTTCCTGGTCAGTACTAATTAGTTAATCTGCCTGATAGACTTCTTCCATTTTCCAAAGAAAAGTGACAATCCATTGTCTCCTTCTCTCTGTCCCACTCTGCCTATAAAAGTCTCTCATTTTGTTCAGCTATTTGGAATTCCTTCTATTTGCTAAATGGGATGCTGCCCAACTCACAAATCACTGAATAAAGCCAATGTGATCTTTAAATTTGCTCAGTTGAATTTTTTTTTTTTTAGTTTTGTTTTTTAACAGTACCAAAACAAATCCCAAACTGTGAAAGAACCAAAAGCTGGTGGTGAAGGAAAAATTCCAGGATAATAACAGAATATCACTCAATCTAATTGGAACAAGAGGACAGAGAGGTACAAGAAGGATACCTTCGCCACTCCCTCTCCAAAAACGGATCAAATAGAATATTTGATGTTTCAGTTATGGGGAGAGGAGTAGAATTCACACTTAAGTTAGAAAGCTTTTCATGGTTTTTTATAGATACACAGAAAATCAAAGATTTAACACAAAAATTACAATTATTAAAACAAAAGTATTTAAGAAAAGAAATGTTAATGTATTACATGGATCAAGTGTAGTAGGTTTTAACTGTCCCTCAAAATAGATCCATAATAGCAGCATTTCTCAACATCCTAACCATCCGGGTCCAAGCCATTTTCATCTCTTGCACGGATTCTTACAATAGCATCCTAACTAGTCTCTCTGCTTTCAAAAAGTGATTCCTACAATCTGTTAACAGAAGAGCTAGAACAATCTTGATTAACACATAAATCAGAACATATCAATCCATATCTCAAAATCCTCCCAGGCTTTTCACTCCTCTCAAAGTAAATGCCAAAGCCCTTGTAATGGTCTACAGAGCCCATCAAAATGTGGCCCTTTTGCTGAACCTCTAAACTCAACTTCTTGCTACCTCCCTTTACTCTTCTTTTCCCACAACACTGTCTGTTTTTATTGAACACACAGGCACACTTCTACCTCAGAACCTTTGCCTTGGCTCTTCCCTTGTTTAGGAATGTCCATTCCCTCTGGATGGCCCACTCCTTACCTCCTGAAAGTATTTGCTACATGTCATCTTCTCAAAGTCTATCTGCCTGTCCCCGTTTAAAATTGCAAAGCATCCTCAACACCCAATTTCTATAAACTGGCTCTATTTTCTCCCTTAGGACTTGCCTTCTGCAAACTTACCATATAATGTATTCATTTATCAAGTTCATTTTTTATTTTCTGTCTTCTCTAAAACATAGACTCAATAAAAGCACAGATTTTTGTCTGTTCTATTCAAGATGTACATTTAGTGTCTAGAAAATTGTATTGCACATTATAAACATACAATAACTATTCACAGAATGAAAGAGTAAATAATATGCACACAGGCACACTCATATCAATCCTGAAGACTGACTTAACTAAAAAATTGGCTTGTCTCCAAAATATATCTTGGAGAGAATAGGAAGGAAAATACAAAGTGGAGGTAGGTAATGTAAGAAAGCTAAAATCCCCATATTCCATTTTAGAAAACAGATAACATCTGTGATACTTATTTATAATAATATATACTTGGTCTTCATGTCTGTTTCTGGCACAGAGTTCCAAAAACCCTTGGGATTTCCTAATAGATGAGAACCATAAAAAGTGTCTTTTCTTATTTATAACAAGCTGCTTTAAACCACAACTGAGTTTATGCTAAGGAGGTGATTTTTGGAAAGCCCTTAGATAACCCAAGGATAGGGACTGGTTACCAGGGAAACCAACTAAATTAGAATGTTGGGACTTTTATCGGGCACCTGGGTGGCTCAGAGGGTTAAGCCTCTCCCTTCAGCTCAGGTCACGGTCTCAGGGTCCTGTGATCAAGCCCCACGTCAGACTCTCTGCTCAGTGGGGAGCCTGTTTCTCCCTCTTTCCCTGCCCATCCCTCTGCCTACTTGTGATCTCTCTCTCTGTATCAAATAAATAAATAAATAAACTTTAAACAGAATGTTGGAACTTTTAGCCCCACTCCCACCATTGTAGATTGGGGATGGCTGAGGGACTGAAGGTTGAACAGTCACCAATAGCCAATGATTTAATCAATTGTGCCTGTGTAATGAAGCCTCCATAAAAATCCAAAAGGACTGGCTCCAGAAACCTTCTGGGTTTGTGAACAAATGGAAGCACACCTAGAGAGGCCATAAAAGCTCTGCACCCCTTCCCACATACCTTGCCTTCTGGCTGTTCCTGAGTTCTATCCTTTAACAGTAAACATAATCTATTAAGTAAAATGTTCTCCTGAGGGGCGTCTGGGTGGCTCAGTCGGTTAAGCATCTGCCTTCAGCTCAGGTCATGATCTCAGGGTCCTGGGATCGAGCCCTATTTGGGCTATCTGCTGAGCAGGAAGCCTGCTTCTCCCTCTCCCTCTGCTGCTCCCTCTGTTTGTGCTTTCTCTCACTCTCTCTCTGTCAACTAATAAATAAAATCTTAAAAAAAAAAAATGTTCTCCTGAGTTCTGTCAACTGCTCTAGCAAGTTAATCGAATCTGAGAAGGGTACATGGGAACCTCTGATCTATAGCTAGTCAATCAGAGGCACAGGTCACAACCTGGATTTGTGATTGGCATCTGGAGTTGGGCGATGAGGGGCAGTCTTATAGAACTAAACCCATAGCCTATGGGATCTAATACTATCTTCAGGTAGATGATCTCAGAATTAAGTAAACAAGTAAAATGCAGGACATCCAGCTGGTATCACAGAACTGCTTGATATATGGAAAACCCACACATCTAGTGACAGAAGTGAAGCAGCATTCAGAGGGTATTATATGTAATGTAAATGAAAACAATAGAGTTTTTCTTTACAACGTCTAAAACCAATAATTTATTTTTTAAAGCAAGATAAACATCTTATTTTGCCACGGGCAAATAAATATCAAAAGAAATAGAAAAGGAGTTTAAAATAGTTATTTAAAATGTAAAGTTTACAGATGTAAATGTAAAGAATACAAAGGGAATGAGAAAAAAATTGTCATTAGACACGTTATAAAACAATTGCATCTTTTTCATTGAAATATCTGTACTTAATTATAAATTTTTACAATAAAATGATACATCAACAATACAAAAAATAAACTTTAAATAAACTTTAAATGTAATGGATCTAGGAGATTAATTTTCTTACATCACACATGAAAATCATAAAAGATCTAATGAGTAAAGGTCTTTCCTCCAATGCATTTCAATATGTGACTTAATATTAAGAGTAATAACCCAAACTGGAAATATCGATATATAATGATAAAAAAGTGCCAAATTTTAATCAGTTCCACTTCTTTAAAGGTCTTATTGTATCATGTCATGTGACAAGGAGCCCCAGAAGAAAGAAGGTAAGTTCTAATACTATCTCCAACTGGATGAATTTTGACAAAATCTTGAGCTTTTTTTTTTTTTTCTTAAGTGAGGAATATATATTTTTTTACTCAATTTATGTAAACTAAAAACAAAATAGTTTACCCATTTCTCCCACCCCTGCCTCTAGCAAGCACCAAGTCTTGTTTGTGTGTGTGTGGTTTTTTATTGTTGTTTTAGTTGGTTTGTTTGTAGATTCCACCTGTAAGAGAAATCATATGGTATTTGGCTTTCTCTGTCTGACTTTCTCTCTCTGACTTACCTCACTAAGCATACTAATAAACTTGAGTTTTTTTGCTTTTAAATCGGGGATAGCATTCTGTGTTACCGAAGAGTGTTATTATGAAAAACCAAAGGATAAGATACCTGAAAGCAATTTAATAACTTCAGTGTACTACAAATTTATGAACTGTTTTTGGTTTTTTGTTTGTTTGTTTGTTTTGTTTTTTAAAGATTTTATTTATTTATTTGTCAGAGAGAGAGAGGGAGAGAGAGTGAGCGAGCACAGGCAGAGGCAGAGAGAGAAGCAGGCTCCCTGCCAAGCAAGGAGCCCGATGTGGGACTCGATCCCAGGATGCTGGGATCATGACCTGAGCCGAAGGCAGCTGCTTAAACAACTGAGCCACCCAGGCGTCCCCAAATTTATGAATTGTTATTTGGCAACAACTTACCTAAAATTAGTTTACATGGCACATGTGATAGTAGCCTTTATTTTCCTCGTATCCCCCATTAAGGCATTACTGCCCTATAAATAGTATCATCAAGTCTATCTGGCCTTTCATATGTTTTGTTTTCAATCTTATTCAGTTTATCCTTATAGTCAGTGGCTCCCAAACTTGACCACGCACTACCATCATCTGGGGAGTTCATTCAAACTCAGATTGCCTAGCAATATACCATGGTAGATAGATACCACAACTTCTTTATCCCGTCATCTATCAACGGACATAAGTTTAATGTAACACTGTATGTTAACTATAATTCAATAAAAACAACAACAACAAAATTCAGATTACCCATCATCAGTGGGTACTGATTCATTCAGAATGAATCAGTTCTTCTGGGTAAAGTCTGAGAACAATTGCATATACCATGCTGTCTATGTCAATTTGACTTAAAAACCTGAAATTTCACATATGACTCTGAGGTAACATGATTATAAAATAATCTCAAATTTTAGACCTCAAAGATACTTTGGGAATGATCGTAACTAGAATTTATTAACCTGGGTTTCAAAATGTGGGTCAAATACTTGAACTCACAGAAAGTGCATTAAAATTGTGTATATAACTACATCTGTGCATTTTCTTAGAGAAAGGGTGCAAAGCTTCCCTGGATTCTTAAAGGGTCTCTCTATGACTCCAAAAGAGTAAGAATCACTGATAGTTCAACCTCCTCATATTCTTTTGATTCAGAGGAGTAGCTTGAGCACAATTACATAGTTATTCTTATAAAACTGGGACTAGAGCTCAGGTCTCTTACTAAAGCCTTCTTGTTTTAAGTATTCTTCAACTTTGGTTTCCTACAATAGTGTCCTTTGAGTGTTAGGCATAATTTCAGCCAACTGAAAACATAACATTGAACGTGTGTTAATTTAAAGAATTTCATAGAAATATAAAGATATCTTCTTATATCTCAATGGTCTTGATCTAATAATCTTTAATTTCCATTAGTTTCCTTTCAACCTTTTTCTTATTTCCAAGTAGCCCTGAGTCTTCACTATAGAATGCAGACATTTTTTTTTTTTCCTGATAAGCAGTTATGAACCACTAGCGGAAAAATATCATTGAGAACATGCTCATGCTGTTTAAGATCACCCTGAAAGAGAATGCTAGTGGGGATATGATTAGCCCTAAATAAAGAGAGAAACTTAAAAAAAAGCAAAACAAAAAAACACCTGAATCTTAGTTGATGCTCTTCCATAAACTCTATGTAACAGCCAATTCTTCTAATTTCTCTAGGTTTTCTCACATGCAAATAAAAAAGTTCATACTGTTAGGTGATTACTAATACCCCTTTATTTTCAAATTCTGTAATTCAAGACATCAAAAAGTACTACATAGTATTTCCTAGCTTCTTGCTCTTTTGCCCTATTTTCTACTTTTGCCTAGGTATTTTTTAAGTTTGCCCTGTCTCATTCCATACCTTCCAAAATTAAAATAAGACAGTCTAACAATGTGATTTATGATGGGTTTACTTTGGGTCATGCAGTATAAGGGCCAACCACTGAAAGAACTGGAGCCTGAAGATAGCCTGACCTCCAAGAGGAGCTAGAAACTAAAGGATAGCCATGTAGACAGGATGGGACCAAGCCCCAATAAAAACTTTGGATGTCAAAGACTCAAGTGAACTTCCCTGGTTGATAGTTGCACATACTATGGCCAGGAGGGGTTAAGGTCGCTCATGACTCCATAGAGAGAGGGAAGATCTGCATTTAGACCCTTCCAAATTTTGTCCTATGCATCTCTTCCTTTGGCTGATTTTCTATATCCTTCCTCTGCAACAACTGAAACCATGAATAAGAGAAGTTTCAATGAGTTCTTCGAGTCTTTTCAGCAAATCATCAAAAGTGAGGGTGATTTTGAAAAACAAATTGCATTAGATATCAGAAGTCAAATTTCACTCAGACTCACCATTTGGCTAATTCTGGATGCTGTGACAGTATATTGTTCTGCTCTGTATCTATATCCTTGTTAAATTAATTTATTATTGAATAAAAAGAAATGAGAAAAAATATGATATTTTAGTCTATCAGAATTAAAAAGCAGGTATTACTAAAGTCTTGTTTCTAATGTTATTAAAACTTTCCTTCCATATTACTTATTTCTGTAAATCTGGATAAGACATAGTGCGGACTTCAAGATTAATAATCGGCGGGGGGGGTTCTTCCTTTTTTGAAATTAGTTAATTGGCTTGAAAGTTGCTTTCAATATGATACAAGTGATAACAAATGTGGAAAATGAATACTACCACTCACCAACTCATGTATAATTGTGACTTTTTAAGAACAATGGTTTGCTGAAGGTTGCTGGGGGTGGGGGGAGTAGAGAGTGTGTGTGGTTGGGTTATGGACATTGGGGAGGGTATGTGCTATGGTGAGTGCTGTGAAGTGTGTAAACCTGGTGATTCACAGACCTGTACCCCTGGGGCTAATGATACATTATATGTTAATAAAAAATAAAAAATTTAAAAAATAAAAATAAAAAAAATTAAAAATGGGAAAAATATAAAAAAAAGAACACTGGTTTGCTTTTATATGCAGAAGTATGAGTAAAAACTTTGAAGAGGATGTGTTCTAATAGATAAATCATAATGATTCTACATTCCTAATTACTGTATCAATAGTGCATTCTAATTTATGAATTAAAAACAAGTATCTGTTACTCTACAATGCTAAATAAATAATCAGTGCCTCCATAAACACTGTGATAAACTTAACAGTTGACATTTTCAGGTTGGAATTCTTAATAGGACATGGAACACTGTGTTTCTAGTTCAGACCAACAGGCTGCAGTATAAACTTTTATGAATAAGAACATTTGAAGTTCTTTGCACAGAATGGAAAGAAAACTGTGAGTGTTGACTCTGGCAGCTAATAGCATATGCTTAACCACTGATCTTTCAGTGAAGAGATGGACAGAATAACAATGGAACATGCTGTGTAATTAAAACCGGCCCAATGTTCTTCATAGCTCCTTATATTTGGAACTCTTAGCTAAGAGGGTCATTTTCTACAGACTGTCTAGGTTTCAAGCTGCATAATGGTTCTCTTCCACAAATGACATTCTATATGTCTTTAAAATTAGAAACTATAAGAAAAACAACATAAATTTAATGTCTCAGAAGAGATTAAGTGAAAAAGGCAACTGTTTAACTATATTATTACCTATTGCTAAGTGAAAAGATAATAGCTTTTACTTTACCAATGACTCAGGCAGATAAGAGCACATTGTGAGATCTCATCATTAGGGTAATTGATCTATGTCACAAGAACTAATACATCTATCACAAGAACTAATACATCTATCACAGAATTGCAGAAATCCTTAGAATCATATTGTCAGAGGTTAAGGTTAAGGTTCAACTAAAAATTAAGTTCATCTTAAGTTTCCAACAAAATATATCCTGTGAAGATCTAATAAACAAACAAAAGTTGTCCTCAAATGGCTCTGAATGCTAAAAGATGGAAATGGTTGGAGACATTATTGTTAACTGGCTGAAGCAGGCGCCTGGTTTACTCCAAGGCTAGGTCAGATAAGGTGATGCTTCCTTTGAGGAGCAGTGTTACTATGCACCCTACTGCTGTCATTTAAACAATCTTCAGTCAGTGACTTTCCCTGGAGTATGCTACAGAGGGTTCGAAAGGGGATTCAGGCTTCGTGTGGTCCCCTCCCACAGATTCAGTTGTTTGTGTAAAATAATTGCCTTGCCAAAGACCTCCCTCCCAAAGATTCTGATTTCCATTTATAAACAGGTTATTCAATTTTTTCAAGAGTAAAATATTCATAATATTAGGAAAATATTTTTAATCAAAGCAGTACATAGTTCAAGTAAAAATAAGCATTTAAAATTATACCTATTACCATGCAACATAACCATTAATTAGAAATAATGATGTCTTATCTCACTACTATAAAAATATCCCAAAAAGTAGAATATTGAAGAGTTATTAGAAAAATAATTATGGAGGCATAAAAATGTTGAATGAGTAAATTAATTCAAAACTTAATCTCCACATGTGTAATTAATCATGGTTATATCACAAAGAGGAATTAGAAATTATTACTTGAATATTCATATACTTCAGTCTAGATGAAAGCTAGAGGAAGCCTAGAAATAGGAGCACAAGTCTTAGTCTACAGTTCATTCTCAAAGAACATAGATCCTGATAAAAAGAGTTTGAACACTTGTATCTTTAGATTATATGCTGTAATCATCTAAATAATTTAAGCAAAATTAAATACATCATCTATAAGATGGTTTTAAGTGCTCTGAATTTTTTTCTTTTTTTTGAAGATTTTATTTATTCACTTGACAGAGACACAGTCGGAGAGGGAGCACAACCAGGGGGAGTGGGAGAGAGGGAAGCAGGTTCCCCGTGGAGTAGGCAGCCTGATACAGGGCTTGATCCCAGGACCCTGGGATCATGACCTGAGCCGAAGGCAGACACTCAACAACTGAGTCACCCAGGCGCCTCTTAAAGGCTCTGAATTTTGCAGCTGTGTTTAATAACTTGCTGTGGTACCTCTAGACCTTACAGAGGAAATAACAAGATAATATAAATAGATATTATAGAGAAGATCATTCAACTGTCAGAACTAAATATATAAATACTAAAAAAATATAGCTTTACCAAATTTGATTTCACCAAATTAGTCCCTTACTTGATTAGTAGACTCATTTTCAGCCCCTTCTTAATGAAACATGATTCAACTAACCAAACATTTATTTGTTCTATTAGGACTCCAAAAAAAGGGGCGCCTGGTGGCTCAGTGGGTTAAGCTCCTGCCTTTGGCTCAGGTCATGATCTCAGAGTCCTGGGATCGAGTCCCACATCAGGCTCTCTGCTCGGTTGGGGGCCTGCTTCCCCCTCTCTCTCTGCTTGTCTCTCTGTCTACTTATGATCTCTCTCTGTCAAATAAATAAATAAAGTCTTTTAAAAAGTTTCAAAATAAATCTTGATTTAAAAAAAAAAAAAGGGCTCCAAAAAAAATCCTAAAAACCATCAGCTTTGTTTTCAGTAAGTTTTCAGTGCAGTTATGAAAACCAGCATATACTGAAGAACTATGGAATAACTCCAATTATGATCATCAGAAATATAAAAAAAACAGGAGTCATAATATTTAACAATGCTTTGGCATATCATTGACCTCAGGATAAAGACAAATATTGCATCCCTAGGAAAAAGCAGAGTATCTCACAAGGGTAGTGAAATGCATTAGGGAATACCATTGTCTATCCATTTACTTATTCATTTATTCAACAATACATTTATAGAGCATCTATTTTGAGCCAGATACTCTTCTAAGAACTGAATATAGAGCAGTAAGTAAAAAAGAAGAACAAAAACAAAATTTTACACTCATAGAAATTACATTCCTGAGAAGATATAAGTTTTCTCTCTTATATCTAAGTCTTCAACATCTCCCTCTACCGCCTCTTCTCTGAATTTGGTAAATAGCCCAGTCAGGACTGATCAGAGTATCAGATATTTCTGGCAACAAAAGTTGATTCCATATTAAGCAGATGACCCAAGTGAAAAATAAGAATTCTTCTCTGGAATTGACATTTCTTCTCAATTTAAGTTTCTGTCAATTCAATTTGAGAAATGCTGACTTATACAAGAGTACCATAAATTATCATTAAATGGATAAATTCATTATTCTAAGAAAATTTAAGGTAAAGATAAATCACTACAGTTTGTAGCTTAGAGAAAGTCATAGAAAGAATTAAGTCATAAATAAACCTTAAAAAATGTAACATTTCAAAATGAACTATTGGGACTTCATCAAGATCAAAAGCTTTTACACAGCAAAGAAAACAGTCAACAAAACCAAAAGACAATTGACAGAATGGGAGAAGATATTTGCAAACAACATATCAGATAAAGGGCTAGTATCCAAAATCTATAAAGAACTTATCAAACTCAACACCTGAAGAACAAATAATCCAATCAAGAATTGGGAAGAGGACATGAACAGACACTTCTGCAAAGAAGACATCCAGATGGCCAACAGACACATGAAAAAATGCTCCACATCACTCGGCATCAGGGAAATACAAATCAAAACCACAATGAGATACCACCTCACACCGGTCAGAATGGCTAAAATTCACAAGTCAGGAAACAACAGATGCTGGTGAGGATGCGGAGAAAGGGGAACCCTCCTACACTGTTGGTGGGAGTGCAAGCTGGTGCAACCACTCTGGAAAACAGCATGGAGGTTCCTCAGAAAGTTGAAAATAGAGCTACCCTAGGACCCAGCAACCGCACTACTGGGTATACCCTAAAGATACAAATGTAGTGATCTGAAGGGGCAGTTGCACATGAATGTTTATAGCAGCAATGTTCACAGTAGCCAAGCTATTGAAAATCTTGCCATTTGCAACAACATGGATAGAAGTAGAGGGTATTACACTGAGTGAAATAAGTCAATCAGAGAAAGACAATTATCATATGATCTCCCTGATATGAGGAATTTGAGAGGCAAAGTGGGGGTTTGAGGGGTAGGGAAGGAAAAAATGAAACAAGATGGGATCGGGAGGGAGACAAACCATAAGAGACTCTTAATCTCACTAAACAAACGGAAGTTTTCCAGTGGGGAGGGGGTAGGGAGAGGGTGGTGGGGTTATGGACATTGGGGAAGGTATGTGCTATGAAGTGTGTAAACCTGGCAATTCACAGACCTTTACACCTGGGGCTAATAATACACTATATATTAATAACAAATAAATAATTTAAAAAAAAACATTATTTTTAATGCTATAGATATTATTATCTTCAGTAAAAGTATCAAAGACCATGCATCAGGTGTCTGTCCATCAGGAGTCAAAGCAGACATAAGAAAGGCATATAAGTCACCGTGCTCTCTTGTAGAGCCACTATTTATAGATATTTTATCTTAACAAAGATACACTGGGCATGTTTTTTGGTAAATTATTTAATGCCTGAGGATTAAAATCAACATTCAGCCAGAGTCAAAGTTTCAAAGTCAAAAATCATTAATATAGAATGAACTTATAGAATATAAGTTATAGAATATAAGTTATAGAATATAAGAATAAATCTGAAATTCAATCAAGTAATTTTTTATTAGAAATTTATTATTAAAATACAATAGCCAAATTATAGAAGTTTTATATCATTGTGCATGACCACAGATGACTCCTGCGGTCACTCTCTTCAACATTTGCCACACTAAATAGAAACTCACTTCAGCTGAGGTCAATTAGGAGGGAGGCAAGATCTTTTTGGGCTGGCTCCATCAAAAAGCATGTGTTTGAATATTAGCTATATAAATGATGACAACATTACCTAGCCATTAAGCTTTCCTTCCTCTCTAACATTAACTGATTAATATAAAGAATCATAGGGAGGAATCAAGATGGCGGAGAAGTAGCAGGCTGAGATGACATCGGGTAGCAGGAGATCAGCTAGATAGCTTATCAAACCATTGTGAATACCTACAAATCCAATGGGAAATTGAAGAGAAGAAGAGCAACAATTCCAGAAACAGAAAATTGATCACTTTCTGAAAGGTAGGACCTGTGGAGAAGTGAATCCAAAGCGACGGGAAGACAGACCACGGGGGGAGGGGCAGGCTCCCAGCAAGCAGAGCAACAGAGCACAACATCAGGACTTTTAAAAGTCTGCTCCACGGAGGGACATTGCTCCAGAGGCTAAACCAGGGGGAAGCCCACACGGGGTCAGTGTAACCCCAGGTCCTGCAGGGTCACAGAAGGACCAGGGGTGTCTGAGTGCCACAGAGCTCACAGGTATTAGAGCGGGGAAGCCAGCTACAGCGACAAAGCCGAGGAGTTAGCTCTCAGCCCCGGGTTACCTTGTGCCGGTCGCAAGCTGGGTGGGCTCAGAGAGCGGCCGGAGGTCAGGGAGACGGAGCGGTTGGGCGCTTTCCTCTGAGGGCGCACTAAAGAGTGGGACCCCAAGTTCTCGGCTCCTCCGGGCCGGAGATTGGGACGCCGCCATCTCCATTCCTGTCCTCCGGAACTCTACAGAAAGCGCTGCCAGGGAACAAAAGCTCCCGAAAGTGAACACGAGCGGATTACTTAGCCCGGGCCCTGGTAAGGGCGGTGTAATTCCACCTGCAGCAAAGACACTTGAGAATCACTACAACAGGCCCCTCCCCCAGAAGATCAACAAGAAACCCAGCCAAGACCAAATTCACTCACCAAGAACAGTGGAATTCCACAGCAGGAGAAAGCAAATCTTATCTGGACAAAATGACAAGGTGGAAAAACTCACCACAGAAAAAAGAACAAGAGGCAGTACCGAAGGCTGGGGACCTAATCAATACGGACATTGGTAATATGACAGATCTAGAGTTCAGAATGACGATTCTCAAGGTTCTAGCCAGGCTCGAAAAAGGCATAGAAGATATTAGAGAAAACATCTCCAGAGAGATAAAAGCCCTTTCTGGAGAAATAAAAGAACTAAAATCTAACCAAGTGGAAATCAGAAAAGTTATTAATGAGGTGCAATAAAAAATGGAAGCTCTTACTGCTAGGATAAATGAGGCAGAAGAAAGAATTAGTGACATAGAAGACCAAATGACAGAGAATAAAGAAGCTGAGCAAAAGAGGGACAAACAACTACTGGACCACGAGGAGAGAATTTGAGAGATAAGCGACACCATAAGACGACACAACATTAGAATAACTGGGATTACAGAAGAAGAAGAAAGAGAGAGGGGAGCAGAAGGTATATTGGAGACAATTATTGGAGAGAATTTCCCTAATATGGCAAAGGAAACAAACATCAAAATCCAGGAGATGCTAAGAATGCCCCTCAAAATCAATAAAAATAGGTCCACACCTCGCCACCTGATAGTAAAATTTACAAGTCTTAGCGACAAAGAGAAAATCCTGAAAGCAGCCCGGGAAAAGAAGTCTGTAACATACAAGGGTAAAAACATTAGATTGGCAACGGACCTATCCACAGAGACCTGGCAGGCCAGAAAGAACTGGCATGATATATTCAGAGCACTAAATGAGAAAAACATGCAGCCAAGAATACTATATCCGGCTAGGCTATCATTGAAAATAGAAGGAGAGATAAAGAGCTTCCAGGACAAACAAAAGCTGAAAGAATTTGCAAACACCAAACCAGCTCTACAGGAAATATTGAAAGGGGTCCTCTAAGCAAAGAGAGACCCTAAAAGTAGTAGGTCAGAAAGAAACAGAGACAATATACAGTAACAGTCACCTTACAGGCAATACAATGGCACTCAATTCATATCTCTCAATAGTTACCCTGAATGTTAATGGGCTAAATGCCCCAATCAAAAGACACAGGGTATCAGAATGGATAAAAAAACAAAACTCATCAATATGCTGCCTACAAGAAACTCATTTTAGACCCAAAGACACCTCCAGACTTAAAGTGAGGGGGTGGAAAACAATGTACCATGCTAATGGACATCAGAAGAAAGCTGGGGTGGCAATCCTTCTATCAGATCAATTAGATTTTAAGCTAAAGACTATAATAAGAGATGAGGAAGGACACTACATCATACTCAAAGGGTCTGTCCAACAAGAAAACTTAACAATTTTAAATATCTATGCCCCTAACATGGGAGCAGCCAACTATATAAACCAATTAATAACAAAATCAAAGAAATACATCGACAGTAATACAATAAAAGCAGGGTTCTTTAACACTCCCCTCACTGAAATGGACAGATCATCTAAGCAAAAGATCACCAAGGAGATAAAGGCTGTAAATGACACACTGGACCAGACGGACATCACAGATATATTCAGAACATTCCATCCCAAAGCAACAGAATATACATTCTTCTCTAGTGCACATGGAACATTCTCCAGAATAGACCACATCCTGGGTCATAAATCAGGTCTCAACTGGTATCAAAAGATTGAGATCATTCCCTGCATATTTTCAGACCACAATGCTCTGAAGCTAGAACTCAATCACAAGAGGAAATTTAGAAAGAACACAAATACACGGAGACTAAACAGCATCCTTCTAAAGAATGAATGGGTCAACCAGGAAATTAAAGAAGAATTGAAAAAAATTCATGGAAACAAATGATAATGAAAACACAACAGTTCAAAATCTGTGGGACACAACAAAGGCAGTCCGGAGAGGAAAATATATAGTGGTACAAGCCTTTCTCAAGAAACAAGAAAGGTCTCAAATACACAACCTAACCCTACACCTAAAGGAGCTGGAGAAAGAACAACAAAGAAAGCCTAAACCCAGCAGGAGAAGAGAAATCATAAAGATCAGAGCAGAAATCAATGAAATAGAAATTAAAAAAACAATAGAACAAATCAACAAAACTAGGAGCTGGTTCTTTGAAAGAATTAATAAGATTGACAAACCCCTGGCCAGACTTATCAAAAAGAAAAGAGAAAGGACCCAAATAAATAAAATCATGAATGAAAGAGGAGAGATCACAACCAACACCAAAGAAATACAATTATAAGAACATACTACAAGCAACTCTACGCCAAAAGATTTGACAACCTGGAAGAAATGGATACATTTCTAGAGACATATAAACTACCCCAACTGAACCAGGAAGAAATAGAAAACCTGAACAGACCTATAACCAGTAAGGAGATTGAAACTGTCATCAAAAATCTCCAAACAAACAAAAGTCCAGGACCAGATGGCTTCCCAGGGGAACTCTACCAAACATTTAAAGAAGAATTAATTTCTATTCTGAAACTGTTCCAAAAAATAGAAATGGAAGGAAAACTTCCAAACTCATTTTATGAGTCCAGCATCACCTTGATCCCAAAACCAGACAAGGAACCCACCAAAAAAGAGAATTACAGACCAATATCCTTGATGAACACAGATGCAAAAATTCTCACCAAAATACTGGCCAATAGGATCCAACAGGACATTAAAAGGATTATTCACCACGACCAAGTGAGATTTATTCTAGGGCTGCAAGGTTGGTTCAACATCCGCAAATCCATCAATGTGATACAATACATTAATAAAAGAAAGAGTAAGAACCATATGATACTCTCAATAGATGCTGAAAAAGCATTTGACAAAGTGCAGCATCCCTTCCCGATTAAAACTCTTCAAAGTGTAGGGATAGAAGGCACATACCTCAATATTATCAAAGCCATCTATGAAAAACCCACTGCAAATATCATTCTCAATGGAGAAAAACTGAAAGCTTTTCCACTAAGGTTAGGAACACGGCAGGGATGTCCGTTATCACCACTGCTGTTCAACATAGTACTAGAAGTCCTAGGCTCAGCAATCAGACAACAAAAAGAAATTAAAGGCATCCAAATTGGCAAAGAAGAAGTCAAACTATCACTCTTTGCAGATGATATGACACTATATGTGGAAAACCCAAAAGGCCCCACTCCAAAACTGCTAGAACTTATACAGGAATTCAGTAAAGTGTCAGGATATAAAATCAATGCACAGAAATCAGTCGTATTTATTTACACTAACAACAAGACAGAAGAAAGAGAAATTGAGGAGTCAGTCCCATTTACAATCGCACCCAAAACCATAAGATACCTAGGAATCAACCTAACCAAAGAGGCAAAGAATCTATACTCAGAAAACTATAAAGTACTCATGAAAGAAATTGAGGAAGACACAAAGAAATCGAAAAATATTCCATCCTCATGGATTGGAAGAACAAATATTGTGAAAATGTCTATTCTACCTAAAGCAATCTACACATTTAATGCAATCCCTATCAAAATCCCATCCATTTTTTTTTTAAGAAATGTAACAAATAATCCTAAAATTTATATGGAACCGGAAAAGACCTCCAATAGCCAAAGGAATATTGAAAAAGAAAGCCAAAGTCAGTGGCCTCACAATTCCAGACTTCAAGCTCTATTACAAAGCTGTCATCATCAAGACAGTATGGTACTGGCACCAAAACAGACATATAGATCAATGGAACAGAATAGAGAGCCCAGAAATAGACCCTCAATTCTATGGTCAACTAATCTTCGGCAAAGCAGGAAGGAATGTCCAATGGAAAAAAGACAGCCTCTTCAACAAATGGTGCTGGGAAAATTGGACAGCCACATGCAGAAAAATGAAATTGGACTATTTCCTTATACCGCACACGAAAATAGACTCAAAATGGATGAAAGACCTCAATGTGAGAAAGGAATCCATCAAAATCCTTGAGTTGAACGCAGGCAGCAACCTCTTTAACCTCAAACACAGCAACTTCTTCCTAGGAACATCGCCAAATGCAACAGAAGCAAGGGCAAAAATGAACTATTGGGATTTCATCAAGATCCAAAGCTTTTGCACAGCAAAGGAAACAGTTAACAAAACCAAAAGACAACTGACAGAATAGGAGAAGATATTTACAAACGACATATCAGATAAAGGGCTAGTATCCAAAATCTATAAAGAGCTTAGCAAACTCAGCACCCAAAGAACAAATAATCCAGTCAAGAATTGGGCAGAGGACATGAACAGACATTTTTGCAAAGAAGACATCCAGATGGCCAACAGACACATGAAAAAGTGCTCCACGTCACTCGGCATCAGGGAACTACAAATCAAAACCACAATGAGATACCACCTCACACCAGTCAGAATGGCTAAAATTCACAAGTCAAGAAATGACAGATGCTGGCAAGGATGCGGAGAGAGGGGAACCCTCCTACACTGCTGGTGGGAATGCAAGCTGGTGCAACCACTCTGGAAAATAGTGTGGAGGTTCCTCAAAAAACTGAAAATAGAACTACCCTATGACCCAGCAATTGCACTACTGGGTATATATCCTAAAGATACAAACGTGGTGCTCCGAAGGGGCACGTGCACCCGAATGTTTATAGCAGCAATGTCCACAATAGCCAAACTGTGGAAAGAACCTAGATGTCCATCAATAGATGAATGGATAAAGAAGAAGTGGTATATATATACAATGGAATACTATGCAGCCATCAAAAGAAATTAAATCTTGCCATTTGCGACAACGTGGATGGAACTAGAGGGTATTATGCTTAGCGAAATAAGTCAATCGGAGAAAGACAACTATCATATGATCTCTTTGATATGAGGAAGTGGAGATGCAAAGTGGGAGGGTTGGGGGGAGCTAGGAAAAGAGAAAATGAAAAGATGGGATTGGGAGGGAGACAAACCATAAAAGACTCAATCTCAAAAAACAGACTGAGGGTTGCTGGGGGGAGGGGGGACGGGAGAGGGTGGTGGGGATGTTCTATGATGAGTGCTGTGAAATGTGTAAACCTGGCGATTCACAGACCTGTACCCCTGGGGATAAAAATACATTATATGTTTATTAAAATAAAAAAAATTAAAAAAAAAAGAATCATATACTCTTTTAGTCCTAGAAATGAAGATTCTGGCTAATGGTGATGAAGCAGTTTCAGGATTCACTCACACAAACTGAAATTTTATATAATAGGTTTAAGAAATAGCTTTTTTGATATTTTTAGATACAGAGTTAAAACTGATTTTTTAACACTGGTAGTTACTAACACTAATATTTTTTTCAGGCACTTTCTTGTAAGAAAGTATCTGGGGCTGATTTTATGTTCTTCTAATTCATCTTCAAGATATAAAGAATGCCCAAGTAGGATTTTTTTTTTTTTTTTTTTAGATTTTATTTATTTATTTGACAGAGCAGGGCTCCATCCCAGGATCCTGAGACCATGACCGGAGCCCAAGGCAGAGGCTTAACCCACTGAGCCACCCACGTGCCCCTGGATATTTGTTTTAAAAAGCGTAGGGTGCCTGGGTGGCTCAGTGGGTTAAAGCCTCTGCCTGTAGCTCAGGTCATATCCCAGGGTCCTGGGATAAAGCCCTGTATTGGGCTCTCTGCTCAATAGGGAGCCTGCTTCTCTTTCTGCCTCTCTGCTGACTTGTGATCTTTGTCTGTCAAATAAATAAATAAAATCTTTTAAAAAGGGGGGGTGGCTATGGCCAAGACAGAATTAAATAATTAACAATTAAATATGTCTTAAAATTATTTTATCAGTGGAAACAGTGGATATATCAAATAGTTCTAGAAAAATTAGAATTTTAAATGATAGTTCTGGAGAACATCATAATTCTAGAAAAATTAGAATTTTAAATGATAGTTCTGGAGAACATCAATATGGTAAAAATCCTTTCACTTTCATTATTATGACGGATGCACAGGAATAGGGCTATTGTGGCCACAGTTCTATCAGATGACCAGCGCACAGTGGCCACGAGATATCAGAGCAAACTGGAGATAACTAACACTGCTAGTCCAGAATCTCGACCTAGGAACTTAGAATTTTGAATTGAGAGGTAAGAAGACAGAGAATTTGTTGAGATGTTAAAATCCTGGTTCTAAAAGGAAGTTCCAGAATTTCTGCTGGTAAGGTTTTTGGAGATGTCCTGGTTTGAATCCTTCCCAAAAGCTGAGGCCTCTTGAGCCAGAAGGCTTTGAAATTTAGTCCTAAAACATTTAAGGTTTATTTAAATTTGTTTTGTTTCCAAGTTACACCCCCTACATTTTGTACAACTCTCCTTGGACTCCTTCCTGTTGCTGGTGCTCCCCTCATGACTGCTGTTCAGATGACCTTGGCAAGGGATGGCCCTGGGCTCACTCAGGGATCACATCCTGACCCCAGCTTGAGTGGCCCAGGATGGAGCATCTGAAAGTTTTAGCTTCACTGTTCTCAAGGTGGATTAATTAGCCCAAGAAATATTATTTTATTTTTCTGGATATGCCACAAAAGGATCCATGACAGAAACAAGGCTGTGAAATATAGAAATATTTACAAGCCAACAACTACATGAAATCTAAGTGTCAGGTTGTCATCCAAAAACTGTATAAATCTTTGCTCAATATCTCAGGGAAATTTCTTTTATATTGTCAAATTCAATATTGTAAATATTCATTCTTTCAAAACTAACACATAATATAATCCCAATTAAAAGACCAACATATATTTCATTGTTCTTGTTTCTGTTTTTAAAAAAATAAAAATAAAAAAACAGGGGCACCTGGGTGCCTCAGTGGGTTAAAGCCTCTGCCTTTGGCTCAGGTCATGGTCTCAGGGACCTGGGGGCTGTCTGCTCAGCAAGGAACCTGCTTCCTCCTCTCTCTCTGCCTGCCTCTCTGCCTACTTGTGATTTCTGTATGTCAAATAAATAAATAAAATCTTTTAAAAAAATAAAAATAAATTAAAAAAAAACAAACTTAAAATAAATCTAAATTTAGTTTAGAAAAGTCAACATGTAAAATGCCCAAAAAACATAATTTCAATGTGTGATGATGGAAAACTCTTCCAATAACAATTATATTATAAAACTACAGTAATCACAACAATGCAGTTTAAGCACTGGTACAGATAGATAAAATCAATGGAGTAGAATAGAGGGTAGAGAACAGGACCTCAGTTCATGTGGTAATTTAATATAAGATGAAGTTGGCTATTGTAAGTCAGAATATTTAGGGTTACAAGTGAAAGAAACAAAACTGAAACTATTAAATACAAGGGGAACTTACATACCATGGAAATGCAAAATTTATAGCCAGTTCAACGGAAGTCAGGGATTCCTCTTTCTTTCTGTGAAAGTCCCTAGTGATTGTCACAGCACCTGGCAAGGAGAAGACAAGCAATTAATATTTGTTGACTGAATGCACAAATTAAGAAGCCTGGTAGTCAATGTCAAGTATTTGAATGGGTTATGTAGTGGTAGATGAAGTACATATTTGATGCGCAGTCTCAATCATGAGGCTAGAAGTAAAATTGTTTCCAAATATTTTAATGCCTCAAAGGAAATACAAAACTGGGACCAGAGAAGAGAAAATACTAGAAAAGCCCTGGGTCAAGAATTTGTGGGTTGGGGTGAGTGGGAGAAACAAATCTAAAGGTGCATAGGTTCAAAACTAGCTTATGAAGTGGCAGGATCAATGTACAATTTGGAGAGAAAATCGTATCTATAAAAGCAAATAAAAAATACTTATAAAAGTAATTTTTAAAAAATCAAATGCATGCCACAAAATGAGGAGATAGCTCATGTCCTTAATAAGAGAATTTTTTAATTAAGTTCCATATTCCAGAGAACTTCCTAAGAAATCAACAACAAGCCAATCAGACTGGCAATGTTATCATCCCCATTTTATGTGTGAGAAACTAAAATTCAGAGAGGTAAGCAAGTTGATCAAGATCATAGTAAATGTGGTACAGCAAGATCCAAGCCCTAGCTCCCTAACACCAGAGCCCACACACAAACTTTACACTGAACCTAACATGTATGAATATATTTGAAGTGAGAACTAAATACACTAGAAAAATAAATTTATTTTAACTTATATGTTACTTGTATATGTATTTGTGTGCATCTCACACCACAACACTAGGATTTATAAATTTTCATATTCTATTACTGTTTTAAGTCAAATTTAGTCTGTTTTGGGCTTCTACGCCCCTGGTTGGCAAAAAAATCAATGTCAGTCCTTCTGGTGTCTCCTCAATAGCTCCATGGGATCACATAAAATTTCTAGATTTCTGTGGTGACAGAAAACCGGGGAAATTACCCAATCCATAATTCAGTGACTATTACCATCTTTACTATTGCTCTTTTGGCTGCATTGTTGCTAATTAAGAATTCTGAAAAGTACCATCTATCTGGTGGGCCCTGAGGCTTCAGAATGACAGAGTTGGCTCTTTAACTCTTGTACATTCATCTCAAGCTCAGCCTTAGTAATTTTTTCTGCTCTCTTAAGATTTTAGAATTCGCACATGCAAGATCGTCTGCATGAAATGTCCAATTTTCCTACCAACAAAGCAAAGCAAATGCTCTTTATGTTTCTTTGAAATCTCAGACCACTCTGAAATGTTCTTCTTTACATCTGTATTTGACCAGTAGCTTTTATAGTCTTGACTCAGGTTCAGGGTACTCTTCAGAATCTTCAATTCTGTATTAAAGTGCAGGCTACCAAAAATGGTGGAAAATGGGATTGTCCATATATCATAGTATTGGATTTTCAAGGGGCCTGTGGAAGCACACACACCAGGGCTTAATAGAAGACAAACAACATTGAGTCTTTTGTTGCATATTATTAAGTCCCAATGTGTCCTTGCTGGCAGATTACTAATTCGGGTTACTAAAATGATCTCTCCTATCTGACTCTCTTCTGGAATAAACCACCACTTCCTCCTCCTTCCCTTCTCCAGTGAACTTTTAAAAGTTGAAAACAGTTCTAGGGAGGAGTTCAATTTCCACCAGGTGGAGCTCACAGTGGACAGTCTACTCAGAGCAGTCTCTCCCAGTGCCTGGTCATGCTGAGCCTGAGCTGCACTTTCTGGATCTATGCCTCCTCTAGTCAAGGCCAAGTCTCCAAAGTGTCTGGCCTTGGAATCAACGTTGAAACATTGAAACGTTGAAACATTTAACCAGCCCTCTGGTTGGCATTTAAAAGACTGACCGTGTTCTAAGTTTGTTTTAAACCACTCAGACATTCAGCCACAGAACTGAACACTTTTGAGAATCAAATGGCCTCCAAATCTGAGACTCACATCCCATATTATCATGGTAGGGTTCTATGACCTCAGAAAATTTCCATTTCCATTCCTCTAGCTGTGAATTCTTTTCACATATCTTCTCAACCTACCCAGAAGTTTTATCCCCTTCAAAACTCCTTAGTTTGGGATTATTTATAATTTTCTTCATTGGAAGAATACTGTTCCTTACCTCTGGTCAAAACATTTCAGCCTATGTATAAATGATATTCAAGTTTGGGGATACATGGAGATTTTAGCAGAATATGACAGAGGTCTACGATTCATTTCATCTGAGCTTCAGCAGAAATACAGTTGTCCATTACACAAATTTTTATGTATTTATAAGTATACAAAAATACAGAAAATAAAAATAAAATAATACAGACTCTTACTGTATGTGATGAAACAAAATATTTCCATTTTGTTTTATTGTACTTAATTTAATGTTTTAAAAATGCTTTTTTTGTGTGATTCTCCAATTTGATTTCATGATTCACTAATGGGTCTCAAAAGACAATTTGAAAAACACTCCTCTAGGACCTTAGGGACATTGGCTGCTGTGTGTTCATCTCTCAGATGGAAATGGGTAAGTTATTTTTGAAATAAGCCTGAGATAGGGGACTTAAATTTCCTCTTCTATACTCTTTTATTTCTTAGTAGTCTCTTGGGAATAACAAAGAAACTCATTAGAAAAGGCTTATTTCTCTCCCTTTATTGAACATTCTGCCAATTACTATATATCTGCTCATGGTTCTTAAAATTAGATCCCTTCACACTAAATCTCATATCAGTTCACTGGTACTCACCAGATCCACAGAGTTTATGAGTGCCCACTATGCATTAATTCTCCAATATGGTTATAACCATTATCTCAAAATTAACTACCCCAAGTCTAAGTATTACAATTTGTCTTCCTTATAAATATATGTTGCAGAAAGCTTTGTAATAATCCCCAACTTATTCCATATGTAACTGGTATTAATTTTACCCCATAATATTCAAGGGTAAGAAATTTCATAATGACCCATCCTTCTAAATCAAATATCCTCCAAGGCTCTACATAACTTGCTGGACATAAATGCAATTCAGTCAACATTAAGATACCTTCCCATGAACCATAAAAGAAACCCTTAGTTTATGTGATGTCTGAAAAATAGTCCATCACTATTTCCACCTTACTATTGTTCCTCTAGCTTCACATTGCTACAATTGAGCAGTGATGCTGACTGTCTCTCAGGCACTCTCTGAGTTTAACCAAACTCAGAGATTCATGTCACCCTAATTCGCTCCACTGACCTCCACCTGGCGGCACACAGCAGTCTTCAGTCTCATCGTGCAGAATAATATGCCATCTGGACAAGGGTTTCTGTAACATACAGAAATGCCAAAGCCCCTTTGGTAAATCCCAGGTAACTTCATACTCTTGGACTAGCCATATCTTCCACTCCCACTGAAAACTCACTTTTACTGCCTACTTCACTGGAATAATTCAGCCTAAAAAAATATGTTGTGCATTTCCCTCTCAAATGTGTTACTGTGGAAACTTGGATCTTTAAAAACATAATGAGGATTTCTGACTTTTAGGGAATGAAGTGAATATGGAAAAGAAAGATGCTTTATTCTCTCATTGTAAGTACCCACAACAGCAAAGAAACCCAAGATAGCAGGTGTGTGTGTGTGTGTGTGTGTGTGTACATGCATGTGCACACTTGGGCACACACATATGTGTGACACAGAGAGAGATAGGGAGAGATGATAAAAAAGGAGGTTCTTGTTACAAATTCATTTTAAGCACTTAAGTCTATGTTCTTTTAAATTCTAGAGGAAGTTTAATAAGACAGAATTAAAAAAAAGGTACATAAACTCTTTAAACACTTCCCCTTGATTCACTAGAACAAATATGAGATTAAAGATTATTTATTACCTTAATTGCTAAAATTAAATGTTGCACTGAATAAATACAATATTGAAAATAGTAAAATACAGCATCTAAATTAATATGGGGAGAATTGTAAAATTATACTTTTTATTACCCCCAGAAAAGAAAGACAGCTTGTATTTTTTGAAGAAGCACAGTATTTGGGATTTAACCAACTCTGCATCTGTGAGACTTCAAAAATGGACCTAGTCTAGATTAATTAGGACAACCTTAACCATACAAGGCAATCAGTACTGTGTTCTTATCATGCCCAGGATAATCACCCACATCCTAGGCAACCAAAAGAATTAATTAAAAAAATATGAGACCAGATAAAAAGAAGGATTTTCATCCTTTCTTGACTAGAAAGAAATATCACTGGTAATATCATACATAATAGAGAAGATACCAGATAATCAATGTCAGGGATGATCATTGATTTCCTTCTCATGCATGGCACAGAGATACAGTTGTTTTAGTTTGATTAAATCCATTACTGTTTTTATTACCACGTGTATAGTAGTGATGGGAATAGCATACAATAATTATGCAGTTTCTCTCATTTTTTACTGACCAGAATAGAGAATAAAATTGAATATTCAGCATACTAAAAAGATTAAGACTTTCGGCTTTTTCACCATAGCAATTCCAATGATATTTGACTCCATTCACATTTTTTCATTTGGTTTCTTTCATTTTTTTATGTTAACTTTGCAGTTTTCAAGTTTCCATTTCTACTTAAAAGTGCTTAGTGCTTTCAAATTGCCAGCTCTAAAATTCTTTTTTTTTTAGTTTTAAAATTCTTAAAAACATATTTGATTTACTATGGATGTCCAAATTTTCATATATAGGTGTGTACAAACACACATATACATACAGCATGAACAAGGAAAAAAGGAAAAGAAAGGAGAAAATGTAAGATAAAACTTATCTTACAGTTAGAATGCAAGTAAAGATGTCCAATCGTTCACATTAGTGCCTTAGTTCACTTTGAGTTTACATTAGTTTTGCTAATAACTTTTACCAAGTTATTTAGCAGTAATGACTTAGCTTAAAATCTTAGTGGCTTACAAAAATAAAGGTTTATTTCTCACTCTTATTACTTGTCTTTCACAGTTCACTGTACTTTGCTTCTTATCGTCTTCATTGAAGAACTGAAGCTGAAAGAAGAGCCCTATCTTGTTTTCATGGCAAAAGAGGACGAATTATGTTGGAACCAAGCAAATATTCTTCCAGTTTCTAGTCAATGGTGTTGCACATCACTTTTATTCATATTCCACTGGTCAGAACTACTCACATAATCAATGGGGCATGAAACAGCAGTACAATCCTCTCTCAGGGAGGGATGTTGCAGGTCACATGGCAATGGGCAATAATGTATTCACACACTCTCTCTGTACATATGGGGGTAAGCAATTAGCAATAACAACACCTCTACTATAGAGTCCCTGTCAATATTTTCTTCCTTGTAAATTCTACTAAAATCATATTCTAGAGTGACTTAGAATGGGCCTACCTAGAATTGGTTTTATTTATATTATATAAATATATTTATATTATAAGCATATTGTTCTCTGTTTACTTCTAATTCAACAGAATAACATTAGAAAATGAGAAGAAGACCAATATCCAAAGTTTTCGTTAGACAACTTGTATTTAAAAACCAAACTACTCAGGGTACCTAGGTGGCTCAGTTGGTTAAGTACCTGACTCTTGATCTCAGGGTTGCGAGTTCAAGCTCTGTGTTGAGCGTGGGGGAAAAAAGTAATTTTACTACCCTGAACTTCATTACAGTCAAACAGCTAACTGGAAAGGAAAATAAAGTATCTACCAATCTACACTGGAGGAGTATGGACATATCTTTCTCAGCTTCTAGGGAACAATCAGGATCAGTGTTTCTTTTTGCTTCTGGAATGGTAAGACCTAAATAGAAGATAGGAAGAGAGAGAAAGGATATTTCCCCTTACATAAAAAGAGAAGCAGTAAATGTATGACGACCAGGGCTCCTGAGGTAGGCTAGAGACTTGAAAGTGCTCCCCCGGTTTTCTTCTTTTCCTAAACTTGTACTTCTTTGAACCATGCCTTTTCAGGTTTTGTGTGTCTTTTTCCCATGGGCTTACAAGGATGATGGTTGTGGTGGAAAAACTAATTTTATTTCCTCCCTATTCTCTCAACATAAAGCACAAAGAGAATAATATGTTAAATCGCTTTATAGTATTTAGGCTAGAAGTTTGTCAGAAAAAAGATTAAATTAATGGAGGTAATAAAGGTACTTATTTATATATGCCATCTGCTTCTTCAAATTAATATGGACATTTCAGAAACAGCTTTAAGCATATTTTGTAAATAACATACACAGCAATCCTGAAAAAATATATAGTGTTAAATATAGCCTTTCTATAAAGATAAGACATAAGCTATTATTTGAAAATTTAGGGGTCTTTCTAAATACTGACTTATTTTAAAATTAAGAATAAAGTACGATTCAGTAATTTTGGACACAGTGGAGTTCATAGGAAATCCAGGAAATTATTTATTCATAACAAGTAAGTACTGCTTACTGTATCAGACACACAATCTGCAACAAAATTCAAAAACTATTATTTTCTTGCATCTATAACATTTGCTAACATGATAGGTTTTAATTCTAACTTAATTAAAATATTATACTCCCTTTCAAAACCATAAATTTTAGAGATCTAGTTATATGGTATATCTTTAATGTAGCCCAATTTTTGGATAAGTCTCACTTAAAATCAAATATAACACAAAAATAAATATGCATCAATTTTGTTCTGCTTTATATGCATGATATTTCAATATCTTTAACTTTGTAAACTTATTTTAAACTGTAAAATTGGCACTTAATAATGTCAGCATTTTGATTAAAAATGATATATGTTTGGATGAAAAATATAAAACTTAAGGCTTGCAGGGAGGCTCTACATTCTTTAATATTCATTCATTAACACTGACTTAAATCTAAATTCTCTAGGTTTCATTTTACTACAAAATCACCTAAAATTTATTTTGGTGATTTAAAAATTTTATAGCTCCCTAATGGTGAGAAAGTTTATCCTGATATCTCTGGGTAACATTAAAGATGCTAATGCCGGGCGCCTGGGTGGCTCAGTGGGTTAAAGCCTCTGCCTTCGGCTCAGGTCATGATCTCAGGGTCCTGGGATCGAGCCCCACATCGGGTTCTCTGCTCAGCAGGGAGCCTGCTTCCTCCTCTCTCTCTCTCTGCCTGCTTCTCTGCCTACTTGTGATCTTTCCTCTGTCAAATAAATAAATAAAATTATTAAAAAAAAAAAAAGATGCTAATGCCAAGAGAATATAAGAAGCACTGCCTAGATTTGAGATTTAGCTACTACTTCTTGCAAAATGAATATGGAAGAGCAGAAGAGAAATTCAACCATCTCTTCTCAATAGCATTGTTTAAGAGCATGTTTACATGAAATATAAAATATACGATGTGCTGTAAAGAAAAGCAGTTTTCTAAATCACGTTAATGATCCTTAAAATTGTATAATGGATTTGCTTTGTGTAGTTTACATTCTACTTTTCTTCTAAACCACTATTTTTCAATGTTTCCTCAAAAAAGTAAGGTTTGGAGCACTTGGGTGGCTCAGTGGGTTAAGCCTCTGCCTTCTGCTCAGGTCATGATCTCAGGGTCCTGGGATAGAGCCCTGCATCAGGCTCTCTGCTCAGTGGGGAACCTGCTTCCCCTCTCTTTCTGCCTGCCTCTCTGCCTACCTGTGATCTCTGTCAAATAAATAAATAAAATCTTAAAAAAAAAAAAAGTAAGGTTTGTCATCATAATAGTACCATAGTGGATACCACCATATTAATGGCACTAGATACTTAACTGCCCAACAGGCTTTTATAGACAAAAAAAAGGAACAGGGGCGCCTGGGTGGCTCAGTGGGTTAAGCCTCTGCCTTCGGCTCAGGTCATGATCCCAGGGTCCTGGGATCGAGCCCCGCATCGGGCTCTCTGCTCAGCAGGGAGCCTGCTTCCCCCTTCTCTCTCCGTCTGCCTCTCTGCTTACTTGTGATCTCTGTCTGTCAAATAAATGAATAAAAAATCTTAAAAAAAAAAAAAAAAAAAGGAACAGTTACCAGGACTTCCAGTTTCCAGTCCAGCATGCAAGAAACCTAGAAATCACCACCCTGTCCTAACAAGTAAAAAGCTTAACAAATTGAAAAATCAATGACTATTTTTAGATTCATAGAAGAAGTGAGATCACAGGGCAAATTGCTGCCCCCCAAATCACAGAGAACTAGAGGTGAATAAAGAGAATTACAACTTACTGAAGCAGCTACCTCCTCAGGAGCTAGTTTTAAAAACCTACAGTATAATTGACAAATTACTAGAGGTTCAATCTGGACAAGTCTGAGACTAAAAAACTCCAAGAGGATCCAGTCATTGGGAGTCCCCCATACTTCTGTGAGCTTTACCTCCTGGATCTTACCAGGTTCTCATATTGTATATATTAAAGAAAAATCCCCTCTGCCAGGGGGAGGGAAAATAATTTTTTTTGAAATATGCAGAGTATTCTATTCTTAACAAATTCTGCCCTTAAGAGAAATTAAGTAGAGCTTAACCTGCTGGGTTTTATCTGAGCTTAATCGACCTAGGGGAAGAATAATACTCAACTCTAGCTCCCTCCAGCCATCCTGCTCTACCTAAATTTCGTGGGGAAGGGATGATAACCAAGAAGCCCATGTAAGGTTCACATTCCAGAAGCAAAGACTTAACAAAAAACTGAGACCTAATTATAGGACTATAAAATGCTTCCCCTCTCCGCACACCTTACCACCAAATTACTAAATGCCTATTTACAGCAATTCCTTTTACCCAGTACATCATGCCCAGGTATCAAGATAAAAGAAATTACAACACATATTTAAAGGCCAAACACACAGCTGGAAGAAATAGAGCAAGCATCAAAACCAGATCCAGATATGGCAGGGATATTGGAATTATCAGACCAGTAATTTAATACAACTGTGACTAATACGCAAAGGGTTCCAATAAAAAAAAGTAGACAATAGATGGGCAAGGTAAGCAAAGAGAAATTCTAAGAAAGAACCAACATGAAATGCTAGATCAAAAATACTCTAACAGAAATGAAAAATGCCTTTGAAGGTCATATTAGTACACCGGATAAAGTTGAGGAAAGACTCTCTAAGCTTGAGAATATCTCAAAAGAACTTTCCCAAACTGATAAACAAAGAGAAAAAGACTGGAGGGAAAAAAAAAAAATACTAATGAATGATGGAACAAATTTAAAGGTTTAACAGATATGTATTGGTAATAATAGAAGGAGAATATAGAAAGGAAAATAAAAACATTTGAAACAATAATAATTGAGAATTTCCCCCAAATTAATGTCACACACCAACTAAAGATTCAGGAAGCTCAGACAAGACCAAGGATAAAAGCCAAAAAACTACACCTAGGCATATATTTTTCAAACTACAGAAAATTAAAGATTTTTAATAATCCCTTTTTAGACTTTATTTATTTATTTATTTATGAGGGGGCAGAAAGAGAGAGAACGAGCAGGGGGAGGGGGCAGAGGGAGAAGGAGAAGCAGACTCCCTGCTGAGCAGGAAGTCTGACATGGGACTCAATCCCAGGACCCTGGGATCATGACCTGAGCTGAAGGCAGATGCTTAACTGACTGAGCCACCCATTAAAAAAATAAATAAAGCGCCCCATTAAAAATAACAATAATAATAATAATAAATAATAATATATTTTTTAAAATTCCTGAAAGAAACCAGAAGAAAAAAAATGCTTTATTTATAAAGGAATAAAGAAAAGAATTACATCCAACTTCTGAGAAACCATGTGCCATAGACTGAATGTTCCCCAACCCTGAAATTCATGTTAAAATCCTAACCCCCAATGTGATAGTATTTGGAGGTGCAGTCTTTGAGAGGTGATTCAATCATGAGGGAGGAACACTAACAAATGGCATTAGTGTCCTTATAAAAGACACCCCATAGAATTCCCTCACACTTTCCATCATCTTAGGATAGAGTAAAAAGGTAGATGTCTGTGAATCAGAAGGTGGACCATCACCAGACACCAAAACTGCTGACACTTTCTTGGACTTCCCAGCCTCCAAAACTGTGAGAAAAAAAAAGCTGTTGTTTATCAGCCACTCAGTTTATGGTATTTTGTTTAGCAGTCTGAATGGAACTAAATACCATGCAAGCAAGAAAATGGAGAAAAATATTCAAAGTGTCGACAGAGAAAAAACAAAGGGAAATTATCCCTCAAAAGTGAAAGAAAAATAAAACCTCTTTCAAACAAACAAAAATTAAAGGTATTTGTTGCCAGCAGCTCTGCCTTGCGAGAAATATTAGAACATGTTCTCTAAAGAGAAGGGAAGTGATATAGGTCAGAAAATCAGATCTACATAAAGAAAACAAGAACATTAAAGAATGTATAAGTAAGGAAGAAAATTATTTTATTATAGTTTTTTTATTTGTAGTCCTTTGAATACTATTAAAAGTAAATATTTCTTTTTTTCCAAATTGATACATACATAGATATAGCCACTAGTAGTTTTTTTGTGTATTTTTGAATATTCTTATAGCTAAAAGGAATACATTCCAAATGATGCTGCAGCAATTAAACAACATGACCAAAATAAATACACAAGTCTTGATATAAAACCTTATGCTTATAGAAAAACTAATTCAAAATGGATCATAAATTTCATTGAAAGATACAAAACTATAAACTTTTTAGAAGAAAATAAAGGAAGAAAGAATAGGGAAAGAGTTCCTGGACATGACAACAAAAAGCACAATCACTAAAAAAATGTAATAAATTCAACTTCATTAAATTTAATTTTTTTTTCTGCAAAAGATTCTGTCAAGTGTATGAAAAACAGTTTCCAAACTGGGCAAAAATATTTGCAAACTGTATGTCTAGAAAGAATAACAAAGCCTAAAGGATACAGACAGGTTAAAGAAAATATACAGATGGTAAGAAGCAAAAATAGATGTCCAAAATCATTGGTAATTAAGGAAATACAAGTTAAACCACAATGATGGGGCGCCTGGGTGGCTCAGTGGGTTAAAGCCTCTGCCTTCGGCTCATGTCATGATCCCAGGGTCCTGGGATGAGCCTGCATCATCGGGTTCCCTCCTTGGCAGGGAGCCTGCTTCCCCTTCTCTCTCTGCCTGCCTCTCTGCCTGCTTGTGATCTCTGTCTGTCAAATAAATAAATAAAATCTTTAAACCACAATGAAATAGCACCATACACCTTTTAAAACGGTTACATTTACAAAATAGTGATAATATCA
Source organism: Martes martes (assembly GCF_963455335.1). Taxonomy (NCBI): domain Eukaryota; kingdom Metazoa; phylum Chordata; class Mammalia; order Carnivora; family Mustelidae; genus Martes; species Martes martes. The sequence goes on along the minus strand of NC_137891.1, from coordinate 104,455,167 downwards.
AATGTTAATAAGGATGCAAAGAAACTAGATCCCTCATACATTGCTGGTGGGAACAGAAAATGGTATAGCCACTCTGAAAAATCATTTGGTAGTTTCTGATAAAACTGTATACACTTATCATATGATCCAACAGTTGCTCTTCTGCACATTTATCTAAGAGAAATGAAAATTTAATTTCACATAAAAGCTTCTAAATAAGGAGCACCTAGTTGGCTTGGTCAGTTGAGCACAGGACTCTTGATTTGGGCTCAGGTCATGATCTAAGGGTCCTGGGGTTGAGCCCAGGATCAGGTTCTCTCTGTCCCTCTCCCTCTGCCCCTCTCCCAGATCACAGGCTCTCTCTCTCTCAAATAAATACATAAGAATCTTTTAAAAATTGGGGCGCCTGAGTGGCTCAGTAGGTTAAAGCCTCTGCTTTCGGTTCAGGTCATGATCCCAAGGTCCTGGGATCGAGCCCCACATCAGGCTCTCTGCTTGGCGGTGAGCTTGCTTCCCCTCTCTCTCTCTCTCTGCCTGCCTCTCTGCCTGCTTGTAATCTCTGTCTGTCAAATAAATAAATAAAATCTTTAAAAAAAAAAAGAATCTTTTAAAAATTATTTAAAAACTTGTACATAAATCTTCATAGCAATTTTGTTAACCAAAAACTGAAAAAAAAAAAAATCCTTTAATGGATGGATAGTTATACTGTAGTACATTCATACAATGGGATACTATTCAAAAATACAAAGTAACAAATTATACATGCAACAACTTGAATGAATCTCAAGGGACTAAAAAAAAATGTCCAATATCAAAAAGTTACATGTCATATTATTCCATTTATATAACATTCTTGAAATGGCAAAATGGAATATCTTGAAAATGACAAACTTAGAGAAGGAAACATATTAGTGATTGACAGAAGATAGTGATGGTGAAAGTCGGTGAAGGGAGTTCAAGGGAGGCACGAAGGAGTCCCTTTGAGGCAACCGGAATGTTTCTTTATTGTTGTACTTATACGAATCTATAAGATATAATTACATAGAACTACACACACACACAAGTATACGTAAAAACTAGTAAATTCTGAGTAAGGTCTGTAGTTTAGTTAAGAGTATTGTACCAATGCCAATTATACAATTATACAATTAAGTAAAAGGTAAGCATTGGAGAAGCTGGGCAAAAGGTCATGGAACTCTTTATTTAATTTTTGCAACTTCCTATGATTCTATAGTTATTTCTAATTAAAAGTTTTAAGTAAAATTTAACAAATTAAATTTCCCCATTTATTCACTGATGTAAATGTATTTAATCAAATTCTTACATTCACTAATTTCTCAAGTTTAACATATCAGATTATTTAAAATGTCTAAGGCATATAAAAAGTTGAACTTTCAGTGTCTTCTTAGCATGTAGTAAGGGGAAAAGAGTGTTGTGCCCACCTACTAACAGCTAGAAAAAGCCAGATAATTTATTTAGCCATAGCTGTTTTTGAACTATCAGAGAATTGATATTTCAGGGCAATCAAATAGCCTGAAATTCAATTAAAGACAGGAATGACCAAAGACAGGATTCAGTCATTGTTCACCTAGGACATAGCACAGGAAGGAGATGGAGTTGGCATTCAAAAATGTGTTCAAAATTTAAAAAAAAGAATTTAGCCAAATTTGTAGCAATTTCCTGAAATATGAGTGGCAGATAGTATGAGAGTATAAAGCCTCCTGGAGCCAGAAATGCAAAAGAAGTTTACATCTATTCACATGCTCTTCACACACCTCACATATGGGCAGGGCAGAAATCAAGAAAAGTCTGCTTTGTGGTACAAGTCTGGGGGAAGAGAAGATCTACATTGTCAATAAAAGAAAGTCCTGCCTGGATCCTTCTCTACAGAATAAAAGCCTAAGCCTAGGAAAGGCAGCAAACTCTAAGTAAACAGGTGAATACTCATTTCGGTTGGGATGTGAAGGAGAGGAGTTTTCTCTCCACTTCTTAGGGGAAAGATAAAAAAAACTTCCAGCTTCAGACCATTTGAGAATCATTACCACTGAGGGAAGGATATGATCATTGAGAAGGCCACAACTCTAAGAACGAGGAACAGGAAGCCTGCCTAAGATTGAATCTAAACCAGGACATCAGAAAGCACAAAAGAACAGTCATCCCTGCCCCAGACCTACTGGCAGGTTAACAAGCTATCGAATAATAAGAAAAAGGAGTCTACCATTGGGAGAGGGACAAGAATTTGAAGAGAGAACCTCTGAAACATGCAACACATAAGGAAAGCCTAAGCTTCAGAGTAGAACAGGAACACTGGGAAAAACCTTCCCATAATCCAGTCCCCCACCCACAAACACAAAGTAACACTAGAGCACCAACTTGAACCTGATGATGTAACAATACCAAAAAAACTAGCTTTGCTACCACCTATATTTACTCAAAACACCAATTGAAGGCCTAGAAAAAGAAGATGCATGCCCATTTCCAGGTGCCAATAATATTTATCTCAGCCTCTACTTGTCTACAAATTATGTCTGTGTATGATGAACACACACACACACACACACACACACATACACACACTGGACTTAATTCCTTTTTCTAGATTCTTAGGATAAAGCAAGTTTAATTCAATAGAAGCATGCTAGTGTATCATGGAAGCTGTTTATGAAATACTAAATACATCCTAGAAACCACTTTTGTAACAGGTAGGAAGAGATATACCAGTCAGAACATAGATTCATAGAATGTAGTAGAAATGAGAATCAACAGATAATTAGATCCACTATTATGGAAGGCCTTATATTCCAAATAGCAGAGTATGAATTTGATAGAATACTAGGTCCTCCTCAAAATATTCTGCTTGATTGTCCCTAATAGCTGAGAGGAACATAAATGCATGTGCCTCAGGATTCTGGAAATATATATTTGAAGCCACCTACCTCTTGCTAAAATTACCTTGAAGTCTCATGTTTTATCTTTAAAATCCAGGATAAATTTAAATGTTAATAATTAATACAAAACCTACTTATAACCTATCAAAAATGTAAACTGCTGCCCAAATAGTCATGCAGCATTGACACTCTATAAAAGCATGTTGTGCTTATCCTGTGAGACTATAGAATGTCACAACGTATCCCCTAAATTATACACCTCACTGTTTCAAAAGCACAGCATAGGCAATAGGTAGCCTTTCTTTTTTTTAAACATTCTTAAACAAAGGCTAAAGTGCACGTTTAAAAAGATTTACCTGGAAACTAATACCTCAGAGTTTCATTTTTGGCAAAGAACTTTCATATTTGACCCTTACGTTAACCTATGGCAGTATAGCAGAGAAAGTATATTCATTTCCATTTATAAACAGATGAGGAAATTGAGACATAGAGAATTTAAATTGCATAGTTAGCTAGCAGCAGAGCCAAGAAGAGGACATAACATTGTGACACTGAATCCAGTGCCAATTCTATAATTCCTAATCACCCTACAGCAAAATATAGTATAAAATCAATTTCTCTTGGATCACATTCAAGATAATTTGGTTGTACCAGTGACATAAAGTATATTGTCCCCTTATAGGTCATCCTGATGTATATTCTGAGATATATTATGATGTCAGTTTTCTAGTATAGGAAGTTTTCATTTGCTAGGTGCTACTGACACAGGTATCTTTTTCTCAGTGCCGAAATGTTACAGATTGTATTTAAAAGAATGAAATTGACCTGACCAAATCGACTTAGGAAGGAAGGAAGGAAGGAAAGAGGAAAGGAAAGGAAAGAAAAGAAAAAGGAAAAGGAAAGGAAGAAATGTCCACTCGCTCCAAACCTCACTGAAAGTAGCCAATATATATGTCAGGGAGACATTTTTTATAAATCATTTGGGAGTTCTCACTGCTATTTCCATAATTTTTTAAACTGTTGTGGCCAATTACCCTGAAGAACCCAAAAGAAAGAAGGAAGGAGTCATTTGATGAGGAGACAGAAGGCTGGCTGAAGACAAAGCAGAAGCTGACATCCTATAACCTCTCCCACCCCCCACTCCCCACTCCTGTGTAGGACCTGTGTGACACTCTTCTGGGAATCTTCCAACTATCTTCACTTTAATGCCTTGCTAGAGAGGAAAAACAACCTTACTTGACAATGGCAAGGCCTCCCTTATCTTATAGGTCTTCTTTAGCATATGAAAGTGCTTTTGAAACCTCCCTTTTTCCTTACCTCCCCCAACCCCATCATATATAATCAGCCACCCCTCATAACCCCTGTGTAGCAGCTCTTTCTGCCCACAGGTCCTGTCCTCATGCTTTAATAAACCACCATTTTGCACAAAAGATGTCTCAAGAAATCTTTCTTGGTCTTCCGCTTGGGACTTAATCCCACCAAACCTCACCTATATTCCAAAACTTCATCACGGTTGCCTTCCAGCTCTAAGGTTGGCTATTTGCAAGATACTAAGCTGCCCTAGTTGCCCTTGCTGAATACTATCCTCATTGCTACCCGTGTCTGGCTTTTTCAGAGAGTCCTACTGACTGGAGCTATTAAGAAAGTTTTTTATTTGTATTATTGTTTTTTTTTTTTTTTTTTTTTTAAGACACTTATCCCTTTGACTAGAGCCAGAAGCTTTGAAGTGTGTTGTTGATAACAAACCTGTACCTGATGGGCAACCTGGACATTTACTGAATTTTCCGCTTGGACCACCTCAAAAGCATTATCATACTAGTCTCTGGTTCCAGTAAAGACAGACTTCCTGGAGTACTCTGAATTGGATTCTCTTGGCCTACTGGGCACAGAAAAGCGTGCCAAATTAGACATGGATTCCTGGACTCCTGATTTACAAAAAGTAGAGCATGGCATATTTGATATCCATGACTTTCTTTCATATCCACTGATAGTAAAAGTTTCTAGTTTTCCTCTAATCTCATTAGCAAAATTTCCTTTGAAAAAAACAGAAAAGGAGTAGAGATGATAATAAGAGAATGAGATAAGTAACTAACTTTGAAAGCAACTCCTAAAAGGAAATAAACAGGGATTTTGCTTAGGAAAAAAGCTTTTTCAGGAATTGTATTTTTGTTTTCATTTTTATTGACAACTAGGTGGACCAAAATTAAGAAGCTAAGAATTTAATCCTGTTCTCATAGGGGTTATAAATGCCAATTTATTTTTTAAATATTTCTAGCATATGTGATTTCACTGATAAAAAATTCTAATTACTCTTAATTTTATGCTTCTATGTTTAGAGATAACATTCACTACTTCTGTGAATAAAATTAATGGTAAGAAACTAGTTATAATATGTGTTAATGGTGATTAAGAAACTCCTTCTGAAAAGAAATAAATGTCAGGCTAAATTTAGATTAAAAGGACTAGTAGTTTCCAAATTTTGCTCAATATTGGAATCACCTGAGAATCTTTAAAGAGTATTGATGGCTGACTCCCACTCTCACATTCTTATTTAATCCCTATGGAGTACAATCTGAGCATCAAGATTATTACAAATTCTCCAGGTAAATAGCTAATCTGGTGGACTTAAAAGTACACTGGAAGTCTGAAGTCCTGAGTTCAAATTCAGTCTTTTGCTTATTGCCTATAGAGTTTTTAGCAACTCAGATAACCTCTCCAAGCCTTTTTTTCTTATCTGTAAAAACAGGATGTTGATAATATATTTTCTATCCCTATAAAAGAAATATTGTGGGGGCGCCTGGGTGGCTCAGTGGGTTAAAGCCTCTGCCTTCAGCTCAGGTCATGATCCCAGGGTCCTGGGATCAAGCCCCACATCGGGCTCCCTGCTTGGCGGGGAGCCTGCTTTCCGCCCCCCGCCACCCCGCCTGCCTCTCTGCCTACTTGTGATCTCTGTCTGTCAAATAAATTAAAAAAATTAAAAAAAAATTTAAAAATTTAAAAAGAAATATTGTGGAGATTAAATAAGATACTATATAGGAAGTCACTTCACAAATTATTATCAAATTAAAGATGAAATTATATATATACATGAATTATTTATTTTATATATAAATATATATGTATTTATACAAAGAAATTTATTATGAGGTATTGGTTTACAAGATTATGGAGGCCGGCAAATCTCATATCAACAGGGTAGGGGGGCAGGCCAGAGACCCAGGAGAACCAATGTTCCAGTTCAAGTCTGAAGGTCATCTCCATAGAATTCTTTTTTGCTAGGGGATTGGGGGTGGGGGGGGGAATGGGAATGTGGTGTTTTTGTTCTTTTCAGGCCTTCAACTGACTGGATGAGATCCACTCACATTATGAAAGGCAATCTCCTTTACTCAAAGTCCCACCAATTTAAATGCTAATCTTATCCAATAATACCCTCAAAGAAACACCCAGAATACTGTCTAACCAAATATCTGGGAAACCTCTAGCCCAGCCAAGTTGATCTACACAATTATTCAACACAGTACTATTATTACAATTTTAAAATTATTAAATTATTACAAATTTTAACAGGTCACACTGAAAAAAAAAATCCCATGAATGTACTAGCCAATCAAAAATGCAGGATTGTAACTACTGAGTTGTATTTTGGCCTCATCTTCACTTTGTCCCAAATATGCTGATATTTACTGTGATTTGAAGGACAACAGACAAAACTTCTCTCAAATCATCAGAGGAAATTCATTTGAAGAGAGAAGTCTTCAACTATAACTGATTTTTTCCCCCTTAACTTGAGTTACACCTAGGAAAAAAATATCTCAGATTCCAGTGGCACCCAAGACTGGCCATATGAGTAGGTGGTATGATCTGAGAAATACCAAGAGGCCCCACCTGCCAAATATATCTTCCCTTAGGGACATTCCTGGAATTCTCATCATTAGAGACAAAACAGAAAGACCCTTGTAAAATGCATAGAAGTTTTAGCATATTATGGATTCATTTAACAGGTTGACTAAAATACGAATAAAAATAGCTTTTTAAGAAGGAAAAAGGGGTTACTCTCTCATCTTTGTTCTGGCAAAAAAATGTTTTTCTTTAACAGATAAAAGTCAGTGTGGCTAAATTAGTCTACTTCTTTACCTGAACTCAAATAGAACATACACTATTGGCTATTATGAACTTACTATCTATTCCTTGCTACCTTGTCCATATATTTTAGGTAGCCACATCTGATTCTCCACAAAAGGACCTACAATAAGCTTAAGAAAGATTTCTTAATTTTCTTAGTAAATATTGGTGGAGTTTGGGGACTTGTTCTCTTTGTCATTTAGAGAAAGCATGAAGTTCAAATTTTTAACTTTAAGAAAAGTATATAAATTGCAAGCAGAAAGCCATCAAATCAGTTGGTATACAATAATATTTGCAATTATAATTCTAACATGAATAAGAGATTTTTTGAGGAGTATGTATATGATGTTTTAGGAACATCTAAAATTATTTCTTGTGCTTATGAACACCTATTTTATATTCAATGCAATTCTGGGAATCAAAAATAAGGTTCTTCTCCATCTTTAGCTCTTGAACCTAATCCTAAATATTAGTCTCTGAAACTCCCTGGGTAAAATCATCTGAGTCCAATTCTAAGAATAAGGATATTTTCTCTCCACCTGCAGATATATGTCTCTTCCCAGAGCATTTCCTATACTTCTTGACCTCTTTAGAAAGTACATTTCTTGTCTAACTTCACTGTGACCTTGGCTAATGCTGTTGTGCATTTATCATTTCTTTCCACAATTCACAGCCTACCATCATCTCCAAAGCTGACCCAAGAATCTAGTACTTCTCTTAGTTACAGGTTTCTGCGCCACGGACATCCTAACATTAAAGACATGAAACACACGGTGGGCTATTTTTGTTTTCTAGGAGGTATTGTGTACTAATGTTCTCTCCAGCTGTTCAAGATGAAGAGCAAATTGCTGTACAACATGACCCTTACGATGAGGCAGATTAAGGGATGCACAAAATGTCTCTGGTTGATTGGAGCCTATAGCAATTCATATTAAGAAAATCATAGCTCGGTCTCAGAGGCTTCGAAACAACTTTTCTCCCTTTCAGAAACAGTCCTTGGTTTATTATTATAACACGGGCAAGACTGAACAACTGATGGAAAAAGTTAGCTTGTGATTTGAGCTATCCATTGAATTGGGTAACCCTACGAGGTACCAACACATAAGGGGCAGCATTCCTAAGTGCTCTTTTCCATTAAGTAGAAATTGAGTATATGGTGATCAGGCTAAAGAAGCATATATTCTCATAACCCAGGGGAACTCTGCCATTCTTTCCACTGCTGCCATATTGAGATGTAAAAGTCCTGATGTTTGGACAACTCTATAAATACTAAAAACCACTGACTTGTACACATAAAATGGATGGATTTTGCAGAAATAAATAAATACTTACATAAATAATTAAAAAAAAAAACCCTTAATGTGTGCAAATTAAAAAAAAAAAAAAAAACAGAGAGTGAGAGAGAGAATCTGGGAATCCCAGAATGGAAAGCAGAATGTTATAAAAGAATCCAAACGCATTAAAAATGTATGAGCCATTCACACTGAAGGAGAGAGAAAAAAAGTATTTGCTCTAAGATCTTAAAAAGAGTGAAGATTTAATCTTAAATACAAAAGAACTGTAGGTGAGTACTGTATTTCAAAGTTGTTCCTGACAGGGTACAAATGAACAATTCTAAAACCACAACACACATACACTGCCATTGAACGACTAACTAAATAAACGGCAGATAATGGGAACCAGGTTTCTCACTATTAAAGGGGGAGTTTATAGATAATCACAGGGAGGAGACTACAGTGACCCATGTGATAATGGATTAAAGTTGGAGACATCAATATGATCTCCTGTTTTGCCTAATATAGATGCATATGGTTGTATATAGATGTATAGGCATGTGAATATAAAAACCCTTTCTGTTAGTTGAGAGGGTCTAGAACAAATGACACCCCAGTAGCAATAACCCCTTTAGATTCAGGGTTCTATACCATTCCCCAATTAAAGGAAACTGAGATCCTTAAAGAAATGGCTAATTCTCGGGCTGGGATAGGAGATACATAAGATGAGTCTGGAGCTTCTAATAGAGACACCATCTTAAAGTATAGAAAGTAAGAAATTATTTAAAAAACAAAACATGGCGCACCTGGGTGGCTCAGTCAGTTGAGCATCTGCCTTGGGCTCGAATCATGATCCCCTGGTCCTAGGATTGACCTGAGTCAGGCTCCCTGCTCAGCGGGGAGTCTGATTCTCCCTCTTCTTCTCCCTCTCCCCGTGTGCATGCTCTCTCTCTCTCAAATACATGAATGGATCTTTAAAAAAAAATTTAATCAAAAAATAAATAGAAAACAAAACCTCACAATGACAAGTGGTATGACAACTGAAAAGAGCTCCCAATGGCCAAATCTTTAAGCAGTTTGAACAATAAAATTAAATAGTATTGGATTATAATTCAAAGTAAAAATAGAATGCAGTAGCCCATGCTAATACAAATAAAATTTCAACAAAAAAATGGAAAGAAATGATTTCCCATACAGAATAATTATTGTATACATTAATATATAAACATGATTATATGTTACATATAATATAAAAATATATATAGTAACATATTTTATGCCATATTACTACATATTTATTTTAAAAAAATTTTTAGGGGTGCCTGGATGGCTCAGTCAGTTAAGCTTCCAACTCTTGATATCGGCTCAGGTCATGGGTTGTAAGATTGAGCTCGTGTAAGATTCTCTCTCTCCCTCTCCCTCTCTTAATAAATAAATAAAAATAAATAGATTATATATACACACACACACACATACATATATATATATATTTTTTTTTTTTTAATTACTCCACCCTTGTAGAGGAGGCATATAACTTCTACTTCTTAAGTATGGACTATGCATAGTGACTGCTTCCAAAGAGTAGAGTATGGAAAAAAGAGAGAAAGAAAAAAAGAATAATGTTATAGTGGAGAAAACTGACTAACATTGGCTCAAGCCAGGTGATCAAAGTTAACATCGACAGTGATAAATCATATTGAGAGTATATAGCCTTAAAAGATGTAATAAGATTGGCACTTCACCTCTGTGGGTTTCCCCCAAAAATATCACCCCAGTGTAAACATGAGAAAAACATCAAAACAATTCTAACTAGGAGATAATCTATAAAATACCAATAGCCTATGGAGATATGACAATTAAATGTAATGTGGTATCCCAGATAGGACCCGTACAGAAAAAGAACTTAAGGAGAAAACTGAGGAAATCTGAATAAATTATGAAATGAAGTTAATAATAATGTATCATTATTGATTAATTATGATAAATGTACCATACTAATATAGGATTTGAATAATAGGGAAAACTGGGTTTAGGGTTGTATGGGAATTCTCTGTACTATCTTTGCAATAATTCTGTAAATCTAAAACATGTTCTAAAATAAAAAGTTCTTGGGGGGGGTCTGGCTGGCTCAGTCGGTAGAGCATGTGACTCTTGATCTTGGGGTTGTGATTTCAAGCCCCATGTTGGGTGTAGAGATTACTTAAAAGTAAAATCTTTGAAAAAATAAAGTAAGTAAAATAACAAAGTAAAATAAAAGGTTTTAAAATATGTGCTTATATTACTACATTTTAAAATTTTATTTTAAGAGGGTTAACTTCCATGTAAGTATGTTGTGGTTCACATTTATTGTCACTTTAGCCCATCTATCATCACTTCCTAGAATAAGAAAAAAAGATCTTTATAATATTTTAGATGAAAAGAAACTATCCCCACAATAGCACTATAATCTAAGTAGCACTATGAAACCCCTTTTATAGAGACTAACATAGATGGTAAGTGAGTAAAACCCAAATCTAGGTACCTCTGACTCCAAATTGTGTGTTACAAACTATTCTATCAGACCTCTTTCCCAAACCATACACATGTGGTTAAAAAAAGAAAAAAAAAATCAGGCATGTATTCAAAGAGAGTAATGTCTTCTTTGATGAATACATGCATAATATTTTACATGACAAAAGTTGATAGTATCTTATATTGTGTCACATTTGAGCATAGTATTTATGAAGTTCAATAGTCTTAGTATTTTCAAGATTAAAAAATAAATTAAGCATTTCCTTTTTAGTAAGAAACAATTATATTTGAATAGCTTTAATAACTTTATGAAACTGTTCATTGTTTTTTCTATGTATTTTATAATGCATGGACTGGTAGAAGTAACACATATGAAGTATTTTTCTAAACTCTTGTAATTTCAACATTTTCATATTTTTAAAAAATGTGTATTATATAAAAGCTCAAGAGAATAATTTGTCAGTATTATTTTACTGACCTAACTATATAAAGAGCTCTTTAACTTTTAGCTGATATTTGGAATAGATATGGCTAGATATTAAGGTTTTTTTTTCTCTGAACTTTACAGAATACAGTGAACCTTGTATTTTATGCTTCTTAAATTTCTGCATTTATTTAAGTAAAAATGCTACCAAGCCAAGTAAAACACTAGTTTGGTAAAGTTGAGTTTTAGCAAAAGAACAAGAATCAGTTCTAAAAATGAAAGGGGTCTGGTAAGAGTCTAAGCCTTATTTTTCTCTTTACATTAACTACTAATTAGAAGCAGTGACTATAAAACAAAATCTAAAACTGTTCAATGGAAAAATTTAATTAAGATTTCAACTTTATTCTTCTAAGAATAAATATGCTCAAAATACCTTATTTGGTTCTTAACAAGCATGAAAAATCTGACTGACCCATTAACCCAGACTGACCCACTTTACAAATACAGTTGCAACTTCAAATTCTCCCTGCTCACTTTATGATACCATGTTAAAATAAATACTAAAATAAAACAAAATGTAATCTCTCTTTTTAGATTATAATCCACTTGAAGCCATGGACCTCTTAAACTTTCTGGGACTCCACAATCTGCACTAATGTAATAACCAGAAACTACAATGAAAATTCCTTCCTGAACTGCTGTGGTCATTTGCTAAATGGCCCCAGTTGAGTTCAAAATAACCTAATCAAATAACTGGGGACCAATTACTTCCTCTTTCTTTCCAAAAAACAATTTGACCCAAGGCTAAATGAGATTTTCGCATGCTGTCTTCCACAGAGAAGATGAGATCAATTCTCTCCCAGTTATCAACAGTTCTAATCTCTCTCTATTTCTCTAGCGTCATTGCCATGCCCCCCCAAAATAAGAAAAATAATTTATAAATGGATTAAGCTTTCAAAACTATTTCGCAATTATTAACTATCAGGACCAACAGGATAGTAGGAGAATTCAGTACAAATAACAACCATTGATTATCCTCAAGGTCTCAGGGTCCTTTTAAGACATATAAGTATGAATTCCATGTGGATATTTTTACCTGGGCTGTTCCCTTCAAATATTTTTAACAAGGCCTAAACCTATTTTAGTGTCCCTACTAATTGTTTGTATAATGTTAAAAAGACATATTTGTTGTCATTTATCAAATGAAGGCATTGAAACAATGTAAATCCAACTTCATGTTTAAGTTTACATAGATTTACATCTTTTCTTCTTCCCCACCAAAACAGAATTTTTTCATATTGGCAGAGAAGCAGTATGATATTACATGGTACATTGAATAACAAGGGTCTGGGTAATGGGAGATTTTACCTCAGCAGTGGCTTTTTTACCAGTGCTTGCTAATCACTTAATCTCTATGTTCCTCAGTTTACGTACATTTAAAATAAAGGTACTATGCTAAATGACTTCCAAAATACCCAGTAATTCTGGAGATCTCAATGGAGTAGAAAGATCATCGTAAATGGAACTCCTAAGTAGGATAAAAGAATTCCTAAGGAAAAAGTCATCAAAGGCAATATAAAAAACAATTGCTATATTTCTCAAGTTAATATTATAAGGAGAAAAATCAATAAGTAGAAAATAATAAACCAACACTTACTTTTGTTTTCATAATAAAATAACATTGATAAAATAGAATTTATTGAATTAGGGTGAAGGTGTGCAATTGTCTTATTTTCGTCCTATTTGAAAATGTTATTAAAGCATTTTTCTAGGATTGTATCTTATATTTAGTTAAGAAAATTCCTTTTCTCTAGTCTAAACTGTAAGTTCCTGGAAGACAGGCATACTTTCTCTTCCTTTCCTTTCTATCAACCAAGCCAACTTCATGGAATAAGGTTGTTGTTGGTTTGTTTCTCACTATTTACTCTGAAATACTGCACAAGCACAAAGTCACCATGTCATTCTCCCCTTAAACTCAGAAAGGTGTAACAAATTCCCTGCTTGATATCTCCTATCGAATGTCTAATGGTCATTTTAAATCTAATATGCCCAAAATGGAAACCCTGTTTGTCAACTTCACTAGTTTTTTGTTGTTATGTAACAAATCACAATAAACATAGTTGCTTAAAACATCAGCCATTTACCATCTCAGTTTCTATAGGCTAGAAGCTTCTCAGGAGTAGCTGAGTTCTCTGCTCAGGATCATATAAGGCCAAAATCAAGGTGTAGCTGTCATCTTACCTAAAACTTGGAGTACTCACCCAAACTCATTTAGATTGTTGACAGAACTCAGTTCCTTGTGGATGTACTATTACCGAGGTCCTTATTTTCTTAGTGACCATCATCAAGTAACTATCAGCTAGTTGTTCAGCCTAGAGGTTCCTTCAGGTCTTTGCTATGAGATCCCTTCTTCTCCCAGCATCTCAGTTTGCTGCCTCTTTGAGGTCATCAGAACATCTCTCTGCCACTTCACCTTCTTTTAAAGGGCTCATTTGGTTAGGTTAAGCCCACACTAGATAATCCCCCTTTTTATTAATGTAAGTGAACTGATTCATAACTTAGTCATGGGAGTGATATCCCATCATATGTACGGTCCCTGCTCAGTCTCAAGAAGAAAAGTTTATACGAGGCATGTATACAATAGAGCAGGAATCCACACCAACTTACACCCAAACTTCCCTTATGCAAGTCTTCCCATGACTAAATTGTTTCAGCCAAACACTGAAGAGTCCAACTTACTCTCTCTTTCCCTAAGAACCTATAATCAAGTTATCATGAAATTCTGTGAGTTCTACCTTCAAAGCATACATGTTTATCTCATTCTCTCCATTAATTTCCTCTATAATCTTTTCTCCATGCAAATTAGAATGACTATTATTAAAAAGTGCTCCTCCTCTCTCTGCGCTGATCTTGCCTTCAAGCCATCTCCCAGCCCTGACCCTTCCCCAGAGGGCGGATCTTAACTTACTTATGTGCCCTCCCCTCTTAAACCCTCCCTCTCATTATGGGAGGTTAAATTACCTATATTTTGTAGAGAGAACGCTATATTTAGGGGATGCAAGGGCCTAGGCTGGGTCCCTTCTCTGTGTATACATTGTACAGACCATAAAGAAGAAAAAAATTTTTAATCAAATCAGGTTATCCTTCTTTAGTTTCATTTCCCATTTTGATTAAAAGCCAGAACCCTAAACAAGGCCTGCAAGCCCCAATGTGAAGTTTCCTTTGAAGGGATTCTATTTTATAGAATTCTATTCTATTTATAGAATTCTATTTTATAGAATCCTCACAATACTTGTGAGTGTCCTTATCCCAAGTAGCAAAGGTCCTCTATCCAGTTCTACTTGTATTCTTTTTGATGTCCCTCTCACTTGACTTGAGGTAAATGAGAAGTCCACTGTCATTCATGGGAGACTAATAGCACCCTGACAATTCTTTTCAATTTCCTACTTTCTGGCTAAATTATTGATCTTTAGTTATATAAACAAAGCTTTCCAAAGCTGGTTTTTAATCATGTGCTTTGTAATACCAACATGGATTATACTGCAGCTCTCTTTAGATTCTGGGGATAGAAATATACTTAACAGAATATATGCTGATACTATCTTGTTGAGGTACAGCTCCTGACTACCATTCACCACAAATGTGACCTTGACAAAAAGTAATTTAAACTGCGTCTCAGTTCCTTCATCTGTAAAATACATAAAACAATAGCACAAATCTCATAAGGTTATTAAGGGAATTAAATTAACTGTGGTGCCTGGGTGACTCAGTCAGTTAAGCATCTGACTCTTGGTTTTGACTCACGTCATGATCTCATGGGTCATGAGATGGGAGCCCCGTATCTTCATTGGCTCCTCACTCAGCAGGGAGTCTGCTTGAAGATTGTCTTTCTCTGCCCCTCCCCTCACTCTCTCTCTCTCTCTCTCTCTCTAAAATAAATAAATAAATCTTTTTTAAAAAGAATTAAATTAACTATATACACAGGCATATAAAATCTCATATATACATCCAGCTATATAAACACATCTGTACATAAATATATGCACAGCTGAATACGTCTATGTTTATATATATACCCACATACACATAAATATGCATGTGCATATGATATATCAATATGTGCTTACATGTATTATATATCAGTGTTTATGTACATGTATATACATATATTCATATTCACTGATAAATATTATATGTACTTGTCACCTAATATTTTGTTCTCAATTTTGTAGGCCTTAAAATTGAGACCAAAAAAAATCTCATTTTCATATGCTGTCAAAAACCAGGAAGAAATAAAACGTAACATGATAAATCACAAGTAAAGTGCATGTGTGTAGTGGTGTGTGTGTTTCAAAAATGTTTGAAATGCATATGAACATAAACTTTCAAACTCAAAAAGGAACCTAAAAAAAGCAAAAACCTTCCCTTTAACAAAATAGTTTGAGTTCATAAAATACCCTGAGAGTGGCCATCATTATTTTTAACAATACTATATATGTATTGTCCATAAGTGTTCAAAATATATTCATTATACTATCACATTTAATTTATACCATCTCATTTGAAGCAAAAGCCACTTTATATACCATTATTACATTTTTACTCATTCTTACATGGAAAAAGCTGAAATCAAGAAATACTGTGAAACTTACATCAGGAGACCCCATTAAAAAAAGGTGACAAGCGCTAGGTATAAAACAATGCTCCAGCAAGTCCTTAAACTGTTGGACAATGCTCCTTATCCCAAGTACAGGAGTGATTTATCCATTATTTGTGATTGCACAACATTTTGTGCATTTTTATAAGATATATAGTTAGTATATTGAATATAAGACCTGTAAGATAAATTAAAATTACAATTCTGTTTTATCTCCAGTACCTACTTACAACTTATTCAATGTGGGAAATCTTTCCTGCCCATGGATATAAAATTGACTCGGTCTCATTACTTTCCATAGCTATTCAAATTGAGACTTCTTTTCCTTCCCAAGAGCAAGGTTTAGAGTTGGCTGCCTTAACATAATGAGACTGCTTAATTGTCCTTTGCTTTTTTCCCTCACATGTCTTCTTCCTTCCTCACCAGCTAGCAGCTTTTCCAGACTTCTCAGGGTCAAAAAAGAAAAAAAAAAAAAAAAGTAAGAAATATAAAAGAATAAAATGGCTTTTCCTTGGCTGATTGTGTCATATTCTCTGTGCCTGATATGTGGTTAAAGTTTAATCTCTTTCCTATGGGATGATTGCATGGATACTTTGGAAGTTTCCATAGCTGTGGTGTTTCACTCTCCTGGCTGATACTCCTCAAGCCCCTAATTACCCTGGAGATCTTCCTCACTCAATCTCACAGTATTGGGTCCCTCAATCCCCGTTGGTCATCTTCAGCAGGCGTTAAATGGCTTCTTCTACCCAGCTCTCTTCTAAGGGCCTGTAACTGGTCCACTCACATATCTTTTGCCATAAGAAGCTCCAGGAGAATATGTCGGTCTCAAAAGAAGAACAATAACCTCCTAGCTCTACACCAAACAGCTGATTGGCCTTTTTACGTCCTCTAGATAGACAAGGTGAGCATCTGCTTCCAGGTTGCAAGGTTTGCGGTACCACTAGATAACTGGATGTCTTAATGTTGAATTCAAATAAGGTTATAGGGCAGTAGGGATAAACAAAGCAATAAAACTAGCTTAGGCAAACTGGCAGGGAACTTAGATCTTCTCCTTTGAATTTCGTTCTTTATAATAATAAGTGCAGAGGGTCTGACTTCTAGTCCTTAAAATTCAAGTGTACAAAATTACTAACTTTATTTATCTATAAATAAACTGAATTTTTCTTCTGTGTCCCCCTCCTCCCTATTTTGCTGGGTCATTAAAATAATCTTGGTCATGTAAGTGCAATCTCAATCATTTCTGTTACTTACTTTTCTACCTGCAAACCTTTCACTGAGGTAGTATCTAAGTTGCAAAGCTCTTAGTATCACATAATTAACAGGTTTTATATGGTTCTTAATGGTCATGTCACACTAATTTCCATCATGGTGTACATATTTTCTCTCCTATATTTCCTGTCATTGCTGACACTCTTTTTTTTTTTTTTTTTTCCATTGCTGACACTTTATCCTCTGCTTCTTGTCCTCTTCCCCACTTAAAACATTTTTCTTGGTGGGTTGAGGAAACTGTTTTTGACTGGTATTTTTACTTTATTTTTGCGCCTTTGGTTTTTTCTTCTCTTTACTTTGCGTGTGTGTGTGTGTGTGTGTGTGTTTTAAAAATTATTTTTTATTTTTGCATTTGAAACTCAAACACCAGTGCTTTGGTTTTATTGTCATTATTCTATTGTTTCATCCCTTTTGTAAAGACATAAGCTCAGAATACCCAGGTTGCTGCTAGAATTGGGGCCAGGGTTAGAGGGGAGTATGGGGTAGGGAGAGAATATCATGTAATAAGCAAAATATCAGGAAAAACATTTCAAAATATTATACTGCTACATAATGATCAGGTTAATTGTGTTGCTTAGAGAAGGGCTATATAATTTAGAGTGATACTTTCATAAAAAGTTCTATTATTTATTTTTAAGTAAAAACCAATTTCTTCCTGACTCTCTAGTAATTTATGTCTAAAATAAGTCTTATGTTAGGCCTATGTTAAATACTGGGTACATTATCAATCTTGAGGCAGATATCTGGATTATTAAAAAGAATAAAAATGGAAAGGAGTGCCTATAAAATTTATCTATTTATTAATGATAAATATCACAATTTCAACTTTTATTGTGTTCTCACCCATCAAACTTAACACCAAAAACCTCAGTTTATCTCATTCAATCACTGAAAGATATGGTCAAATAAAAGTTTCCATAAAACATATGAAATATATCTAATATTAATTAATCACCATGCATGTAAGTATGGTGATTGACATGCCCAAATTCTTTCAAATTGGATGTGGTCTATACGTTCATAAAAGACTCCAAAATTACCTGAACATTTTTGAATTTTTAAATTTATTGAATTATAATATAATTAGGTCCAACTTAAAGGTCCAATTTGGAAAGGATGCAAGGTAAAATTATTACATATATATGTAATTATATATGTATGTGTTTGTAATTCTGTGTAGTATTTTTATCCTGCATGTCTTACAAAATCACACCCCCCCAGCAATTTAATTCTTTTTTAGATAAGTTCTAATGTCAGTTCTTAATTAAAGAAAAACTTGAATACTGCTCTTCCTTAACATATGACACAAGACCCTGTTTCAGTGGTTCTATAGTCTGCTCTTAAGAAAATCTAGAAAAAGAGTTGCAATGTGAGTCAAAGACAGAGCACTGAAATTGATTCATATTTCACAGAGATCTGCAGAACCGTAGATCTAGATTGCAGCTCTTAGCCACTAGCCAGCTTTGCCTGCATTTCCATGATAGGCTCTGTCTTCACTTTTAAAATACTCACAGGCTTCTTGTGGGTGGGATCAAATAACTGCCCCTCTCCCTTCACCTGTGAAATTTCAGAGCCTATTTGAAAAGGGCCATTGTTTCCCAGGAATGCCAGGCCTAGTCCAGGAAAGAAAGTCTTCATTTCAACAGGAATTTGGAGCCTGCCTGAGAAGGCCAGCCAGTTTACTTGGTGAAAACTGGCAATTCATTCAAGTTCTGAACAGTTACTACCCCGGCCTTACTCTCTTACTCTCAACTCCTGAGCTTTATGACTAATGTGTTTTTTTCCTTTAAATCATAGGGGTGTGTGTGTGTGTGTGTGTGTGTGTGTGTGAGACAGCAAAAAGAAATAAGTATGTACACAGTGTAGCATGTGCACAGGCAGTAAGCTGATGAAGGAAACCTCTCTCCTCAGTGAGCTGCAGCCGCAAGTATGAGACATAGGTTCTTCTGTTCCAACTTCTGCCCCTACAGTTACAGCACTTGAGTGCACTCATGTGAATAAGCTCATATGTTTAACAAGCATTTTGAAATAGGTCCCCAATAAAATATATTTGTACAAGAATACAAAACAAAGATACAATACTTGCATTCAAGACCTGGACAGAAGGCCCCTCTCTGAAGCACACCAAAAACAATTTCTAAAGTAAAATTAGGACTAGAAGCCAAAAGAATACATGGCTCTAACACAAACAAACAAACAAACAAAAAGCAACAACAACAAAAACAAAACATCTCATACAGTAGTACAGAGTAAAATCTTTCTTCTTAAAGTCTGCAGGGACGACCATGAATTTAGTACCTAAAATTCCTACTGTTTAGAGTTCTGACATCTGCTACAAAACAACTTGGACATTTTCCAAGATTTGTTCATTCTACTAACAAGATATTTAAGTTCACAGAATCCTTATTAAAAAAATCCACCACTACCTCTCAAAAATTTCAAAATATCACCTAAGCACTGAAATTGACTAAAATGTAAAAAAATAAATAAATAAAATAAAAACAATAATAATGTCAATGAACTTGAAAGCAAAGCACTCACCCTATGTGTGTTTATTAGCAGAGAAGGAAGTAGTGATGACAATACAACTTCAGAATAGGATTTTGGAAATACTTTTTTCAAGGCAAGGGCAAGCAGTTTTAAATACAAATTTACTTAATTTCTTTATTCACCACCTAAAGATTTTAGAAAGGTCTTTATTTATTTTTTATGACTCTTGATACATCCTAGGCTTAATCTCTCAGTTAACAATAAAGTACATTAATTTGTGTTGAATTACCACATAATTATTTTCCAAAGAGAGTGTTCTAAAATTAGAACACAAAATTAAAAAACAGAGATAAACAAAGGCTAATCAAGTCAAACGATGACTTTTTTTTTTTTTTTTTTTTTGCTTCTCCTTCATCAGATGTTTCCTGTGATCTTGTGAAAAACCTGATGTTGTAACATCATTAGTCATTGGATTTTAGGAAGATGGGGCACAAAAGGAAGCTTGTCCTTTTGAGACCTGGTTTTGAATCAGTTACAGACGACAGAAAAATACTCTTTTGTGGCTGCTAAAGTTCAGGAATGAATTCTGGCAGTCTTACCCAATTCCCTAAAGCAGAGTCCACATTACCAACATCTAATTGGCAGGCTTTGCTTGTAACTCCCACTAGGGGCCAGGGTAATGAATGGATTTAGCGAAGGTGTCCTGAGTCATCTGTAGAGTGGCTGGTCTGGGCACGGAGGCTCTTCCTTATAAACTCCCTAGACCTGTCACTCAAGGAAAGAGAGAGGCTTATGTGCTTGCATAACAATGACAGACTCAGCAGTTTTTATTAAATTGTAGTCCTAAAGATTTTTTTTTTTTTTTTGATCTAGAAAAGCCAAGGAATCCAGGAAAGAGAACATATTCCTGTTGGATCACTTCGTTCTTTAATTTCTATTCCAAAATCTTTTGTATTTGACTTGACTATGACTACAGTTGAAAGTGATTCCCCTAGCCCTATGCCAGGTTATTTTCTTAGGTAGTCAGGAAGAAATCTGGCCGATTTCTGCCTAGAAAGCAAAAGATCAAGCAAGGGTGACCCAAAAGTCAGATTCTTATTCTGACAAGGTAAGGTACCAAGAATAACATGATGTCATTTCTTTCTTAGCCCCTAGGCTTGCTGTATGGATTTACTTTCATTTACTAAATATATTTACTTTCATATACTAAATAATTTTTACTCTTGTATAATTTGTTTACTCCCTCTAGTTCTGTACATATCAATAGCATTAAATATTTAACATTGATTCATTTTTGTCTTATTCTTTAAACTACATATGCCAAATTCTGAAAAAATTTTATATCTGTCTGTTTAGCAAAGTCCCACCAGTCTCCCCAATCTAGCAATTAAGATTGAATATTGAGCACAGCTCAGTGGTAATACCACTGTCTAGCTGAAATTAGAGTAGGTACAGTTGAGAAAAAAATTAAATGGCAGTCATGATAAAAATTAACAAATGCACATTGAAGAATGCCCTCTCACTTTCCATTAAGAGACTTATGATAAAGTAATACTATTTGTATTCTTAGCAAACATTTTCAACACTGATTCCTTTTGAACTAATACATAAGGCATTTCAATCCACAAATGGCAGAGAATTATGTCATTAGATCATTTTCATTCTTTGTTATATTCTGAAAGCCCCTTCCCTTTCTTGGAACCAATAACCAACACATCTTCTACATACACTACAGTTTCTAAAATGAATAAAAAGATAAAGAGAAGTTTTAATAACAAAATCCACATTTCAAAGTTAGGTGCTTTGAACTTTCTCATCACCTTACCAGGGTTTCCGCATGGGCAGTCTGAAAGACAACTCAGCAACTGAATGGAACTACAAACAATGGCTCCTTCACAAGTGGGTCTTTAATTGATTACGGCTGTGTTTATGGAAGCAGAAGAGAATTTATACAAGATGACAGATTCCCTTCATTTTAAGGGGGTTTTACTGGCATTCATGTGGTTAAGGATGGTTTCTCTATTGACTAGTATGGCTATCTTTCCCCATGTATACCCACCTGATTACTACAGAAATGAATGAACATTAAAAATGGTTATTTTATCACTTCTTATTAGAAATATCTTCTCAGCTTTTTTTAATGGAGTAAAATTTATACTTTATAAGATATAGATGATGTTTAGAGAATCCAAACAAGGTTCTATTTTCACCTCTCTTTTTGCAATATATTCTTAAATATTAGACAAAATAATTAAATAATAGAAAATTATTAAAACAGTTTAATGGGATCTCTCTTCTTTAAATTTGTTTAAGGTACTGCAGAGATGGGAAATTTTAAATCATATGATTTGGCTCTCTCATCCAAGTGGTAATATCTACTTTTATCATCTAATAATCTAAAAATATTCTGATTTAAATTTTTGTTGAATTTTTATAATGTCTTATACAAGGGAGTGATATGGTATTTCTAGTAATTTGGGGCAGACAGAATTTAAGATTTAGCTATATATTAGCCTGTAATGCCAAACTGCTTTTCATTTGTCTGTTAATAGTGACCTCTACAGGTCAACTGTAGCAACAACATAGCATTCCCTAGGTGCTCTCTGAATCAAAGGCTTATTTGATGAAGAACAGTGGTATAATTGTAACATTAAGTTTAAAATATTAGGTGCTCAGTGCCAGTTTATATTTTAAATCTTTATGCCCCCCAAAAATCAACTGGTCACATAAATATCTGTCTATTCTAATTTAAAAACAAAGTGATATTTGACAAGGTCGTAGCTGATTTATCAAAAATTAATAAATGTTGATAACTTCAAAGAAGAAAAACCTAAAATATACGCTAATGGCAATCTTTTCATTATTTAAAATTAAGAAGAAAACATTTTATTATGGGTGTGGTTTCTTTTTCTAAAAAAAAATGTGTAAACATGAGCTCATATAAAAGAATAAATGTCTTACCTCAGCGCATTGACAGTATGTTCTTCCTCATTCTCCATGGACTTCTTTCTAAGCCAGTAGTGCAAATGACTTGTTGAACTTTATTTTTAAGAATAAATTATAATCTTTTATTTATTAATACATTATTAACTCAATGGTTTTTAAACGACAATATACTTTGATAAGTCCATAAAAAAGAAAATATCCCTGTTTGCAGTAGTATATTTGATAATTCTATCCAAATAAACTGGGTGATGTTTCAGTATTGCTTCAGTTACATTTACCACTATGACTCTTCAAGGCAAAACTTTCTCTGACTCGTCAGCCGAGAAAATTAATCAATCTAATAACCAATCTTCTTAGTTTCATTTTCCTCTCTTTAAACTAGACATTCTAATGAACACCCGAAAAGTATAAATTAATATATTGCAAGTTTCTGACTCCAACCTTGTATCCTTCCATCTATTCCACCATCTTTTACCTCACTGGGTGCTCCAATTTATTGAAGCTCTTTATTTTCCTTGCTATGGCCTAAACACTCTCTTGTCAATATCCTACACTCCTTGACACTATTCCATTTCATACCAGTAGGCTAACATAACCCTAACTTCAATGATATCTTTCTGCCTTCTGTAGGCTTATGCTCAATCAGTATAGCTTGGCAATTTTAGAATGCTTAAGATCTCTAATAGTTCCCAATAAAACTAGGTATCATCTCTTCAAAATAAAAAGATATAATTTGTTGAAAAATAACTATTACTCTGAATAATAAGCTTTTGAAACCTGGATAAAAAAGAACTATAAAAAAGTAGATTCAGCCCTAGCCAGAGCTATTAAGAAAGAAAAAGAAATAAAAGGCACCCAAATTGGAAAGAAAGAAGTAAAACTGTTAATATTTACAGATGACATTATATTATATATAGAAAACCCTAGAGACTCCACTAGGGGCAACTGGTGGCTCATTTGGTTAAGTGTCACAATCTTAGGGTCCTGAGATCAAGCCCCTCATCAGGCTCCACACTAAGTGAGGAGTCTGCTTGACATTCTCTCTGCCCATTCATGTTCTCTCTCTCTCAAATAAAAAATTAAATCTTTTTTGAAAAAAAAAAAAAAGACTCCACTAAAAAACTATTAGAAGTAATAAACTCAAAAAAATTGTAGGATAAAAAATCAATACACGAAAATCAGTTGCATTTCTATTGCTAATATCAAACTATCAGAAAAAAGAGTTGAGAAAACAATCCCATTTATACTTGTGCCAAAAGAATAAATTACATAGTAATAAATTTAACCAAGGAGGTGAAAGATCTGCATACAAAAAACTATAAGACACTGATGAGAAAAACTAAAGAAGACACAAATAAATGGAAAGATATTCCATGCTCATGGATTAGAAGGATCAGTATTGTTAAAATGTCCATACTATCCAAAGGAATCTACAGATTCAATGTAACCCGTATCAAAATTCCAATGGTATTTTTCACAAAGTTAGAAAAAAAATCCCAGAATTCAAACCACAATAGACTGAATAGTCAAAGCAATCTTAAGAAAGATGAACAAAGCTAGAGGCATCACGCTTCCTAACTTCAAACTATATTACAAAGCTATAGTAATAAAAAACAGTATGGCACTGGCACAATAAAACAGAGATACAGATCAAAGGAGTATAGCAGAGATCCCAGAAACAAATCCACACATATATGGTCAACTTATGACACAGGAGCCAAGAATACACAATGAGAAAAGGACAGTCTCTTCAATAAATGGTATTGAAAAAACTGGAAAGCCACATGCAAAAGAATGAAACTGGACACTGTCTTATACAATACAAAAAAATTAACTCAAATGGATCAAAGACTCAACTGTAAGACCTGAAACCATAAAACTACTAGAAGAAAACATAGCTGCAGTCTTGGCAATGATTTTTTTTTAAAGATCTTGTTTATTTATTTGTCAGAGACAGAGAGAGAGCACAAGCAGAGCAGCAGGCAGAGGGAGAAGCAGGCTCCGTACTGACCTAGAAGCCCAATGTGGGACTTGATCCCAGGGTCCTGGGATCATGACCTCAGCAGAAGGCAGACACTTAAATGACTGAGCCACCCAGGCATCCCCTTGGCAGTGCTTTTTTTTTTTTTTTTTTTTTTTTGAAGATGAAGTCTTGGCAATGATTCTTTGAATGTGACATCAAGAGCAAAGGCAACAAAAGCAAAAATAAGCAATTGGAACTACATCAAACTAAAAATCTTCTTTACATCAAAGAAAACCATCAACAAAATGAAAAGGCAACATACAGAATGAGACAAAATATTTGCAAATCATGTATCTGATAAGATAGGTTAATATATAAAGAACTCATACAACTCAATATCAAAACAAATTTAAAACAAACAACCAACAACAACAACAACAACAACGACAAACCCCGAAACTGATTTGTAAAAAATGGGCAGAGGATCTGCACATTTTTCCAAAGAAGACATACAAATGGCCAGCAGATACATGAAAAGCTGCTCAATACCACTAATCATAGGGAAATGCAAAGCAAAACCACAATGAGATATCACCTCACACCTGTTAGAATGTCTATCTTCAAAAAGATTAGAAATAACAAGTGTCGGTGAGAAAAGGAAACCCTTATGTAACTAATGGAAAGAATGTAAATTGGTATAGCTACTATGAAAATAATATGGAGTTTCCTCCACAACCTAAAAATAAAACTACCATGTAATCCAGCAATCCCACATCAGGGCATTTATCCAAAGCAATTGAAAGCAGGATCTCAAAGAGATACTTGCACATCCCTGTTCATAGCAGCATTATTCACAGCTAAGAGGTGGAAACAATCCAAGTGCTCATCAACAGATAAATGGATAAACAAAGTAAGCTATGTTCATTCATTGATACTTGAATTTAGGAAACAAATAATCTATTACATTCACTAGAGTTGTTATGCCAATAAAATATTTGCTTCTTGTAAATTTTGCTACTTTCTATATTTTTTGTTATTTTGATTAGTGTATACTGATAATACTTGTACGTCTAACTCAATATTTAACCTGAAGACCTATTATCAAAGGAAATTTTAAATAAACTTTGGTTTATATACATATTTTTTGTTTGTTACAGGAAAGTGAGAATAATGTGATGAAAAACATTCAAGAATAAATGTACATTATATCATAATAAATTTTGTAGGAAAGTGGAATGCAAATATATGTTCAAAGAAAAAGATAATGTAAAATATTCAAATATTTTATTTATTTATTTATTTTTAACATTTGAAAGTACATTTATTAGGGCTGCTGTAGCAAAATAACAGACATTTAGGTTAGATCGATGGCATAGAAAAGAGAACACAGAAATAAACCCACATATATGATCAATTAATTTACAATAAAGGAGCCAAGAATATACAAATGGAAGATGACAGTCTCTTTGATAAATGGTAATGGGAAAACTGGGAAGCCACACACAAAAGAATAAAACTAGAGCTCAAGTAGCACAAAATACATGGCTTAAGACTATAGAAATTTACTTTCTCATAGTTCTGGAACCTAGAAGTCTGAAATCAAGGTGTCACATGGTCATGTTCTCTCTAAAGGTTTTAGAAAAAAATCCTTCCTCTCCTCTTCCTAGTTTCCAGTGGTTGCCAGCAATACTCTTCATTCCTATGGTTGCAGCTTCATCACTCCATTGCCTAGTTCTGTTGTCATGTGGCATTCTACCTGTGTGTCATCATACTTTTTTTTTTTAAGATTTTTATTTTATTTATTTATTTTAATTATTTATTTGACGGAGAGATCACCAGTAGGCAGAGAGGCAGGCAGAGAGAGAGGCAAGCAGACTCCCTGCCAAGCAGAGAGCCCAATGCAGGGCTCAATCCCAGAAGCCTGAGATCATGACCTGAGCCGAAGGCAGAGGCTTAACCCACTGAGCCACCCAGGTGCCCCCATATGGTCTTATAAAAGCACCAGTCATTGGATTTCAGACCCACCCTCACCCAGTATGGACTTCTCCAAACTTATCATATCTGCAAAGATCCTATTTTCCAAATAAGATCACATTCATCAGTTGTGAGGGAATATGAGTTTTGGGGGTAACAATATTCAACCCAGTACAGTGGCTGTGACCCTCAAAAATTCATGTCCATCCCAACATCCCTAAAACTCTTAAACCATTCCATCATTAACTCTAAATCCAATATCTCATCTAAATTTGATCAACTCAAAAAGTTGCAAATCTCATCCTCTAAATCAGGTATAGTTCAGATCCTGGGCATGAACAATCCTCAGGTAAAACTTTTCTTTATCTGTGGACCTGTGATCTAGAAAACAACATGCCTGCTTTCAAAATGCTATTATGGGACAGGCATAGGATAGACACCCCCATTCCTAAAGGGAGAAAATGGAAGGAATAAAAAGTTACTGATCTAAAGCAAGTTCATATCACAGAGAAAAAAAGTTCCATCAGATTTCATGACCCAAAAGTAAATCTGTGCTTCAATTGGCTTTCTGGATCTGAAGAGTTCCCATTAACTCCTGTATCTGGGCCATGGAGACCCCATCAGCCTCTGAACAGCCCTCTCTGGGCCCTCCTAACCTCTGGGCAACTCATTTCCTATTTGTAGAATTCTAAAAATCTGACAGATTTTCTTCAGTTAGTCTAATTTCTGCCCCCTCAGTCTCGGCTAGCAATTTTTCTGCTGGTATAAAATTCTCAAAAATTTTGTTGATCTTCTGTGGATGTCAAGGAGATCCACAGCATTACACACAAAGTTTGTCTTGGCTTCTGCTAAGATAATTGATTGGATCCATACCTCACATGTCTGATCTCTTCATACGTCCCCTATTGTTCTTTCCAGGGTACACCTTAACATCTGTGCCATGTGGGTCATCTGAGAATTTTCTAAATCATCAAGTTCTAGCTCCTTTTTGCTTCATAGTTCCTTCCTCAGTGTATCTCTTTTCTCTCACATTTTACTATAAGCAGCAGAGAAAAACCAAGCTGCACTTCATATACTTTGTTTAGAAATCTTCCCAGCCAAATACCCAAGTTACCACTTACAAATTATTCTTTCTACTCAACAGCAGAACACAGTTCAGCCAACTTTATATCTGAACTTTATAACAAAGATCACCCCTCCTCCAGTGTTCAATAACGTGTTCATTATTTCTGTCTGAGTCCTCACCAAAATGGCCTTTAATGTCCGTATTTCTATCAACACTTTCTTCAGGACAATCTAGAATTTTGTCTATCATGCACTTTAAAATTCTTCCTCCCTGTACCCATTACCCAACTCCAAAACCACTTACACATTTTAGGTATTTGTTACAGTAGCATCCTTTTTCTCAGTGTCAAAATCTGTTAGTTCCCTAGGATTGCCATGACAAAATACCACAAATGGTTCTGAACATGATTTTTTGAGGACACTATTCAACTCAATAGAGTAGGTATTGTATTTCTAAGGCATTCTAGTTTCATTTTATAGAATAAAATGTGACTCAACTCTTTAAAAATTAAATGTTAAAAAAATGAAATATTTATAATACAACATCAATTATATTATTTGCAATCCATTAAGCTTAAACATAATTAAACATTCAGAAGTGAACTTTAAAATACGTATGATTATAATTTTTCAAAATTCTTTTGGACTAATAGTCTTTGGGATAAATGTATTTAGCCTTGTACAATGACAAAAGTTTCCTCAGAGCAAAGATATTGATGAATATTGGGTATTTGACAATATTGTGATTTGCCTGCCTTCTATATGATCCAACATACTTGAGTGAAGTGGAATAGGATAGATGGAGTCTAAAATCAACTTTTTGCACAACATAATGAAGCAGAACGTACTTTCCCTAACCAATATATATATATTTTCCAAATCCATAACAATGCAAGAAGCAATTTGTTTACTTGCTTGTTTTATTTGTTTGTTGTGGCTATGTAGACTTCAAAGTCTTTTCATGAAGTTTAATTTAATCTAACTGTTCTCATAGGCAGACATCTAATGTACTAGAAGATGGTCTTACTGTCAGCTACAAAAGCCATTTATGGGAAGCATATTTGAATCAGGTCCTAAGGGATGACTGAATTTATATGAAGTAGTGGAAGTCAGGGCACCTGGGTTGCTCAGTTGCTTAAGCTCAGATCATGGTTCCAGGGCCTTGGGATTGAGCCCCACATTGTGCTCCCTGCTCAACGGAGAGTCTGCTTCTCCCTCTCCCACTTCCCCTGCTTGTGCCCTGTCTCTTTCTGTCAGATAAATAAATAAATCTTAAAAAAACAAGGACATGGTCTTCTTAAAAAAAAAAAAAAAAGAAGTAGTGGAAATAGAGAAGGGTAGAATTTGGGATGAGGCAGGAGAATATAGGACCCAGATAATAAAGATGGACTGGGGAGGTGGCACAATGGAGAGGGAAAAAGCAGTCTGGAAGTTCAATTAGGAATGGAAAATGAAGAAAATGGTTATTTAGAAAGATTTATTTAAGAGTTATTAATAAAGTAGGATCAATAGGATTTTGTGATGTGGAAATTAAATTTAAAAAGTTCTTTTTTTATTTTTAAAAGTTTCTATTTAAATTCCGGTTAGTTACTTACAGTGTAATATTAGTTTCAGGAGTACAATTTAGTGATTCAACACTTCTATACAACATTCAGTGATCATGACACACATACACACACACACACGTGTGTGCGCACACACACATGCACAAAAGGGTTCTCAAAAATGAACTCAAAATGTGTGTCTTGGGAAGCCGTTTGCCCCAGGAAAGATGAGAAAAGAAAATTCACCTTTAACATTTCAGGTTGTATCCCTGTGTGTGGTTATGTGCATTTGCATGTATGGGAGAAGACAGAAACGAGCTTGACTCATCTTTTGTATTATGAGTCAATAGGTATATGGGTATTCAAGGGGGGAAAAGTGAATCATGAATGTTCCCAGATTTCTTAATATTATTATTAGAAGTAGTTACTAAAAATAATTAAAAACCTTTTACTGGTAATCTTCAGAAAAACAATAAAGTTAGCTAATGGGTAAAGCTATAATGTGATATAAAGACACTAAAGCTTATTCATCTTCCCCTTTCTAGTGTTTGGTATTGAAGAGAGAACACTGAGCTTAAAGTTATAAAATTTTATTTCTTACTCATATATGACACTTGCTAGTTTTGTGACCTTGAGTAGGTCTGAGACTCAACTTTCATATACATATGCTGAAGGACAGTCTCTTCAAGCTTTCTAAAAATTACATGATTTTATCTTTTCCCTGTCTTTTTTTTTTTTTTGGAAGTACAAAATATTTTTCTCCACCCAAATTTTTAGAACATTACCCATATTTTCCTAGGTGAATTCCTTTAAGCCCAGATTGGAATTAGACATCTTTGAATACCTTCCCTCACTTTACTTCATTCTTCAACAGTTCGATAACTATAGAAAATAATACATTACAACTTATTTTGTATAATATTAATGCTCATAAAATATAAAAAGTTTTATTATCTATAAGGTATATTTTAATGAGTATATAAATTAATAAACACTTGGAAATTTCAATGCTGATAAATTTATAAATGAACTAAATATGCTGATTTTAAATAACATGCAAAATACTATAAAATATATTCACTATGCTCTATCAATAAAAACATTTTCTTGCAGTCGTAATTCTTTAGAACTTTTTTTTAAGCCTCCAACTTAGTACTTGTAATAGGCAAAGGATTATAAACAGAGGATGGTGAAGCTACAACTGTGAAAAGTCTTTAATTACCCAACCCTGCATTAAGTTTACAGGTTTTGCCAAAAAAGTCTAAGTAATTAATTCATGTTTATTTCAAGCTTGTCAGGGGATTTCCATTTATTCTTGGTTTATACAGAAGTCTATTAGGGTTAAATGTTCAGGGGTTTTGTAAAAATCTTCATTTTTTAATTAAACATTTCTTAAATCAAGTTATCAAATGTTCTTATTAATTCTAATAAAGAATTTAAATTTTTGCAATAATAAGGACAGAGGTAAATAGAATCCAAAAATAATCCAAAACCTCATTTCAACCAATGTCTTACTCTCCACCACACTATTTATGAGTACTAATAAGAAATATTAAAATTTCCTATTTTGATATTTTTTAATGTCCTATTTACTCTAATACACACTGGGAGAATTATTAATGTCCAAAATTCAATATAGTCTATTTAAGGTGGCAAAATATATATATTATTATTCTATATGATAATTATAATTTAATATATGATTATATATTATTATTAAAATTTGTGCACAAATTCCATCTATATGTGATTATTAAAATTTGTGGACAAAACATTTAAAGGTTGACTGAATTTTTAAATTTTTATTCATAATGTTAGGACATTAGGGATAAATAGCTGATTATGTTCTTTGCATTCTTCTGATCAGATGGTAGGCTTCAAAAAAGGTCACAGTTCTTTGTAATTCTTCTCATCAAAAATTGGAGTGTATATCTATACCTCTTAAATCTGGGCACACCTATGATTTTGACCAGAATAATCTGTCGGAAGTTTTATTGAATTATTGAATTCTAAACGTGGGCCTTAAGAAGCTTCAAGAAGCTTCAAGAAGCTTCAAAGCTTCTCTTGGTCTTGAAATTCTGACACCATCACATGAATAAGCCAGGACTAACTTGGTGAAAGACTGAGAAACTATATTAGAGGGGGTCCGGTCACCCCAGTTTTCCTAGACACACAATCATAAACAAGCCAGCCCCAGCCAGCCCACCAACTGGTCATAGACACATGAGCAAACCTTGCCAAGATTAGTCAAGGCTGGCCCACACCAGAACTGTCCAAAAAGTCCACCCCAGAATCATAAGTAAAATAAATGTTGTTTTAGCTGCTAACTTTCAGGTACTTTGCTATGAATTAAAAGCAAATTGCTAAAGCTCATAAAGCTTTTCTATATCTTAGAAATTTCATACTGACAAAATGTTGATATCTATAAATAGTACTTAAAGAGCTCTTACAAAATTGCATAAAAAGGTGGCTTTGGGCATGATTTTCTAAATATAAATCCTTCACACAATGAAGGCAATCTTCCTTTATACCTTGAAAGAGTCTATTGTCATTTGGTTTTCTTTTTCTTTTCTTTTCTTTTCTTTTATTTATTTATTTGACAAAGAGAGAGGTCACACGTAGGCAGAGAGGCACGCAGAGAGAGAGGGGGAAGCAGGCTCCCTGCTGAGCAGAGAGCCTGAAGTGGGGCTCAATCCCAGGACCCCAAGACTAAAGATTACAATCTTTAAAATATCCCAGAGTTGACAGTAGGTTTTTGCTCTGTAAGAAGAATTAAGAATTAAGGACATAGATAAGTGGAATGCAGGTCAGGAGTGGGTATGGAAAAGTAGTTGCATGAGACTACAGACAAATTAAGCATAACTTTCCCATCACTGTGATAATGGTCTCAAACCACAACTTGTCCTCCATTTCATGTGGTGCAGATTATGAAACATTACATGGAAATTCTCCAGTTCTTTATCCAGGGCCAGAAAAAAACAGGGCTTGCTTATGTCACATATAGGGTTTTTGTAAGTCTGGTCTAAGGTAGAAGAGTGTTACAAAATCATACATCTAGTGCAATTAAAATTTTTGATATTGAATTGTTGCTCACAAATTTTCACAAACTATTATTATTCAACAATAAGTTAAAAGAATCATATATAATGATCTAGTGGGATTTACTCCAGGGATGCAAGGATGCTTCAATATCTGCAAATCAATCAACATGATACATTACACTACATTAACAAAATGAAGGATAAAATCATATAATCATCTCAGTAGAGATGGAAAAAGCATTTGACAAAATTCAACATCTATTATCATAAATAACAACATCTATTATCATAAAAACTCTCAATAAAGTGGGTATAGAGGGGACATACCTAAATATAACAAAGGCCATGTCTGACAAATTCAGAGTTAATATGATACTCAATGGTGAAAAGCTAAAAGCTTTTCCTCTAAGATTATGAAAAAGAGAAGATACCCACTTTCCTTACTTTTATTTAACATAGTATTAGAAGTCCTAGCCACAGCAATTAGGAAAGAAAAAATAATCACACAAATTGAAAAGGAGAAGACATTTACAAATCATAAATTTGAAGGGTGTTAATATTCAAAATATATGAAGAACTCAGACAACTAATTAACAAAAAATATATGATTAAAAAATGGGCAGAGGATCTGAACAGACAGTTTTCCTAAGAAGACATACTAGTGGCCAATTGGCCCTTGACAAGATGCTCAACATCACTAATCATCAGGGAAATGCAAATCAAAACCACTGTAAGATATCACTTTACCCTTGTCAGAATTATCATCAAAAATATGAGTAATAACCAGCATTGACAAAAAATGTGGAGAAAAGAGAACCCTCTTAGACTGTTTGGTGGGAATGTAAATTGGTACAGTCAATATGGAAAACAGTATGGAATTTCCTTGAAAAACTAAACTAGAAATATATGATCTAGAAATTCCACTACTGGGTATCTATCTGAAGAAAACTAAAACACTCATTCAAAAATACATCAGCAGAGCTATGATCATTACAACATTAATTACAATAGCCAAGATAGCAAAACAACCCAAGTGTCCTATGATAGATGAATAGATAAAGAATATGTGTATATATCTATATATCTATATATCTATATAGATATATATACACACACACACACAGTGGAATACTATTCATGCATAAAAAAGAATGAAATCTTGCCTTTTGTGCCAAAGGGGATGGACCTTGACAGCAATATCCTAAGTGAAATAAGTCAGAGAGAGAGAGAGGAACAAATACTGCATGATTTCAGTTATATGTAGAATCAAAACAAACAAACAAAATACATCTCAGACTCGAACAAAGAACAGAGTGGTGTTTGGGAGACAGAAAGGGAGTTGAGGGGAGCAAAATGGATGATGGAGATCAAGAAATACAAACTTGCAGTTACAAAATAATTAAGTCACAGTAATGTATAGCACAGGAAATATAGTCAATAATATTGTATGAACTTTGTATGGTGACAGATGGTAACTACTTATTGCAATCATTTCACAATGTACACAAATGTTGACTCATTATGTTGTACACATGAAACTAATGTACTGTTTGTTGATTATACCTCATTTTTTTTTAAAAGAAGAAATAGTTTTAGAAAGTAAGGTGGTGGCAGAATAGGAAGAAGCTAGGTTTGTCTATCACACGAACACAATTAGAAAACTATCAAATCATCTTAAATACTCCAGAAATCAACCTGAAGACTGACAAAACAAACTCCACAACTAAAGGGAGAGAAGAGGCCATAGAGAAAAATGTAGGAAGTGTGGAGACATGATGTAGAGGAAAAATAGATCATGGGTGCTGTGAAGAGGAAGGAGCCATGGAGGCAGAAAAAGGAGAGACAGAGAGGAGCACAGACAGGAATGCATGAGAAGGTTTCCCCAAAGCCAATGGCTTGAAAAACAAGAGGAGCCAAATTTTATGAGCTCTTGTAAATAATGGATCTTAAAGCCTGGGAGTTTTAAAGGAAAGCAGGATTGGCTGGGATAGAACCTGGAGGGCACTGCTCCACAGAAATAAATGATATAGAAGCTAAAAAAAAAAAAAGTAGAACAAATCAAGAAAAGCAGAAACTGTTTCTTTAAAAAAAAAAAAATGATAAGCCTCTAGCCAGATCTATTAAGAAGAAAAGAGAAAGGACCCTAAAAAATAAAATCAAAACGAGGGAAGAGAAATAATAACCAACACCACAGAAACACAAAACAATTATAAAAGACTATCATGAAAAACTATATGTCAACAAATTGAAAAACCTGGAAGAAATGGATAAATTTGTAGAAACATATAAACTACCAAAACAGAGGAAGAGAGGCAACAGGGTGGCTCATTTTGTTAAACATCTGACTCTTGGTTTTGGCTCAGGTCATGATCTCAGGATCATGGGATCAAGCTCTTCATTGGGCTCCATGATCATCTCAGGGTCTACTTGGGAATTCTCTCTCTTCCTCTCCCTCAGCCCCTCCCATGCTTACGGGTTTTCTCTCTCTCACATATGCGTGCTCTCTCTCTCTCAAATAAATAAACAAATAAATAAATATAATCATTTTTTTAATAAAAGTGAACAAGAACACAGCAAAGAAATTGATCAATAACCAAAAAGCTCTCAATAAACAGAAGTCCAGGACCAGATGGCTTCATAGGTAAATTCTACCAAACATTGGCCCCCAGAATCCTATTGGTATAATTTTTGATGACTCACTCATTTCAAACATAGGCCAAGTTCAAGGCTATGAGCTGCATTAGTCCTTCACAGAACATTGGTATTGAGCTTTATATATGGCCCTGCACATGGAGATCAATTGTATGTAGTCTAACCACACTGCCAACTTGGGTCAACAATACCCAAGGAAGTACACTGATTACCCATAAACAAATATGTGTGTGCATTTTCTCCAACCACAGTTCTAAATCTTTATCAAAAAATCACAATGCTTCCTATGGGCCCAGAAATTTTGTAGTTTTTAAAATCAGGTTAGTTATTTCTATAGTAAGTTACAGCAAAAATATTTTCCTGGTGTCTCATTCAACAGAGGGGTAATCCTACTTTTTTGAAAAAGGCTGAGGGGGGCACACCTGGCTGGCTCAGTCAGTTGGTTGAGCATTAGACTCTTGGTTTTGGCTTACGTCATGATCTCAGGATCATGAGATGGAGCCCGGTGTGGTGCTCCATGCTCAGTGGGGAATCTGCTTGAGATTCTCTCCCTCTGCCCTTCCCATGCACTTGCTCTCCCTCTCTCTCTCACTAAATAAACAAATCTTAAGAAAAAGAAAGAAAGAAAGAAAGAAAGAAAGAAAGAAAGAAAGAAAGAAAGAAAGAAAGAAAGAAGAGAAGAAAGAAAGGGAGGGAGGGAGAAAGAAAGAAAGAAGCAAGCTTGGGGCAGAGAAGGGGTGTAAAGGAATAGGAGAACAGTTGAGTTAACTAATTCTGACTCTTTGTATTAGATGTTTATATTATTTACTCATTTAATCTTCAACTGGCCTATAAAACAGGCATTTATTCAATTCTTACTAAGAAACAAACTCAGAAAAGTTAAACAATTTGCTCGAAGTCATACAAAGTTGTAATTAACAGAACCAGGATTAAAATCTAGATCTGTGTCAGTATGTAATCTATCTTCTAAGTTATTTTGGGTAATTTTTAGAACCAAAACAAATAACTTAGTCCTATCAACAAGATTTTATTTCAATGTGTTATTTCTTAGAAAAATAATTAAGTACATTTTAACAATCTGTATAAGTATTGAATCTGTCCTTGTAACTTTTCAGGTGTCTTTTTAAACATTCTTTGTGTTTTCATCTTTAGAAAAAAAAGTCTTTAACAATACAAAGCAAACTTTAGAGTATCCATTTCTAGTGAATGTAAGAAGGGAATATAACAATAACTTTAAATTTGAATTTGCTACCATCTATGAGAAATTCAAAAGGTTCACTGAAAACCAATTTAAAGAGAAGGATTAATGTGGCTATAGGAAGACTCATTAAAGATAATGCTGATCTTTAATCGTAATTGTTCAATTAAATAGAAAAACTGGAAAGAGTCATCATACTTGGTTTTCTGGTAAAAATAAATGTAGGCAGAAGAGAAATAAAAAATGCCAGATTGATTTTTCTGTGATCACCAGGTTGTTTCTTTCAAGGCACATAATTCCCTTTCTGGCCAATTATAATATACAGGAGATGGTATAACAAAAGGCTAACATTTAATGATACTAATCATATACCAGACACTATTCTAAATGTTCTACATATATTAACTCATTTAATCCTTACAACATCCTAATAGAGAAGAAACTATCATCATTATTCTCATCACCATTTTACAGAAGAGACAATTGGGACAGAGAAGTTAAATCTCTTCTTTAGGGTCACACAATTGGTTAATGGCAGAGTGGAATTTGAACCCAACTGATTAGACTTCCATGCCTTTGTTTTAATCACTATGCAGTATAGCTTCCCTGTAGAGTATAGTGGTGGAGCACAGAGGCTGGCCAGATGGCCTGAATTCAAATTCCAGCTCTACTACATATATATATATATATATGTGTGTGTGTGTGTGTATGTGTATATGTGTGTGTGTGTGTGTTTATATATGTATATATGTGTGTATGTGTGTGTGTATATATACACACACACACACATGTGTGTGTGTGTATATATATATACACACATACACACACACACATATATGACTCAGCTTAATTTCTCCCAGTCTCAGTTTCCTCATTTGCATACTGGAATGATATCTTACACAGATCTTTGTCAGGATTGTGTGAGGTAGCCCATAAATACCACTCAGTCTAGTGCTCAGTAATGGGAAGTGTGAGCCAATTATGATAATGAAGCTATTCTTCCTTATACTTTCTATAGGTAGGGTGAGGTAGATTTGCTGAGTGATAACCTAAAACTTTTGTAACACCATATGGGCAATAAGGATCAACCAATATGTGGATAATTTAACATATAAGTACTACACATCCTTAACCTTGTTAAAGATATTTTTATATTATATATATTTATGTATTCATACATATTATATATTATAAAAACATATTTATATATAAATATGTACATAATACATTTTTATATATTTATATATAAGGATATTTTTAAGTTGTTTGAAAATAAAATTAGATTAGGTCATGGAAATTAAAATAAATTATGATATTTTATTTAATCTAAGATGTCATTGATTATGTCCCACAATCTTTTATGGCACAGTATTAGCAAAATGTTCCTAGTTACATGCAGATAAATGGTTTTTCACTTATAATTTTTATTGAAAATATTATTTTATATTTATTTAGACATAGACTATTAACATACATCACATGAGGAAAATGTTAGTAAAAGAAATTAGTTTGTTTATTCCTAAAAGCTTCTTCATAAAGCCTGACTCTACTATATCTGTTTCCAACTTGGAGTCATTGCTTTTTATTTTTTCAACACAATATTGTTCTCTGTGCCATCAAAATTGCTGGTGATACAGCATTTCTTAAAAGACTCCTGTTGTCTCTGAGATTTGTCTTTCAATTGCTAATATCCACTTTGAAAGTTGTGATGCTGGTGTTTTTCTATCTGAATAAGCTCATAGTTTTATTTTTTCCTCATTCAAATTACATTTTGCTGAAACAAGCAGCTTCTGTTCAGATGACAGAAAATTTTTTAACAAATTTATGTTTCAGTACTCTAACAATAATCTTATATGATTCAGGAATTTGGTCATTCCAGCCTCTCTTTGCTTTAAGATTTGTTTTACCTATTTTAAGATTTGCTAATCTCTATAGTTACACTATTTAGTGTGTAGTAAAAATACCTATTGTTCCAACAACACACAAAAGTTAATGAAGTGAGTAAAATATAAATAGCTATACCAAAAAATTTGTATATGTATAAGGCATTAACTAGTACATCACGATTGACACTTAGTTGACAGCAGTTTTAAAATGCATCCTAATTTTAAGTATGTTAGTAGTCAAAAAAATATACATCTTCAATTTGATGAAATGCAATAATTTATTATATTGCTCATCTGGTTATATAAATATATCTGTCATGCCCTTATTGTCACTAATTCCACTATGCATAGCTTTTTCATCCTCCCTTTCTTGGTATATCCAAAAGGAACCTTTTTTTTTTTTTTTTTTTTTTAGAGAGAGGGAGAGAGCACCCATAAGTGGGGGGAGGGCAGAAGGAGAGAGAGAGAGAATCTTAAGCAGGCTCCATGCCCAGCACAGAGCCCAAACCAGGCTTGATCCCATGATCCAGAGCCCATTAGCTGAGCCAAAATCAAAAGTCAGACACTCAGCCAATTTAGCCACCCAGAAGTAATCCCGCCCCCCTCCCTTTTTTTAGAAAGAGAGAGAGAGCAGGAGAGAGCAACAGGAACATTTTTTACTTCTCCAAAACTTCACAGTTTAGAATTGAGATAAGCCTCCTGTAAAAGGGCTACCAAGAGAAATACTGTCTACCGTCTGCAAAAACCAACATAAAAGCTTGTTAAGTTGTATTTAATCAAAAGCCAGCCTATACAACCAAATGTTTAACCTACACGCCTCATAGGAGTTAATTGTCTTGTATTTTGAAGGAATAGAATGTATTACATGAATGTGCTCAACTACTTCTAGATCTGTAAAGCAAGTTAGACTCATTGCAGAGGTTCAAGAGTATGTTTGCAAATCTGAAGAGCTGTGATCATTTTGTCATCAATTTTTTGCTCTTTGCTGTCAAAGTCTTAGGGAAGTTTAGACAGAATTTAAGCAACCCCTTGCATCTCCGGTATAGTAGACATCAGCTCTACTTTTTTGGAATGACCATCAAGATCTTAACATTTAACCTCTTTAAATATGTAACTTTATATTTTTTCCTCCAATTTTTAAAGTTCTAGTTTAATACTATTTGTTCTCTGAGTAAGCCATTAAGAAACAACTAAAAGGTAATATATTTTTTTCAATAGTAAAACAACTTGCAGATAATAGATGCTAGAGATTAAAGAACAAAAAGAACATTTTGACTAAAACTTAAATCTCAAATTGAACTCTTTAAAAATATTCCATAAGAAACTAATTCTCTGTTCTTAAATAAACTAAAAGACAAAAAAAATTCCCTTGAATTTGGTCTATAGTTACATTTTTAAGTATAATTTTTTTTAGTGATGCTTTATCTCTGACACAATACTTTCCCAAGTTTTTTATAAATCAGAAGGAATATATGAAGTAAATTCCAGTTCACTTATTTATTTGCATATCCAAATACATTTACATATGGAATATTCTGCTATAGAATATGAGATTGAAAATATATATAATTCTTGGGGCACCTGGCTGGCTCAGTCAGTAGAGGACCCTTGATCTCAGGGTTGTGAGGGTTAGAGATTAATTAAAAATAAAATATGGGAAAAAATATATAATTCTAAAATATGCGGCAAAAAAGTAAAAAAAGATGAAAAGTTAAATCATATGGTTACAAAATGTGATTAGGTGTCATTTTAAGAACACTGTATTCCTTTAAGAACTAAAAGACCTTATCATAAATATTGAGTTGTAACCATTCATAACTAGTTACAAGCAGGTTTGACTTATGTAAGAGAGATTTAATTTTAGTGACCCCAAGACAAAGGCATTCCATTTCTAACATGCATGTGGCAAGGGCATCCTAAGAAACATCTTCATTTGTGTTAATAGAAGGGAAAAAAAAGAGCTTGGAGGATCACTTACGGGAGAGTTTTATGAGCCAGACCTGAAAAGACTACAGATGACTTTCCAATCCACCGGCTAGAACTCAGTCACATGAGCACTTCTAATTGCAAAGGAAACTGGGAAAGGGCTCCTAAGCTGAAAAAGAAGAGGAGGCTATGGTTTGGGTGAGTGCTTAGAAGTTGTGTCACTTTTCCCTGGAGGTTTTTTGTTTTGTTTTAGTTTTGTGTTGTTTTAAAGGGTTTCTTCTTCTTCCTCTTTTTTAAAGATTTTATTTATTTATTAAAGAGAGTGTGTGCACAAGTGGGGGAGGGCCAGAGGAAGAGGGAGAAGCAGAAACTCTGCTGAGCAGGGAACTGGACATAGGGCTCCCTCCAGGACCCTGAGATCATGACTTGAGTCAAGGCAGATACTTAACAGGCTGAAACACCCAGGGGCCCCCCTCAGAGGTTTTCTGTGGCCATTAAGTTAATTAATACATATGGAGTACTTAAACAATTCCTGATTCATGATAAATATTCAATAAATGTCCATTATTGGGGCACTTGAGTGGCTCAGTCATTTGAGTCTCCCGTTTTTTATTTCCATTCAGGTCATGATCTCAGGGTCATGAGATTGAGCCCCTCGTCAGACTCCAAACTCAGCGGAGAGTCTGCTTGAGATTTTCCTACTTCCTCTGCCCTTCATGCTTGTGCTCTCTCTCTAAAATAAATAAGTAAATATTTTTTTAAAAATTAAATACATGTCCATTATTACTCTTTTAAATTCTTTCCCCACATACAAATTCTTGTCCTTTAACTCAGAATAACTAAGTCTTATTAAAATCATCTTTAGTGACACCTGGTGGCTCAGTTGGTTAAGCGTCTGCCTTCAGCCCAGGTCATGATCCCAGAGTCCTAGAATCGAGTCCCACATCAGGCTCCTTGCTCAACAGGGTGCCTGCTTCTGCCTCTGTCTGCTGTTCTTCCTGCTTGTGCTTGCTCTCTTGATCTCTCTCTCTCTGACAAATAAATAAAATTTTTAAAAAATAAATAAAATAAAATAATCTTAAAAAAAAGAATATTTGTCCTATTTCCCTATGTTTCTGCCAAATAGGGTCTAGTACTATTGACCTGTAGTCGTTAATTTTAAAGATCTAATTGACCTAAATGTAAATTTAATTTTGTATGAAATTTCTGCACTTTTATTGAATGTATTATTGCCCATCTGGATTATTACTTACTCTAAACATAAACTAGATTAACTCATATTGCTGTAATATATAAACTACCTGACCAAGTAAGTAAGTAAGAGTAAACACAAACTGATCTTTGGTAGATAAAACATTACTTTTGCAACAAGTACAATAGGAGTAATACTTTTTTTCTACTCCCTGACATTTACTATAAGAATTTAGGAAAAAAATGGCCAAAACTAGTTTCATTGGGGT
Organism: Martes martes; assembly: GCF_963455335.1. Lineage (NCBI taxonomy): Eukaryota > Metazoa > Chordata > Mammalia > Carnivora > Mustelidae > Martes > Martes martes. The sequence goes on along the minus strand of NC_137891.1, from coordinate 104,413,898 downwards.
AGATAAAACAGTGAAAAAGGAATTCATGAGAAACTTTGCCCTAGTAAATTGAATTTGTAGTTGAGAACAGAGTACTAGAAAGCTCCATTTATTTAAATGTTTATCCTGTTAATATTACTGTCCTTGGAACTAGTGATTAAATAATTATTCTAGGCAGCATTTCAATATGGAAATTAGTGTAAATAACTATATCTTACTTTATCCTACTAAAAAGTACAGCATTATAAAGTTTTCACATTGTACTCTGAAATCACAAACTGCCTCAGCATGCTACTAAATTGTGCATTACAATTCACAACGTGGCTCTAATGAGCTCTTTAATGAGATTATCTGAAATAAATTAAATAGTATCCAAGAGTATTTGTTCAGCAAACAATATTTGAGGGATATTATTAAATATAAAAGAATATATGTGGCAATCACTAAATGAAGAAACAGACTGAATTTTTAAAATTTCTTGTATTGAAATATGATTGACATGTAACATTATATTAGTTTCAGGTGTACAACATAATGATTTGATATATATATTATGAAAAGGTCACAAACTAAGTCTTGTTAATACACATTGCCACACACAGTTAAATTATTTTTCTTGTAATGACAATCTTTAAGATCTACTCTCTTAACAAATCTTAAATATATAATATAGTGTTTTTAACTATAGTCACCACATTATATATTACAATTATACTGATTTATTTTATGACTGGAAGTTTGTATCTTTTTACCCCTTTAATCCTTTTAACTTCCTCCTCTGGCAACCACTAATCTGCAGAACTGAATTTTTTGAAGTTACAAAAACTGTACAAAATTTAAAAAATTTTAATATTAAAAATCCATCCATGACAATTTGAAAGTGGTCTCACTATTCAACAAAATGGATAACAACTGATGTTGAGTAAAAGTAAAGAAAATCTGAGTATGTTGGCAACTTTTATGATTTGTCAACACCTTCCAGTCAAAGACTACCAGGACCATACCTGGAGTTGAACAAGTTAGGTTTATTACTTGCTGCCATTGAGAGAGAAAGCATACTGTGAAGAACTGTGGGAATTTTAGGAAGGGGATGTTAGAAAAGATTTCTTGAAGGATTTGGGTTATGACTGAATGATTTTGGGGGAGGGCCAAGCAAGAATTCCCTAAATTGAGTTCTGCCAGAAAGTGGGACAATTTTATAATTGGGAATCTCAATAAGTCTCATTTACATAGGAAAGGTAGACTAGAGTGATGCTGAAACAGTGATGATGCTGGCTACGAAGTCATAGTTACTCATATTAGCTAGGAAAGGGAAGTTGTTTGCTATCCTGTGACTCCCACAAGTGTTCATAGTTTGTGTGCAGACATGATTATAAAGTAAGCTTGTTTTTATCTTGCTCTTTCATGGTCACAGAGTGACCTTTTCTGATGTTGGTGTTCTACAAAGTTATTCCACGCTCAAGATAACTTAAACTTAGCTGTAAAAGTCAGGTCAGCTGACAGGATCACCAAAGCCATCTACAAATTTTTCTTTTCTCTTAGTATTCATTTATTAAAATAATTAACTGCTTTTAACTCGGTAAATATGTGGCTTTGTTTTATTAATTCTGTACTATATCATCATGTATATTGACATAGATGTGCTACTGAGTAAGCAATATAGCTGAAGTGAATTCAGCACTAATTTTACTAAGCTTAATTTTTTATTACAATTATGATATGATCTTAAAAAAATCTAAGTTTTAATAATATCTGATGATCTATGGATCATGTATTGAGAAAATTTTACCATGAAAATTAATAATCCAGTAAGATTTGAAAGTATATATGGAGGAGCTGGCTCTGCAGCACAATGAAGTATATATGGAGAAAATAAAGCTGAAGTAGGAAGTGGATTTTTCATTTACTTCAGAATCAAATTTAGGTAAAGTAAAAATAATAAAATAAATAGGTTATAAATAGTAAATGGTTAGCAATTATTAATTTACTAAATCAATAATATTTATTGACATTTTGAGTGTTTACTATGGACTAAGTAACTGACATGCATTAATTCATTTACACCCTGCAACAACATGAAATGAATGCTAGCATTATTCCTGTTTCACAGATGAGGAAAAAGTATTTGACAAGTTGCATAATTTACCTCAAGTAAGCCAGGCTAATACATAACAGAAACATGTATGATATGAAATCATGTCTGTCTGACTTCAGAGCCACATCCTCGATCAATCTTCATGCTACTAAGGATGTTCTTCCAGAAAAATCATTAATCATGGGATTTAAGATTATGAGACATCTGAGTGGCCATCCAGTATGAAGACACAGAGGATACGATGCCAATTATTGATGACATAATTATTTTAGGCTTAATAACACAACATAATATTAGTAAGAGTGGGAGATGTGCCTGGGTGGCTTAGTCGCTTAAGCGTCTCCCTTCAGCTCAGGTCATGATCCCAGTGTCCTCAGATCAAGCCCGTCATCGGGCTCCCTATTCACTGGGGGGTTTGCTTTTCCCTCTCCCCCTGCCCCATCCCCTGCTCTCTCTCCCTCAAATAAATAAATAAAATCTTTAAAAAGAAAGAAAGAGAATGAAAAAGCTCATACTTTTCTGTTCTAAAAAGCACAAGAACATATCAATAGAGTCACCAATTTGAAGCAATTCATCCCATTATGTTCAGGCTATCCTGAGGCAATGAAATGAGGAAAGCTTTTCCAAACAAACGTTAATTTTTAAGTTATTGATTCAATGAATAGATCTTTCAGAAAAAAGGAGTGAGTACTCATCACCTGCCTCTATTTCATTGAACAAAAGTTTTTTAGTTAGAATGAAAGTACAAACCTAGATTTCTCTCTTTGCAGTTGGAATTAAATTTTAACAAGACTCATATTCTCAGGACTGCTGTTTTTCCCTAGTTTAGATGATGAATATAAAGGATTAATAAAAGCAGTATTGTAAAATGATATGATCCTTCCAGAAATTTGCCAATTACTTGGAAAACCTGAAAAGCCTCAAAATTTTCATAGCCTACTACTATTAGTCACCAGAAATCTACCAAAAAATGCAGACAAAATTTATGAACAAAGAATTTAATCAAACTAATATTTATAATGTTGGAAACAAGCCAGATCTGTTATGTTAGGGGAAAAGCTAAGTGAATTATATATCCAAATAATTAATGTGATGTGGTTATTTGTAATTTTGTCTTTCAGTGTTTTTAATGATATAAGGAAATTATGCTATATCAAGAAATTTTAAAAAGCAAAATAAGAGTATATATATACATAAAAGGTAATAACTATAAAAATGCATATAAAAGGACTGAAGAGAAATACAGTGTACTGTTAATCATAAATATTTGAAAGCAGTAATAATATATAAATATTCCCTAAAACTTCACTTCCAAAATTTTTAACAAGCACAGTAGACATGCCTATCATTTCCTCTCCTAGACACTCATTTTCTAGAATCTACTATAATCACAGACTTTAGAGAAACAGACATTTATGACGATTTCACCAATCTCCTCATGCTCAATCATGGATAATCATCTAGCCCAAGCCCCATCAAGGCACTGGCAGCTTAATAATAAATCTGAGTCTTTCAAGAAATGGACTGATGGGGTGCCTGAGTGGCTCAGTTGGTTAAGCATCAGACTCTTGGCTTTGGCTAAGGTCATGATCTCAGGCTTATGAAATAGAGCCACTTATTATGAAATAAGATTCTCTCTTTCCCCCCTCCCTCTGCCCCCCTGCCCCACCCCTGTCTCTAAATGAATAAGTAAATAAAAATAAAGGGGAAAAGAAAAGAAGAGGAAGAAAGAAATGAACCGAGACAGAGAAATAGTAATCAATTACTAATAAGAACAGATGCTAAGCTGTCATAATTTGGAGGTATTACTGGTGATTCTAACTGGCATCATACAAAATAGGTTAGAAGGTGATAAGAGAGACAGAACCAAATGGCTAAGTAACAGATAGAAAGCAGATTTTAGAATCCATTGCAGTCCTGGAAATAACAGAGTGGTCTCTGTTCCTGACAAATCCAGGTCCCATAAGGTTCAATATTACTCATTTCCGTTCTTTAAAATCTTGACATATCTGTGGCTTTATAATAAACAACTTTTCACTTCACCTAGTTTAAGTTGGTTTCCATATTTGAAAACAAGAGAATTTGACAGAATAAATCGAAGGAAATATACCAGAACAACTTATGAGAAAATGGAATAGGAATATTAGCTAGAAATTACAAGTTTCAGTTGTGTTCCTGCATTTTTCTTCATTTTGAATTCTGAAGTTAACTTGTTTTCTTTTATGTGACTAGTTGAAGTTTTACTTAAAAGCAAAAGTATGAGTCAGAGATTGGCAAAAAGAGAAGTCCAAGAAAATCCAAGCATGAAAAGTATTCAACACACTGACACTGGTTCTGAGATGAAGATGAAAGATTCCTCTAGGAGCCAAGGGCAATCCCCAGCTGACAGCCAACAAGGAAAAGAGGACCTCTGTCCTATAACTGTAAGGAACTAGACCCTGCCAACAATGTGAATGAGCATGGAAGTGGATTCTTCCTGGAGACTTTTCATAAGTGCCCAATTAGGCAACACTTTAATATTGGCCTTGTGAAATCTGGAGCAGAGAAACCAACTGAGCCAATCCAGACTTCTGACTTAAGGAATTTTGAGATAATAACTTTGTATTATTTTAAGCCATCAAATCTGTGGTAATTTATTATGCCAGCAATACAAAACTAACATACCACCTCAGACCATCTACCCCTAGTTGACTGTTGAGATAACTATAGCCACATAAGGATACCAGCTGAATCTAGCCTCAATTTCTGACCCAGAGAACTGTTTGATGTTTTAAACCACCAAATTTTGGGGTTTTTTTAGGCAATAATAAATAAATGATACAGAAATAAGTACTAAGCATTGGAATCTGCTGTATTAAAATTTTAAAGCAAATGGCATTGACTTTGAGACTAGGTCAAGGGTAGAGCCTTGTAAAGTACAGAGGAAATGCTTAGTAAGACTGAAAAAAATTTGATGAAATTGCTATAGGAAGCTAATGTAGAAACCACATGCCTAGACAATATATTCCAGTAAAAGAATGTACAGTAAGAAGAATGCTGTCAGATCCTTAGGAAACAGAAACATTTAAGGGGGCCCAGAAAGAAAGAAGCTATCAATAAAGGAGATTTGACACAGTGTTTGAAAAAATAGGCTGAGGACCAAGAAAGAGTAATTCAAGCAAATTAATAATCAAGGAGGGGTCAGAAAGTTGTTCGTGAAAAATTTGGCAATATGTCTTCCAAGCTTTAAAAATAGGTGTATATTTTAATTTATAACTATATTTTTGGCAAATTATCTTAAGGAAAATCACAGCATATGTTTCAAAAGCTAAAGAAAAATTCAGAAACAACCTAAACATCTGACAATAAAGTATTGATTAAATAAATGACACAGTCATACTGTGCAACTATTAAAACTTTAAAAATTATTTTGTAAGAAAGTAGTTACTGACATTTAAGATAGTAAACGTTCATTGACCAGTGAAAAAAGCAGATTAGAAAGCTTATACTTTGCATTTTAAAAGTATACATGAATATATGAATATATTTGAATATAGTATAGTATATAGTATATATATAGTATATGAATCAATACTCTGAAAAAATTCTGAAAGTATATATAGTGAAATAGTAATATTAATCATCTCTGAATAGTAGGACTACTGTTGATTTTTTTTTCATTTTTTTTAGTGTTTTCCAATTTTCTTATTATAGTTATGTGTAAGCCAAGATTTTTTCCCTAACATTAATGAAAACATCTTTCTCTAAAAAGAGTGCTCAGAAATACTAAATGCCACAGAGAAATAATTAAAAAGGAAAGCTACATGCTCACTTGATCTGGCATTCAATAGATTATTCACAATTTGAGAAAAACATTTTATTTGAATTTGGAAGATCCATGAAGGTTGAGGAATGAGTGGGAGCATCCACTTCACAGAGATGTCATGAGAACTAAACAACAATGTGGATTACCCAGTGCTTGATACACATCAACACAGTAAGCTCTCAATCAATGAACAACAGTTAATTTTAGGGGGGATGGCAATGTCTACATTCTACTGCACAGACATTGGGTTTGAGTTACTTTCAGCAAATGCTTTAGTCTGTCTCAATCTTGGTTTCCTCATCTGTAAATAGGGAGTAGGGGATATCTACAGATATTTTGTCAGACAGTTAAGAATTAAATTTGACAATATATGCAACACCCAAGCTTTACGCTCTGGCTTAGAATTATCTCTGGTTACTAAATAAAGGGGTGGACAGAGCAATCCTATGTAGCCCTTACAAGAAACTTTGCTGTGAAATAAAGGAATGATCATGATTGAAGTACACAGAACTAAGGGAGAATATTTTAAGACAAAAGAAATCAGTGCATTTTTCTAGAGAGAATGAAACAGTGAAGAGTGATTAAATGAAGCTATAGAGAAAGAAATGTGATTAATTTGGGAAAAGTCTTCCTTGAAGAAATGTGGGTAGATGGGATATAAAATATTTACTTATCTTAGTCATCTTTCCTGTGACACAGAAGGTATCATTATGCCGGAACCGAATCTTTAGGATAGTATTTCCTTGGTGTGTCCCACCTTGAGTGTGCTTCTGCCTGAAGCTTGGAGAATATTCATTTTTGACCCACAAGTTTGAAAGCAGTTATTATTATTATTATCATCATTTCTTGTTTTCCTTGGTATATTATAAAACATCCCTTCCCCCACAAATAAAGGGAAACTTAGAAAGGAATTTTACTGAATATAAAAAAAAAAATGAGAGAAAGACATTTACTTACTTGAGTAGTGCCTTATCCAAACACCTTACCCAAAAATTATTGCTAGGCCCCGCATATCTTTATACAATTAAGCCTCAGTAATTTGAATTCCCATTTCATATAAACACTAGTTAACACAAAGTATGTGCTTGTTCCCTTAGTACTTTGAATTAACATTTTGAACACTTTTAATTTTTTTAGGTTCTGGAAAAGGAACATTTTTAAGGTATTTTTGGCAGGTGCTTTGGCTAGCTTCACTGAATCTATTCATTAGTACAAGGAAGCATTTTCCACTGGTTGCAGACCAAACCTAAGGTGAAACTTACTGTGTAAACATTTCTGTTTACCTGTCATGGTAAATTATTTGATTTATGGTTGAACTAGATCACTATACACAATAGTTTTGTTTGATAAATAAATTAAGAAATAACATATGGGGCCAATATAGATGGTTGGCAATACGTTAAGGATGATATAACACTGTGAGGTTTCAAGTAAGGTGGATCATTAATATAATTTGTATAGCTATATTTCAATTCTTTTTATTTTTTTTTTTGATAGCTTCTTTTTATCAACATGTAATGTATTATTAGCCCCAAGGGTACAGGTCTGTGAATCGCCAGGTTTACACACTTCACAGCACTCACCATAGCACATACCTTCCCCAAGGTCCATAACCCAACCACCCTCTCCCTACCACCCTCCCCACAGCACCTTCAGTTTGTTTTGTGAGATTAAGAGTCTCTTATGGTTTGTCTCCCTCCCGATCCCATCTTGTTTCATTTTTGTCCTTCCTTACCCCTCAAACCCCCCACTTTGCCTCTCAAATTCATCATATCATGGAAATATGATAATTGTCTTTCTCTGATTGACTTATTTGGCTAAGCCTAATACCCTCTAGTTCCATCCACGTTGTCACAAATGGCAAGATTTTTCTTTTGATGGCTGCAGAGTATTCTACTGTGTATATATACCACCTCTTCTTTATCTATTCATCTATTGATGGACATCTAGGTTCTTTCCATAGTTTGGCTATTGTGAACATTGCTGCTATAAACATTTGGGTGCATGTGCCCCTTCGGATCACTACATTTGTATCTTTAGGGAAAATACCCAGTAGTGCGATTGCTGGGTTGCTCTGTTTTCAACTTTTTGAAAAACCTCCATGCTGTTTTCCAGAGTGGTTGTACCAGCTTGCACTCCCACCAACAGTGTAGGAGGGTTCTCCTTTCTCCGCATCCTTGCCAACATCTGTCGTTTCCTGACTTGTTAATTTTAGCTGTTCTAACTGGAGTGAGGTGGTATCTCATTGTGGTTTTGATTTGTATTTCCCTGATGACAAGTGATGTGGAGTGCTTTTTCATGTGTCTGTTGGCCATCTGGATGTCTTCCTTGCAGAAATGTCTGTTCATGTGCTCTGCCCATTTCTGGATTAGATTATTTGTTCTTTGGGTGTTAAGTTTGATAAGTTCTTTATAGATTTTGGATACTAGCCCTTTATCTGATATGTCATTTGTGAGTATCTTCTCCCATTCTCTCAGTTGTCTTTTGGTTTTGTTGACTATTTCCTTTGCTGTGCAGAAGATTTTGATCTTGATGATGTCTCAATAGTTCATTTCAGCCCTTGCTTCCCTTGCCTTTAGTGATATTTCTAGGAAGAAGTTGCTGCAGCTGAGATGGAAGAGGTTGCTGTTTATGTTCTTCTCAAGGATTTTGATGGATTCTTTTCTCACATTGAGGTCTTTCCTCCATTTTGAGTCTACTTTTGTGTGTGGTGTAAGGAAATGGTCCATTTTCATTTTTCTGCATGTGACTGTCCAATTTTTCCAACACCATTTGTTGAAGAGGCTGTCTTTTTTCCATTGGACATTCTTTCCAGCTTTGTTGAAGATTAGTTGACCATAGAAATGAGGGTCTATTTCTGGGCTCTCTATTCTATTCCACAGATCTATGTGTCTGTTTCTGTGCCAGTACCATACTGTCTTGAGGATGACAGCTTTGTGATAGAGCTTGAAATCTGGAATCGTGGTGCCACCAACTTTGGCTTTCTTTTTCAACATTCCTCTGGATATTTGGGCTCTTTTCTGGTTCCATATAAATTTTAGGATTATTTGTTCTATTTCTTTGAAAAAAATGGATGGTATTTTGATAGGGATTGCATTAAACGTGTAGATTGCTTTAGGTAGCATAGACATTTTCACAATATTTGTTCTTCCAATCCATGAGCATGGAACACATTTCCATTTCTTTGTGTCTTCCTCAATTTCTTTCATGAGTACTTTATAGTTTTCTGAATACAGATTCTTTGCCTCTTTGATTAGGTTTATTTCTAGGTATCTTATGGTTTTGGGTGCAATGGTATATGGGATCGACTCCTTAATTTCTCTTTTTCTGTCTTGTTGTTGGTGTATAGAAATGCAACTGATTTCTGTGCATTCACTTTACATCCTGACACTTTAAGAATTCCTGTATGAGCTCTAGCAGTTTTGGAGTGGAGTCTTTTGGGTTTTCCACATAAAGTATCATATCATCTGCAAAGAGTCAGAGTTTGACCTCTTCTTTGCCAGTTCAGATGCCTTTAATTTCTTTTTTTGTCTGATTGCTGAGGCTAGGACTTTTAGTACTATGTTGAATAGCAGTGGTGATAATGGGCATCCCTGCTCTGTTCCTGACCTGAGCAGAAAAGCTCTCAGTTTTTCTCCATTGAGAATGATATTTGCAGTGGGTTTTTCATAGTTGGCTTTTATGATATTGAGGTATGTACCCTTTATCTCTACACTTTGAAGAGTTTTGATCAAGAAAGAATGTTGTACTTTGTCAAATGCTTTTTCAGCATCTATCGAGAGTATCATATGATTCTTGTTCTTTCTTTTATTAATGTATTGTATCACATTGATTGATTTGCGGATGTTGAACCAACCTTGCAGCCCTGGAATAAATCCCACTTGGTTGTGGTGAATAATCCTTTTAATGTCCTGTTGGATCCTCTTGGCCAGTATTTTGGTGAGAATTTTCGCATCTGTGTTCATCAAGGATATTGGTCTGTAATTCTCTTTTTTGATGGGATCCTTGTCTGGTTTTGGGATCAAGGTGATGTTGGCCTCATAAAATGAGTTTGGAAGTTTTCCTACCATTTCTATTTTTTGGAACAGTTTCAGGAGAATAGGAATTAATTATTCTTTAAATGCTTGGTAGACTTCCCCTGGGAAACCATCTGGCCCTGGGCTCTTGTTTGTTGGGAGATTTTTGATAACTGCTTCAATCTCCTTAACTGCTTTGGGTCTGTTCATGTTTTCTATTCCTTCCTGGTTCAGTTGTGGTAGTTTATACACCTCTAGGAATGCATCCATTTTTCCAGATTGTCAAATTTGCTGGCATATATTTGCTCATAATATGTTCTTATAATTGTTTGTATTTCTTTGGTGTTGGTTGTGATTCATGATCATCCATTCATGATTTTATTCATGATTTTATTTATTTGGGTCCTTTCTCTTTTCTTTTTGACAAGTCTGGCCAGGGGTTTATCAATCTTATTAATTCTTTCAAAGAGTCAGCTTCTAGTTACATTGATTTGTTCTATTCCTTTTTGGTTTCTATTTCATTGATTTCGGCTCTAATCTTTATGATCTCTCTTCTCCTGCTGGGTTAAGGCTTTCTTTGTTGTTCTCTCTCCAGCTCCTTGAGGTGTAGGGTTAGATTGTGTATTTGAGACCTTTCTGGTTTCTTGAGAAAGGTTTGTATTGCTATATATTTTCTCCTCATGACCATCTTTGCTGTGTCCCACAGATTTTGAACTGTTGTGTTTTCATTATCATTTGTTTCCATTAATTTTTTCAATTCTTCTTTAATTTCTTGGTTGACTCATCCATTCCTTAGTAGGATGCTCTTTAGCCTCCATGTATTGGGGTTCTTTCCAAATTTCCTCTTGTGATTGAGTTCTAGTTTCAGAGCATTGTGGTCTGAAAATATACAGGGAATGATCCCAATCTTTTGGTACTGGTTGAGACTGATTTGTGACCCAGGATGTGATTTATTCTGGAGAGTGTTCCATGTGTACTAGAGAAGAATGTGTATTCTGCTGCTTTGGGATGGAATGTTCTGAATATATCTGTGATGTCCATCTGGTCCAGTGTGTCATTTAAGGCCTTTATTTCCTTGTTGATCTTTTGCTTGGATGATCTGTCCATTTCAGTGAGGGGAGTGTTAAAGTCCCCTACATTATTGTGTTATTGTCAAAGCGTTTCTTTGATTTTGTTATTAATTAATTTATATAGTTGGCTGCTTCCATATTAGGGGCATAGATATTTAAAATGGTTAGGGGACACCTGGGTGGCTCAGTTGGTTAAGCTGCTGCCTTCGGCTCAGGTCATGATCCCAGGGTCCTGGGATCGAGTCCCACATCGGTTCCTTGCTCAGCAGGGAGCCTGCTTCTCTCGCTGCCTCTGCCTGCCTCTCTGCCTGCTTGTGTGTACACACACTCTCTCTCTCTCTGGCAAATAAATAAAATCTTAAAATAAATAAATAAATAAATAAAATGGTTAGATCTTCTTGTTGGACAGAGCCTTTGAGTATGATATAGTGTCCTTCCTCATCTCTTATTATAGTCTTTAGCTTAAAATCTAATTGATCTGATATAAGGATTGCCACCCCAGCTTTCTTTTGATGTCCATTAGCATGGTAAATTGTTTTCCACCCCCTCACTTTTAACCTGGAGGTTTCTTTGGGTCTAAAATAAGTTTCTTGCAGAAAGCATATTGATGGGTTTTGTTTTTTTATCCATTCTGATACCCTGTGTCTTTTGATTGGAGCATTAACCCATTTACGTTCAGGTTAACTATTGAGAGATATTAATTTAGTGCCATTGTATTGCCTGTAAGCTGACTCTCACAGTATATTGTCCCTGTTCCTTTCTGGTCTACTACTTTTAGGCTCTCTCTTTGCTTAGAGGACCCCTTTCAATATTTCCTGTAGGGCTGGTTTGGTGTTTGCAAATTCTTTTAGTTTTTGTTTGTCCTGGAAGTTTTTATAATCTCTCCTTCTATTTTCAATGACAGCCTAGCTGGATATTGTATTCTTGACTGAGTATTTTTCTCATGTAGTGCTTTGAATAGATCATGCCAATTCTTTCTGTCCTGCCAGGTCTCTGTGGATAAGTCTGGTGCCAATCTAATATTTTTACCATTGTATATTACAGACTTCTTGTCCCGGGCTGCTTTTGGGATTCTCTCTTTGTCACTAAGACTTGTAAGTTTTACTATTAGATGACGAGGTGGACCTATTCTTATTGATTTTGAGGGGGGGTTCTTCATGCCTCCTGGATTTTGATTCTTGTTCCCTTTGCCATATTAGGGAAATCTCTATAATAATTTGCTCCATATCTTCTGCCCCCCTCTCTCTTTCTTCTTCTTCTGGAATCCCAATTATTCTAATATTGTTTCATCTTATGGTATCACTTATCTCTTGAATTCTCCCCTCGTGGTTCAGTAGTTGTCTCTCTTTTGCTCAGCTTTATTCTCCACCATTTGGTCTTCTATATCACTAATTCTCTCTTCTGCCTCATTTATCCTAGCTGTAGGAGAGTCCATTTTTTATTGCACCTCATTAATAAGCTTTTTATATTTCAACTTGGTTAGATTTTAGTTCTTTCATTTCTCCAGAAAAAGATTTTATTTCCCCAGACAGGGTTTCTCTAATAGCTTCCATGCCTCTTTCAAGCCCAGCTAGCACCTTGAGAATCGTCATTCTGAATTCTAGATCTGACATATTACCAACTCTGTATTCACTAGGTCCTTAACCTTCAGTATTGCCTCTTGTTTTTTTTTGTGGTGAGTTTTTCTGTCTTGTCATTTTACCCAGATAAGAATATATGAATGAGAGAATAAAATACTAAAAGAGTGGCAAAGACCCCAGAAAAATGTGTGTTAACCAATTCAGATAAGACACCCAATTGTGAGGTGAAGAAAGGGGGTAAAGAGAAGTTAAAGAAAAAAAAAAGCTAAAAAGAAAAAAGAAAATATATATATTAGATTGGTGAGTAGAACAGAGCCACCCACTTGACTTTGGGAGTAATTTCATCTTGTAGAAGAAACTACTCCCAAAATTGTAAAGAAAGAAAAACTTATACATATATACATACAAAAATAAGGGTAAACACAATGAAGGAATGGAATATGAATGTAAAGATGAAAATTTGAAAAAATCTAAAAAAGGAGTTGATAAGTTGTTTGGGAAAAGAAAGAAAAAGAAAGTGGAGAGAATTTGCTCAGGCTGGAGACTAGAACAAACCTATGCTAGATTTAGGGTATACTTTAATTTATTAGAAGAAGTTGTATTCCAAAAATTTTTAAACAAAAAAAAAAAACCCTATGTGTATATAAAAAATAAGGTTAGATACAATGAAGGATAAAATATGACTATCATAATGAAGGTTCAGAAAGTTTTGTTTTTTTTTTTAAAGAAAGGTATTGTTAAGATAAACTAGTTAAAAATTGTTAAAAGAGGAAAGAGTAAAAGTTTAAAAAATTAGTACAGGAAAAAATAAAATTTAAAAATTTAATTAACTTTGCAAGACTAAAGAATCATGGGGAGAAAGATTTGAATTCCATGCTTTGCCTTCTCCTCCTCTGGAAATCCATTGTTCTCCTTGATTAGTGAGCTTGGTCTTGGCTGGATGTTCTTGCTGATCTTCTGGGGGAGGGGCCTGTTGTAGTGAATCTCAAGTGTCTTTGCCCAAGGCGGAATTGCACTGCCCTTACCAGGGGCCGGGCTAAGTAATCAGCTCGGGTTTGCTCTCAGGAGCTTTTGTTCCCTGAATGCTTTCTGTAGAACTCTGAAGGATGGGAATGAAGATGGCAGCCTCCCAACCTCTGGCCCAGAGCAGCCGGGTGCTCGGGGCCCCACTCCTTAGAGTGCCTTCGGAGAAAAGTGCTCAATCACTCCCATCTTCCTGGTCCCCGGCCATGCTCTGAGGTCATATGGCCTGTGATCAAGCATTCCTGTCTGTGGCACACAGCCCCATTTGGAGTCTCCAAACACAGCAGATGCCTGCCGCTCTTCCGCTCTCCCTGGACCTGCCACTTGTGAGGTCCCTGCTCAAAGAGCAGTGGTTTAACTGTCCCACGGATCACAGTTTAAGGTAACCCCAATCTGAGAGCTCACTCCTCTGCTCCGTCTCTGGAGCCGGCTTCCCTGCTCTAATACCTACGAGCTCTGCAACACTCAGATACCTCCATTCCTTCTGTGACCCTGCGGGACCAGAGACCACACTGTCCCCATGAGGGCTCCACCCCTGCTTAGCCTCTGGAGCAGTGTCCCTCAGTGAAGCAGACTTTTAAAAGTTCTGATTTTGTGCTCTGTTGCTCCGCTGTTTGCCGGGAGCCAGCCCCTCCCCCTACGGTCTATCTTCCCATGGCTTCGGATTCACTTCTCTGAAGGTTCTACCTTTCAGAAAATGGTAGATTTTCTGTTTTAGAATTGCTGCTCTTCTCCTCTTTGATCTCCTGTTGGATTTGTAGGTGTTCGGAATGGTTTAATAACTATCTAGCTGATCTCCTGCTACCAGATATCATCTCAGCCTGCTACTACTCCACCATTTTGACTCTTCCCCTATATTTCAATTCTTGTCATCATCATCATGTTATTTCCATTTGAAATAGAATTTGTGCTACAAAATGAATATGAATGTATTTCTTATTTGGTAACCATTTTGCTTGTGCCCTTATATTAGGATTCTCCAGAAAAACAGGATAAATAGGATGTGTATGTATAAAGAGATTTATTTTAAGACATTGACTTACCTCATTATGGAGGCTGGCAAGTTCAAAATCTGCGAGGTAGACTGGCAGGTTGAAGACCCATTGCTGCAGTTCAAGTCTAAAAGCATTGCCCTGCTAAATTCCTTCTTACTCAGAGGAAGTCAACCTTGTGTTCTATCAAGGACTTCAACTGACTGGATGAGACCCAACCACCTTACAGAGAGCAATCCATTCTACTCCAAGTTTACCAGCTTAAATATTAATCTCATCCAAAAAACAAAAAAAACACCTCAGAAACATGGAATAATGTTTGACCATATACCTGGGCACCATAGCCCTGCCAAACTGACACACAAAATTCATCATCATACCCTTCCTTAATTATAATCAAGTTTAATGAGACTTTCAAAATTAGGCTAGAAGGATACATACCAGTGAGAAATAGAGTTGGTATAATAAGTCAATACCAGAGAGAAAACTGTCAATGTCCCTCCCTCACTGCAATCACTTCTGCTATGTTGATAGATACCACTCTCCCTGTCTTTAATCTCCACTCCCACCTCCTGACCCCTATGCCTATTTGGAGGAGGAACCAATATTAGTCTGCCTTCGGTGTTACTAAAAAATGCAGGCAGGCAATATCCCGTACTGTATTTCTCTTTTCTCACTCTACTTCTCTCTTCTGCTTCCCTTCATTCCCCTCTTCTCTTTGGAGGTCTCCAAGCCCAGGGATTCCCCTCATTTTACCTATGCCTAAGTGGGTAATAAACTTGTAATTTATTACTTGTAGTCACTGGCTCTGGTATGGATGGTTTGTCATCTAATATTTTAAACAGGAAGGAATGCAGACATGACAACTGGTCCAGTCATGCAAAAGCAATAACAACTCCAAACTTTTAAGATGACCATTCTTAGAATGGAATGCAGAGGGTAAAATTTCTGATTTCTTACTCAGTACACAAAGTGTATTAACACACAAATATTTTGTAATTAAAAAATATGTTTCATTTCTAAAGTAGGCCATTCAGTTAGAATACCTCAAGTAAACAGTATATAGACTACTATAGACCAGTACGTAGACCATTTTTATGATACACTTCAAATACAGTATTCAGTATTACCAACTGCATAAACAAGAATGAAGTCTGTCCTCACACAGGTTAAAGGCCCCAGCTGTTATGGCAATTGTGCTATACAAAGTAATCAGAGGGTCAGCTTCCTTTTGTTTTGTAATTTATCTACCTCTGGATTCCCAGATAGCTCATTAACACCCATACAAATTTTAGCTAGCAGTAAAAAGGAAAGAAGGAAGGAAAGGTATTTTCCTCTAAGGATATTGCTTTCAGGGGGCAGAGATTTTATCTGCTCATATGACATTGTCCAGTACACAAGCACATCTAGCTTGAAGGGAGCCTGGGAATCTTTAGTCTAGATGACCTAGTGCCTGGTATTATCAGAAGAGGGAAAATGGATGTTGGGAATCAATAACCAGCAGTGTTGACCACATATGTAAGCTTTAGTTTAATAATTCAGTAAGTAAATAGTGTGATTCATATCTTGAAATTACTAAAATTATAACCATCCATCTGCTATAATGGTGGTTCATTCACCTGTGTCCATAAGGATTTGCTTTATGTCATAGGCATACTAGATTCATTTTGATTGATTATGAAAATATGTAAGCACTAGAAAATGTTTCTGTGGATATAAAATAATCTGTGCAGTTTATTCATTAACTAGACATGTGGGAAAAAATCTCTTCATCGATAAGTACCAACTATTGCCACAACTGTGCTTATAAATAAACTACCCCATGACTTTAAGGCATGAAACAAAAATCATTTATTTTTGCTCACATATTTGTGTCCTGTGAAGGTTGGCTGATTTAGGCTGAACTTAGCATCAAGCAATAGGTTAGGTTCAAGTCCGGTCTATATATCTTTCTTAGATCAGTGGGCCTAGTAGACTACCTGCCACATGTTCTTCATATGACAATAACAGAAGCACAACAGGGCAGACTCAACTGCTGCATTATTTTATGTCATTTCTGTCATGTCTGCTAACAGTCCATAGCCCATTGCTAGCCACATGTTCAAGCCTCAAACAGTCCATAGTCCATTGCTAGCCAAACGTTCAAGTCTTTAAGGCTGACAAAGTACCTCCTGCTTACCTGGAGACAAGGGTAGGGATATATATTATCAAGAATGTGGATATATATTACTATTATAAGGAAGCAAAATCTATCATAAGATTGCATTGTACCATTCCAAAGTGAATGTAATTTCACATTGTATATCAGACTTATTCCTATTCATTAATTCATTTATTTGATAGTTATTTGTCTCCTATTATATGTGTGAAACAGATTTTTTTTTTAAATATACCTCCAGCTCTAAAGAAAATTAGTTTGGTGGAAGATTACAACAAGGTAAGAAGCAATTATAGTATAATGTGGTAAGTTCAGTGATAGAGATATGGAAAAGGCAATTCACAGATACAACGAGAAGTATCTAGCCTAAGACAAAGGAAGAGTATTGGAAAGATTTCCTAGAATGAACATCTTGAAAAGTTATGTAAAAGAAAGAGAATTAAATTCTATCAGTTATCTTTTGATGCACTGAAACTGCCCAAGAACCTCTCAGAGGAATTTTACTCACATGTCTGGGTTTGCTGGGGTGGCTCTGCTTCATTCAGTGACATGGTCTTCATTCCCCCACTGGAGCTACTAGCTAGTTAGGGTATTCTCCTGGTAATGCCAAAGAGTTAGAGGAAAAACCTGAATATACAAACACATCTGTGTTCTAACTTCTAAAATCCCGCTAGCCAAAATAATTTTTATGACTGGACAAAACATTAAAAGGTAGGGAAGAAAGTATACTCTTTTGTGTGTGTTGGGGGGTAGAATTGAAAAGTTACAGTGCAAATGATTACAGGAAGCAGGGAAAATAATTGAACCAAATAACTCAGTCTAGCGTATGAGTAAAAAAACAAAAACAAAAAACAAAAAACAAACCAAAAACCAAAAAAACCTCAAACTCCAAAAATCTAATTTCCTACAAGTACTGATCTGTTGGGGCACCTGGGTTATTCAGTCAGTTAAGCATCTACCTTCGTCTCAGGTCATGATCTTAGTTAGGGTCCTGGGATAGAGCCCTGAGACCTGTATTGGGCTCCTTACTCAATGGGGAGCCTTCTTCTCCCTTTCCCTCTGCCACTGCCCACCGCTCATGCTCTCTCTCTCTCTCTCAAATAAATTAAAATCTAAAAAAATAAATACTGATCTGTCTGCATTAATATATAATCATATACGTCTAATCTTATAATAAAAGTAAATATATAAAATACATAAATACTTTTTAAAATATGTATTTAGTTCATATCACGATTTAGTCCATATCATGTGATAGTTACTGTATGGTCTGTGTTAGGATATATTAATAATATATTAATAAATATGTATTATTAGTATACACTATACTAATTCCTACAGCATTGGGAATGCTCACTGATTCTATGGTCCATGATAATAACATTTGTTTCATTATTTAGTTATACTTTTTTATGCAATTTCTATACTTTCACAGAATTAATTCATGATATAACTATATGGATACATTAAGTCCTTTATTAAATTCTCAGTACCAATTTTGGTGGTTTTCATTGTTGTTATTAAACATAGTTATATAGGACTCAGTTTTGGAGACTGACCTTATTAAAGTTAAATAGTGTCCATTAGTAGGACATTAATAGCAACTAATAGGTTTATGTATGTGTGTTTTAAGTTCCACAGAGAATAAGACTTTGTCTTTGCATCAGGAGGGGAGTTTGTTAACAAAGTAGATTCTCAGGTCTCACTCTGTTAGGTTCTGTTATAGACTCAAAAACACTGAATAAAAATTGGTTAAATCATTGAATACATATAATAAAAAGGCAGATCAGTGACACAGGTAGTCCTGGAATGCACTTTGAGAAACACAGGTTTTGGTTTTAGGAATTCCAAAGAAAAGATACAAAAACAGCAGGTTAACAGTGGACAAATAGTTCTCAATTCTTGTCTATTTATTTTTCTGGTATATACTTTGAACATAAAATCAAAAATACACTAATTGTGTTTAAAGCACATTTGAACTGGGTAAATGAAGATGCAGGCTATTTTATATTTCATTAGCATTTGCAATGGTTCTGTGGATATTTAGCAAAATTTTCTAATTGGAAAAGTCATAATGAGATGCTTTTCAGACTCTCCTTACTTTTTACTTAGAAGACTCTCAATAATTTGTTTCTTGCTCTATTATTAAGATTTTCTTGAGTCTCATGATTGATAGATCTAATTCTAATTCTTTTCTAATTTATCTAATCTGCTATAAAGAATTAGTATCGCTGGATAAACCAGGCAGGGTTTCCAGCTTCCTTGCTGTCAGCATTCTTAAAGGTGAATGCCAGCAAATTGAGACATTTGATGTGAAAATCTGATAAGTGATTACTTAATGAAATACGTAAATCCAACCTTGACGAGATATACTTAGTGTCAAATTTAACTACAAGATTTAGCTTTCAACAAAATTTGAAAGTTATAACAATGCAGTAATAACCAAACATTATTAAATTATGGTGAGGTTGATCATCCATTCATTACAGTAAGAGTAGCTAACAGTTATTGAGCTCTTATAGGCACTTTACATACATTATTTCATTAAATCCTCAAAGAAATTCTTCAGCTTGATACTGTAATTATTTTACAGATGAGGTTTAGAAAAGTGATGTAATTTCTCATGATTACAGAACTAATAATATGAGTTTTTCCCTACCCATTTATAGCTATCTGTGGCTTAATATCATAAACATAAATCTGCTTTTCTTCAATTATCAAATATTTTAGGCAACAATAATCCAGATTTTTTTCCTACTTTTTTTCCTGCTTTTAATTATTTTATTCATTTATTCATTAGATAACAATTGAGCAATTACAATGTATAAGAAATTAACCTAAGAGATTGTGGACACAGACATAAAAAAGAACATATGGTCCACTACCTTCATGAGTTTCCTAGTTTGATGGTTTAATAAATATACACTGACTGATAGAATAGCTGACTAATGGCAGTGGGCCCACCCATTTTTTTCCCTTTAAATTTTTGTCAAATGTTTGCTTGAAAACCACAAAATGGAGGTTTTTAGAATCATTCATAAAATAAAGATATCTGAATAAAGAACTAAAACAAAACAAAACAAAACAAAGTACATCAATAAGTTAGAATTCTTTTGGTTGCAAGTGACAGAAAATGCAACAAAGCTGGATGTTACAAAAAAGGAGGGATACTGGCTAACATAGGGGAACACTGTAGGGGTCATTCTATTCCAGGTCAGAAAGAAAACTGCACCACGATGAATTTTCAGTTTCTACTTCTTGTGGCCATACTCTTCCAATTAACAAAATGCCTTACTATTTCCAAGCCACTCATTGCCATATCTAGTCCAGTGTTGAAGGGAGGATCTGCCCTGGTATTCACAGCAAAAGTGCTGAAGTATACTTTAATTGGACTGGCTCTTCTGCTTACCCCTGAAATAAACTCAGTGGCCATATTGTGACTGCTTCGAGCCAGTAAGTCTAGCCCTGAAGTACACAGAGGTAACTCAATTCAAACCTCAATGGTGGGAAATGGCACAGTGGAGAGCAAGTTCCCCATATAAGTATCAAGAGACTTTCATAATTTTTAAAAAATATGTAATTTTGTTTTTTTTTTTGATAAGGGCTATGCTTTATTTTAAATAGAATAGGTTGCCAGTTTGCTTAATTCTAGACAATTGAAGTATTACTGAGTAATTCTACTCACCAAAATCATTCATTTAGCAAATATTGACAGCCCGACTTCTACTGGTTAAATAGACCATAAAAATTACCCAGAAGGATAAGATACTGTCTTTAATCTTAAGAAATACCTATTTCCTCTGATTTAACAAGCTGCAATACACAAACTAGCTGAAACTCTCTAAAATTACCCAGAAATACTTAAAGCTGTTTAAAACTTTATAGAAGCAGAACCCTTTAAGCTAACTCTTCTTTTTTCTAGAAGTAGAGAGAATTTACTTTAAAAGGTAAAACTATTTACTATAAAAAGGTAAAGCAAAGATCCTATTCTGAAATAAAAAGTTTACAAAGATGATAAGTTAGTTGTTTTGTGTAATACTGTAAGTGCTTTCTTTACTGTGAAAGGAGCTGTATTAATATGGGTAGTTTCCTTTATGAAAATGGATCTTGTCTAAATTGGATTAAGACTATCTCTGAAAACTATTTATTTGGAGTGGATGTGGTATCTATGTGTTTTCTTATACTTATTGAAACTTTTTCTCATAAGTGATAGATCAAAACAAGACACTAGATAAAGGTAAGAAAGAAAAAGCTGAGTTCAAGCAGATAGAAAAATTGTGTTGGGTCAGGACTGTGCGTGTTGGAGCCCAACATAGATTATTTAGTTGCAGTTTCCTTATACAGTATTACTCTACATTGGGAATTTGCCAATGTCAAATGGTCATTGTTAGGCAATAATTTAGTTTAGAAGTGAGGTGGTAGATTCATGGATGCCCTTTTTATATTACCAGGCTCTATAACATATATGCTAGAGATATTCTTTTAGATCTAATACTATATATTAATATATAATCAAGAAAAAATAATAAAGGGATTGGTTAAATCCATGCATTGGGATCCTATAAAACATGATTTGAAGAACAATGTATAATTATACAAGAAGTTGTTTATAATACATTACTAAGAGTTACAAAGTAATAGGAATGATGATCTTTAATTTTTACAAACATTATAAAATGGGTAAAGGACTAGAAGGAATATAACAGTTTATCAATGTTTGATGGGGTTATGTTTTTTCTTTCTTTCATTTGCTAATTAGCATAGAGGTTCAATATAAATATGCATTATTTTTGTAAGATTTTATTTATTTGTCAGAGATAGAGAGAGAAACCACGCACAAGCAGGGGGAGTGGCAGGCAGAAGGAGAAGCGGGTTCCCTGCTGAGCAAGGGGCCCAGTGCAGGAATCTATCCCAGGACCCTGGGATCAGGGCCTGAGCTGAAGGCAGACGCTTAACCAACTAAGCCACCCAGGCATCCCTAAATATGCATTACTTTTAGAAAATAGTAGTACATTCATTTCAAGTAAGGTATGGTTGTTTTCAAAAATATGATTTCTTGGGGCACCTGTGGAGGTGCGCACTCTCTCTCTTTCTCTCAAATAAATAAATACATCTTTTTAAAAAATGTGAGTTCTCAGGGTGACTGAATCTGGAATATTTGTGGGACAGTCACATATTTGAAAATTTTACATGGGGGATGCCTTTTATAATATAACTATAACTTAGTATAACTATAATAGTTCAACTCAAATTTGCTTGTTGAATATAAAATAATTTATGAGTCAGATATGAAAGAGAATAGAGAGATTAGAGAGTACATAGGAGTCAGTGCAAGACTCAGAATTCATTATACAAATCTTCCCATGATAAAAGAAATCACTGTACTGAATTTTTTTTTCAACTTTCAAACATTTAAACTAAGAAATATTATCAATAGGTCTAATTTCCTGGCAGCCTTGCAAATGGTAGCAAAGGTCTGGGTTGACTTTTTAAAAAATTAATTTTAATAATTAAATAATTTCTATTCCTTTCAGTTTAAGCTATTCTAATGAACAGAATTAAGTAATAATTACCCTTCTTACTAAGCATAAAAAAGGAAGAAAAAAATCTTTTCTTCAGCAGTTGAAATAAAGTTAACAAAGTTTCTTTCTTTTAGCCAATAATATGTCACATCATATTACAAAGAGAAAAATAATAAGACCACTGTCCTAATGTATTATTACTCATTTTTATATGTCCACATTCTGAATATATTTTAGTAAATTTAATTTACCATAGCATATGCATACATTTTATTTTAATTAATGTATATTTATAAAATTAATTTCCAGAATCCAAAAAATTTGATCATTTAGAAGCTACCTAATTTGTATGCTCTTTAACACTTCCTTTTCTTTCTTTTATACCTGGTGCCTGTTAATAATTTTGCTAAACAAAAGTAAAGTTAGACAAACACAACATCACTGAACCCAAAATTTTCTTTTTGCAAGATGGTACATTGATAGCTAGAAAAGAACAAAAATTATGTGTGGTTTACATTAGTGTGCATGACCAATAATCAGAATAAAAATTCAAAGTTCTTGCTCAAGAATGAGGAATAGAGGGTTTAAGATATAGAGTAACTCATGTCCCAGCCCAAACCATAACATATTTTTAGAACCAGCAGGCAAAGGGTTGAAACAATTAGGAAGCTTTTGTTAATAAACCATACTATAAGAGAACTTTCTAAACACTGTTTTTCAAAAGAAAACTACAAATGATGTAAGTAGCTAGTAGAATGACAGAAATGCCAAAAAGCATCACCATGCGAGAGATATCAGAGGGTTAGAACATACAATAGAATGAAGCAGAATAAAATACAGGTGATTCTTATTTTATGATTTAAACTCTTATCTTCCTACCACCCTGCCAGCCTAAAAAACACATATTACATTTATTCCTACCTTGCACTTCCACTCCATTTATAAGCTTAATGCCAGCAACATTTCCCTTGCTTAGAACAAGTTTGCCATCTAGTGTCAATCACTGGTAACTACAGAATATGGGAAAGCATTCGGTTCATACAAACATGCAAGCATTACCTCAAAATTTAAATCATTCTCTTTTTTCAACATAATTTGTAGAGTTCCTATTATGAGCTGGTGTCTGGAGATACAGTGGTGAGAAGGAAAAAAAAAAAAAAAAACTAATATGGCTCCTAAAAGTCTCCTGGGGAAGACAGACATTACTCAATTACCAATTAAATGTAAAAATGACAACAAATAAAACTTCAATAGCACTGACTCTGTGTCAGATTAATTCATATAATACTCATAAAAAAAACTATAAGGAAGACATTTTCTCCATCTTACAGGTTAGAAAACTGAGGCAGAAAGGTCACACAACTTCCCCTAGGTCACAAAGCAGAAAAGGAATATAAACCCAGGCTGTTTCATTCTCAAATCTGTGCATTTAACCACCTCTGAAAACAAACTGAAACTTTGTATATGCAAGCAAGATAAATATAATGTTGGAAAACACTTATTAATTCAAAAAATATTTGCTGACCTCCTATAATGTGCCAGGTACTATTTTTGGCATGTGGATGAAGAAGTGAACAAGAAAAAGACAAGATAAATACACTTAACCTTATAAAGCTTGTATCATAAACATGCAAATGGATGCACACACTCACATATAAAAGCATTAATATAATGTCTAGGCTGTTACATGCCCAAAACTTAATACACCAGAATAACTGATGGGAAGGATGGGGAGATACACTATTTCCAGAGCAGTAATGGAAATCCTCTCTGAGGAAAGGACATCTGAATAGACGTTGTATAAATGTGAGGGATATGAGCATCTAGAAGAATGCTAGAAAGAAAAATAGCAAACACAAAGATCATTAGGAAGGATTCTGTTTTTTGTTCTGTGCCTTTATCCCACCAACCCTACCACCACCCACATCAGCAAGAATGATTAAAGGGCAGGAGTGCATATGCAACAAAGTAATAGGGTTACATGAGAACATGACAGGGATTTCACATTCCAAGATGGGAAACCAACTGAAGAGTTCAAACAGGGAAGTAACATGATCGAATTTGTATCTTTTAAAGACCACACTAGTTACTTTGAAGAGAAGAGACTGTAGGGTATATAAAGTGAAACAAAGAAATCGATCAGGAGGCTATTGCAACTTTCCAGATAAGACATAATGATGAAATCTAATAATCAGGGATGCCTGGCTGGCTCAGTTGGTGGAGAATATGACTCTTGAATTGGGGTTATCAGTTTGAGCCCCACATTGGGTGTAGAGATTACTTAAAAATAAAATTTAAAAAAAAATTTAAATCTAATAATCAAATCAAATTTATGAATGACTAGAATAAAAAAGGAAACTATAAATGTCATAATAGAAGGTACAAAATATATAGGTCATCAAAGTTTGTATTTGTATGAAGACCAAGAAAGTCATTACTAGGGGGCTGGGATATGCAGCATATCTAAATTTACAGAGAAAAATATGTGAATGTGTTCAGAAAAGAGTAAGTACTTCAACTTCCCTCTGCCACAAGGCGACTATAAGGGTAAAACATGAATTAGAGTCAAATAATGGAGCACCTCAAAGGATTAAAGAGATAAATTTAGTCTCGCCTTTATTTTTTCTTCTGGGCTTTCTAACATAGCTTCCTGTAACGACTCAGATACATGCTGATTTCCATTTGTCATTGTAGTCGGTCTGTCTTTTTAAATGTCCCTGAGGGTGTTGGGCACAGAAAATGATGTTTAAAAATGATTTAAACACCTGCTCAAAGACCACAAAAGCATACCACATCTACAGTCTGACAAACTTCCATAAGAAATTTCACATTAGCAGAACTATGGGACATTTCACCAAAACAAAGGTAGAGCCAGTGATCTTATTAGTTTGGGGGCAAGGTAAAGTTTAACTAGATTTTTAAAAATGGTTTTATTTATTTTAATTCCAGTATAATTAATATACAGTGTTATATTAGTTGCAGGTATATAATAAAGTGATCCTGGACTTTTGTTTGTTCAGAGTTTTTTTGATTACTGATTCAGTTGCTTTGCTGGTCATCAATCTGTTTGAACTTTCTATTTCTTCCTGTTTCCGTTTCCATAGTTATATGTTTCTAGGAATTTATCCATTTTTCCAGGTTGTTCAACTTGCTGGCATAATACTTTTTTGTACTATTCTCTTTATATTAGTGGTGCTCATTGTTATTTCTCTTCTCTCATTTGTGATTTTATTTATTTGGGTCCTTTCTCTTCTTTTCCTTGATGAGTCTGGATAGATGTTTACCAATTTTCTTGATTTTTTCAAAGAACCAGCTCCTGGTTTCACTGATCTGTTCTATTTTTTAAGTTTCTATATCATTTATTTTGGCTCTAATCTTTATTATTTCCTTCCTTTTGCTGGTTTTAGATTTTGTTTGTTGTTCTTTTTCTGGCTCCTTTAGATGTAAGGTTAGGTTATTTGAGGTTTTTCCTACTTCTTGAGCTAGACTTGTATTGCTATAAACTTCCCTCTTAGAGTCACTTTTGCTGCATCCCAAATATTTTGGGCCATTGTGTTTTCATTTTCAATTTTTTTCCATATACTTTTTTATTTCTTCTTTATTTCCTGGTTAACCCAGTCATTGTTTAGTAGCATGTTGTTTGACTTCCATATATTTGTGGTCCTTTCAGATTTTTTTTTCTTTTTTTTTGTATTTGACTTTTAGTTTCATAATGTTGTGATCCAGAAAAGATGCATGGTATGACTCTGATCTTTTTAAATTTGTTGGGGAATATTTTGTGGCTCAATAAATGATCTATTCTGGAGAATGTTCCATGTGCACTTGAAAACAATGTGTATTCCACTGTTTCAGGGTAGAATGTTGTGAATATTATCTGTTAAATCCATCTGGTCTAGTGTGTTTTTTAAAGCCATTGTTTCCTTGTTATTTTTCTGTTTAGAAGATCTGTCCATTGATGTAAGTAAGTGGGGTATTAAAGTCCCCTACTAGTGGTGTATTATTATTGATTAGTTCAATTATGTTTTTTATTAAGAGTTCTATGTCGGGTGCCTGGGTGGCTCAGTGGGTTAAACCACTGCCTTCAGCTCAGGTCATGGTCTCAGGGTCCTGGGATGGAGTCCCACATCGGGCTTTCTGCTCAGCAGGGAGCCTGCTTCCCTCTCTCTCTGCCTGCCTCTCTGCCTACCTGTGATCTCTCTCTGTCGGATAAATAAATAAAATTAAAAAAAAAAAAGAGTTCTATGTCATTGGGTGCTCCCCTACTGGGTGCATAAATATTTCAATTGTTTCCTTCCTGTTAGATTGTTCCCTTTATTATTATGTAGTATCCCTCTGTGTCTCTAATTACAGTCTTTGTTTTGTTCGTTTTTATTTTTTTTAAAGATTTTATTTATTTGGTAGAGAGAGACACAGCGAGAGAGGGAACACAAGCAGGCAGAATGGGAGAGGGAGAAGCTGGCTTCCTGCTGAGCAGGGAGCCAGATGTGGGGCTCGATCCCAGGACCCTTGGATCATGACCTGAGCCAAAGGCAGACACCCAATGACTAAGCCACCCAGGCGCCCCTACAGTCTTTGTTTTAAAGTCTACTTTGTCCAATAAAAGTATCACTACTCCAGCTTTCTTTTAACATCCATTTGCATGATAAATGTTTTTCCATACCCTCACTTTAAATCTGCATGTGTCTTTAGTTATGAGTCTCCTGTACAACATACCTTGATTTTTTTATCCATTCTGTCACTCTATGTCTTTTGATTTGAGCATTTAGTCCATATACATTCAAAGTACTTACTGATAGATATGCATTTATTGCCATTTTATTACTAGTTAGTGATGGTTTCTGAAGATTTTCTCTGATCCTTTCTTGTCTTTTTCTCTTTTATGGCTTGCTGGTTCTCTTTGTGACATATTTGGATTTTTTTCTCTTTATTCTTTGCATATTTATTAGTGGTTTTTGATTTGTGGTTATCATTAAGTTTGTATATAACATCTTCTACATATAGCAATCTATGTCATGTTGATAGTTATTTGAGCTTGAACCCATTGTTACTCCTTTCCTCACTGTGTTTTAGGTATATGTTGTCATATTTTACATCCTTTTATTTTGTGAGTCCCTTGATGGATTTTTTTTAGTGCAATATTCATTTTTACTCCCTTTGTGTTTCCTACCTTCATTCTGTCATTTTTGGTTTTTCCTTCCCACTCTAATAGTCCCATTTAAATATTTCTTGCAGGGCTGGGTTAGTGGTCAAGAATTCTTTTAACTTTTGTTTCCTGGTAAACTATATCTCTCCTTCTACTCTGAATGATAGCCTTGCTAGATAGAATATTCTTGGCTGCAGGTTTTTCCCATTCAATGCTTTGGATATGTCATGTCCCTCCTTTTGTCTTGCAAAGTTTCTTTTGAAAAATCGGCTGATAGCCTTATGTGGTTTCCTTTGCATGTAACTGTCTTCTTTTGTCTTGCTTCTTTTAATATTTATTCTTTATCACTATACTTGGTTATTTTAATTACAGTATGTCTTGGTGTGGATCTGCTTTTAATGATTTTGTGGGGCTTCTCTGTGTCTCCTAGATCTGCACATCTGTTTCCTTCCTCAGATTAGGGAAGTTTTATTTCTTCAAATAAATTCTCTAGCCCCCTTTTCTCTCTCTTCTTCTTCTGGGACTCCTACAATATGAATGTTACTATGTTTGATGGAGTCACTGAATTCCCTAAATCTATTCTTGTTTTGCATAATTGTTTTTTCTCTCTTTTGTTCAACTTCATTACCTTCCATTACTCTGTGGTTTAGGTCATTAATTTATTCCCCTACTTCTTCCAGTCTGCTGTGCATGTTTCTCATTTATTGAGTCCTTTTATCCCTGCTATGCTATTCTTTATGTCTGTGTTAATGGTCTCACTGACGTCCTCACTTTTTTCAAGTCCAGTGAGTACCCTTATGACCATTAGTTTAGATTCTCCATCAGGTGTCTTACTTATATCTAAGGTTTTGTTTAGTTCCCTGGCCATAGCTTTGTCCTATTCTCTCACTGGGACAAATTCCGCTGCCTTTTCATTTTGTCTAAGTCTCTATGCCTATTTCTGTGTGTTAGGGACATCAGCTACAGCTGCTGTTCTTGAACATAATGGATTTAAGAAGATGAGGTCTTCTACATGGCGTAGTGCCCTGCCATGTAGTGTTCCTCATTCCCCAGGCATTGGTACTTTGAGAGGTATAATTAACCAAGTGTACTGTACACACTCTGCTGTTCTGTCATGGCTGCTTTATCCTTTAAGCCAGTCATCTGAAGAGGCTCTTTGTCTGTTGTGGACAATGTTTAGTCCCTGGCCTGAATGTGGCATGTTTTAACTAAGTGTGTTCTGGTCTGCTTTTGAAGTGAGACCTGCTGCTGGAACTGAGGCCCAATAAAACTCCTGGGCTGAGAGACATGGTGTTGGCAGGGGTGTGGGCTGGTCTTCTGCAGGAGGGGTTCACAGCACTGGGACTGAAGCATCTGTGACTGGGAAAGGTGGTTCTTGCAGAGCATGGGGTGGGGGCGCTTAGCATAAGCAAATTAGGTAGGGAGAGCCAGTACTGCACTGGTTCCTGCAGGTGGCTGTGTTTATGCTGAGGGGCAGGAGGAGGGAAATGATACTTGCCAGTTCCTTTGCTCCCAGTTGGTTCTCTTTGTGAATGCTGCCTCTCTGGGAAATGTTCCAAGACAAGCAACTAACCTCCCCACTCTGTACCCCAGGCACTCTTCAGATGGCTATTTCTATGCTGTATGTCAGTGGGCTGTTTGCCTGCTTCTCTATAAGAGAAGCCCCAATGTCCTCCATGTTCTCCCAGAGCCAAGCATCCTGATCTTTAAAACTCTAGGCTTTAAGCCCAACTGGTTACAGAAGCTACAAAATTCAGTCTCCCTCACTTTCCAAGCCAACTACTACAGGGATTCATTTCCCATGGCTCCTGAGTGTTAGTCTATCTCTCGACATTCTCTACAACCATGGCTCCCTCCCACCACAGTGGCCACAATCCATTTCTCTCCCAAGCCACATCTCTGAACTTTCTATCTTCTTCAATGTGGCCTCTTTTCTACCTTTAGTTGAGGAGTTTGTTCTACCAATCTTCGGATCAATTTCTGAGATATTTAGGATAATTTGATAGTTATCTAGTTGTACTTGTGAAACAAGGCCATCCTAGGGTCCTCCTACTCTACTGTCATCTTCCCCTCCCAAAATGTACTCTTGTTATAAGACTAATATATAATATAATATATATTATTTAATATGTATATAAGATAAAACTTATAATATTATATAATAAATAAAAATTATGTATTCACAGAGAAAATAGATATTAATTTTGGGGAATTGACTCCTATGATTATGGAGGCTGAAAAGTCCAATGATTTTCCTTCTGTCAACTGGAGATCCAGGAAACCTCATGGTACAAATTAGTCTAAATCTAAAAACCTGAGAATCAGGGAAGCTGATGGTATAAGTTCCAGTAAAGGCCTGAGGTGAAATATTCCAGTTCAACAGTGAGGTCAGAAGAAAGGGGTGGACTCTTCCATAATCCACCTTTTTATTCTATTCAGGATGGTATGGTGTGATATAGTATGTTGTCTACCTCTATTGGACTACACAAGCTACCTTACTGAGTCTTCCAAATCAAATGCTAATCTCATCTAAAGCCACCCTCAGAGACAAACCAAGAAATAACGTTTAATCTGGGCACCCTGTGGCCAGTCAAGTTGATACATAAAATGAACCATCAGAGTGTATTTTTTTAATCATGATAGAATTAGCCTTGATATGGTTTTAAAAAATTAACCCTAAACTATCATTTAACATAATAAAAGTCATTTTTTAATTATGTGAAGTTTGGTGGGAGTCCAGTAGTTTCATAAGGCAGTTGTTACTGATATGGTGATCAGGTATTCCATATTATGTTTACCTGTCTGCGTATATTTGCCTTATTTCTATAATCTCAGTGTGTGGCCTCCATGAGCACTGTTTTCACATCTACTCTTCCATGCTGTAGTCTGGAATTGACACATGTTGCTTTCAGTAACAGCTCATTGACCAGAATGAATTATATAGTCCCACCTAAAAACAAGAGATTTGGTAAATGAAGAACATACTGAATAATCATCGAGCCTTCTTATGTCTACCCAGGGAGCAAGGGCAAAAGTAGAATGGCCATGAAGCTACCACAGTTTCAGAAAGTTCATGGTGGCTTTTACAAGATGATAACAGTGGAGATGGAGAAAAATGGTTCAATTTTTAATATATTTTTATTAAGGGACCATTAAGATCCCTTCCTACTGAGCTCAAGAACTGTCTTCCTCTGATGATGTTTCCAGTGTACCTAGTCACCAGGCTTTAGACTATGATCAACAGGATCCTTGGAATTGGGATCCAGAAAGGCTTCTATAACCTGCTGACAGGCTTGAGCACAAGATATGAGAGACTTACAATAGTCAGTCATACTAGCATGAGACAACAAGGGATCAGCCGAAGGTTGTACACCAACAGACACTGGTCTGCTTATTTCTATCTTACACGGTGTGAGGTTATACTTCCCAAAGGGGTAACTTCCAGCTGTCAGTAAGACCAAGGGCATTAATACCTTAGAACAGGGTAGTCCGATAGTTTTGGCAAGTTTAGAAATGTTCAGTTTGAGGATCCCATTAGTGTTCTTAACCTTGTCTGATGATCGAAGTGATAGGGAGAGTGATAATGCCAAAAAGTTTTCAAGGTTTTCATTAAGACTTATAATATTTTCCCAGTGAAGCAGAGATGTCTTGATCACTGGAGAACATGGAAGGTATGCCAAGTAGAAAACACATTTTCTAACAGCTTTTTGCCACTAGGAGGACATTAGTCTTATAATAAGGGAAAGCTTGCATCCATCCGAAAAACACAAGAATAAGAACATAGTGGTAACCCATACTAAGTAACAACTGATTGACGTCCAACTGCAGGGGTTCAAAGGGTCCAGAGGGAGGTGTGAAGCCTCTTGAAAAACAAAACAGTTTCTCTAGGATTATGAACATGATGAGTCAGACATTATTGGTAGACTATTTTTGAATTTTATAAAATTTTCTCATCAATGTCCATTAATAATTTGAGTCATCGTGAATGCAGAGTGGGTGAAGGAATGTAAACACCAAAAAAGTGAGGCTTGCCAGGGAGCCAGAAAGAACTGTGCAGCCATCTTGGGTTTCCCAGAGCCCTAACTGTTCATTTAATTTACAATTATTGTTTCTTTGATTTAGAAGCAGGCTGTTGCCATGTGGCAAGGACATCAGGATGACAAAAGTCTGGTACCAAAGGTAATATTTTGTAGAAGCAGAATAAACTTCATCCACATGTGCCACAACCTTTACAGATTGTGTTTCTGCTGTCTTTGCATGAAAGTCAGCTAAAGCATCTCCCTGATACTCAGGTTTAGTCCCTTTAGTACGAGCCCCAATTTTGATGAGAGCAACTTCAGAAGGTAAAAGAATAATATAAAATGATAAAGTTATATCAGGACACATATGTCTAGGAATTTCACATGATTTCTAGAACTCTAACGTACCCCTACAAATACAACATAAGGAAGGCATAGCATTAGTTATTATTTTACAATGCTTCCTGTATAATTTAATATATCAAATAAGCTTAATTAGCTTAACAAATCCTTTGAAATGTTAAGGAAAACTTCTGGAAAAATTCTAGTTTCTTCTAGGACAAAAAGACTTCATTTAGAATTTGATTTTGGGAAGTTTGTCAAAATCACACATAGACAAAAAATTTTAAAGTGCTTGCCAGGAGATGCCCGGGTGGCTCAATTGGTTGAGGGTATGCCTTCTGCTCAGGTCATGATCCCAGGGTCCTAGGATGAGTCCAGCATAGGGCTCCTTGCTCAGCAGGGAGCCTGCTTCTCCCTCTGCCTATGGTTCCCCATGCTTGTGAGCTCACTCTCTGACAAATAAATAAATAAAATCTTACAAAAAAATAAAAAAAGTGCTTGCCTGAATAGTATCACAGATTATTATGAAACAATAATTATCTATAGCAAAATTTAACTTAAAAAAATTTTTTTTAAAAATTATTTGACAGAGAGATCACAAGTAGGCATGGAGGCAGGCAGACAGAGAGAGGGGGAAGCAGGCTTCCCACCGAGCAGAGAGCCCAATGCGGGGCTTGATCCCAGGACCCTGAGATCATGACCTAAGCCGAAGACAGAGATTCAACCCACTGAGCCACCCAGATGCCCCAGACAGCAGACACAGGATATTATCTTTAAAAGAGGACAAAATCTTTTTTTCTTTTCTAGGCAGATCACTTAAAAGGTAAAGAAACCTTTATAATCTGTTATCAAAAGCAGACCTGTCCAACAGTTTTGGAATGGGTTCAATCCCAGGACCATGAATTCTTAACCTGAGCCAAAATCAAGAGCCAGACACTTAACTGACTGAGCCACCCAGGTGCCCCTGTATGTTTTCCCTCTTTAGACAACCAGCCTCAATTTAGGATAAAATTACTTTCTTTTCCTTCAACAAAAAATTGCATTTCAGTTTTTCATATCTTCTCTTACTGAAAACACATCCTATTTCTTAGTATAAGGAGATGTTTCCCTTATTATTTCTAGTAGTTTTAATCACATGCATTAATTAGAATTCTCAACACTTAGAAACCTTAATATCTAGTAAAAACTAGAAGTAAGCAATTGTAAATCATTGTACCAGTGAGCAAGGGACAGGCAGGGCTGGGTAGGGAGAGACAAGTAGAGGGCTATGTGATCAAGCTCACAAAAATCCCAGAAAAGTAGAGGTATAAAGGAAACCAGAGATAAGGGAACATAACCAGACCACCTAATTTGTCTTAAACATCACAGATGAGCTATTCATAGGGGAAGTAATCATGGTGACATCAAGAAGATTTAAGTTCCTTGATCAGTTTTGTATAAAAGACTGACCATAAAAGGCTTAATGGCAACCCATTCAAGACCCCTCTCACTCTAGAGCGCTTTCTTTAGTTTCTCACCTTCCACTTAATAAAACTATCACTTCACCCTTTTGTGTCCCCAAGATTCATTCTTCGACTCTGTGAGACAAGAAACCTGCAACCCTATAACACCAGTATTCTTTAGGTTGGCAGATTTATGAATACATTTCATAATTTCTAGAAGCGTGTGCCTTTTCCAGTGTACCATTAACACATTCAAGTATCTTCTAGTTTCTCTGTAATAAGAAGCCAAAAATAGATACACCTAATTCTCAGTAATTAATGTTTCATTACTATTGGGAAGTGACCCAGATAGTCAATGAATTTAAAACGTAACTCATCACTTAGCAAAAATTTAAGGTTTCAAGTTACCAAGATTTGGGGAAACCATTTAAAAAATTTACCTAAAATTTTATCTATTCAACTTATTTGTTATTAACAATTATGTTTAGATTATCCACAAAAACTTTATGAGACACCAAAGTCAACCATAATTCTAAATTAGTTTTGCTGACAAATTACAAAATGATGTTACATGAATTTAATTAGTAAATAAAATTTAACTAGTAGGATAATGGTTGTTTACCAGAATTATATTCAATGTTGATAACTCTAAATATGTGCCTGTTTTAATTAAACAAATGAACTCATTAACTAATTTTAATATACTAAAGATTATCCCAGATCATAAGAACTTGCAAACATTTGGGTTAGTTTCTATTATATTTCTGAGAATTTTCATGAATACTATTTTATGTAAAGTGCTTGTTTGTTTAAGCCAATTAAACAGAACTTTTAGAAAATAATTTTGGCAATACCGTCTGGAGGTAAAAATACCACACATCTACAACATAGATATAGATACACATGAACTGTATGTTCAGATCCAACATAGATATTATAGCTTCTGTTTTAAAATTATTGTCATGAAATTGGTACAAAATTCACTAGTTATAAAAATTAATCTAGATTTGTTTTTCTGGTAAATGGAATAAGCTAAGCTTACCTATCTAGATTGCTATAGCTTTTTGTAATATTTGTGAAGACACAAGATTTGTTATTAATCCTTAGCAAATCAAGTTCTAAATAATCTTTCTGCTTTTGTTTTTTTCTTGATAAGAATTATTTCCTCCAAATTTTCTTTTTAAAAACATGGTCTAGAAGCTCCTGGATAGCTCACTCAGTTAAGCATCTGTCTTCGACTCAGGTCATGATGATGAAGTTCTAGAACCTAAGTGAGGATCGGTGGGCTGAGGTCCAGAGCCAACGACCAAGAAAGATTTCTTGAGACATCTTTGGTGCAAAATGGTGGTTTATTAAAGCACGGGGACAGGACCCGTGGGCAGAGAGAGCTGCTGCCCCATTATCCTGAGGAGTGGCTGATTATATACACAGGAGTTGGGTAGGTGAGAACAAAGGGGGTGATGTTAGTCTCTAAGGAATTTTGGAAGTAAGGTCTCCAGGACCTTGAGAGGCTAGCTATTGTTGGGAGAAAGGTTATTTATTACTAGTAGTAAAAATCTTCTTGTGAGACCCTATAGATGTATATCAGTGGGCCATATGCTTCGGAATGATTCTCGACACTATCTTGGAGATCTAGAGATAACGTTTCACATTTCTCCTATCAAGTGTCCTTGTCAGTGAGATTTGGGTTTAGAAGAAATTTAACTTTATTTAGGGCTTGAGGAACTGAGTTATTTGCCTCTGGAAATTGTGCTATTGATAAAGTAACTTCTTTGTAGATCTCTAGGACATTTGTAAACCAAGGGAGACTCCTGTCTTGCAGGATTATGATCTCTGCAAGTTAACTATTTGTTTTTCTTTTAGGGCAGTCAGGGGTACCTGAGGAATGTCACACATATTACCCAGGGGAGTGGGGGTGGAGAGGGGGTGCAAGGTGCCAGCTTTTGCTTTGTCCTCAGCCAGCCTCATGCTCCCTCATCAAAGATCACAGGGTCCTGGGATCAAGCCCCACATTGGGCTCCTTGCTCAGTGGGGAGCCTGCTTCTCTGCCTCCCACTGCTGCTCCCCCTGCTTGGGATCTCTCTCTGACAAATACATAAATAAAATCTTCAAAAAAAATAAAAAATAAAATAAAATACAATCTAGATAAAAGTTCTGGAGAAGACTCTGGGTACATCATTTATACTTCAAAGGAAAAAAAAATAAAGCAAGATGATCCTAGGATGTTTGTTCCCTTGAGGCCAGAGTTTTTACAAGTTTTACTTACAAGCCTTTTGAGATAAATAAGGGAGGTTTGGGAATAGGTAAAAAAGATCAGTGGACTCTGAATTGTTTCTGTAATCACCCCTTTGGTCTTGTAAACACTAGGTTCCTTAAACAAGGACAACTATTTCAAATTCTTCAATTTGGTTACTTGCTGCCAATGATACCAAAGGCTTGTTGTACCCATCAACCTACATTAGAATTTCTTCTTTCCTTTTGGTTACATTTAGCCTATGGGAGAATGCCTAAAAAACTTCCTATCAGGCTCTGAATATCAGCTTCCACTTTGGCCAAATTTCTGATCATAGAGTTATTAAGTCCTTCCAAATATCTTGTCAGGTTTCAGCCTAGCCAAAAAATAAATATTTCTGGAAGTTTTAAACAACCTCATAAACCTATGACATGTTCTCAAAGAGGGTGTAGAAGATTGTATCTTCACAAGATCTATAGTTACTCCCAAAGATAGCTAAAGAAAGAACCAATAACCTGCACTTCCTAGGCTGGTAAAAAGCCAAGACAAATTCTTAGGATGCAAAAGGTAGATAAACAAAAAGGAAATAGCTATCCTGGGAGAGAAAGAATCAATAATCAACTGGTCTGGATTTGGAAAGAGAGGGACAATGTGAAATTTTATTTTCCTCTCTTGAATGGGCTCAGGAGGCAATCTATTTACAAAAACTTCTGAGGATCATCCTTGGATTTAAAAAATTCTCAACTCTAGCCCTTAGTTTGGTCTTTGACTGAAGTGTGAAGAATACCTCAACAGGACTACCTGCCGCCTTGAGTGGTCTTAATTTAAAAGACAACTGTTTAATAGTTTTTTCAGAATATAATCTTCTAAGTATCTTTTCTCTCTTTATTTTTTTTATTAGCCTTTTACAGTGACTCTTCTGCTGAAATGACTTTGGAAGTTTGAAAATTTCTGGAGACTTCTGCATGTAAATTAAAATAAGTATCCCATTCTATTTAATTAGGGAACCATTAATTACAAGTATTCTTCTTAAATGATCTTATCTAATTGTAACATTCTCCATAATGGCCATTGTAATTCCAGGATGTTTTTAGTAAAATTGTTCCATCTTGCTAGACATCTCCAACTAACAAGACTATGTTATGTAGTCTATGTAACTATAGTTCTTAGACACAAAATAAGTAGGTGTGCTGGAAGCAGTGTACTCAACTCTAGATATAAAGAATCCTATTTCTTTTAGCTAGGGCTTTTAGCTAGTTTTCTTAGAGGCAAACTAATACATACGAGGGATGTGTCATAGTTTTGGTATTTGTGAGGTGTTATTTTTTTTTTTTTTAAGATTTTATTTATTTATTTGACAGTCAGAAATCACAAGTAGGCAGAGAGGCAGGCAGAGAGTGGGGGGAAGCAGGCTCCCCGCTGAGCAGGGGCTCAATATGGGGCTCGATCCCAGGACCCTGGGACCATGACCTGAGCTGAAAGCAGAGGCTTTAACCCACTGAGCCACCCAGGTGCCCCATGTGAGGTGTTATACAGTGTACTTCATTGCACAGAAATTTTCTTGAAGTTGGCAAGGGACCTAGTGTCAGTTTAACCCATTCCATAACAAACTTATCCTTTCATGGGAATCTTCTTGAGGTGGCAAAGCCTTTAAATGTTCAGTCCATGCCCACTGATGTTTGCAGCTTTATTTCCAGCTTTCAAGATTCCCCATTAGCAACTAGTTTTTATTTAAAAGGCCTCACACTAAATGCAGGCCAGCTCAAATCAGACCCAGTCCAATCCCAGACCTATTCTGGTTCTTAAATTGGATCCAGCCTAATCCTGAACTCATTCTGGTTCTTAGGTCTGGTTCTTAGCCAGTCCAGCTCTGGATAATCCAACATGGACTAAACCAGCAAACCCCAGTAAATGGGGACTACAGACTGGAACTAAGGAAGTGATTCCGATACAGAATTGTGGCCTGAACTGAGGGCTGACTGATGATCTGTTAGTGCTTCCTCTTAGTCTAGAGTGATCTGTTAACCCTAGACAAAAAAGTCAATTAGATCATGAACACAAATGCAGAGCACAGAGCTCAAACAGAAAAACTCACCAATGGCCTTGGAAAACAGCGAGAAAGACAGTGAATTCAGAAGTGTTCTCAGGGTGCCATGCTTGTATTTTTCATTATCCCTGAATATCGATGGAGATTTGCTTTGGATCCTACTGCTGCCACCAACTCTGTTAAAGAACAAAAATTCAATTGTGTAAACTTGAAGATCTAATTGGTTTTATTAAGTGATTCAGGAACTATAGTAGGTAGAGGGGAGCTCCAAGGAGCCATACAAAATAAAAGGTTTTCATAGGAAGGAATAATAACAAGAAGTTATTAGGAAAAAAAAAAAAAAAGCGAGAGAGAGAGAGAGAGAGAGAGAGAGAAAAGAAAGGATCATCTCAGGCGAGGTCACCTTCCTTTTTTGGGAATGGTAGGAAGTCTTATCAGGTAGATTACCTCATCTTTTTTGGGGGCTAGAAAGAGCCTAACAGATTACTTCATTGATACTTCACAGAAAATTCCTGACTGACCAGTTAAGGTTGTATGTCTGGGGGAGGTTGAAACTATAATTAGGTTATGTATTAAGACTTGTTTTGGTGACTTGGTCCAGTGATGCCGTTTTGGGGCTGCAGTTTTGTTTTTTTTTTCTAACAAAACTAAAGAAAATATGGGAGAAAAAAGAGTGGAGAAAACAAATATAAACCATTATTTCTAGGAGTTTTGCTATAAACAGAAACAGATGAAGTAGCAGCAGGAGAGGGAAGTGGGAACAAAAGTTTTTTGTTTTGTTTTGTTTTGTTTTGTTTCTTTAATTTGTATATTTGCTGATGTGAAATGTTGGGGTTTGGGAGCAAATGGTAAAGAAAGAATTCTTGAGATATCTTTGGTTCAAAAAACATGGTTTTATTAAAACATGGGGACAGAACCCATGAGCAGAAAAAACTGCCCAGTAATTGTGAGGAGCAACTGATTATATACTTTCAGATTGAGGGGGGGTTAGGGATAGCATAAGTCCCTAAAGAATTGGAAGCAAGGTTTCCAGGACCTTGAGGGAGCATTTATTACTGTCTAATAAAACCTTAGTCATTGTAAGGACCTATTTTATGTTTATATTTTGTCAAGAGGCTTTCATTGAGGTTAAACAAAACCTTGTTGTTTAGCCCTTGAACTGTCCTTGCTCCCCTTCCCCCAGGGGATTCACTTAAAGGCAGGTCCCGGAAACCAGCTCCAGGTAACAATGCCCAGATACAAAGGTGGGTCAGGCCAGGTGGAGACATCCGATCAGTAGGGGGTTGCATACTGTCTCCCTAGCTACCAAGGAGTATGGGCCCCCGCCCTTTGGGAACCCTTTTGGCGCCAATCCTAATCAAGATGTAATAGGCTGATTCAAATGTCTACTAGGGTAAATTATAATTCAATTGGTCACCTAGCATCACTGTGGAGTTTCCTGTGTGTGTTACAATCTTATTGGTCACCTGTGTGTGGCTAGGCCCAACCGCATGGCCTTTACCCTTAAAAGCTAGACTGTGAAACAGAGAAGGGTCGCCCTCTCTTGTAAGAGGTGCGGCCCCGAAGGTTCGGTTAGATTCTTGATGCTTGGCGCGAAATAAAGCTTTGCTTGACCTTCGCTTTTTATCAGTCTCGCTCCTTTAATCACGGACCCGTTATTGGGGCATAACAGTCATAAGACTCTTCAGATATATACCAGTGGGGCATATGTTTGAAGATGATTGCTAACATATACCTTGGGAGTGATATGGTTTGGGGTGGTGTGGTTTATTGCCGAAGGCCAAGAAAGAATTCTTAAGATATCTTTGGTACAAAAAGGTGTTTTTATTATAGCAGGGGGACAGGACTGTGGGCAGAAAGAGGGGCACTGGGAATGTAAGGAGTGACTGATTATATAAGACTTTTTATCCCGTGGAGAGGAGGGTGATGTTAGGGCTCTAGTAAATTGAGTCTATAGATTTTAGACACTGTTTTCTTTCTTGTATCATTAAGACAGTTGCAAATTAATGGAGACCCATGTCCTGCAGACTGTGACATCCTCAGCCTTTTCTTTTTTTCATTTTCTTTGTTCTAGGGCAGCCAGGAATGCCTGAGGAATGCCACACATGTTGGAGGAGGGGGTGGGGGTTGCTGGGTGTTAGCTAGGGCTCTCTATGCTCTGATTTTGCCTTTTGCTCCCTTATTATGGGCATAGAGATAAAGGAAGTTTCCAGAGGAATTTTTATATGTTAAAGAAGACTTTTAGGACCCTGGAGGTTAGGCTATTGTCAAGCTAAGGCTGCCTTCTGCCTCTAGCAAAGTATTAACACTGAGGCAATTGATTTTCTGCAGGAAGGTCACTCTGCTTATCCCAAGTACTTGGCTATAAGTTGTAAGGAAGTTTATTTCTATATTTCTTTTGCCTCTGTTCTCCATATCATTTGCTTTGCTTTTTTAAAAATCAAAATAATAATAGTATATATGCTGAATACAAATGATTCATGAGAGCACACCAGAAGGGAGGGATCTACTTCTGAAGTAAGATGTTGCATTAACTAAAGGGCACAAATGCAAGTAAAATTGATAGGTATGTAAGTCTTCCAATTTTTTTCAATGAGAATAAAAAACAAGGTTACCATTTAAGAGTTGTAAGGACCTATTTAGCCAGAGCACTTCCATCTGGTTAAACAATAATCTTGTTGTTTAACCCTTAAACTGTCCCTGCTCCCCTTCCCTCAGGGGACTTACTTAAAAACAAGTCCTGGAAACCAGCCCCAGGTAACAAAGCCCAAATACAAGTGTGGGTCAGGCCAGGTGGAGACATCCAATCAGGGGGGGCGCATACTGTCTCCCTAGCTACCAAGGAGTATGGGCCCCACCCTTTGGGAGCCTTTTGGGCTCCAATTCTGACCAAGGTGATAGGCTAGTTCAAATATCTACTAGGGTAAATTGTAATTCAATTGGTCGCTTATGTGTGGCCTAGCATGACTGTGCAGCTTTCTCTGTGTGTTACAATTTCATTGGCCACCTATGCGTGGCCAGGCCCAACCACATGGCCTTTGTCCTTAAAAGCTAGTCTATGAAGCAGAGAGAGGTCACCCTGTTTGTAAGAGGTGCAGCCCTGAAGGTTCGAAGGTTCGGTTTGATTCTTGATGTTTGGTGCGAAATAAAGCTTTGCTTAACCTTCTCTTTGTATCAGTCTCACTCCTTTAATCACAGACCCATTATTGGGGGACCTTTCAGAGTAAAGATAGGAAATAAAAAAAAGAGTAAAGGTAAAATGAAGATGAAAATTTCCTACAGTCAGGCCAGATAGAAAGTGAACTAGAATAATAAGAGAAATGGTATATTTTGTAAACCCAGGGAAAATGATGTTTCAAAAAGAATGTGGCCAAATGTCTCAAGTGCTGCTAAAAGTTAAAATGAGAACTAAAAAAGTCTACTAGATTTAGAAATTTGGAGATAACTGTTGACTGTAGCAAGAATTACTTTATGGACTGAAGGAATCAGGAGACAGATAGAAGTGCATTTTGGAGTGAGTACAAGGTAAACAAATAAGGATAACTTATGTCTCTTGATGCAGGAAAGATGTTGAGGTTTTGAGCCAACACCCAAGAAATAATTCTTGAGATGTCTTTAGTGCAGTAAGGTGGTTTTATTAAAGCACAGAGACAGGACCTCTGGGCACAAAGAGCTATACTGGGGTCATGAGGAGTGGCTGATTATATACTTTCAAGTTGGGAGGTGGTTAGAAATAGCAAAAGTCTCTAAGGAATTTTTGAAGCAAGACCTTGAAGTGAGTCCTAGAGGACTGTTAACCTATTCCAAGGACTTGTTAATGGGCTGGCTGTGAATAGTAAAGAAATTTAATGTTTCTTTACTTCCCACATTATCTCTCTAGAAGTTTGGCTGTGAAGGAAGAGGAGAATGCTTTTAGCAAAAAAAATTATGAAAGGGATTCAGAGAACTGAATAGCAAAAAATATACAATTATAATAAGCAGAAAATCTAAGTAGACATTTTTCCAAAAACAACATACTAATGGCTAACAGATACACAAAAATGCTCAACTTCAGTAATCTTCAGGGAAATGCAAATCAAAACCATAATGAAATATCAACTAATGCATTTTAGAATGGGTATTATCATAAAAAATAAAGGAAGGAAGGAAGGAAGGAAGGGTGTTGGCAAGGACCTGGAGAAGAGGGAACCCTTGTGCACTGTTGACAAAAATGTATACTGATACAGCCACTATGGAAAACAGTATGGGGGCTCCTCAAAAAATTAAAGATACAGCTATCATATGATCCAGCAATTCCATTTCTGGGTACTTAGCTGAAGAAAACTAACTCAAAAAGATACATGTATCCCCATATCCACTGTAGCATTACTTACAATAGACAAGATACATGCTAAACAACCTATGTATCCCTAAATGAATGGATGGATAAAGAACATGTGATAGATAATGAAATATTCTGAAATGTTT
The DNA here is from genome assembly GCF_963455335.1 of Martes martes. NCBI lineage: Eukaryota > Metazoa > Chordata > Mammalia > Carnivora > Mustelidae > Martes > Martes martes. The sequence continues at coordinate 104,371,965 of NC_137891.1, read as the reverse complement.
TTTCCGAAATAAAAATGAAGGAAATCTTGCCATTTGTGGCAAAATGGATGGATCTCAAGGGCATTTTGCTCAGTGAAATAGGTCAGACACAGAAAGACAAGTCATCTGATCTCATATGGAGACTCAAAAACAAAACAAAACCAAGCTCACAGATACAAAGAATAGATTGGTGATTGCTAGAGCCAGGAATAAAGGATGGAGAAACTGGTGAATGGTGTCAAGATATAAACTTCTAGTAATAAAATAAATAAATCCTGGGGATGTCATGTACAGCACGGTGACTATAGTTAATAATACTGTATTACATATTTGAAAGTTGCTAAGAGAGTAGATCTCAAAAGTTCTCATCATAAGAAAAAAAAATTGAAACTACGTATGATGGATGGATGTAAACTAGACTTATTGTGGTGAACATTTTGCACTGTATACAGACATGTCATTATGTTGCATACCTGAAAATAATATAATGGTCTATATCAATTGTATATTAAGTAAAACCAAACCAAACCAAAAAACAGGAAAAAAAAAAGAGTAAATTCTTTTCTTAGGTTAGTTCTCCAAGCCCTTCCAGAAATAGTAGAAATAGGCCCCAGGAGTACTCCTGGCTTCATGAGAAAAATTAAAGAGCTTGGAAATTGAAAGGAATGCCCAAATAGACACATGGCTAAGTGAGGTAAACTGGAGATGTAACCTAAACCAAAGTAAAGGCTGAAGGAGAGGTGGAAGCTACTCTTAACTGAAAAGGTACCCAGTGACTAATGGAGGGGGAGTTGATGAATATGAACCTCTAAAAAACCACATTAGCAGAGGCTTCTATCAGCAGACAGATAGAACCAGAGATAATCAGAGTGAGATAAAGAACCAACTTTTGGTCACTGAAGTAAGATAATCCCAAACTCTAACTTTCCCTCCTCTTACCTTGCAATGAAGAAAATCAAAACCATAAAGTAGTATAGAGCCATAGTTCTCAAACTATGTGTTGAGGTGTCCCCGGTGCCCCAGCTACCTCACAGAGGTGCTATGGAATATATATATATTTAGTAATCTCCACACTCAACGTGGGGGTTGAACTCATGACCCCAAGATCAAAACTGAGCCAGCCAGATGCACCTACTATGGAATATTTTAAATATTTGAGGGAAACAGCAATATTCATTATCTACCAGATACTACATGATCACCAGCTTGAAATATTTTTGAATTTAAGAATCTTTGCAAAGCTGTTTGTTTTTTTTCCCGTTGCTTTGACAAAGAACAGGCGTCTCTTGAAAATCAGGGTGGAACAGGAAGCGAGGAGGCACCAAGGGATGCTGTTAAAAAAAAAAAAAAAAAACTATTGAGACAGTAAAAGCACTATGAGCTGAGAAAGTTTGGGAACCCCTGTGGTATCCCAAGAAAAGAAAATTGAGAAATGTGCGACACAGAGCAGACCACACCCACTTCTACTCAAACGTGGGAGAGCTGAAAGCAAATTATACCTTCTTCTTATCTCTTAAGCGAAGGCTGATATGAGAAGAGAGCAAAAACTGAGGGCTGAATGTAATTCAGAGTTGACATTTTGAGCCCACTGGGACTATTAACTGAACGTGACTAGGGAATTATGAAATTTGCCTGAGCTATTGACAAGAAAAGGATAAAGCAGGTTTAAGTCAGTACGACTAAAAGTAATTAAGTGGAGAGAAAATACAATTTTGTCCCTTTATTATCTGAATGAGTTGTATCGCAATTATAACAAATAAAGACCATTAAATTTATCTTGATGGCCTATGAAGCAATTCTTGACCAAAAGAAGCAGTTGTAAATATTAAAGGTAATCCATTCCCCCATTCATTCACTGAACATGTATTTTTATGTCTATTATATACTGATCATTTTACTAATAGTAAAAGACACAGACAAAAGCCTACAAAGGATAGTGTTTAAAGTAGCATGTCTCCAATCACAGTTTATTCCTCTACTCTGTCTCTATTTCTCCCTCTACAGCACGTATTACTCTCCAAAGGAACTTAATTACTCATCTACATGTTATGGTCTGTCTTTCCTACTAGAATGTAAGTGCAAAGAGAGAAACGATTACTATCTTGTTCTTCCTCTTTCCTCCAATTCTCAACATTGGCATGCCCCATCAATCAATACTGGGCCCCTCTCTCCCTGCCTACAGTCTCTCTCATTTTTTGGATATAAATATTATGGGTTGATGCTGCATGTGCATCCTGTTTTGATCTCTCTAAAATACCAAATTTACATATCCAACTGCTTACTTGAAACAAGGATGTTGACGAGATACCTTAAATTTAATATGTATTCCTCCCTTTCCCACCCTTCCCAGCAGTCCCTAATCTAGCTAAACTTTACTCCCTCTTCTCATGCTCAGTAAATGGCATCATCATCCACCTAGATGGTGAACAGTTTGGGGCTCAACCTAAAAATCCGAACTATCCTTCACGACTCCTCTTCAGGTCTATCAATTCTACTTCCCAAATATAACTCAATTACAGATTCTTCTTTGTATCCACTGTTACCAAACTATTTCAAAAAACTTCTTTATTTTATTTATTTATTTTTTTGTTTGGTTTGGTTTGGTTTTTGCGGACTGTTGTAGGAGCCCAGCTATCTTCTGGATTCTACTCCATTTTTCACACTGCAACCAAAGAGAAATATTCTACCCCAAATTTAATTATTACACACACATACCTAACCCTACTAGGAAAATCTGTCAGTTTCCAATTATTCTTCACATAATCAAGACTCCAAACAAACATATGGGGTCATCAAGGTCTGGCTCTACATACCTGACATTTTGGGTTTTTTTCCCATGTTTTTTCCAGTTTTTACTAAAAAGTCTGTACCTCCTTTGCTTCTCAAACAATGCTCTATGAAAGCAGAAGTTTATTGTTATATTTTATACACCTAATTAAGTAGCAAATAAAAGGAGTAGGGAGAAGTTCCTTAGGTCTCTAGATTGTAACAGGCCCTGTGGAGAATGCAACGGACTGCAGAGAATACCTTTCTCTAGAATCTTCAAGGCCCTCACTGTATGGGGTGAGGGAGAAATTTCTGATTCTCTTCTTGGGCTGATCTCTGCCTCACTCCATTCAGAAACTAGACAGTATAGTGGGTTCAAGTGTAATCCCTTGTCACACTTGCAGGGTCGAATCTCATTTTTGCCATTTATTAGCTATGTGACTTAAATTTTTTACATCAAAGTCCTCAAAGGTAAAATGGGAAGGAGTACCTACCCCTTAAGCTTATTAGAATTAAATATGTGAATATCTATCTATCGATTGATTTATCTATGTGACTATATTCATTAGGGTACATCTCCCTAGAGACTGCCAGTTCCCTGAAATGTACACTGGCCAGAGCCTATTAGACTGCTATACACACGATGATTCAAGAAAAAAAGACACATACTTCGTAGCTTTTTGTTCCGTAAACCGAGTTCTGCCTACGCGCACCTTACTGAGTTGAAGAAAAAACTTGCTATCTTTAGGTTTTGCCAGCCCAAGATTGCAAACACACACTGCTTAATCCCACACCAAGTCGTCCTTCCCAGGCAGCCAGTCAAATGCGCTTTCGCAATTGGCGGTAATAGGAACCCAGTGAGCTCAGCTCTGACCAGGCGGGCACCACGCCCAGACTCGCTCCCTGCTCGCACAAGCGCAGCCGTAGTTCTTTCCTGTCCTTGGGCTTCCATCCTTTTCCTTCACGCGGCTGAGGCCCCCTTATCAAATTTTTAAATCCTCGCGCTTCTCCATGGCAAATTTTTGTCTTTAATACCTTCAGCAGCTGCCTGGAATTCAAAACCACTTTGCTTTCCCACCGGTATAGAACCTAATTCTCCAGTTTGAGGAACCGGCCTCCGAAGTCCAGTCAGCCGCGGGGGCGCAAATCTCGCGAGAAAGGGACCATCTATCGCGGTACTTCCTTGTTTCCAGAATCCTTAGCGCGAGGCGGAAAAATACTCTTATCTTCAGCTTCTGTGGATTAGCGCATTATCACTGGGTGCTCGTTTTTCGCCTTCCGTGTTGCGGTTTCTGGAAATGGCGGCCCCTGAGCAGTCCCTGCCGCCGATGTCAAGGGGATGCCAGAGCTCTGCCTCACTCTCCCCACCGCGGGGCGACCGAACCCTTTTAGTGAGGCACTTGCCAGCCGAACTGACCGCCGAAGAGAAAGAGGACTTGCTGAAGTATTTCGGGGCGCAGTCGGTGCGCGTCCTGTCAGATAAGGGACGACTGGTAAGGACGCGCCGGTCCCAAGCCGCCGGGGAAGGCCCTGGGCTAGTTACTGAGGGGGTGCGGGGAAGCTTTGACAGAAGGAAGTAGACAGAATAGAGTGGGAAAATGAGCTTGTGTAGTGGGGTCTTCTCTGTCTTCTCTCTTTTACGTCAAAATACCTTGCGTATCAAGTGAAGTTTTAAATATCTTGAGCCTGTGTTAGTCACTACGCTGTAGAAAAAAGCAGTGAAAAAGTCAAGGCAGAGGAATGGAAAATAGCTTCTGTCCCCTTTTCTGACCCATCTTGAGAATCTCAAAACTCCTCTGAATTTGAGAGCATTTCTTTTAGATGCAGAGTACTCTCAGATATGAGGTACAAAGGACTTTTTAAAAATATTGGATCATTTATAAGCCACTGTTAAGACATTCATTAAAACAGAGGAGAAAGTACAGAAGTAACTTCAGTAAAGCAGTTACAGAATTTCTACGAGAATTTTTAGGAAAAAATTCTGAAAATTTTCTGACGGAATCCGTTGGAATAATATTTTAAGAGTATTAAAAGTTTCTACAGAGGGAAAAAAAAAGTTTCTGCACAGTAATTTACAGTTTTTCATTTGCTTTTATACCTGAAGATGTTTTAGATCGATTTCTCTCCGTTAAAATAGTGATGGTGATGTGAAGTTTCTGCTAGATGGTCTGTGATTCCGCCAAATGTCAGTGATTTTAGTCTCCTCACTTGATTCTAATATGCAAACAGGGTTGAGAAGTATTGAGAAGACTGACCAATTTTGATCAATGTGTCAGGTACATCAGAAAATACAAATAGTCTATGTGTTCAGTTTAAGTACTCTTAATTATGTCATCTTGGATCAGATTAGACAAAATTAGAATGTGTGATATAAATACTCAGGCAACTTGTAAATGTTTTAATCAGCGCTGTTAAGAATGATAACATTACCCGTTGTAATGATTCATTTACTTTTGAGTTACCCTTTTTTTTTTTTTTTCCCCTGCTGGTCTTTAAACTGTTTACAGTTTATATTTTAAAATAGACTTCCCCCACTGAACCCTTGTTGCAGGGGTAAAAGACAAAGGCACCATGCACTTGAGGATGGTTTTCTGTGGTAAACATTTTTAAACTTTGTATTTGGCTGTATAGAGGAAAAATCTGTATTACAAATTTAAGATATTTTGTTTAAGGGTTGTCCTTTGGTAGAGTAGGGGTTTTAAACTTCTGGTCTCTTGAACTATTTGAAAGTGTGTATAAAGCATCCTGTGTGTGTGTGTGTACACCTTTATATAAAAGGCTACATAGCTATCATCTCAAGGAACTCTGATCCAAAAAAGATTTAGAACCACAGTGCTGAAATTAATAAAGTTATAATGGTCTTGATTTTCCATCCTTTTCCATGACTTTATTTGTGAAATAATTGTCAGCTGGTAAAGTCAGACTTACGAAAACCTGATATTGCACCAGAAGTAATTTGTACCTTAATTCTTTTTCAGAAACATACAGCTTTTGCTACTTTCCCTAATGAAAAAGCAGCTATAAAGGTATGACTTTTTTTTTAAACTATTAAAGTTATCAGCAATTTCCTGTTAACTAATTTTTGTTCAAAAGATTTTGGACTGAGGTATTGGGTTATTACGTTACCTGACATTAAGGGCAGGCTTCAAAGGATGTTAGGAAAGGTAGATAATGAATTCAAATGTTACATATTAACTCTGAAGAGTTGAGCTGTTTCTATGGAAAAAAAAATTTTTTTTTAAGGATTATTTATTTATTTGACAAACAGAGATCACAGGTAGGCAGAGAGGCAGGCAGAGAGTAGTGGTGGAGCAGGCTCCCTGCTGAACAGAGAGCCCGATGCGGGGCTCGATCCCAGGACCCTGGGATCATGCCCTGAGCCGAAGGCAGAGGCTTTAACCCACTGAGCCACCCAGGTGCCCCATCCCCGGAAATATTTTTTTTTTTTTTTTTTTTTTAAAGATTTTATTTATTTGACAGAGATCACAAGTAGGCAGAGAGGCAGACAGAGAGAGAGAGAGGGAAGCAGGCTCCCCATTGAGCAGAGAGCCCGATGTGGGACTCGATCCCAGGACCCTGAGATCATGACCTGAGCCGAAGGCAGTGGCTTAACCCACTGAGCCACCCAGGTGCCCCCCCGGAAATATTTTTAATACGGTTAAAAATATGACTCTAAAGACAGGGTCAAAAATGGAGTTTCTTGAATCAGGTGAATGGGTACGGTTGTGCAAAGGAAGACAAGCCAGGAAAGGAGAATGGGAGGGAGAAGTTAAAAAAAAAGTCGAACTAGAAAAGAAATTATCGTGGTTGCAAAGAGAAGAGAGTTTTAAGAAGATGAGATACTGTGATGACACAAAATGAGGAATGAACAATCAGTAAAGGGTTTTTTATTGTGAAACAATAGAAATCACCCAAATTCTCATCAATAAAGGGAAGGGACAGCTTATGTTATAGTATATCGGTAGCCTGTACTACTGTCAAAGAATGACGGTCAAACCAATATATATTAGTAAGGAATGTAGCCTTGATAGAGTACATGAATAAAGTTGGCAGACATTATATATGAGATGTAATGGATTTTTGGAAATCCAATAGTACCTATGTTTATGCATAGGAAAAAAATGTGGCAAAGCTGTACACCAAATAAATGTTAATAAATGTCTGTTAATGTCTTTCTGTCGAGGTGGAATTGTAGAAGACTTTCACGTTGTATGTATTTTTTAACATTGTAGGTTTTTTTTTTCAGAAGAAATTCTTGTAAATATGGCATAAGATATTATAAATAAGATATGGTAATGAAACCCACATTGTTTTATGGTCAACATTAACTTAGAGAAGAGGATGTGGTGCCAGTCAATGTCTTTGGGAAATGTTTGTAGTAGAGAAGGAATGAGAAGATAATAGCATTAGTATGGCTTTTAGGTTACGGTGCACGTGACTGATAGATTTTTAAAAAACAAGGGTAGAGAAATCTTTAAGAATAAAGTAAGTAGCTGGGCAAGATGGGTAAATTAGTTAATATTAAAAGTGAAAAACTCTGTATCCTTGAAGAGAATAGGTTTGGTACCCATTTTGCCAACAAGAAAGTTGAAGCAGTTGAGCTCAGATGTCCTGTATTTCAGACAGTCAAAGGTTCACTGGTAGTGAAGAAGTCTGGAATTGATTTAGGGACTTGAAAATTATTAAAACATTTTAAAATGAAACAATCAAATAAGGATGCATAAAGATGGTAAAATTGTAGTCCTAAATAAGGCTTATAGGTCTATTTATTCAAAAATATTAAATGCTTACAATGTGGTAGATGCTGCTTTAGGTCTCGGGATAAATCAGTGTATAAAATATTTACAAAAAAGGAATAAAAATTTGTGTCCTCATTGGGGCTCATATTCTCAAAAGGGGAGGCAGATTATAAATAATAAACTTAATTGTTTAATATTTTAGAAAATGATAAGTGCTGTGGAATAAAAAGGAAAAAGCAGTACAATCAAGAGTGCAAGATGGGGATGGTTAAGTTGCAGTTACGGTGATTAGGGTCATATTTAAGTAATAATTTGAAGGAGGTGAAATTAGCTAAGGGAATATGTGGAGAAAGTACATTCTAGTCTGATTAATGACTAGAATAAGGGCACTAGTATTGGAGAATGCCTGTTATGTTCAAGTAAGCTAGAATGACTGAAGCAGACAGAATGAGGAGGATGTAATTAGAATTTAAGGTCAGAGAAGTAATAGATGCCATATCATGTAGGTACTCTAAAGCTCCTGGATTTTACATTTTACATTTGAGTAAAATGGGAAGGTACTAGAATATTTTGATCAAAGCAGTAACATAATCTAATTTATATCTTTAAAAGGATGTGTTGAGAAGAGATGGGAGGCAGGAAGAGTAGAAACAGGGAAATCTCTAAAAAGATTATGGTGGTAATTTAGGTCAGAGATGATGGGTGTTTGGACCAAGTTGGTAAGAAGTGGTTAGATTTTGGATATATTTTGAAGGTAGAAGCAAACAATTTCTTGATGGCTTGGGTATGCAATGTGGGACAGAAGTCTTACGTATATTTCCAATATTTTTGGTATGAGTAAGTGGAAGAATGGGATTACTATCAACTGAATGTGAAAGCCTCCACATAAAAAACATTTGGGGGGATGAGGATAGAATATCAGTGGTCCAATTTCTGAAATGTCAATTTTGAAATGTTTGTTAGACACTTAGGATAGCTGTCTGCTGGCTTGGATATGGTTTCTTGAACTTTGGAGCAGGTTTGGGCTGAGGTTAAGAAGTGGGGAATTAGCACAGCGTTGGGATTTAAATTTAGGATGGTGATGAGATCACTAAGATAGTAGCTAGAGAGAGGACCAATAATAGAACCCTGGAGTATGCCAACATTTTGAGTTTGAAAAGGCAAAAGCCAAGAGATTAAGGAGTAGAGACCAGTAAACTAGGAAGAAGACTGCAGGAAAGTAATGATGTTTTAACATCAAATGAAGAACGTGCATCAAGGAGGGAGTGATCAACTGTGTTAAATGCAGTAAAAATGAAGACTGAAAATAGGCCATTGGCTTGGCAGTACAGAATTTGTTGTCTTTGAGTTGGAGACTGGATGGGAGGAGAAGAATTTTAGGTAGAGGGCTTAGAAAAAAAAAAATAAGATTTTATTTATTTGAGATCAAGAGAGAGTGTGTGTGAGAGAGGGCAAACAGTGGAGAGGGAGAAGCAGGCTACACATCTAGCAGGGAGACCAATGTGGGGCATGAGCCCAGAACCCTGGAAACATGACCCGAGCCAAAGACAGCTGCTTGACAGACTTAGCCACCCAGGCGCTCTGGTTTAGATAAATAATTCTTTTTTTTTTTTTTTTTTTAAGATTTTATTTATTTATTTATTTGTCAGAGAGAGAGAGAGAGAACACAAGCAGATAGAGCAGGAGGCAGAGGCAGCGAGAGAAGCAGGCTCCCTGCTGAGCAAGGAGCCCGATGTGGGACTCGATCCCAGGACCCTGGGATCATGACCTGAGCCGAAGGCAGCGGCTTAACCAACTGAGCCACCCAGGCATCCCTAGATAAATAATTCTTAAGGAGTTTTACTGCAACTGTAATTAAAGGGGGGAAGGGAGCAAAATGGGATCAATAGATGAATAAGAACAAAGTATTGTGGGAGAAGTAGAAGCATATTTGTGTGCTAATATGGATGAGTCAGTACAGGTCAGAAAATTAGTAATGTAGTTAAGAACATTCCCCAAACAGAGTAGAAGAGAGATGATGGGTAGATGAGAGGATGGGATTTAGTATACAAGTCAAGTAACTGGATTTAAATAAAAATGTGGAGGCGCCTGGGTGGTTCAGTGGTTTAAAGCCTCTGCCTTTTGCTCAGGTCATGATCCCAGGGTCCTGGGATCGAGCCCCGCATCAGGCTTTCTGCTCATCGGGGAGCCTGCTTCTTCCTCTCTCTCTGCCTGCCTCTCTGCCTACTTGTGATCTCTGTCTGTCAAATAAATAAATAGAATCTTAAAAAAAAAAAAAAAATTCTCTAAAAAAAAAAAACGATTCTCTAAATAAAAATGTGGATAATTAATACTTTATAACAGAAGGTTGAATATGTGGATCCATTAGCTGGTAGATAGGCATGAGGGTGGGAATCTGAAGTTCTCATCTGGTTGTTTCAGTTTTCCCAAAGTAGGAAGCAAAGTCCAAGGCTAGAAGAATGGGAAAGGAATGTTGTGAGGTTGAGGAAAAAGGAGAGAATACAAAATAATATCTTAGAGATTAGTAGAAAGAAATTAACAACAAATGTGGTAAGTGTGGCATCATTTAGGTTTCATCTCCAAATTTGCGGTTGTGGTCATGAGTTTAAAGTGAGTCCAGACTGATTATGTTTGTTTTTCTAACCATTTTCAGCTGCCTAGTTATAGGGAGATTTGGATTTAAACAGATGTTGCTTTTACTAAGTGGTAGGAAGCAGTCCATTAGTAAATGACAAAGGCTAAGCACCCTGAGATTGGAAATGGGTAAAAAATAGCCAGGGAAATATTAACAGCATTCACAAAGATCATGTAAAACTATTTGGAAATGTTCTCTAACAAACAACTTTTGATGCAGTTATCAAATATTTTACTCTTATTTTTCCAACTGAAGGCATTGACAAGACTACATCAGCTGAAACTTTTAGGTCATACTTTAGTTGTTGAATTTGCAAAGGAGCAAGATCGAGTTCATTCTCCATGTCCCCCTTCAGACACTGAAAAAAAGAAAAGGTATGTAGTTAGGTTTTCCTAACATTTTAAAGTATTTTTTTAATCAATTGTATTGCTATTGGGTTGTTTTCAGACTAGCAGGTAAATAATTTGACATAATAAATGATACATGTCTCTGTTGAATCTAGTACACTATATTTATTTATTTATTTTTTATTTACTTGACAGACAGAGATCACAAGTAGGCAGAGAGGCAGGCAGAGAGAGAGAGAGGAGGAAGCAGGCTCCCTGCTGAGCAGGGAGCCCGATGCGGGACTCGATCCCAGGACCCTGGGATCATGACCTGAGCCGAAGGCAGGGGCTTTAACCCACTGAGCCACCCAGGCGCCCCAACTATATTTATTTTTGTTCCTAATTATGCGTTAGGAATCTGAGTATTGATTTAGTATTAAGTAATCAGTGTGAAGTGGGAAGAGAGTGGGGTGAAAAGTGTTCAGCTTTAAGTGGAGGAATATAACTAGTATAAAATCCTTGTTGTATTACAGATAGCAGGGTGTCATGGATAGGCATGCCCTTTGAAATCAAAGACTGGTATTTGGTTCCCAGCAGTAGCTCTTTGTAGTTACAAAAACTTTACAAATTTGCCTTACACTGGTGATTCTCAGAGTGTCCCTGGGCCAATGACATCATGTAGGATCTTGATTGGAATATAGATTCTTGGGCTGTACCCTAGTCCTGTTGAAATTGAAATTTGGGGATGGAAAAGGGAATATAAGGCCTAGCAGTCTGAGTTTTAACAAACCCTCAGTTATCTAAAGATAAGATCAACTTGTATTCTGTATTTATAGATGTGATGACCCTGTGGAAGATGATAAAGAAAAGAAAGAACTTGGTTGTTTAACCATAGAAAATGGAATTGCACCAAACCATGGGTTAGTGTTTTTTGTTTGTGTTTGTTGCTTTTTGATTTGTTGTTCTGAGTGTGTGTGTGTGTGTGTGTGTGTGTGTGTGTGTGTGTATTGCAATAAGATTTTAAAGGATATTTTATTATGTCAGTCAATATGTTGGTTAAAGATGTTGAGCTATTAGAGTCTGTCACTGAATTTGGGTCCATTAAAATGTTAAGAGCTATAAAATAAGCTCTGGTAAGAAATACCTTATTGTTCTTTAGTGCAATCAGAAAGCAAGGTTGTTGTTTTTTTTTTTTTTTAAAGATTTTACATATTTGAGAGTGTGTGTGCTCACAAGCATGGGGGGATGTGGGGGACAGGGAGAGAGAGAAGCAGAATCCCTGCTAAGCAGGGAGCCCAATGGCCCAATGGTGGGGGTAGGGGCTTGATTTCAGGACCCTGAGATCATGACCTGAGCCAAAGGCACACTCAACCAACTGAGCTACTCAGGGACTTCAAAGCAAGTTTTTTCTTAAATGTACTTATTTGAGATTATAAGGAACAAGGTAAATCTAAAAGTGCTGAATTATTTGAACAATTATGTACTTCATCAGGTTACGTAAAAATGTTATTGATATGAAACTTACTAAAACATGATAAGCATTTTAAATATTTTTTTAGGCTGACTTTCCCTCTGAATTCATGCCTCAAGTATATGTACCCACCACCTTCAAGCACAATCCTAGCAAACATAGTAAATGCTTTGGCAAGTGTGCCTAAGTTCTATGTACAGGTAAGTAGAATGAAACTTACTTTCCCAAAATAAATGCTTGAATAACTTGATAAGTTATTTTTCATGCTAATTTCTTTACTTTTCATAATAGCATTAATCAGACTAATTCTAACAGGTAACGGTATTACAATTATTTAAAGGTGTCTTCTCAGTTTGGGCTGGCATAATTAAGTACCATAGACCATTTCTGTTGCTTATAAGCAACAGAAAATTATTTCTCACAGTGCTGGAGATTGAAACTGTGAGATTAGGGTGACAGCAAGGTTGATTTCTGGTAAGGGCCCTCTCCAGGGTTGCAAATGGCTGTTTTGTCTTTGTATCTTCACCTAGCTGAAAAAAGGAGAGAGCTCTTTGGGGTCTCTTTTATAAGGAACACTAATCTCATTCATGGGTATCTACCCTTGTGACCTAATTACTTCCCAAAGACCCTGCCTCCTGATACCATCACATTGGTTAGGGTTTAGTGTATGTATCTGGTTGGCAGTTAAGTCCATTGCATAAGGTAATGAAATATTACTACATTAGAATAAAGGTTTTTATAAACTATGGCTTAAACTTGTTAACATGTTTAGTATTAATACTAATAAACATAAGTTGGGAAGTGTAACTTCCGGTAATTTTTGTTACTTGATCATACACCTTTAATGTGGAGATTCTTTCTTAAAGGAAAAAACATAGAGGACCCCTCAGCAAATGCTTGAAAGTACTGACAGTACTAAAATACTTTTAAGTACAAACTATAGATGATATTTCTTTTCTTTAATATACTTATTTAATTCCGTAGTAATTGGAAGAAAGACAACATTTTGGTAGCATTTACATTGCAAGAACATGGTATTTTTAATAATGAGAATAATAAGTATTTATACAATTGACAAACATTTTAGAAAGGGTAATCTTCTGAGATTCATCAGTGACTGGTAACAGCCCCATTCTGGGATAAAGCAAGAAGTAGCCAGCTTTTGCACCAAATCAGGAGTATAGTTATAGCAGAGTTTTAAAGTACATAAAATATGTGAGTTGAATTATCGTTTTACTATGCGATTTTCAATGTTTTGTTGCTTTCAGGTGCTTCATCTTATGAATAAAATGAATTTACCCACACCTTTTGGACCAATTACTGCACGCCCTCCGATGGTAAGAAATATCTTAAAATTGTAAAGATTTATGGGGCACCTGGGTGGTGTGGTTGGTTGAGCTGGGATCGTGATCTCAGCATCATGGGATCGAGTCCTTCATTGGATTCTGTGCTCAATGCAGAGTCTTGTTTAAGACTCCCTCTCCCTCTGCCCTCCACCCATAAATAAATAAATCTTTTTTTTTTTTTAGATTTTGTTTATTTGTCAGAGAAAGGGAGCTAGGTAGGGAGAGCACAAGTATGGGGAGGGGTAGGCAGAGGGACAGAGCAGGATTCCTGCTGAGCAAGGAGCCTGATGCAAGACTTTATCCCAGAACCCTGGGATCATACCCTGAGTCGAAAGCAGATGCTTAACCAACTGAGCCACCCAGATGTCTCAATAAACAAGTCTTTGAAAAAAAAAATTTTTTTTTTTTTTGAAGATTCACAATTTCTCTTCCTGAGGTGGGATTGTTGAGGCTAACCTTCACAAATACTGAGCCACTAACCTCTAATGTGCATTGAAAGTAAGGGACAAGTATAAAGTTAACGTACTAACAGTAGTTAAGTGGAGAATGCTAGAATGTGAAAAAGATACTTTTGGTAATAGAGGCTCTCATTTCTACCAGTGTTCAGTCTTTTGACCCATAATGCTCTTCTGTTTTATAAAATAATTGCATTTAACAAACTTAACTATGTAAAATTTCCATTGTTCTGGTTTTATTGCATATAGAGAGCATCATTTGCAGAAGAGAAGAAGGTTGCTAATAACTTCTATTCAGAATTTACTATGAAAACATATCTGTAACTTAGATAGCAGTCTGTGTCTGTTACTGAACTATTCTAGTTACTATTTTGTTATAGTACTTGGTAATTGTCTAGATAATAGCAATGAAAAATTATTTTGAGTCCTAACATTTAAACAGAAAATTTGCTTTTCTGTTGTGTATTGCATATTGACTGCTTTTTCTGATGTATTACTACTAGCGTCACTATTTTTCTTTGCAATCCCAGCACTTCAATATCTGGCACATTACAGGAATATCTGTTAAGTTTAGGCTGCTATTAACATAAAACTCGAATCTTAGTCCCTTAACCCAGCATAAGTTATTTCTTGTGCATGTCAACTCCATTCCAAAAGTAGGGCAGATGACTTTCCATTCTACTTAGTCATTCAGAAGACCTAACTTGTTTTCACTATGTGCATATCCTAGAATAATGAAGACATTACCATACATCCTGCAGATCAAGAAGGAAGAGAGGATTATGGATGGATTTTTTTTTTTTATGCTAGCATTCTGTTGGTTAAAACTCATTTACATGGTTAAATCCAGCTATAAAGGAGGTTTGGAAATTTACTCCAGCTAGGTGCCAAGGAAGAGGAAACAAGTTTTGTAATCAAATAGCAGTCTTCTATAGCAGGTGTTCTCTCAGTATGTGTTGAATGTGTCATGAGGGTGAGAGATGAGAATAGAGTATCTGAATGGAGATGGTTTTTCTGTTCTATAAATATCATAGATTACCATATGATTACCGTTTTTCTCTTAATTAGTATGAAGATTATATGCCATTACATGCACCTCTTCCACCTGCATCTCCTCAGCCACCCGAGGAACCTCCTTTGCCAGATGAGGATGAGGAATTATCAAGTATAGAATCAGAATACGAGAGTAGTGATGATGAAGACCGACAGAGGTTTGAATATCAAATAATATTTGTTTTGATTTCAGGAACAGAATATGAGAGAGATTCTTTTGCTCTTCTTAAATTTTACCTTAGAAGAATTATAAGAACTTATAATTCTTCCATAATTTGGGGTCATTAAAATTTCTCTCAACCCCCCAACCCCTCAAGCATATTGTAATAGGTATAGATTAAGATCTGAGACTGTATATCCAGACCTAAGGAAAAATTCTTGGATCATAAGTAATTTTTTAGATTGATTATTATGGTATTATAAAGTGCATTTTATCATTATTTGTGGATTACATATTTGAGAATTGTCCACATACTAAAATTTATTTGTAACACCCAAATCAATACTTACAGTGCTTTTATGGTCTTTTGCCAATGTGGGCATGCACAGAATGATGAAAAATTTGAGTTGCTTAATGTGCACATTCCTAGATGAGGTAGAACAAAGTGACATGCAGTCTTCTTATGTCAGCTCCAAAACCGTAAGCAAGTATCCTTTTTGCGGTGTATTTAATACCAAGCCTTTCACATTTTTTATGCTTTTTGTTGGTGATTTTGCTGGGTTTTTTTTTTTTTTTTTTGGTTGTTTGTTTAGATTTTATTTATTTATTTGACAGAGAGAGATCACAAGTAGGCAGAGAGGCAGGCAGAGGGGGAGGGGGAAGCAGGATCCCTGCTGAGCAGAGAGCCCGATGCAGGGCTCAATCCATCCCAGGACCCTGAGATCATGACCTGAGCCGAAGACGGAGGCTTAACCCACTGAGCCACCCAGGTACCCTGGTGATTTTGCTGTTTAAAGTGGTCCCCAAGCGTAGCGTTGAGGTACCTTCTGATGTTTCCAAAATCAAGAAAGCTGTGATGTGCCTAATGGAGAAAACATGTTAGATAAGTCTTGTTCAAGCTTGAGTTATAGTTCTTTGACTGTGAATTCAATGTTAGTGAATCAGCAGTATATAAAATAAGATGTCCTTAAACAAAAATACACAGGAAACAAGGTGTGTGTTGATCAGTTGGTGAAATGCTAGTGCATAGGCTTACAGGAACCCTATCCTGACTTTCTGGTAGGGGCATTGATTCTTTATTCACTAATTCTTTGTGAAGACTTTATAAAACTTAAGTATCTCAAATAACAAGAATAAGAGTAGATTGTATTCATATTTTTTTCGGCTATTCCCCTGAATTTTATTCACCTCAGAATAAATTTCCAGAGCATTTCTGTGGGATTTTATACAAAATAGTTCATAGTAACTAATGCAGATGAATTTTTTTTTTTTTTTTTTTTTTTTGTTGGTTGTTCTTGACACCCTACATGTATTCTATTTAAAGATTCTGGTGAGAAGTAGTAAGTTGTTAATAATGTTTAGGTGTATTATCCACAGCATAGCCTAGAACAGGAATATGTAAATATTTTCTGTGTAGGGCTAGAGTTCTGTTGTAATAGGAAAGCAGTCACAGACAATGCCTAAATGAGTGGATATGACTGTGTTCCAGCAAAACTTTCTGTTTACAGAAGGAGCCAGCTGCCTGACTTTGGTCCTAGGGCTATAATTTGCCAACCCCTAGCCTGGAAGAAGACCGCTATTGGCATGTGATAAGAATCTTTTTTTTTTTAAGTTTTTTTTTCTAATTTTTAAGTAATTGTTAGATCCAGTGTGGGGCTCAAATTCACAACCCCAAGGTCAGGAGTCACATCCTCCACCAGTTGAGCTAGCCGGGCACCCCAAATGTTGAGAATCTTAGGTAACTATGTAAAGAAGTCAGATACAGGAGTGGTTGACATGAATCAAAACCCAAGCAGAGAATCCAAGCAATATTTCCAAATAATCAGCAACAATATGACTGTTACTGAGTCAATGTTAACTTAGGTAGTTGCTCAGTATGCATTCTTTCTAGAGAAAGAGTTAAAATAAAAATGTAGATGGAGCCAAAATTACAAAAATGGGGTGAATAGAGTGTCTTGAAGAGAGACATTTAGGAAGTCTGGCAGTTATTGATAGACTATAACTTTAACTTGTTGATAAATAAAAAACAGTATAAAGTGTTGCCTTGGGTTCATTACATAACTTGTGTAAATTTTACTTTCTTTATAAAAATAGTGATAGCAGTTTCAGGAATGCTTTATGCAGACTGGCCAAAACCTTTTTTTTTTTGTTTTGTTTTGTTTATTTAGGTTTCCATTTAGGGATGTAGTGAAGAATTCAGCAAGTAATTCATCTTGAGTAATGAGAATAAAGTTTTTCCAAGAAACAATCTCTGGTTTCATGCTTTTCTACTATCTTATGGAAACGTAAAATGAAACAAAACCATACTATTTATTCAGCAAATATTTATTGATTACCTAATTTATGCCTGGCACTGTTGAGAGGCTTAGTATATTTTGGGTGAGCAATTTATGAATAGAAACATGTTTTGTATAACTGGATTTATTCAATAAAATTTTTGGCAAACATTGGTTGTTAAGAAGCTTTAAAAATGTATAGCATATATTTATATTTTTCGTAACTTAGTTTAAAGCTTATTTTAACCACATTCTTATGTTTACATTTTTCCTCACTTGGTTTAAAGCTATTTTAACCACATTCTCTTTTTTATTTTGTCTTTAAATTTCGCAAATGTAACTGTAGAAATAGAGTTGTGACTAGTGGTTTTGAACTTGTGCTCTGTAGGAACACTGCGTTTGATTCTATGGAAGATAACAAAAATGCCTAGACAGGACCTGTTTGAGATTTTACACTCGTAATGAAGATAAACTGGGTACAATGTATCAATTATCACACCTTGATAGTTACTTATAAAAAGCTGCTTCAAAGTATAGTATTGAAACTTTGTTCTAAGTTATCCTGTTTCTATAATGCTTCATGTGCAACAGTTATGAAAATGCTTTAAAATAAAAATAACTTCAGTTTAGACTCTAATTAGAATAAGAATCAAAATAATGGCACTGTATTTGTAAGGTCTTTTGATTATCAGTCAAGAAAAGCAGTAAAGTTACATAGGTTGTGTTACTGTATCCTGTTCAACTTTCTGGCATCAAATACAACCATTTTATTTAGACAACTAATAATTTTCATAATAAAACATATCTTTAAAAGATAAATTGAGGGGCACCTGGGTGGCTCAGTAGCATCTGACTCTTGATTTATGCTCCTGTCATTCATGATCTCAGGTTGTGAGATAGCCCTGAATCAGGCTCCACAATTAGCAGGGAGGCTGCTTAAGATTCTCTCTCTCCCTCTCCCGTTGCCCCTCCCTCTGCTTATGTATGTGCGCGCACACACACACACTCTCTCTATCAAATAAATCTTAAAAAAAAAAGATAAATTGAAATTAAATAAATTCCCAGTTCCTTTAAAGATGAAAGTTGGCCTAGGAAATTCAGAACTTGAGCTTATTGTAAATTATTTTAATTGATGGCTTGGAAACTATACTTCTGCTATATAAATCATACTTTATAATATAACATATATAATTTATACTTATAGTTAGTATTATATGCTTCTACATGAAGAATTTCTTGTTTTTACGTCCCCTTTTCATAATGTAGGATGACTAAACTAATGGAACTAGCAAATCTTCAGCCCAAAAGGCCAAAAACAGTAAAGCAGCACCATGTGAGAAAAAAACGAAAAATAAAGGATATGTTGAAAACACCTTCATCTGCTCCGCACAGGTAATTTTGTTTTATGAAATAAGGGTTTTCTGTGTACTTTGTCTACTTGCTTAACTCATGTCATTTGTAAACAATTATGACAGACATTTTACCTACCTGTTTGCCATGGAACTCTATATACTTTAATATATTAATCACATAAAATTAATGTTAATTGCAGTTTCATTTAGCTATTCTATAGTGTAAATTTCCCTTGAACTTGTAATTAACTTCATAAATTGAGAAAGGAGTTTGTTAGAAATCTTTTTTCCATTTTGAAGGAATAAATCCTTAATCTGTGTTTTTTTTAATTTCACATTAAGTTTGTGTGTTTCTTACCTATGTATGTCTTGATACCACAGTCCCATGCTTTTAATGTCTATTGCAGCCCTGAACAATTAAATAACATGAACCAAATTCAGTTTTCCAGTAGCCACAGTAAAGGATTAAAAAGCTGATAAAATTAATTTTGATAATATATTTTATTTAACCCATTATATCCAAAATATTATTCCAGCATATAATTAATACAAAGAATTATTGATATGTCATTTTTTTTGTACAAAGTTGTCATAGCGGTTTCTATTTTATATATTTTAATTTGGACAGCGGTATTTTCAAGTGCTCATTAGGACAAATGTGGCTAGTGGCAATTCTGTTGGACAGCATAGCTATATTATATAGTAATGTAGAATATAGTACATAAAAATACTTATATTAAACATAGAAGAGTGTCTTTGTATATTGGTAAATTTCCTCAAGTTTGGAATCAATAGTCCTCAAGTATTGTTTCTGTCATTTAGTGAGTGATAATCCTTAATCTCAGTCTCCTTGTTTAACTAGTAATTTAATAGTATCTGTATTAGAAAATTTATTAGGGTTTATTGAAGTATTAAATGTAAGTTATTTTGTGCAATGCCTGTAGTATAATGAGTGCTTTGAATTTAAGGTAAATAGGAATAATGTTTTACTTAGGATTTTATTTGCAGTTGGAAAGTAATGCTGTCACTGTTTATAAACAGCAGTTTACATCCAGTTCTGTTACCTTCGGATGTATTTGACCAACCACAACCTGTAGGTAGTAAGAAAATTGAGTTTCATATATCTACTGACATGCCATCTGCATTTAAGAAAGATCTAGAAAAAGAACAAAATTGTGAAGAACAAAATTATGGTAAGCATATTCTAGTTCTCTAATATGCTGTGTAAAAATTCTTCTCATTCTGCTTTTTGTGTTAGAATTAAATTTTTAAAATTTGCAGTTAATCTTCCTTAATATTGTGGAATATTATCCATATTGAACTTTTTCATACGACTAAAATTAATGCTTAATGATGAAACCATCACTGTTGCCTTTTGCTAGTAATGAATTTTAGGGTGAAAATTGAGTCTGGTTTTTGCTGATGTTTACACTAAAAATACAGTGAAGCAGTTTTGCTAGTGATTTATTTTTTCATTGTTAGATGTGATGTTCTGTGATTTTATTAGTACATTTGTATTACAGATGAGGAAATAAACTGTGACTATTGTGTGTATTGTAGATTTCATGTAAAATTTTTTTTTTATCCAAAAGACATTGGAGATTAATTACTAAGGTACTGTTCTTAGCTTTAAAGACAATTTATTAAAATTACAGATATTTGTTCTGTTAATTTTAGGCATTAATTTGATACTATAGTGAAATTCCTTTGTTAATTTCATAAATAATACAAACTTATAGAAAAGGTAACAAAAAGCGTATAAAGTAAAAAATTTAAAAAGTTTTACCACCTCAAACCCCACTGTCCTCTGTCTCACCACCATTTTTTTTAAACATTTTTTTTTTTTTTAACATTTTTTTATTTATTTATTTGACAGAGAGAGAGAGAGAGATCACAAGTAGGCAGAGAGGCAGGCAGAGAGAGAGGGGGAAGCAGGCTCCCCGCCAGAGCAGAGAGCCCGATGCGGGGCTCGATCCCAGGACTCTGAGATCATGACCTGAGCCGAAGGCAGAGGCTTTAACCAACACTGAGCCACCCAGGCGCCCCTCACCAGCATTTTTAATAATTTAGAATATAGCTATTCTTCTGGACCTTATTCTATACATATGTAAACACATTTTCTCCTCTTGTTTTAAGTGGGCATAATGTTTTATGTAGTGTTTGCTATTGACTTAATATTGACTTATTGAAAGCATACAGTATAGCAGGCTCTATGCTAGGCACTAAAGAACAAGTTAAATGTGGTCTCTGATTTTTAGGAGTTTAAAGTCCAGAGGGAGTAGCTTAATGTATCAATATAAAAATACGTACCTTTTTTTATGGTTGCATAATACAACATAGTACAGTTAAATCAATCTGTAATCATGCTCTGTTGGTAGAAGTTAAGATTGTTCTTTTACTATCTGAGAAACTACTGGAACATATATTTTTGCATATATATCTTTGAGCATTTGTGTGACTATGCAGTTAGAGTTCCAGTAAGTGTTGGAAATGTAGTGAGTGGAAAAACTGATTTTAATTCCTCTTTTTCAAGGTTAATGAGAAGGTATTACCTTTTCGGATAGCTTCCCTATTATTATTAAGAATAGAACATATTTCATTTAACAGTTAAACTTGATTTGTAACTTTACAATATTTCAACGTATGGTATGAGGCCTCCATCTGTACTCTTGTCTTGGCCTGCTGTCATTAGGGGTGGGCTTGGGTTAGCCATTGGATCATAATCTCTACCAGAGGGGTAGCATGTGCAAAACCCCTGCTCCAGAGCACAGTGCCTATCACAGAAGAGCAGCTGATAAAACACTGGCTGTGAGAAACAAACAAGATGATCCAAGTAAAATGCTTGGTATTGTGCATATGTCTAAAATTAGCTATTATTGTTTGTTGAATAAATGAATATAGGTAGGGCACGGATAGCTCCTTTTTTGTTTGTTTCAATATTTATATTTTTCTTTTTGTATATTTTTGTTTCTTATTTCATGTTAGTCACCTACACACTTTCACTTTTTTTTTTTTTAGTAAGGAACTTGTGCTGTTATATTAATAAATCAATTATCTCTCTTGTGGTTTTTGACCAAAACACATTCTTCTCTTGTTTCTTTTTTTAAAGATTTTATTTATTTGACAGAGATCACAAGTAGGCACAGAGGCAGGCAGAGAGAGAGAGAGGAAGGGAAGCAGGCTCCCCGCTGAGCAGAGAGCCCAACGTGGGGCTTGATCCCAGGACCCTGAGATCATGACCCGAGCCGAAGGCAGAGGCTTAACCCACTGAGCCACCCAGGCGCCCCTAATTTTCACTTTTTTAAATTTAATTTACTCAAGGGTGTAGACCACTATGAGACGGTGACAGCCCTACCATGACATCCCTGTCTGGTAGTAATGTTGAAGTAACAGTAGAAGTAGTCTTAAGTTTTTCTCTTATTGATACTTCCAGGCCACAGGAGATCTATTTGTACAACAGTTTTTCAACATGATGAAGAGACTTTATAATCCTAAGTTTAGCATGTTCTTTGCATCATTTTCATAGCTTTTTAGTTTTTTGTTTTTTGGTAGTATGACTAGAATTTTTCTAGTGAATATTTAACCTTACTCTTACTGTGCCAGTTTAATTTTTTTTTTTAATTTATTTATTTGACAGAGAGAGATCACAAATAGGCAGAGAGGCAGACACAGAGTGAGAGAGAGAGAGAGAGAGAGAGAGAGAAGCAGGCCCCCTGCTGAGCAGAGAGCCTGATGCGGGACTTGATCCCAGGACCCTGGGATCATGACCTGAGCCAAAGGCAGAGGCTTAACCCACTGAGCAACCCAGGCGCCCGCCAGTTTAATTTTTGCTGAAGCTAAAATTCATATTTTATAAATGAAATCCATTATATTGCTAAAATTAAAAATTTGCAGTGTTTTTGAATTTTCCTAGTTGAGTTAATTTTTAAAGTGTGAATACTTTTATTTCTTATAGGATCCAGGAGTAAAATTGGTTTCTTTTTGGTGGGAGGGTGGGAAAAGGATTGATGTAGGTTTTTTGGTATCCTCAAATTTCCGTTTGTCTTACGATTTCAGGATTTGTGCTGATCTTACTCTTTTAATCATCTTTGATAAGACTGAAGATTGAAGGCTGTTTAATTGTATTCTGGTGTAGCACTATGAAGTCTTCAAATCCGTTGTATAGTATAAATAATGTTGAGTGACCACATTTCATTACAGAATGAATGCCTTTGCTACAAATTTCTTTCAAATAATTATTAATAGTTCAAAGTGGACAGGTTAAACATAACACTTATTATTGACCCCCTCACACACACACACGCGCGCGCATGCTAGCATTCTGCCTCTCTTGCCCGATACATTTTATCTTTTTGAGGTGTCCCTCTGGTACCTCAGACTAAATACATTGAAAATGAGTTCATTTTCTTTCCACCTTGCATGCCCTATGAGTAGTACCACAAAGCAACCATTTGGCTGTTTAGCTATTGTCTGGCTGTTTTCATATTACAGTGGCAGAGTTTAATAGCCATGACAGAAATCATATGGCCTGCAAAGCTTAAAATATTGGCTATTTAAACCTTTACAGAAAAAGTCTATCTACTCGGTTCTAAAGCATTGAGAAAAACACTGAAGAATTTTAGTACCAAAAGATATTTCAAAGACTAAAAATGGAAAACAAAACCTGTTTTGAAGGGAGGGAATTTTTAATGGCTGATGTTAACGTTAACTTTTAGATTTACCTGCTGCTGAAGGTGATGCACCAAATGTAGGATTTGGAAAAATCTTCCCTAAACCTAATTTGAACATTACAGAAGAGATTAAAGAGGACTGTGATGAAATGCCATCAGAATGTATTTCTAGAAGGGAGTTGGAAAAAGGCAGAATTTCTAGAGAAGGTAATTTCATGAAATAAACTGGTACTTATTCCATTTCTCTGATGCATCAGAAACAACAAATCTCTTCATACTCGTTACCTAATAATTAAGGCATACATTTCAAAACCTCTTTCCAATTAATGTTTTTAATCACTGCCTTTTTTTTTTTTTTTGGTGAAGATTTTATTTATTTATTTGATAGAGAGATAGCGAGAGAGGGAACACAAGCAGGGGGAAAGGTAGGGGGAGAAGCAGCCTCCCCTCAGAGCAGATGTGAGGCTCGATCCCAAGACCCTAGGGTCATGACCTGAGCCGAAGGCAGACGCTTAATGACTGAGCCACCCAGGCACCCTGCTTTTGGTTTAATACCCGTATTTTGTAGGGAGGAAAATGTGTCTCGATAAAGTGTTTTCAGCCTATCTGTGATTGGAAAAAATATTTCTGTTTTCATTCCTAAAACTTTTTATATATAATATTTCAAAAAATCAAGTGGCCTGTGGTCTGGAATTTTGTATTCCAAATACAGTGGATATATCATTACAATTCTATGTTTGAGATACATGCAAAGCAGTTGTTTAAAAAAAAATTGTTTCAGTTATTTGGTAATTAAAGGTCTGTGTTTAAGGATTTTATATCCCAACATGATAGTTTTTTTACTTCTAAAAGAATTTTTTCTGTTTTAGTATACTTTAGGAAATTAGGGGTTTTAGATTGACTCGTAACATTTTATAATATTTCCCATGATAATGGGAAATAAACTTCCAACTAGCATTTTTACGTAGAACATCTGTTGTCAGGAACTGATTATTGATACTACAAGTAGTGGTATAGGGATTCAGAAGCCACAGTTTGTATGAAATTAGGTTTCTTACATTTGATTGTGTTGGTACTTGGTGGTTTGAGAAATAGACTTTAAGCAAGACAGTGACACAAATGATTGATAACATTTATTTGCTTTATTTTTTTTAATAAGGTTATTTTATCATAAAGGAGTTTCAATAGTAGATATTTTATTGAACAAATTTTAGTTATTCTAGGTGACCTGAAATTTTTAAGTTTATTTTCATATTATCAATACAGATTTTTAATATTTATTAATAAACATTGCTATTAATGGTTATGGTTTTTAAATTTTCATAATGCTTGTTCAATTTAACACTTGTATTTGAATGTTCTTACAGTTTTTCTTTGAGAAAATTAATGAAAATATCCTAATGTGTGTCCTCCTTTTGTTTTGCTTTTAAATAAGAAATGGAAACACTCTCAGTTTTCAGAAGTTACGAACCGGGTGAACCAAACTGTAGAATTTATGTAAAGAATTTAGCTAAACATGTTCAAGAAAAGGTAAATTTAAATTTGTCAATTGACTGTATTATTTTACTTTTTTTTTTCCCCCTGAACCTTCTTACTTGTCTTTTTCTTATTAAAATTCTAGGACCTTAAATTTATTTTTGGAAGATATGTTGACTTTTCATCAGAAACACAACGGATAATGTGAGTCATACTCTCAAATTATGTTTTGTTTTTATCTGTTACAAATTAGCCCTTTATTTAATCCCAGCACTTTCCCTTTAGAGATAACAATTACAGGAAAAAATTGCTCTTACCTGTTGCATAACTTTTAGATATCTAAAGCATTTGTCAGCAGAATTCTTCGTAAATGGACAGATAGTAAGCATTTTACATTTTTATTTTATTATAGGCTGTACAAGTGTCTGTCGGAGCTACTCAGTTCTATCTTTGTAACATGAAGGAAGGCATAAATAATAGACTAATAGTTATGTCTGAGTTCCAATAAAACTTTATTTATACAGAGAGCATAAATTCCAGCCTTAATGCCCAGTTCTGAAGCAGTGGTTCTCAAACTTTAACCTGCATAAAGAATCACCCGAAGAGCTTAGTAAAACCATTTCCTGGATCCATCTAGGTTGACGTAGGGCCTATGAATTTGTATTTCTAAAAAGCTCATGGATGATGCCAAAGCTGCTGGTCCAAAGACTATACTTTGAAAACTACTGCATTAATGACCTATTCAGGAATATATATAGTAGTCTGGCAAAATTTTTCAGATTCTTAACCTTGGCAGTAACTTCCCTTCTTTTGTTTTTTTTTTTTTTTAAAGATTTTATTTATTTATTTGACAGAGAGAGAGATCACAAGTAGACAGAGAGGCAGGCAGAAAAAGAGGGAGGAAAGCAGGCACCCTGCTGAGCAGAGAGCCTGATGCGGGACTTGATCCCAGGACGCTGGGATCATGACCTGAGCCGAAGGCAGCAGCTTAACCCACTGAGCTACCCAGATGCCCGTAACTTCCCTTCTTTTAATTAGTCTGCATTAACCAAGGCTCCCAATTTTGTGAGAGCAAAAGAGAGGGATATGATTTGTAAACGATATAAAAGCTAAATGTTTAGAGTTAGAATTTCATTCTTTAAATTGCCATAATTAGTTGGCTGCGAAGTATATAAGACCCTCAGCCGTATAAGTTAGAAGTAGGGAGAAATAGAAAAGGTAAAGAGATAGACTTTGAGTTGGAGGTAAAATGGAGGACTAATTGGAACTAAGTTTTATTTTAGTATTTTAAAGTCTTATCTGGCCTGTTTATACTCAGTAGTAGCAGATCTCTTTTCTTAGCAGTATACCAAAAATTTCTTTTGCTACTCATGCAAAATACTGGTCCTTTTTCTTGTTGCTACCTTTGAATCATGATTATAAGAAACAGGAAAAAAAAAATGTATGAAGTGTTTCATTTACATAAATATTTATATACATCCATTTCTTCTATTTTTAGTATTGCTGTAATTAGAATTTGAGGGGGAAAATAATTCTATATGTGGAGAAAGCTGTATGTACATCAAAATCATAAATAAATTGTTTTTCTTGGGACTAGTGTGAATTTAAAAAATTGCTGCATTTTTTAATGCTCTGTATAGACTATTGTGATTGTAGGAAGTACTTTAGTTGTAAATTATGGTCTGGTTTTTCTGATTTTTGAATATCATTTTCCCAAAAGTGTTGAAAATGAATATGTTATGGAATAATAGAACATTACATTTGGAATAAAAAAATCTAGTTTGTGTTTTTGCTCTAATTTTAGCTATCTTTGTGACTGAAGAAGTCACTCTCTGTAGACTTCTGTACAATGATGATTTTGACTAGATGATAAATAAGGTCATTTCCTACACTAAAGTTCTATGTTACTTTTCTTTGGTTCCTCTCAGCCTTTGTATTCTCATTATGTAGTAGTTGTCTCTGGAGTGGATAATAGTTGGCTGTATGAAATATTTTAAACATTGAAATATGAAGTAAAAATTTAAGTTTGCTTTTATAGTTTTTAGTATTATAATTTTTAAATTATATAAATACACTTAACATAGTTTTGAAGGATAGGTATAAGCTCATTATCAGACTTACTTAGAATCAGTTTTAGAACAGTATACAAAACAAAACATAACTCTAGAAAGTCTGAGTAATGTTCTAATAAGACAGTATGGTCATTTTTACTCTGAAATAGCAAACATTTTAAATGTTCAACACATTTTCCTGTGATCAGAATTGTTTGATACTCTTCAAATCAAAATCTCTTTTTCTCCTTCACTTCTAGGTTTGATATTCGTTTGATGAAAGAAGGTCGCATGAAAGGACAGGCTTTCATTGGACTTCCAAATGAAAAAGCAGCAGCAAAAGCCTTAAAGGAAGCTAATGGATATGTTCTTTTCGGAAAACCTATGGTGGTTGTATCCTTTAAATAATCCGTTCCAAAGACAGTGTGTTTTTTAGTAGAAGGGTATGTGAAACTAATTTTTTTTTTTAAGATGTTACTTATTTATTTGGGATAGAGGAGAAAGCACAAACAGAACTAGGGTGGCAGCAGAGGGAGAGGGAGAAGCAGGCTCTCTGCTGAACAGGTAGCCCAATGCGGGGCTTGATTCCAGGACTCTGGGATCATGACCTGAGCCTAAGGCAGACACTTAACTTAGCCACCCCAGGCGCTCCTTGAAACTGATTTTTAAGTTATCCTTTAGAAAACTGAACAACCGGTATTCTGGCTTGAGATTAGTTATAAACATACTTAACTGGGTCACATGGGTGTAAATAAAGGAACCTCAGTAGCATGAAGGTATTAAAATTTAGCCATGTCTTAACATTTCATTTATATACCTCAGAAACACATTTTTAGGCTAAGCCTAAAACACTACAGTATCTACAAATACACTTGGAGTCATTAAAAAAAGATATGATTCATTGTAGTTTTTGTTTTATGTTTTATTATAGTATAATTCATATTTCTATTTGAAAATTTTAATGACCAAAATATATCATTGGTTAAACATTCTGCTTTTAGTAGTTAATACAGTTTGCAAAATAGAAATCAGTGGGATAGATGGAGTCAAGGTCCAGCTGTAAAAAATTATGAAGGAAAGGTACATTTTTTACTTTAGCAAATCATGGGCAGCAGGTAGGAAGCACTCAAGAAACTTTTTTTTTGACAAATGGCTGAGAGTAGGAAGACATGTGTAAGAGACAGATTTTAAAAACTACTCCTATCATACATTAGGTAGTTCTTAATAATTATTTAGAGAAAATTACTGTCCTGTTTGTGAAAGAACCTTAATTTTTGAATATTAGCAGTTTGCTCGATCTGCTAGACCAAAACAAGATTCTAAAGAAGGAAAAAGGAAGTGTTAAAAATTAATGAAGGTAAGTGTGGATATAACATAATGAAAGAACAAGACTTTCTTGAGATAAAATAAAGGAAGTATAAAAGCCTGCTAGAGTGATAATTCAGGTATCTCCTAAGGTTTTTAAAGGATAATTAATCATTTGATCCATCTATCCATCCAAGTCTCTATCACTCTCTTTGTGTCACTATGCAGCTAATTCCCGATAAATTTCAAAATTGTAATTACAGACTAAAGCCCATCTGTATATAAAATTAAGTTTGGAGAATGGATTTATGAGGGGGATATTTCTTTGTCTTAGAACTTTTTCAACCTACAGAAAGGCAGTGGTTCTTAAACTTTAACATATATTATAGTGACCTGAAGGGCTGATAAAACAGTTAGCTAGGCTTCTTTTCACCCTCACGCAGAGTATCTGATTCAGTAGGTCTGGAGTAGGAACCTTGTGTAGTCAATCATGCCAGTTTTCCTGTGCTGATGCTGGGAAAGTGCCCACCAAGCCAAGACAAGTTGGTCACTCTTAACAGGGCCTAAGAATTTGCATTACTAATTACACATGTCACAGAAATATTTACATTTTTTTTGTGGAATGAAATCTTTTGCCTTTCAAACAAGTAATTTTAATGCATTCTTAAGTAATTTAATGGTTAAAAAAGATAGAATTAACCATTTTAAACTTCAAAGTTTGTGTTATATTGTTTGATTTAAGACACTTGAGTGGAAACATTTTTTGTTTTATTTTAAATCTTTTTGCCTTTATATTTGGAAGAACATGAAGTAACTCAGTCAACTTTAATGGTGTTAAGCTAAAAAAACCATATAACTAAGGAAAAATTTTGCTTAATGTTTATTTCTTTTGTGAAATGCCTTAAATATTTGAATTTTGTGAGGTACCTATACTGGTATAGTCAGAATTCTTACAAATACGTTAGTGGAATGGTTACAAAATTAACAGTTTTCAGTGTGTGTTTAAAAAAATCATTTATTTATAAATCTAGTGTGTGAAAACTGAGAAAAAAAATTAAACTGCCTTCTGCTGTTCTTCTTTAGAAGCATTCCTGCGTAAATACTGCTGTATTACTGTCATACAAAGTGTATCCTTTCTTGTTGTATCCTTTTTGGGGCAGTGTTTTCTGTTTTTCCTAGAAATGTTTTGTCCCTCCCCTACTCATTGATTCAGGTTAAGCAATAATTTTTTATAATTTATCCAGTGAGATATTTCTAAAATTAGCAATGTTGACTGGACAAATCGCTTACATGTTTTTTAGATCTGTTGCTGAATTTTCTATGCCGTTCTTGAGGTTATGCAATTTTTCCAGGGAAAGTTAGTGAATCAGGTCAACTTATTTACTTGGAGAATGTATGCATCTGCTTCAACATAGAATTTAGTCTTGTTTTTTATATTTATGTATTTCCTAAACCTGTTTCAATAACATATGCTTTCTGTTTTATGATATATCTGGTTTAGGTGTTCTATATAATGTATTATAAAATTGGTTTGGGGAAAGGATTTTTTCTTTTGAAAAAGTATATATATTGGAAATTAAAATAACTGAATTTCTTTGTAAATTCCAAGAGTAGCAGACCTCACATCTGAGGTTTTATTACTGATATTTCCTTTGAAACAGATAGCAAGTAGAAGTATTTTTTTTTCCCCCTCTTTTTCTAAACAAACAAAAGGAATGAGAAAAGAGGAACAGAGGGAAGACGATATAATACTTACTCAGGGTAGCACATTAAGTGGAAAAAAAAAAAAAATCTGGTAGGTATATGTAGTAACAGTGGTTTCCAGACTGGCTGATGACCATAATTACCCGAAACAGTGGTTCTTAATCTTGGCCACATTTTGGAATCGCCTGGGAAACTTAAAAAAATCTGATGAAGGGAAGAAAAGGCTAAAATGTACCTGGGTTTCTCTCCATTTTGATTTAATTGGTCTGGCATACAGCATAGATAGTGGAATATTTCAAACCTAATGTGTGACCCAGGTTGAGAACTATTGAGGAAGGATTTTTAAATTCAGAAATTCCTGGACTCTCTCCTGAAACTAATAAATCAGAATTTCTGGGAATGGGACCAAGAATCTAATTTGAAAAGGTGTCTTTAGTAGTTCCAAGGGCTGACCAGTTTGGATACTAGTTTGTTAGATTAAAATGGTTAGATGCTTACTACAACCTAGCCATCCAACCTTCTCTATGTAGGAAAATCAAGAATTGGAGCCTCTGCATTTCTTGCAAATCCTGCTATTGCTAGTACTAGGAAAACAATAAAAATTCTGTTAATAATTATTATCACTCAAGAGTATAAAAATTTATAGATACTGAAATTGCTGTTTTTTGTAGAGACAGTTAAAATGTTTTATTTTTTAATGTTAATCAGTTTCTGTATAAGCAGTTTATTTAGACAATTAAAAATTTTTAGTACTGACATGATTCACTAATTTTCTAAATATAAACATGTTAGCTTTTAGTTATTTTAAAACTAATAAACTGCTTTATAATCATAATTATTTTTAATGAACTCTTATGGTGTTTTAGGTTCCTTTTGATTCCATGTCTTCCAACTGCTTTCCAACTTTAAGGAAAAGAAAGTGACATCTGGATTATGGAACTGTGCGTAACAGCTTTTAAAGTATATTTAAAAATTAAGTCTATATGCATTTAAATCAGTTTATTGGAGATATATTACATGTATTTTAATCCTCTTCCTCATATATAATAAATTATTTTCTTTCCAATAAAATAATGTTATTTTTTTTTTTATGTTTACCACATTTGGAAAGTGTAGTTTGATAATTGCATAAAATTTTCAAGGTAATTTTACAATACTAAACAGAAATTTTCTTTTATGATTACAGATACTGCCCTTTTTTCACTCTTACCTGCATACCAATGCACTTAAACATGCTTTTTTATAGTAATATTATTTCTTTCTTCTTGTAATTATTTTAGGAGTGGTTATATTTGGCTATGAATTTCGTTGTTTTTTTATTGTTGGTTTTTTTTGTTGTTGTTGTTGAAGTAGTGGGAGATTTCCCCCAGTTGAGGGAATTTGTATCTTGCCCTAATTTAGTCTTTTATTTTGGTGCCCCCAAATCGATCAGATTATCATCACCTAAGGTTGTAAATGTTTCCCATACAAAATCTGTTATCTTAGTGGAATTACCTTCATCTATGTGTTAAGAAGGAAACTGATGTATTTAATTCTTATTAATACTGCCCTGTGAGTATATAATAATAACTTCACCAGAATCAATGCCCAAAGACTTGGTCTTTGTTGGAATGCTGTTGTGAATCACAACTTTTTCCTCAAAGCATTGTGAAAGTAAGGAAAATGGGAATTTTAAGGATAGAATTTAGAAGTATGGAGAAGTGAACCCTAGGACATGCTCAGTTTTAGATGTCGGGTATATGAAGAAGAGGTAGAAGCCAAATGAAGGTATCTCAGGTAGGAAGGGGTGGTGAAATATATCAGATATGTTCTTGACAGATTTCTTCTTGACAAACTGATTCGATGAATGGAAGAAATGAGAAGAGGTATTAAAGAGAATGGTTGAGAGGAAGTTAATATAGTGAGAATTTTGAAGGCAACTGTGTTGGAGAGTCTTGCTCTCAGAGGGATGGAGAAATGGGCTGTTAATGCAGGGGGATGTAGTATCAAGGTTTTTTATTTTGTTTTGTTTTATAAAGATTGAAGATATAGCAGGTTTGTGTGGATTAATCCAGTAGGCCTAATCTGGCAGAGGAAAAGACAAATATGATGCAGGAGGGAGAAGGAGGAGCTATAAATACAGTATAAAAATGAAGTTAGTTTTACAGATGGACATGTAAACGTAGTAGCAGTGGGAGAAAGGACAGATTATGAAGGTCCAGATATTTGTAGTTTACTAGATATATAGGAGGACCATGTAAAAGTTGTATTATATTTTTTTGGTGAAATAGGAAGCAAGGTCACAGAGGGAAAGAGTATTGGATTGAGGAAAGAAAAGAAGGTGTAAAATAGACACTTAGAGAAGTGGCAGAGTGAATAGATTATTAGAAAGATGGCTAGATGGTACTTAAAGAGGTCAGTTGAAGTCTGTTAATTTAAGTGAGACTGGTCAAATGATTCTGTATTTTCAATTATGTTTAGCCTTGGTGCTATCACTAAGTAGACGAGAGTTGAATTTAATGAAAGTTGGGATTTTCCTGGATGAATACAACAAAGTGGGAGAAAGGAAAATGTGTTGGTATATTCAAGGGAATGATTATAAAGAAAAGACATAGAGATCTGGGTAAAGAGCAAAGTGAGAAATGAAGGTTGAGAAACAATGGGAAAGTGGTATGATCAATTATAGATTGTAGTATGATTGAAGATGTGTTGAGTTATTTACTAGAGGTGGTAAGTAGAAGTTTGGGAGGTTGAAATAACAGAATAAAATAAATTGACAAAGGCATAGAGAATACAGTAATTAGTGACTATAAGTTCTAGGATCTAAACATGGTAGTTGAGTGAAAACAGGGTCATGGAAGGAGATGAATTAAAGAAATTAAGAAACTTGAGTATTAAAAGGATCATCTAAGTGCATTTCAAAATTATTATGACAAGAATAGTGAGCCAAGATCTAAGTAAAATTATTCCTTAGAACATGTGATTCTGTTAGATATGCAAAAAGTAATATTTTAAAAAATAAATTTATAAAACTCTTGAGTCCCCATCTTTCTATAGTGACAGGAAATTCAGCCTAATTTACTGAAAACTAATATATTACTAGTTTATTATACTAGTTTATATACTAGTATATATAACTAGTATACTAGTATAGTATATACTATATATACATAGTATATATATCAGTATAGTATATATACTATATATTACTAGTATACTAGTTACATATACTAGTATAAAACTAGTATATTACAGTGGTTTTATAGGTGTAGATTCTGACATCACATCTTGTTTCTAAGGTTTAATTGCTTTATGGCCTTGGGTAGGTTCTGTCAGTTTCCATGGAGATAATCAATACTTGTCATAGGGTTGTTGTAAAGTTGATTTGATGAATATAAAATACTTATAAAACAAGTCTGGTGTGTGTGTATGTATATGTATGTGTGTGAGTGTGTTTATAGTCAAGTTTTCAATAAATACTAAGTCTTGTAGTAGTGGTTGTGGTGGTTCTCAACTTACACCAATTACGGGTGATACAAAGATTTTGATGTCTTAGACAAGACTTAGACAAGACTTCAATCATCTACCCTCTTTGATGACCAGCACTTCTATTTCTTCTGAGAGAGGAAAAATTGCCTCGATTATTCAAGGTTGTTCTAGCTGTTCTAAGAATTAAATTTACATGAGACATATTCCTAATTTCTTAACCTTAAGTTAGCTTTAATACTGAATATTTTCCCAGTTCATGTGAACTTGAAATTCATTTGGATTTTCTTTTTTATTTTGAGAATTTTTATGAATACAAAACTTATATAAGTGCTTAATTTTCTTTAAGCCAATCAAATAGAGCTCTTTTATAAATTAATTTTAGCAATTCTAACTGGTGGTAGAAAATGCCATATAGCCACAATAGACACATACTGACAGATGCAGAAACCTTACTTTTATTAATATTTGAGGAGAAAAGGGGCAAGAGAACCCTTTTGCAGTTCTATTTTTTAGAAAGACCTACTTCCTTCTTTTTTCCTTGACTTAGACAATTGCGGGCTATGTTCACACTTCAGAGATAAAAGATTTACAACTTCAAGAGACAGAAAGAATGTAAGTTCCCCCTGCCCCCCAGGAATTATAGGGTAATTGCTATTTAGAATTTTCTTTCCTTTTCTTAAGTACAGGACAATTCTGTTTCAGTATCCTAGTTTTTTATAATACCTATAAGCATTTTAAGAGGAATAGGTGAGGTTTTGGGATTGGTAGAGATGGCAGGCAGGGTGGGGGGATTACTTCTAGAGTTGTATTTCTGGTTTTGTAGAGATTAGCAGGCAAAGTTGTTGCTAATTCCCAGAAAGAACTGAATTACAGCCTGAATATCAAGAGGCTGATTAGCCTTTTTAACTAAACTTGCCTCTTTAGATGAGGAAGATTTCCAAATAAAGTAGGAATCAGAAGATTTATATCGTTGTTAAAAAAAAAAAAAAAAAGAAAAAGTCTGTATAAATCATTTTAACAAAAGCCTTCTTTCTTCACAATTCAGTCTTGGCTTCTTTAGCCCCTGAATATCAGCCTTCTGCTGTTGAATTGTAGGAGGGCCAGGAAAAATTATGGTCATCTGTTTTCTTTGGTAGTGGGAAGGATGTGAATGGCTACTAGTCTTTCCAATTTCTCTTTAAATTTGGTGGGATCTTCTAAAAGTGGAGGTAAAATTGGGCTAAGACTTGCTGCTATCCAAGGGACATGAAATTTTTTCCCTCCTGGGTTTGGGGTGGGAGGAGTGGATCCAGGGTACATCTGCAAAGGACATGACGTAAGAATGCCTAAAGCTGGCAGAGCCTGATTGCAGAGCTTTAGAAAGTAGGAGTAGTATTTAGAAATAGCAAAGTGAGCCTCATCACATGTCTTCAGTGGTTCTGTTATATTCACTTCATGAGTTTTAGCATTTGTATGAGTAACCTACGTACTTTGACTCTAGCATTTAGGCTAGAATGCTCTCTGTAAATCTTATAAGGAAGGGTAAGTTAAAACAGGCGGATGGACCTGGTTTTTAAGAAGAATTTACCTTGGATGTGGACATCAGTTTTTGTCTTAGTCTAACTTCTGTTCTTTCACTTTATTAAGGGAGTCCCTAAGTCCCTAACCCTAGTAAGTATACTAATAAGATAATTGAGAGCTCTGTATAAGGATTTTTTTTTCCTTTGAAATGTAGCCAGTTTAAGAGATTTATTGTCTGACCGTTGAGTAGAATCTTACTAATTTTTTTTTTTAATATTGTATTTATTTGAGAGAGAGAGCACAAGGAGGGAAGGTAAGGATAGAGGGAGAGGGAAAAGCGGGCTCCCCGCTGAGCAGGGAGCCCAGTGCAGGGCTCGATCCCAGAACCCTGGGATCGTGACCTGAGCTGAAAGCAGATACTTAACCAACTGAGCCACCCAGGTGTCCAGGATCTTACTAATTTTAAAGCAACTCAAACAAATAAGCCTTTTTATGGAAAGACCCAGCGACACGTTCTAGGCTTAGGCCATGGATGCAAGTGGCATCCCTGGGGAGGGCATAGATGATGCAGTCCCCATGATCTAAAAGTTTATTCCCAGAAGTAATTTAAGAAAGCAAATGCTTTTGTTACACAGGCAGTAAGGATGCTTCAGTGAAAACAGTGTCATTAGTCACCCACAAAAACCTGAAATGCCTCCAGTCATAGACCTACTACTAATCTGTGACACCAGGCAGGTGCTACTGAAATGGGACACTTCAGCACTAACAAAGCACAAAGGTTAAGAGCACAAAAGTCCCTTATGGACTAGAACCTGTTATGACTTACTGTTCTGAGGGCTGTCATGGCCAGATAGAGAGTGCCACTAGCAACTTTGTCTTAGAACCCCACTCTTAACTTGGCTACCAAGGTATACTCCAGTAAGTGCTTTGTCTGCATGGTGGAGACCAGAGAGAATAAAGCAAGTTCTCAAGACAAAAGGAAAACCCTTATCCAGATTTTATGTGTGGGACCCACAGCAAAGTTTGTCGAAACATAATACCAGTCTGTTGAGAACCGTGAACTCAACAGTCTATAATGTTAGTTTGAATAGCAGGCTTATAAGGGCCTATGCTGGTATGTCCCTATAATAATTCCTTTTTATAACAACACAAAAGATAAAATTAGTGACCATCTCTGGGAGGAAAGAGAGTACTCTACCGAATTTATCAGAGCTGCTGAGCCCATGGAACTATTTCCAAAAATATTTTCTCCTGCTAATCCAGATTTAGAAAGAAAAAGGACCATCACCACTCTTGCTTCACCAGATCTTGCAGACAGATTCCAGGAGACTGACATGGTAAGAAATCTTACCTTTGCTAGCTGTTCGTCAGATGTCCCAGAATTCCTCAGCTACAGCAATCCCAAGGTGAATAATATTTAGCCAATTAAAGTTTATCCTGCCAACTAGCTAACTATTGGGGAAGAAAAAATTTCCTTCAAGATTCTTCTAATTGGTCTAAGAATTAAATTGACATGAAACAGATTAGGAGTAGGAAAAACAAATTATAATTAAGTGTACATGGAGGCCTAATAATAGCATTGAGTCTCAAATGTCCAAGTCCTGTGCTTTTATGCATTTTAGGCAGATGTTGCCAGGTGAACTGCAGAGACCCTGGACCCTGGGTCCTCAACCTAGCCTATCCTGAAGGAGTCACCAGAAGTTCTCTATCTTGAGAAAAGATTCAAGGACACACTCAACACAGTAGATAAGTTACATAACTGGGGAAGTTTATTAAAGTGAAAAGTGCACTCGAGATAGGAAAGCAAGTGAGCTCGAGAGAGAGTGAGCGTGCATGAGTGCTATGTGCTCTGAAGATTGGGTTTCTGTCTTTATTGACAGTTGTTAACTAGAGGGTAGAATATTTATTACTTGGGGCAGGAAGCAGGGTTTTGTACTTTTTCTTCCTAATTTGGTCAGGGGTTTACTGTCATGGTATCCATCATATTGGACCTGTCTGGTTTGATCAGGTTTCTTGTGGAATGCTGCCAGGATAGGCCTCTGACTTTCCCAGCTACTTTGTTAGAACCTAACTTCCTGCTTTGAGCAGGAAGAGACATTTATCAACAAGGAGTTGACAAGATAAAGAGAACTTAAGTTTTGAAGCTTTAAATAGTAAAGGATTCTAAACAGAATTTGGGCTATAATTGTAAATTACTAAAAGTAGTAAGACGTATTTATACAACTTTTTTTACCTCTGAATTCCCAATCTCATGATAAGGATATCTCAGGGAGAGTACCTTTCACATGGGAGATTTATTTCCTGCTTTCTGGAGACAAGGTGGGAAGGGAAAGAGCATTCTTAATAATTAGTATGTCAGAGTGGCACATTTGGGACTACCTGTCCTTGGCCCCCACACTTCCTTGCTACAATTAGACCATGAGAGTTTGACAAGTGTAAGAGCGTTGGTGTCTAGGAATTAACCTGTTTGTGGATAATGTCATTCCACTCTGTTTCATAAATTGAGGATATGACCCAAATAGGTCCAATCAGAAGGATTTCCAGTTCTTGTACAGATTCTTTTTTATTTTTTTATTTTTTTTTTTAACTAGGTAGGACTATGCCTGGAGCTGCTAATAACTATTATCCTGATAATTGTGATGATAGTTCATTTTCAGTTAGTTGTTTTTTTTGTTTGTTTGTTTTGTTTTTTTTTTTTTTTAATTCATCATGGAGAAGTACTAATAATTTAAACCTGTAGCAAAAGCCTGAACAGCTAGTGTGTCATGGAATTTTTTAGTTACTTTAAATGAAATAAGCTTGAAATAAGTACATTTTCCTTTTGCTGGAGGGATCTGGCGCTCTACAGACTAACTGTGTGTCATAGATGTCATCCTTAAGTACTGAAGTTTCATATAAACTGCATGAAGTGAGAGTTTAAAGGCCTTCTCCAAAGGAAAAGCATAGAGCTATGAAATCAAGAGAGAAAGTAGGTAGTACACAGCCAAAAACAAATGTTTTATTACAGTGTATAATATATAAAACTCATATTTCCACATGGTGGTTTTCCACTTATGCCTTCTATGAAGGCTGGGAATGGTATGATGCAAGTGAGACAAATATGGTATAAAATTAAAGGAGTCACTCAGACTAATGTAAGTGCTCTTCATTCCAATTTAGTAGCATGGCTCTGCCTCCTACTGTTAGTAGCATGAATAGAATCAGCATAAACCTGATCAAGTAAATCAAACAAAAGGCCTTAGTTCAGTTTACTGCTTTAGATGATTTGGAAAGTATTTGCTATGCAAATGAGACTCCTTTAAAATCAGTATCAAGAGATAATCAAGGCTTTTAAAAGAAGTAAGGGAACATATTAAGAACCTGAAATTCAAAAGGCACTGTACTGAGTGCTTGGAGCAATTTGATCTTAACCACTTTATAAGAAGTGAGCACTTCCCATTATGAGTACTGGAGAAGGTTGTTTTGTTTTTTCTAGTAAACTTCAGCTGTAAATTAATAAGATACTTTTTTATACCTATAACTTATTAATGCATATAAAACAAAAAAGTATTGACCTTAGTATGATTGTTTAGGAGAGATGAGAGCCACCCACATATGTTAGGCACATAAGAGAACTGATGATCTCAGGAGGAATAGTGTACTCCAAAAACTTAAGCTACTATATATATATATGCTACTCTGACATTTCCTGAAAGCAAACTGTTGTTAACGGTAGGGCATTCATGTAAAGACCAGTAGGGAATCTAAAATAAACAGCTCAAACTCAACCAAATTTGGGGGGAAAAAAAAATCCTGGGAAAGGGAGATTCTGTATCCAACAAGCATAAGCTTCAATACCTTGGTGTAAAGCAAGGGGATTAAACAAAAACAACACTTTAGAACATCTGTGATTGAAAGGGGTTAATATCCAAAACTGCAACAGTGAGAAAAGGGGTATTTAACTACACAAGAAATTTTAATTTTTCCAAATAATAATATAGCACTGATACCTGGATATTTGAAAATCTTAAGAATTCAAGAAAGTCTGAGCAAGGAATTTATTGTATGAAATTTCTCAGAGCATAGAAAAAAGATACACAAAATATTAAAATTACTTATGGAGACATTTAATATGCTGCTATGTAAGAAAAGGGTGGAAGGGAAAGATTGAGGTTTGAATTACGCAGTGTTGTATATATTGTACGTTTCTTTTAAAAAGTTATTTGAAGAATATTTTGGTAAAATGTTAACATCTGTTAAATCTGGATCTTGGGACTTGGGGCCTGTAATTTTTTTTTTCTTTTACATTTTTCTGTATGACATATATCACAACTTGAATGAAAATAAAATAGTGGAACACCTCTAATCCAGTGTTTTGCAGCTGTTTTCATATTGTCCTCCCCAAAGGAACATTTTTAGAATTTTTTTTCACAATTGCTGTACATGAAATTTTAATATCGTAATATACTTTTTGATTTTGAATATGTATGTACCTGTCTTTATGGATAAAAATTGGAACATTTTCTGTCCTTTCCAAGAACTGAAAAATAATGAACACATGATACCATAAAACATTAACAAGTTCAAAACCTTAATATATCATATAATTTTCCCTGACCTTAGTTGATAAATTAGGTATCAGCAAAGAAAGATTTGAAAAATGCTTAAATTTCTGAATACTAAACAATATTTCTAAATAACGTGGATCAGGACAGAATTCTTAAGAGAAATTAGATAGTATTTGAACTGAATGAAAGTGAAAATTGATCAGATATTTGTGGAATACACCAAAGGAGTGTTTAAAGGGAATTTGCTTATCTTAGAAAAGAAGAAAAATCCAGATTGATGATTCAGCTTTCTACATTAAGGAACTAGAGAAAGAAGAGCAAAGTAAATACAGAGCAAGCAGATAAAGGAAGTAAAAATAAGCATTAATCAGTGAATTTGTAAGTAGAACAATAGAAAATATTGTAAACAAAGCTAGTTCCTAAAACGACCAATAACATTGAAAAGGTTCTAGCCAAATTGCAAAGAAAAAACACCCCCAGAGCTGTAAGAAAATATTTGGAATATTTTGAACAAATTTATTTCTGCAAATTTCCAACTTTGATTGAAATGGGTCAGTATCATAAAAGAGACAAACTACTAAAGCTGTTTGAGAAGTAAGCAACCTGAATGATCCTACATCCACTTAATACATTTACTTCATAGTTAAAAATATTCCTTTCTTTCTTTCAGAGAAAATGTAAGGCATAGATAGTGTCACTGGGTTAATTTTGCTGAATGTAAAATGAAACCAACAATTCTATACGACACATACAAATTCATTTTATGAGTTCTGTACTACCCTGATGCTAAAACAAGATATAAGAAAACTATGTTACCATTATTTCTCATGAGAGTAAATGTAAAATTCCTCATCAAAATATTAAAGAAGCTGAATCAAGCACTATGTGGAGAGTATTTTAAATCATGAAATGCAGTTTATCTTGGAAAATGCAGGCTAGTCCAACCTTTGAAAATCAACTATATTCCATATCAATAGACCAAAGAAGAAAAAGCATATGCTCATCTTAATGAATGAAAGCATTTGATAAAATTAAACATTCCTAGTAAATAATAGAGCTTTCCTTAATCTGGCAAATAGTGTTTACAAAACTTACTACTACCCTAATGGTTAAAAAACTGAACATTTTCTTCCAAGATTGAGAACAAGGTAAGAAAGTAGATACCAATTCCTTTTCAACATCTAACAGCCAGTGCATAAAACAAAAAAGGAAGAGCCATACAAATTGGAAATGAAGAAGTAAAATTGTCCCCATTCAGAGATGACATGATTGTTTATGTAGAAAATCCCAAAGAATTAAGTCTCCTATAACTAATAAGTAAGGTAAGCAAGGTTGCAAGATTAAAAGTCAGTAAGTGGATATCAAATTTTTTTTCTAAAAAATACCATTTGCAGTAGTACCAAAACAAATAATAGAAGTCTACCAAAATGGGTACTGACCCTGACAGCCCTTCACCAATTTTGATAATGACAGGTGAAGATCTAAATGAGAGAGATACTGTGTACATGAGTCAAAAGACTCATGATTTTTGGGGCGCCTGGGTGGCTCAATGGGTTAAGCCTCTGCCTTTGGCTCAGGTCATGATCTCAGAGTTCTGGGATCGAGCCCCGCATAGGGCTCTCTGCTTAGCTCAGCGGGGAGCCTGCTTCCCTCTCTCTGCCTGTCTCTCTGCCTGCTTGGGATCTCTGTCTGTCAAATGAATAAATAAAATCTTAAAAAAAAAAAAGACTCATGATTTTTAAGAACATCAACTCTGCCAAATTGATTCATTACTATGAAAAAATCTTAGCAGTATATTGTGTTGATATTACCAAGCTGATTTAAATTTCTTTGGAAAAGCAACAACTAGAATAGCCAGAAAAAAAAAAAAAATTGGGTGACTTAGACTACCTAATTCTAAGACTTATTAGAAAGCTTGGATAATCAAGTTGTCGTATTGGCAAACATGGACACAGATCATTGGAACAGAAAAATCCAGGAATAGACCCACACATGTACCATAATTTTTGACAAAGGTGAGAAGGCAATTCAGTGGAGAAAAGATGGTCATTTCAACATATGATGCTGCAATAAATTGGACATCCATGCGCTAAGAATTGAGAATAAAATCAGTATATTTTCTCATGCAAAAAAATTCTTCAAAAATGAGTCCTAGTGCTGGATATAAGGTGTAAAAGTATAGAATTCCTGGAGGAGGGGGAAACAAATAGGGTAAGTCTGCATGGCCTTACATAAACAAGTTCTTATATGCAACACCATAAAAAATAAAGATAAATATGCCTTCATCAAATAAAAACCGTGTTATTTTTCAGAAGACATAACTAAGAAGATGAAAGGAAAGTCACAGACTGGGAAAAATTTTTGCAAAGTATATATTTGAATTTTATCTGGAATATATAAAGAACTTTGAAAACTCAGAGAAAACAAATCCCCTGCCCAAAAAAAGGACAAAAATTTGAAGATCATTTACCAAAGACTTAGAGATGGCAAATAAGCACATGAAAAGATGCACATCATTAGACCTTAGACAAATGTAAGACAGCCAAAATAATGTATAGCACTACACGCCTCTTAGAATGGCTTAAAATGAATTTTGACAGTACTAACACTTGTCAAGAATGGATCACTACAGCTTTCAAACATTGCTAATTGAAGTACAAAATGGTCCAACTGCTTAGAAAAACAGTTTCAAGAAGTTTGATATAAAGTGAAATACACAATTATATGTGAGCTAACTATCACACT
Source organism: Martes martes (assembly GCF_963455335.1). Lineage (NCBI taxonomy): Eukaryota > Metazoa > Chordata > Mammalia > Carnivora > Mustelidae > Martes > Martes martes. The sequence goes on along the minus strand of NC_137891.1, from coordinate 104,329,941 downwards.
TCCTATTTAAGAGGAACAAAAAAGTATGGTCACAGGAAAAAACAAAACAAAAAAAAAACCTTGTATGTGAAAGGATACTGGGAACATGACAGAGTAGGAAGCACCAGGAATTCATCTCCCCACCCAGATGACAATTGGAGTGGTAGAATTTTTTTGATGTAACTATTTTGGAACTCTATTAAGGCCTTTCAGTTTAACAGGAAAAAGCTTGGACAGTAAATTGAAGTTAATTTCATTCAAATTTAGCTCTTAACATAGTAGTAGCGACCCATTTCCCAACCTCAGCCATATAACAGGCAACTGTACATGTGTTCCTGGGACAGCTTGCACACAGCTAGTGGGCATCAAGGTAGGCAAAAAGAACCTCCACCTCCAAATATTGGGAATCAGGGTGATGGCTGATTTCTGCTTTTGATCACAGGAGTGCAAAGAAGTGGGAAGCCATGGTTCTACTTCTTTCCATTATAAGCATATACATCCACACCCTATGAAGTGACTTCTAAGGGTATAAAAGGACTGACATCCCCTTTATTCCCCATTTCTTATTTTTTTCCTTTTGTCTTTTCTCTCTTCTTTTCCTCCCCCCCCCCCCCTTTTGGGATCCAGGCATTAAAGACCAGGGCATTCATAAACAACTGCATGTATGGGAAAAATGAGAAATTGACCACAAATGCCCAGGGAAAGATTCAAACAAAATCTGAGAAGACCTTAGGTTTCATACTTCAGACTGATCCTTAGCACAGAGAGTGAAAAAACAATCAGAAGCAAATGATAGGGTTGCCTGGGTGTCTCAGTTAAGCATCTGACTTTTGATTTTTGGCTCAGGTCATGATCTCAGGGTTTTGAGATTGAGCCCTGTGTCAGGCTCCATGCTGGGAGTGGAGTTTGCTTAGGATTCTTCCTCTTCCTCTGCCCTTCCTCTGCTCATGTGCAGGCACATATGGGCACATACACTTTCTCTGTCTCAAAAAAACACAAACAACAAAAAACCCCAGCAAACCCTAGGGAGGAATTTATTTCTAGAATTAAGATACTTTAAGAATGTCATTTCAGAAACCACAAACAAAACAGGAATGTATGACCCATTCAAAAGAGTTACAAACTACCTGAAGTAGATGATGGCATTTGCTATAAGACAAAGTCTTTAAAACAACTTAGAATGATGATCAAAAGATTAAAGAATGATGTCCAGAAAGCTAAAAAGCAAAAGAATTCTAGAGATGAAAAATACAGTAAGTGAAATGTAAAAAATCACCGTAGAGGGGTTCCAAGAAAGATTTGAATAGGCAGAAGAATCAACAAACTTGAAGATAAGACAATGAAAATTATTAAGTCTAAAGAGCAGAAGCAAAAAGATTGAAGAAAAGTGAACAGAGCCTGAGGGACCTGTCGGACACCAACAAGAAGATGTATATACACTGTGGGAGTCCCGAAAGGAGAGAGAAAGGGACAGAGAATATTTGAAAAAATAATGACTGAAAACTTCCTAAATCTGATGAAAATTACGAATATAGAGATCCAGGAAGTTAAACAAACTGCCAGTAAGATGAACGGAGAGACCCACATCAAGACACACTCTAATCAGACTTTAAAAAGACAAAAACAGAATCTTGGAAACTGTAACTTACAAGGAAATTGTCACAGGGGATACTGAAATTATCAGCAGATTTTTTTTTTAATCAAAAACTTTCAAAAACCAGAAGGCACTGGGTACAAAGTGCTAAATGGAAAAAAACAAACAACAACAACAACAACAAAAAAAACTGCTATCCTGGAATCTTGTATCTAGCAAAACCTTTCTTCAAAAGTGAGGGAAAAATTAAGAATCACAAATGAAGTTTGAGAAAATTTGTTACCATCAGATCTGCTTTGGAAGAAATACTCAAAGGAGTCTTGCATAGTGAACTTAAAGGTCACTAGATAGTAATTCAAAGTTTTTTGAAGAAATACGGCACTCAATAAAGGGAAATATATGGGCAATTATAAAAGTTAATATTGTAATAGTGGTTTATAACTATATCTGTTTTCTACATGATTTAGGAGACATACATTTTTAAAACAATTATAAGCCAGTATCGTGACTGTGGCTAGTAACTCCACATGTTGTTTTCTACATAATTTGAGACTAACGACATTTAAAATAATTACTTATGTTTTGGGTTTTGGAGTACCCAATGTATGAAGATGTCCTTTGGGGGACTTCAACAATGAAGTTAAGACAACTGTAAAGCCAGAGTTTTTGTCTGATACTGAAGTTAAGAAGTGGTAATTTAGGATTGTTAAATGTAAACCCAATGATAACCACAAATAAAAGAGCTACAGAATAAACACAGAAGAAAATGAGAAAGTAAACATGTCACTACAAAAAATCAACTCAACATAAGACCGTAAGGCAGAAATGAGGAACAAAAAAAAGAAGCTATAGGACATATAGAAAACAGGCAAATTGATAGGAGATCCTCATTTTAAGTAATTAAGTATAAATGAACTTAACTCTTTAGTCAAAACACAATTGGGAGAGTGTATAAAGACACCTCATTCAACTATATGATGTCTACGAGAAACACACTTTAGATTCAAAGACACAAAGAGATTTAAAGTGAAAGGATGGAAAAAAACTTAAAGGGTGGGAAAAGATAATGCATGCAAATAGTAATCAAAAGAAAGCAGGAGTGGCTTTACTGATACTGACAAAAGAGACCTTAAATTGAAAAGATTGCAAGAGACAAGAAGGATTTTAATAAAAGTTTAATAGAGCAAAATAATATATTTATAGATTATAAACTATAAACATTTATGTGCCTAAAGAATATGAAATGAATGAAATATGAAGCAAAACTGACAGAATTGAAGGATGAAATAGTTTTACAATAATACTTCAAAACTTTAGTACTCCTTTTATGATGATAGAATGAGACAGAAGATAAGGAAATAGAGGACTCACACAATAAACCAACTAATCTAACATATACAGAACACTCTACCTAAGAACAGCAGGATACACATTCCTCCCAAGTGCATATGAGATATTTTCTAGGGTAGACTTCATTATCAAACCACAAATTAAGTTTCAGTAAATTTATAGAAAGGGGCATACAAAGTATGTTTGACCACAGCAGGATTCAATTAGAAATCAGTAACAGAAGGAAAGTTGGAAAGTTCATTTTATCATTGAAATTAGACAACATTCTTGAACAACCAGTAGGTCAAAAAATAAGTCAGATGAGAAATTAGAAAACCCTTAGAGACAACTGAAAACCAAAACAATGTACTGGAACTATGGGATGCAGCAAAAGTGGTGCTAAGGGGAGAATTTATTGTTATAAATCACACTAAAAAACAAAGCTCTCACACCAACAAGCTAACTTTACAACTTACGGAACTAGAAAAAGAAAAATAATTAAATCCAAAGCTAGTAGAAGGACGAAGTAATAAAGATTACATAGAAATGAAATAGAGAATAGAAAAATAATAGAGAAAGTCAGTGAAACCAAAAGTTGATTAGTTGAAAACATCAGCAAATTTGACATATTTATAACTGGATGGACTAATTAAAAAAGACTTGAATTATTAAAATCGTAAGTTAAAGTGGGTACATTACTACAGATTCTATAAAAATAAAAAGGATTATAAGAGTATGATGAACAGTTCTACTCAAATTGAGTGATGAAATGGACAAATTCCTAGAAATACAAAGCCTACTAAGAATAAGTTACACAAAAAATAGAAATTCTGAATAGACCTATAACAAATAGGGAGATTGGGGCGCCTGGGTGGCTCAGTGGGTTGGGCCGCTGCCTTCGGCTCGGGTCGTGATCTTGGGGTCCTGGGATTGAGTCCCATGTTGGGGGTCTCTGCTCAGCGGGGAGTCTGCTTCCCTCTCTCTCTCTGCCTGCCTCTCTGCCTACTTGTGATCTCTCTCTGTCAAATAAATAAATAAAATCTTAAAAAAAACAAAACAAAACAGGGAGATTGAATCAGTAATCAAAACTCTGACAATGAAAAGCCCTGGGACTGACAGCTTTACTAGTGAATTCTACAAAACATTTAAGGATGAAATAATACCAATCCTTCCCAGACTCGGCCTAAAATTTGAAGAGCAGGCAACACTTCTTGGCTCATGCTGTGAAACTAACATTGCCCTGATATCAAAGCCAGAAAAAAACTACAAGAGAAAAAATACAGACCAATATCCCTTGTGAACATTGATGCAAACAAACCTTTCAACCAAATACTAGCAAACTGAAATCAGCAGCATGTTATAAGAATTACACATCATAACCAAGTGGAATCTATTATTGGAATGCAAGGATGGTTCAACATATGAAAATTTATCAATGTAATATAAACCATGAAAAGAATGAAGAACAGAAACTACATGGTCATTTCAATTGATACATAAAAAGCATTTCACACAATTTAATACATTTTCATGATAAAAACATTGAGTAAACTAGGAATAGGAGGAAAACTATCTCAACATAATAAAAGCTATATATATGGAAAACCCACAGTGAACATCATACACCATGCCGAAAAGTAGGGAAGAGTTTTCTTGTACAATAAGGAACAAGTAAAAAATTCCCACTTTAACCATTTCTGTTCAACCTAGTGCTGGAAATTGTAGCCAGAGGAGTTAGGAAAACAAAAGCATTCAAATTGAAAAGGAAGAAATGCAATTATCTCTGTTCACAGATGATATATGATTTTCAGCTTTATTGAGGTATAATTGAGAAATAAAATCTTCAGATAAAGTGTACAACATGACTTAATATATACATATATTGTGGAAAGAATCTGCACCCCCCCATCTAGTTAATTAACACATCTATCATTTGACATATTTCCTTTAAGTTTTCTCCACAAAGTTCAATTACAGAGTAGTGGTATCACTTATAGTCGCCATGTCATACATTAGATCATCAAACCTTATTCATTTTATAACTGAAAGTTTATACCCTTTATCAACCTTTTCTGTATTTATGCCACCCTTCAGTCCCTATTAAACACTTTTCTACTCTCTGACTATAGGTTTGACTTTTTCCCCTTCCTTTTTTAAATTCCGCTTACAAGTGAAACAATGCAGTATTTTCCTTACTCTCTTTGGCTTATTTCACTTAGCATAATGCCCTTTCAAATCCATCCATGTTGTCATAAATTACTGGGATTGGTGGATCATATGGTAATTCTGTTCTTACTTTTTTGAGGAATCTCTGTACTGTTTTCCATAGTGGTTGTATTACTTTACATTCCCATCTACAGTGTACAGGGTTCTCTTTTTCACATCCTTTCTAGCATTTATTATCTCATCTTCTTGATGATAACCATTCTAACAGGTGGGAGATATTAGCTCTTTGTGTTTTGTTTTGTTTTGTTTTTTAAGATTTTATTTATTTATTTCACAGAGAGAGAGAGATCACAAGATAGGCAGAGAGAGAGGGAGAAGCAGGCTTCCTGCTGAGCAGAGAGACCGATGTGGGGCTCGATCCCAGGACCCTGAGATCATGACCTGAGCCGAAGGCAGAGGCTCAACCCACTGAGCCGCCCAAGTGCCCTAATTCTCTGTGGTTTTGATTTGCATTTCCTGATGATTGGTGATATTGAACACCTTTCATGTACCAGTTGCTATTTGTATATCTTTGAAAATGTCTGTTTAGGCCTTTGTCCACTTTTTAATTAAGTTATTTATTTTATTGAGTTGTAAATATAATCTTATATGTAGAAAACGTTAAAGATTCCACCAAAAAACCGTGTCAGAAAAAAACTTGTCAGAATAAATAAGTTCAGCAAAGTAGTAGGATGCAAATGCAACATGCATTTCTGTACACTAATGAACAATCTGTAGAGGAAATTATGGAAAAAATCATTTATAATAGCATGAAAAAGAATAAAATACTTAGGAATCAAATAATGAGGTGGAAAAATGTACAGTAAAACCTATAAAACATTGCTGAAAGATGTTAAAGACATAAATTGAAACATTTCTCTTTTCATGGGTTGGAATACTTAGGGAATCAAAATGTCAGTACATCCAAAGTAATCTACACCTTCAGTGCAATCTCTATCAAAATCCCACTGACCTTAAAAAAAAAAAGAAAGAAAATTCTGTCCTAAAATTCATATATCAAGGGACCCTGAATAGCCAAAACAATCTTGAGAAAGAACGAAACTAGAGGACTCACTTCTGGTTTCAAAACCTACTATAAGCCTATAGTAATCAAAACATTGTGGTACTGGCATAAAGACAGACATAATCCATGGAATAGAATAAAATCCAGGAATACAGCCTCTCATATATGGTCAAATGATTCTTTTTTTTTTTTTTCAAGAGTTATCTTATTTGAGTGAGAGAGGGAGAGCAAGTACGAGTGGGAGGGGCAGAGTGAAAAAAGGAGAGTCCCAAGTAGACTCCTTGCTGAGCGTGGAGCCTGATATAGGCTTGATCCCAGGACCCCAAGATCACAACCTGAGCCAAAACCAAGAGTCAGATGCTTAAATGGCTGTGCCATCCAGGCACTCCTGGTCAAATGATGGCAAGAATGATGCCAAAACCATTCAATGGGAAAAGACAGTATTTTCAACAAATTGTGGTAGGAAAATTGGATAACCACACATGAAAGATTTCATTTGCACAATTACCTAAGACTGTATACAAAAATTAATTCCAAATGTATCAAAAAATCTAAATTTAAGAACTAAAAAACCTCTCAAAACAGAGCTAAAGCTTCACAACATTGGATTTGACAGTGATTCATTACATAAGGCATTATGTAATACACACATTATACATTACCAAAGGCATAGGTAACAAGAAAAAATAGACAAATTGAACTTCACAAAATTTTTTTAAAAATTTTCATCAAAAGATGTATACAGAATGAGAGAATATATTTCAAATCCTAAAATCTGATAAGTGATTAATATTCAGAATATACAAAGAACACCTAAAATTCAACAACAACAAAAAACAACCTAATTCAAAAATGGGCAAAGGATTTGAGTAGACTTATCTCTAAAGATGTATAAATTATCAATATGCACAAAGATATTACTTCACTTTCAGGATGTCTATTATCAAAACAAACAAACAAAAAAAAAACAAGAAACAAGTGTTTTTGAGGATGTGGCAAAATTGAATCCTGTGCATTTTTGGTGGGAAGTTAAAATGGTATAGCTGCTATGGGAAGCAGTGTGGCAGTTTTTAATGAAACAAAAATAGAATTGCCATATGATTCAGCAATTCCACTTTTGGGTAGATACCCAAAAGAATTGAGAGCAAATTCTCAAGGTAATTATTCACCCACCCATGTTCTTAATAGCCTTACTCACAATAGCCAAAAAGGTGGAAGCAATACAAGTGTACTTCAACAGATGAATGGATAAGTCACATGTGGTAATATCCATATGAGGGAATAATATTCAGCCTTTAAAAAGGAAAATTTGCCATATGTTATAATGAAGATAAACCTTGAAGATATTATTATTTGGGAAATCTTTATATCTCCTTAATATCTGAAGGACAACTTTGCCAGATAGCATATTCTTAGCTATCAATTTTTATTTTTTAATGCTTTAAATATTTCATTTCATTCTCACCTGCCCTATGGTTTCTGCTGAAAAGTCCACTGATAGTTAAATGGGAGTTTTCTTGTAAACTACTTTCTTTTTTCCCCAGCTGCCTTTAGCATTCTTCATAAGTAATTTTTGACAGTTTTGTTATAAAGTGTCTTGGAAATGGACTTTTTGCATTGAAATAATAGGGTGTTCTAGCTTTGCAGACTTGTATGTTCAGTTTCTTCCCCAGGTTTGGAAAGTTCACAGCTATTATATCTTTAACTCTCTGCCCCCTTCCCTCTCTCTTTTTCTAAGTACACTAATTATTCTATTTTCTTTTCTGATAGAATCTGATAGTACTCATAGGGTTTCTTCACTTTTTAAAAATCTTAGTTTTCTCTCCTTTTCTGACTGAATCATTTCTAAAATCCTATCTGCCAACTCACTTATACTTTCTTCCTTCTTATCTGCTCTGTTACCTATGCTCTTCAATGCATTCTTTATTTCATTCTATGACTTTTTTCAGCTCCAGAATTTGTTTTTGTTTGTTTTTAATTTCAGTTGTTTTGGTAGAGAACTCATTCTGTTCATTAATTTTATATGGAGTTCATTGAGTTGCTTTTTTTGGTTTTCTTGTAGCCCATTAAATTTCTTCATAAAATTTATTTTAAATTCTCTATCAGTTTCATTTCAATATTTTGTGTCTTTGAGATCAGTATATGGAGAATTATTTTCTTTTCATAATGTCATATTACCTGATTTCTCATTGTGTCTGACAATATGTGTCTCTGATTTTAAATTTGAAATAGCAAACACTTTTCTTACTTAAAAATTTGTGTTATATGGTTATCACAGCTCAACAGGCTAGCAATTAGAAAACTTTCTTTTGTAATCCAGGAGGTGGCACTATAGCTCAAGTTTTTGGTTTCTACCATGGGTGTTCGTTCTTGGGATGAAGTATGCAAAAAGAGCTGGCAGCGAGTTGGGCTAGATGTGGATTTAGCATCTGGAACTTTGGGGGAGGCTACAGTCCATTAGGTGGATCTTAGTGTAGAGAAATTCAAGAGATCTATGAACAGACCTACTGCTGAAATTCTGAAGCATACAGAAGGAAATTAAGTTCCTTCAGTGCCATTTAATATTCCTTGTCTGCCTCCTTCTCTTCCCTCTTCCTCCCCCAAGTCACAGAGGTCCCTCCTTAAAACTCTTGTGTCGCAGGTGAGAAACAAGCCCCTCCAGCTGCAACCCACATGCAGCTAGGTAGTGTGTCAGCTTCTTTCACTTATCACTTCCTCTGCCAGGGAAGTAGCTCCTTCTGTTGCCCAAAGCCCAGAGTGTTTCATTGTTGCCCTTAAGAGGGAGCTGCCTCAGTGGGTTACTCCCTGTCCTCTGCCTCCTCTGCCATCTATCCCACTCTAACGTTGTGCCAGTGGAGCAGGTTCACCAATTCCCTTGAATCCACAGTCCACTCTGAGATCCTATCCACTTACTTTTGCATGCACAAGTAGATAGAAATTGGTATAATACAGAGAGGCACTTTAATACTTATAGGTGACTAATTAATTGTAAAAAAGGTGAGGAGAAAGGAATCACTCATGGTACCATGATGCTGACATCACAGTCAGTTTTTTTAAGTTGTTATTTGTTCAATATAAATACTGCTCGTCTCATTCCTAGGTCTTGTTTTTTTATATCAATAAAATAAGAGAATTAGATTTAGGTAAGAACAATATATTCTTATCTAAATAATTATCGGGTGTCTGGGTGGCTCAGTAGGTTAAGCCACTGCCTTCAGCTCAGGTCATGATCTCAGGGTCCTGGGATCGAGTCCCGCATCAGGCTTTCTGCTCAGCAGGGAGCCTGCTTCCCTCTCTTTCTCTCTGCCTACTTGTGATCTCTGTCAAATAAATAAATAAAATCTTTAAAAAAACAAAGAATAATATATCAATGTGGTATATATATACAATGGAATACTATGCAGCCATCAAAAGGAATGAAATCCTGCCATTTGCGATGACGTGGATGGAACTAGAGGGTATTATGCTTAACGAAATAAGTCAATTGGAGAAAGACAGCTATCATATGATCTCCCTAATATGAGGAAGTGGAGATGCAACATGGGGGGTTTGGGAGGTAGGAAAAGAATAAATGAAACAAGATGGGATTGGGAGGGAGACAAAGCATAAGAGACTCTTAATCTCACAAAACAAAACTGAGGGGTGCTGGGGGGTAGAGGGGTCGGGAGAGGGTGGTGGTGTTATGGACGTTGGGGAGGGTATGTGCTATGGTGAGGGCTGTGAAGTGTAAACCTGGCGATTCACAGACCTGTACCCCTGGGGCTAATAATACATTATATGTTTATTAAAAAATAAAAAATTAAAAAAAATAATATATCAGTGGTAGTTTTTTATGAAACTGAATTTCATGACTTTTATATGAAAATGTTTTTATATAATTTTTTAAAGATTCTACTGATTACTTAAGAGCTCAAAAATCTGGAAACCATTGGACTAGCTTATTCCAGTAGTCTCTTTCAATATTAATGTTCTCTGATCTTATGATTTATTCTTTCTTCCTACATCCCAAGAGAAAAGAAATGTCTAGTAGAATGTCTAAGAATCAAAGAGCTTAATTAAGGGAACTTAATGGTTGCATCAATCAGGATAGAATAGGTGATGTCACAATAACAAAAAACCTGAATTCTCAGTGGCTTACAATAGCCAAGTTTGTTTCTCACTTTTACCTTAAATCAACAAGGAGACTCTTCATATTAGTCACTTTACAGTCTGTCACTGAAACTTCATTTTGCTACATGCTTTAACAATCACAGAGGCCCCAGATTAAAACATATTACTTTTGCTTTTATTTCATTGCCAAAGGAAATTACATAGATATTCCCAAATTCAACAGGACAAGGTGTGTAATTCACCTGCTGGGAGGAGCACTGAATATTTATGAATAAGATCTGGAATAAGAACTATAACAGAGAGGGGTGCCTCTCTGTAGCTCAGTTGGTTAAGCAGCTGAGGACTCTTGATTTATGCTCACGTCATGATCTGAGGGTATTGAGATCAAGCCCTATGTTGGGCTCTGCACTAAGTGTGATGCCTGCTTAAGATTCTCTTTTACCCTCTTCTTCTCATGCTCATGCTCTCTCTCTATAAAAGAAACACACAAACAAAAATCTCACACTGTAATAGAGAAATATTAATTTTGTTTGGTGTAAAAATTTGAAAAACAGGAAATAAGAGATGAACTACTTTTGCAATTTTCTAAATATATTAATATTAGCTAAACAGAAATTACCAGATTCTAAAATATCTTCAGATAAAGTATTTGATTTTTTTTTTTACAACTCAGTGACGGAGACTGATAAGCCTAAGTATTGGCTACAAACACACTATAGAGTTAAACTGCTCGGTTTTGAATTTCAGTTTCAGCATTTACTGAAATTTGACCATGGACAAATTACCTTATTTAGTGTACTTCAGTTCCCTTCATTTAAAACTGGGTATAATCATAATCCTATATTGCATTTATGTTTGTGTGAGGAATCAAAGTGATAATACACTGAAATGACACATAGTTGTACTCAATATATAGTTAGTTGTTTTTAGTTATTTTTGTATTTCTATCTTGTTTATCAATAATACTATTACCCCCATTTTCCAACTGAGACCTAAATGCAATAGTCTTTGATTTCTCTAAGGTTCACACAGAAGATGGCAAAGCTCAGATTCAAAATTAGATGTTTGGCTTAGAGACTTTGTTTACATCCTAGTCACACTGTTTAATTTGACACAATCATTTTAATCTTTGTCTTTAAGGTTTTTTTATCAAAAAAAGTTTTCTTACAGATTGCTATAGATGGTTCAGGAAAGAAAAAGACTAATTGAGATTGGGAGAGGATATTGAAAGAAAGAGAAAGGAAGAAAAAAAAAGAGAAGGAGAAAAAGAAAGCCAACAACTGAAAAGGTTCAGTGTAATTTAGAAGTGGTGGCAGGATAGCAACTTGAGCAGAGGAGAGAAGACTGTGGTTTGTTCAGCAACCGGGAGTGACGGTAGCCAATCAAGTATCATCATGGAGCTCACGTTAGACTTTTTTTTTTTTTTTTTTTTTTTTACAAATTAGGTTTGAAGAATTGGAAAGGGTTGTAGAGCACCTATTGGAAAGAAAAGAATTATAGAAAATCTATAAAGTCCTAAATTCAGCGTTTTTTCCCCTTGTTTTTTTTTGTTTTTTTTTTTTTGTTGTTTTTCTGCAATTGAAAAGACTGCTTTGAGAGGTTGCTGATTTAAAGAAATGATGTGGTAAGTTATTTTAATGTTTTATGGGTATCATGTAGTCCCTACCCCCCACTTTTTTCTTGAAAGAAATGGTTTCTGTCATATGATTTGATATTGCCCAAAGCTTCACGACCTATTTTAGGTTTGTTGACAACTCAAGTTTCAGTTTCCAGCAGCACAAAATGTACTGTTTGTGTTTGAAGTGTGTCTGAGCCTTGGCTCAAAATGTTTCTTTCATTTAAGAAATCTGGTAGGCAAACTTGATTATATTTGCCTCTTTTCTCTAACTTTCCCATGTGGTTTATTATCTTGAGCTTAGTTTCAATTTCCTGTTTTTATTTTCCTTTTTTTTCTTTTTTTCTTTTTCTTTTTTTTTTCATGAGAATAGAGAGCTTGTAGGAGACAGTTTTGAGAAAATTGTACATGATTCAATGCAAAGTTTAAAAGAATTATCACTTTTTTCAGTAAGAGAAACCACTAACTTGACCAAATGCTGTAGTAATGATACTACCTAAAGCTCTAAAATATTCAAAACAATGAAAATAGAAAAAAATACTTAGAGATAAATAAAAGTGAAAAATAAGCATAGATGTGACGGATAAGGTATTTCCATTAAAATGTTTTATGATTTTAAACAACCTAAAGAAATTTAACTATGAGGTATCTAGGCTAATAACTACAAATGATAAGAGTAGATAACTTGTCTCTTCTTGGTTAATGTTAATTTATTTACATGTTAAAAAATATATTACTATCTGCCTGAGATGCGAGGTTGCTTTGGATGGGGGAAAGAACATTGTCATAGCTAATACTTATATAGGTAACTGACTGACATTTATATAAGTAGAAAGAAAGCCATAGAAATAGATACTAGTTTTTTTACTACACTTTTTACTTAACATTTTAATAGAGCTCCTTTATTCTATTTATGACATGGTATGGTTTAAGTAGACTTTAAGCTGAATCACTAAGTTTATGGTATTTCATGTATCAAGAGAAATCCTGGATTTATTCTAGAGCTTTCCCCCTAAATGATGTCATTTATATTGTGGACATTAAATAAAATAACAAATATCTCAATACTGATTGAGAAAAAAATACTTGAGAACATCAGAAACTAGCAAACTTATGGAGAAGTCTAAGTTAATAGTATTTTCTTCTTCTTCTTCTTCTTTTTTTTTTAAAGATTTTATTTATTTATTTGAGAGAGAGACAGAGAGAAAGAGAGCATGAGAAGGGAGAAGGTCTGAGGGAGAAGCAGACTCCCCGCGGAGCTGGAGCCTGGGACTTGATGCTGGGACTCCGGGATCATTATCTGAGCCGAAGGCAGTGGCTTAACCAACTGAGCCCCTAGTTTTTTCTTCCTAGAATTGTATATGTTTTATTGGCACTTCAAATATAAATACCTCTTAAGGAGTATTGCTTTTTACCAAATGTCCTAGTTCAGGTTTTTAAGGAACTCCCAATACATCTCATTTGACATATTATAGTAGCCCTTAAAGCTTTAAAATAGAAGAAAATTTCCTCTTTGTAAGGCAATCCAAGCAATATGAGATATGGGCAATGGAGCATTGATATTAGTATTAATAACTGTGAATATCTTCTCTGAGGAAAACAATTTTAGGAAATCCATAATGGGAAGCAGACATAACAACAATTTCAAATTTCTTCTTCTTATTTTTTTTAATATTTTCTTTGTTTATTTGAGAGAAAGAGAGGATGAGCCGGTGGAGGACCTGGGGGGAGAGGGAGAAGCAGGCTCCCACTGAGCAGGCCTGATTTGGGCCTTGAGCCTGGGACACTATGATCATGACCTGAGCCAAAGGCAGAGGCTTAACTGACTTAGCCACCCAGATCCCCTTTTTTTTTGTTTTGTTATTGCTATCAAAGATGTCAAGGGTTTGTTTGCAGATTTTACTTCACATGATATAAAGATGCTTTAGTTGTTTTAATGTCTCTCCTATGGGAGTTTATAACTCTTTAGATTGTTTGAGATAATAATTAAGATTAAATGAGAAAATCTTTGACAATGACTGACCCTTGATAGACGATTGTTGTATAATTATATACATCCACCTATGCTGTGATGCTAGTAAAATTTCTCAGCTTATGTCTGCAAGTTATCTGTTATTTTAATAATAACACCATAAAATACATGTGAAACGGTATTAAAAACAGTTCAGAGATAACGGATGAGGCAGTGATGAGAAGTTATTTCAAAATCAACATGTGATCTCCTATAAGCTCTGAAGAGGTTAAAACAAAAAGAGAGAAAAAGAAAAGAAAGTGTGGAAAAAAGAGCAGGTGGAAAACCTTGCTGGTTCCTTATCACTATTCCCATGGCGGGGGTAAGTATGCAAATACTTCTGAGAGTAGAAGGTATTATTAGAATTTGGAAATAATGGAATGGAAAGAGAGAATGTCCAAGTGACTATAAGTGAAAGTAGAAAGAGAGCATGAAAAAAAAAAAAAAAAAGAAAGAGAGCATGAGTTTAGAGCAGTTTGAATAATACCAGCAATAAAAATAATAAAACAGTAATAGCAATATCACAGAAACCAAATATATTGGGTTTTTAATATATCATTTACTGGGGTAACAGTATTATTGATGTTAATTCACTCAATCATGATGACAACTTTATGAGGTACATGTTACATTTTCTAGTTCATAGATAAAGAGATTATTTTCCAAAAAAAAAAAAAAAAGATAATTTCCAGGGCCACATAGATAATAAATGACAAGGCTAGGATTTAAACTGTAGTTTATCTAACTCCTAAGGTCATTTTCTTAACATTTGGAAGCTTAAGTATGAAGTTCAAACCATGCTCTTATCTAATTCTCAACCCATTATCACCATCAGCCCTATATCATCCACTGTCTAGTCAGTCTTCGCTCCTTTTTCTTATTCTGATATTCATCTTCATCCAGTTGGTCTCTCGTCCTTCCTGAAAATTCTTCTTCCTATTTGTTTTTGAAAATCTTTCTCTGGTGCTTGCGTGGGTCAGTCGGTTAAGCGTCTGCCTTCCGCTCAGGTCACGATCCCAAAGTCCTGGGATTGAGACCTGCTCAGACTCCCTGCTCGGTAGGGAGTCTGCTTCCCTCCTCTGCCCCTCCCCACTGCTTGCAATCTCTCCCTCTCTGTCTGAAATAAATAAATAAAATCTTAAAAAAAGAGAGAGAGATGTCAAAAGAAACTGGAGAAATTAGTATTAATAATAAATTTTATTTAGCCTAATGAATCACAAAATATTATTTCAACATAAATGAC
Source organism: Martes martes (assembly GCF_963455335.1). Taxonomy (NCBI): domain Eukaryota; kingdom Metazoa; phylum Chordata; class Mammalia; order Carnivora; family Mustelidae; genus Martes; species Martes martes. The sequence goes on along the minus strand of NC_137891.1, from coordinate 104,314,831 downwards.
ATAAAATTATTTTTACACTAATTTTTAATGCTAATTCTTCAAAATTTGGAATATATTTTACACTTATAGCACATCTCCATTCAGACTAGCATTTCAGGATCTCAGTAGTGAAATATTGCCTGTGGCTATGATATTGGACATTACACCTCTAGAATTCTATGATAACTGTTGGAGTAATACAGAGAATGCTGATTTGTGGTAGAATCTATTGTCAAATCACTGGCTCTATTTACCATATGAGCCCAGACAATTTATTCAGTTTATCTGGCATTAGTTCATGTGTACAAAGGTTTTACAAAGATTAGATTGTATCACATAATTTCTGACACTGTTTACTTTGGAAAATCATTGAGGACATCACCCATGTTATGCCAGAATTTTATACAATGCCTGGAATTTAGTGTTTTTTTTTTTTTTAAGACTTTACTTATTTATTTTGACAGAGAGAGAGAGAATGCAAGCAAAAGCAGGGGAAGGGGCAAAGGTAGAGAGAGAGCAAGGAGCCAGATGTGGGACTCAATCCCAGGACCCTGGGATCATGACAAAGGCAGATGCTTAACTGACTGAGCCACCCAAGAGTCTCTGGAATTTAGAGTCTTATGTTACAAAAATTTATTGATCATATAAGCCATTATGCTATGTGTTTTGCTAGTTTCTAAGAATATTAGGTAGAAGGTCTACCTTTAAGAAGTTTGGTATAGAATGATGAGCAGGTAAATACTTAGCTATTTACAGTATATTTATAATGTAAATCAAATATAGCTTAATAATGTCATAAAAGTTAAAAAATTATCATACAGAGGAGTTATTAACTATGCCTGGAAATATCAGGATGAGCTTCAAAAGATGCTACCTCAGCTGCATCTGGAAGGAAAAATAGTTGCTAAGTACACAAGGATGTTGGCTAAGTACATAAGGATGTTGGAAGGTGATATTTGGAAAATCATGGAGCAATGAAATTGTTTGTTAAATGTGAGGGAATTTTAGTTTTTCAGTTGGTAAGTGTTAGGGTCTGCACATTTGTGTCTCCTTTCCCCCAAAATTTACATGTTGAAACCCTAACTCCCAGTGCAATGGTATAAGGCTGTGGGGCCTTTGAGAAGTAATTAGGTTTAGATGAAGTCATGAGAGTGGACCCCCATGATGGGATCGGTGTCCTTATAAGAAGAGAAAGAGACCGGAGCACTCTCTGTCCTCCACCATGTAAAGATACAGGAGAAAATGGCTATCTATGTCTCACCAGACACTGGAACTGCCGACATTTTGATTTCAGGCTTCCCAGCCTCCAGATCTATGAGAAATAAATATTTGTTGTTTAAGCCACCCAGTCTGTAATAATCTTATTTTAACAACTTGAACTGACTAAGAAAGTAGGACAAATTGTGTTTACATGGTGGGTTAGAAGAAGGACCAAAGGAAAGCATTAGGGTTGATAGAGGAGTAATTATGGACCATAGTGTTCTGCATAACGCTTCCCTAAAACTGGTACTTCCTTGTTTTTCCTCATCTTAATATGATATCACCAAATACCTTTCTATATTTTTTCTTTCCCTCATTCTTCAGCTCTAATCTATCCATAAACCTATTGCCTTTCTGTCTCTGAATTATATCCTGTCAGTGCCCTTAGTCCAAGCCACTCACCTCTTTCCTAGATCACCAAAAAAGTGCAACTGATCTCCTAATTTCTACTCTTGTCTTCACATAATCCAATTTCTTCATGACAGCAAGCGTGATTTTCTTTTCAAGTATACCAAACTTTCTTCGCTTTGCTTTTTACAGACTCAAAGAATTTCTCATTATATTCTACAAGGTCCTAAATGATCTGGCCTAATAGACCTCATATCAGTTTACCCTTCACTTTATTACACATTGTTTAGCTACTTTTTTTTTTTTTTTAATGTCACTTTGTTTTTTTCTTTCCTTGGGTTTTTTTCTGTTGTATTTTCCTCTAGATTGTTCTTTCTCTCATCTTTCAAATGACTGGCTCCTTCTTATCTGTCAAATCCTAGCTGAAAATCCTTTCCACAGAGAAATCTTCCTGACTTCTTGACTATTAAAATATTTTGATGACAAAGTCACTTTCTATTTTATTACTGTTAATTCATACTAGTTCTTATTGAACTTATTGAACTTATCTTCAGTTGTTTATTATTATTATTATTATTAATTCATATATTTTCTTTTTTTATTCCTTTTTCTTTTTTCAGCTTTTTATATAAATTCTAGTTAGATCACATATAGTGCAAAATTGGTTTCAGGAGTAGAATTAAGTGGTTTGTCACTTACATACAACACCCAGTGCTCATTATAAGAAGTGCCCTCCTTAAGGACACTCCTTAAGGGCACTCCTTAGGGCCCTCCTAACAAGTGCCTATCATCCATCCAGCCCATCCCACACCCACCTCTCTCCCTCAACCCTTAGTTTGTTCTCTATTACTAAGAGTTTCTTATAGTTTGTTTCTCTCTCCCCTCTTTTTTACCCCCTCCCATATGTTCATAGGTTTTATTTCTCTCTCTCTCTTTTTTTTTAAGATTTTATTTATTTATTTGACAGAGAGATCCCAAGTAGGCAGATAGGCAGGCAGAGAGAGAGAGAGAGAGAGAGGAGGAAGCAGGCTCCCTGCCAAGCAGAGAGCCCAATGCGGGACTCAGTCCCAGGACCCTGAGATCATGACCTGAGCCAAAGGCAGAGGCTTAACCCACTGAGCCACCCAGGCGCCCTCTTTCTTAAAATTTATTTTATTTTATTTTATTTTAAAGATTTTATTTATTTATTTATTTATTTATTTGAGGAAGAGTGCAGAGCAAGAGAGAGAGAGCAGTAGTGGAGGTGAGGGGCAGAGGGAGAGGGCAGACTCCCCACTGAGCAGGTAGCCCAATGTGAGAGTCGATTCCAGAACTCTGGGATCATGATCTGAACCAAAGGCAGATGTTTAACTGACTGAACCACCCAGGTGCACCATCTGTTTTATTTCTTAAATTCCTCATATGAGTGAAATAATATGATATCGATCTTTCTCTGACTGACTTATTTTGCTTAGCATAATAAACTCTAGGTCCATCCATGTTATTGCAAGTGGCAAGATTTCATTTTTTAAATTTTATTATAATTCCAAGTTGGTAAACATATAGTGTAGTATTGGTTTCAAGAGCAGAATTTAGTGATTCATCACTTACATATAACACCCAGTGCTCATCCTAACAAGTTTTCTCTTTCAAACCCATCACCCATTTAGCCCATTCCCCACAAACTTCCCCTCCAGCAACCTTCAGTTTGTTCTCTTAACTAAACAGTCCCTTATGGTTTGCCTTCCTTTTTGTTTTTATCTTATTTAATTTTCCTTTTTTTCCCCCTATTATGTTCAGTTAGCCAATGATTCATTAGTTGTATAACACCCAGTGCTCTCACTGCATGTGCTCTCCTTAATACTCATCACCGGGGTACCTCATTCCCCAACTCCTCTCTCCTCTGTAACCCTCTCTCCTTTGCTTCCCAGAGTCCAGAGTCTCTCATGGTTTGTCTCTGTCTCTGATTTATTCCCATTCCATTTTCCCTCCTTTCCCCTGTGGTAATCTGTGCTATTCCTTATGGTCCACATATGAGTGAAACCATATGATAATTGTCTTTCTCTGCTTGACTTATTTCACTTAGCATAATACATTCCATCCACATTGTTGCAAATGGCAAGATTTCATTCTTTTTTATGTCTAATATTCCATTACACACACATACACACACACACACACACACACACACACACACCACTTCTTTATCCATTCATCAGTCAATGGACATTTGGGCTTTTACCATAGTTTGGCTGTTGTTGATAATGCTGCAACCAACAAAGGGGTTCATGGACTCCTTTGAGTCTATATTTTTGTATCCTTTGTGTAAATACCTACTAGTGCAATTGCTGGATCATAGGGTAGTTCTATTTTTAATTTTTTGAGGAAACTCCATACTGTTTCCCACAGTAGTCACACCTGTTTTTATTCCCACAAACAGTGTTAAGAGGGTTCCCCTTTATCCATCTCTTCGCCAACACCTGTTGTTTCTTGTATTGTTAATTTTAGCCATTCTGACAGGTGTTAGGTGATACCTTGTTATAGTTTTGATTTGTATTTCCCTGATTGTGAGTAATGTTGAGCATTCATATATTTTCTTTCCTCAATAGAATGTAAGCTTCTTGAGAATAAGAATCCTGTCTTATTCATCACTGTATCCTGAAAATCATCCACATGCTTAAGCAAAAAGCAGCATTCAGTTTAAGCAAAGTGCTTATTGGATAAATGGATTAAGTTTTCCCCGTCTGTAGTATTATTCTCTTTTATAGGTTTTTACTTATGTTAAGAAAAAAATGGGATTGGGGCGCCTGGATGGCTCAGTGGGTTAAAGCCTCTGCCTTCGGCTCAGGTCATAATCTCAGGGTCCTGAGATTGAGTCCCGCATCGGGCTCTCTGCTCCGCAGGGAGCCTGCTTCCCCCCTTCTCTCTCTCCCTGCTGCTCTGCCTACTTCTGATCTCTCTCTGTCAAATAAAATCTTTAGAAAAAAAAAAAAAAGAAAAAAAATGGGATTGAATTTATCAATTTAATGTCCTATCAGGTATAAGAGATGTTTAGCTTGGGGCACCTGGGTGGCTCTGTCGTTAGGTGTCTGCCTTCAGCTCAGGTCATGATCCCAGGGTCTTGGGATCAAGCCCCACATCGGGCTCCCTGCTCAGCGGGAAGCCTGCTTTCTCTCTCCCACTCCCCCTGCTTGTGTTCCTGCTCTAGCTGTCTTTCTCTCTCTGTCAAAGAAATAAATAAAATCTTTAAAAAAAAGAGAGAGAGAGATTTAGCCAAAAGGAGAAAAAACCAAAACACTCTACTGCTATAGGCATTGCATTAAGCACATGATTTGAAGGAGGTGGGGAAAGGGTCTGTTTCCTCAATTCATGGGCATTCAACTTCCAAATAGTTTCTTAAATCTTAATGCAGACCTTTAAATAGCTAAAAATTAGAGATAGAATGGGATTGAATATCCTATTTCTTTTTGAAATTGAAACATTATAATGTTTGCAAATAAATAGTTAAAGCAATGTTTTGACTATAAGTTCAGTTGCCTTTGATTGTGATTGTCCTATTAGTGAAGGACTTCAGAAATAAAACCTAATCCTAATTAAATAATACATGATTAAGGATTATTTACATATAAGCTGCCAGATGTTTAAAAAGGTTAATATTCCCTCAGTAAGGAAAACATTAAGTTCTAAAAGGTCATTTAGATTGTTTTCCTGGTAGGTTGTTTATAGATATTCCTCACCTGTTAATATTATTATTGATAATCCTTTTCTGATTTTGAATAAACACTTTCTCTATGTGTTTATTCATGTTAACATTTACTTAGTAAAACATGTTTCTTACAGGAAGATAAATACTTGCTGGAAAGAATGCTGGCAACTTCAAAGCAAAATGAAGTTCTTTCTATTGCTTTCAGTCATTGGGTTCTGCTGGGCTCAGTATGCCCCAAATACCAAACCTGGACGGACAACTATTGTCCATCTGTTTGAGTGGCGCTGGATTGACATTGCTCTTGAATGTGAGCGATACTTAGCTCCAAAAGGATTTGGAGGGGTTCAGGTGGGTATTGTTCACAGTATAAATTGTGGTTTGCTATGCTTATAGTAAATGGCTATCATGATCTGTATCTGTGAAGCTGAAACGTATTACTGAGGAAGAAAAAAAGTTTAGTATTGTTGGCAATGTTATGTTTTGTTTCTGATATAATCCTTCTTCAGCAGGACGTTTCCAATATGTTGTTAATATTTTCATGTGGTTGTTAAAAATGTAGCTGTATATGCAAAGATTAAGAAATTATTTTAGATTATTGATTAGTCTCTAGAGTATCCAGTGATATAAAGTAACCCGTAATTTGATACTTATCATGATTTTTTATTTGTAGATCTCTCCACCCAATGAAAATGTTGTGATTAATAACCCTTCAAGACCTTGGTGGGAAAGATACCAACCAGTTAGCTACAAGTTATGCACAAGATCAGGAAATGAAGATGAATTCAAAGACATGGTGACTAGATGTAACAACGTTGGTGTAAGTGAATTAAAGTTTCCTTTAGGGGCGCCTGGGTGGCTCAGTGGGTTAAAGCCTCTGCCTTCGGCTCGGGTCATGATCCCAGGGTCCTGGGATCGAGCCCCACATTGGGCTCTCTGCTCCGCAGGGAGCCTGCTTCCTCCTCTCTCTCTGCCTGCTTCTCTGCCTGCTTGTGATCTCTGTCTGTCGAATAAATAAATAAAATCTTTAAAAAAAAATAAATAAAAAAATAAAGTTTCCTTTAAAAAATATTTAGGAAAATAATTTCTCCTCTCTCCTGCTTGTTTTGAAGAAAATGTTTTCCGTATTTATTTTTTATTTTACTTTAACTTAAGCTATAACTAAAATTTAATTATTATGTTATGTTCAGCTTTTGTAAATTTTTGTATATGTGCTATTTGTCTACTAAAGAAATTTAAGTCAAAGTTTAAAGTGAACTTACTTATAAAGCAAGTATCAACTTTTAGTCCTAAAACTATACAAATTTCTGGGGAATACTTTTCTAGTTAGGAATTGGAAATTCTAGTTGCATTATTTGCTGTAATTTTTGTGTGACTTGTATCTCCACCTATAATTTCTGGGTCTTCTTTCACATAGGGTTTTTGATGGTAAATAATTATATTCTTTTTGGCAAGGAGCATGAGAGACAAGATTTACCTTCAGATGCTTAATAAATAATAAAGGCTATCTACTTCTTTCTTAGGGTGATACATGGAAATTTCAAAGACCACTACTCTTTTGCATCTCAGCTGATTCTTACCTCCCCCCCAAAAAGGCTGCATTTTTTCATTGTTATGGTAGTTTCAGTTCTATAATTTTATCACATATGTATTTTACCAAGATGATAGAAAGCAGATAGGTATTCAGTTCACATTAGTTTCCCTTCACTCTTGACTTTTGATTTACTAAGAAGAGAAGTTAAAAAATAACAAAGACCTATTTTGGAGTGTGATTAACATACCATAAACTTCAGTCAGTAATACCATAGATTATTACCTCTGTATAAGTCAAACTGAAATAAAAACTTTGTTTTTCAGGTCCATATTTATGTGGATGCTGTAATTAATCATATGTGTGGGAATGGTGTGGGTGCAGGAACAAGCAGTACTTGTGGAAGTTACTTCAACCCTGGATATAGAGATTTTCCAGCAGTCCCATTCTCTGGTTGGGATTTTAATGATGGTAAATGTAAAACTGGAAGTGGAGATATTGAGAACTATAATGATCCTTATCAGGTAATTAAAAAAAAAAACCATAGTGATCAAAATAAAGAGCTATCTGTGCCTTTAATTATCTACATGTAGTTTATTGATCTTCATTTTAAATACTGGCCTGGATTCCTTAGGAAAATAGGATTCCAAGTATGACTCTTTAAAAATAAGAAACTTGAATTGATATGTAAAACATTTTTCCCAATTTAATTTGTCCCAGTCAAAAAGCTCATCTACTTTATTTCCTACATACTCCATTTTTATACTAGAAAATACTTCAAAGGTATGTCCATACTATAGTGTCAGTATCTCCAGTTCCCAATGCAAGGAAGACACTACAGAAATATCTGTTAATGAATAAATGAATGCATAATCAAATGGATTCTCAGGTAAAGGTGATGTTTTGTCTATCACTCACAAAATGTTTACTTTAATAGGTCAGAGATTGTCGTCTGGTTGGTCTTCTTGATCTTGCACTGGAGAAAGATTATGTGCGTTCCACAATCGCTGAATATCTGAACCGCCTCATTGACATTGGTGTAGCAGGGTTCAGAATTGATGCTTCTAAGCACATGTGGCCTGGAGACATGAAGGCAATTTTGGATAAACTGCATAATCTAAATACAAAGTGGTTCGCTGAAGGAAGTAAACCTTTCATTTACCAGGAGGTATGTTAATATATATATGTATCTATATTTCATGTGTATATGAAATAATATAATTTAATTCAGTAGAAAATAAGTGATAGGAGTGCCTGGGTGGCTCAGTCGGTTAAGTGGCTGCTCTTGGCTCAGATCATGATCCCAAGCTCCTGGGATCAAGCCCGGCAGGCTCACTGCTCTCTGGAGAGCCTGCTTCTCCCTCTCCCTCTGCCTGCTGCTCTACCTACTTGTGCTCTCTATCTCTCTGTCAAATAAATTAAAAAAATATAAATTAAAAAAAAGAAAATAAGTGATAGATTTAATTAATACAATTTCAGTTGTTTATGGGCTGCATCATTTATATAGAAGAGTTTTCTTGAACCTCTTTTAGTGAGACAGTATCTAACACCTAACTCTTTATCACAAGAAGTTTTATGGAAGTGCAGAGAATTTATTTAGGCTGCAGACATGTGTGTCTTTTACCATCTCCCCAGAGACCATTAGAAAAGACAGATAATATTACAGTGGTTTTCTTGAGCCAGTCTATCTGAGTTTACATCTTGGCTTTAGCACTATTAGCTGTGTTCACTTAGGCAAATTGATTAACCTCTCTATGCAACATTTTTTTTTTCATATAAAAAAGGGATGATGATAATAGTCATGTTTTTGTCTAAATATTAATGAGTTAACATAGTCTAGCACTTAGAAATGTTGTGAACCAGATATCAAGTGCTGTAGAAATGCAAGCCTTTTTATTATCATTATGTACAAGACTAAAATTATGTCAACATTCTCACAGGCCAACAGTTCACTTTGTTATATTATTTTTTTAATATTGTAGCATATAATTTAGCACAAAAAAAGAATCTTTCTTTAGGGAAAGCCATTTACGCTTTTTCAAATAATAAAAATAGTTTCAAGCCATTTTCTATATAATAGTACCTTGTTGGTTAAAAGTCTTTAAAGTTCTGATTTAAAATGATATTTCAAAAAAAAAAAAAAAACACCCAGTAGACCTAAAGAAAATATTTTTTTAAAAAAGGATGAACTTGATTTTAGTGTCTCAATTTAGGGCAATAAATATTTTTAGGGGTAAAAAAAAGTTAAAAAAATAAAATGATATTTCCCTATATTTCTACTAGGTAATTGATCTGGGTGGTGAGCCAATTAAAAGTGAGGAGTACTTTGGAAATGGCCGTGTGACAGAATTCAAGTATGGTGCAAAACTAGGCACAGTTCTGCGCAAGTGGAATGGAGAGAAGATGGCTTACTTAAAGTAAATGAAATATAATTTGTCTTTTAAATTATTTCAAAGATGTATTAGTCTTATTATCCCAATCTGAGTTATCTTCGGAACTTATTTAGAACTTTTAAGGATTCAGTTACTAGTAATGAGGGTAATAGTTCCCCACACTCCAATTTATCATCTTTATTATTAAGAATGTCAATCATGAGGGTATCTAGAAACCCAAAAAATACCCTAGAGACTTTTATATTATATAACTATACTATATTTGCATATAGTATGTGAAGGCCATGTTATTGTTAAAATGATTTTATCATTTATGAAGTACTTACAAGTTGACTATTTTAAATTTGCATATACTTATTTACATATTTTATATAAAATGATTTACATATATTATCAATTATTTTCAAATATTAGAATATTTACATTATAACAATGTAATATTGAAACCTACTTTTAATCCAGTTTTCCATTCTGTATGATATCATATGGATATTGATCATTCTGGTTTTATCTAAATTATAATGTACTAAAATCTCTAAAATGACTTTTTTAATAACAAAAATCTTATAACTATAATGTGAATGTAATACAAGTAATTCATACATATATACATACATGGAATGTATAATGTATCTGTATATTGTTTATATATATATTTTAAAACTCCTATAGAATAATCATTTTAATTAGAAAATTTCATTTAGGCCTGCGGTACCAAAAGAAATACACATTTAGGTTACCTTAAAGCTATTGGAAAAGAATACATATCTTTGTGTGTGTTTTAATAGGAACTGGGGAGAAGGATGGGGTTTTATGCCTTCTGATAGAGCACTTGTCTTTGTTGATAACCATGACAATCAGCGAGGACATGGAGCTGGAGGAGCATCTATTCTTACATTCTGGGACTCTAGGTAGGTAAAATAAAGCACCCCCCCTTTTTTTAACCTACCTTTTAAACTAAAAATAGAAGAAACTAAAAATAGTTTCTTCTATGATGATATCATTTTTTAACCTTCAGACTGTACAAAATGGGAGTTGGATTTATGCTTGCTCATCCATATGGATTTACACGAGTAATGTCAAGCTTCCGTTGGCCAAGATACTTTGAAAATGGAAAAGTAAGTTTTGGTGTTATCCAAAATATATTTTTCTCAAGAAAGGGAATGCAGTTTTGTTGTGATTGTACATGATGCTATTATATTTACTATTTATCAAATATTGAAGTGTAAACCTGATGTAGGACACTTTTAGTAGTGCAGTAGATATTAAAGAATTAAAATTCATGGTCTCTATTGTCAGAGTATTCAAGCAATATCAGAAATATGACAAACATACACTCACCCCAAAGAAGCACTTAAAAGTAAGGATATAGTGAAAAAAAAAGAAAGAAAAAAAATAAGGATATAGTAAGTAAAATATGTACTTTTCATAAGTACCTACTTCGTAGGGTTGATGTGAGGATAAGTTAACACTTGTAAAGAACTTTAAACAGTACCTGCCCATAATACAAACAATATATATTTTTTTAAATACTTTGAAAAAAAAGTTATATGGAATCCAAAGAAATTATTCAGTTGAACTGGGATTAAATAAGGAAAGTATCTTTTAAGAGGAAAGAAAATATATGTATTAAAGAAGAGAAATTTGCAAACTATTTTGGGAAATGTAAAGATGAGAAAAATATTTGGGGTAATAGGGGATATTAAATAGCAATTTTATTTATTTATTTTTAAAGATTCTATTTGTTTATTTGACAGACAGAGATCACATGTAGGCAGAGAGGCAGGCAGAGAGAGAAAGGGGGAAGCAGGCTCCCTGTAGAGCAGAGAGCCTGACATGGGGCTCCATCCTAGGACCCTGAGATCATGACCTGAGCTGAAGGCAGAGGCTTAACCCACTGAGCCACCCTGGTGCCCTGAATAGCAATTTTAAAAAGGGAACTGAGAAATAAAATTATGAATGTATTTGGAAAGTTTTTTTTTTTTTTTTTAAACTGAAGATTTCAGGGTGCCTGGGTGGCTCGGTTGGTTAAGTGACTGCCTTCAGCTCAGGTCATGATCCCAGAGTCCTGGGATAGAGTCCTGCATCAGGCTCCCTGCTCCACTGGGAGTCTGTTTCTCCCTCTGATCTTCTCCCTTTTCATGCTCTCTCTCACTGTCTCTCTCTCAAATAAATAAATAAAATTTTTAAACTGAAGATTTCAGATGCATCATTGTACAGCAACTTCATACCTAAAGTAAAAAACACTTTTCACTACAAACCAGACTGATATTTACCTGGTTTCTTCCTTTTTTTTTTTTTCTATGACTATCATTAAAAGTGCCAATCAGAAAAGTACAATATTAAAACTTTGATCAATTTAATAAAGAATATTGTGAAGTATTGATTAACACATTTATCCAGAAGAAAGAATGAAGGAAATGAATGCTTATTTAGCAATTTATCATATTCAAGGCATTTCCACATGTATTATTTAATTTTTATAGCACCTAAACAATATCCCCATTTTACAGAAGAAGAAAATTAGACACAGAGAAGATATGTATGTTAACTAAGTTTTCTTAACTAATAGTAATAGAATCTTTGTTTCCATTCTTCTGTTTCTGACACCGAAGTCCTTGCCACTTCAATATCATTGCACTATTGACGGTAATATTTATTAAAAATTCCATGGCAGGGATGCCTAAGTGGCTCAGTCAGTTAAGCCACTGCTTTCAGCTTGGGTCATGATCCCAGGGTCCTGGGATCGAGTCCTGCATGGGGCTCCTTGCTTGGCAGGGAGCCTGCTTTTCTCTCTGCCTCTGCCTGCTTGTGCACTTGTGCTCGCTGTCTCTCTCTCTCTGACAAATAAGTAAATAAAAATCTTTAAAAAAACAAATTCCATGGCAATTCCTTAGAAAGAAAATAAAAGGGCAAAAAAACCTTACCTTTAAAATATGGCACTAGAGAATGAAAAATTGGGGAGAAAATGATGAGGACTTGGTAAAAGGCTGTAAAAATACTGAGGGACTTAGATTCTAAATGAAGACAATGCAGAGACACAAGACAGATTAGATTTGGTGTTCTGGAGAGAAAAGAGACAAATACGTGAAATGTTAAAAGTCAGGGATTTTTAAATTTTTTCTCTTTTTCTCTTTACTTAAGGATGTTAATGATTGGATTGGGCCACCAAATAATAATGGGGTAATTAAAGAAGTTACTATTAATCCAGACACTACTTGTGGTAATGATTGGGTCTGTGAACATCGATGGCGTCAAATAAGGTGGGCATTCTTAGAGATGTCTTCTAATAATAAACATTCTTAACATTTTATTTTATTAAACTATTAATGTATTCATCAGCATTTTATGTGGTATTATATTTTTAGGAACATGGTTATGTTCCGTAATATAGTTGATGGCCAACCTTTTACAAACTGGTGGGATAATGGTAGCAACCAAGTAGCTTTTGGAAGAGGAAACAGAGGATTCATTGTCTTTAACAATGATGAATGGTAAGCAGATCATAATTAGAAATAACATTTTATACTAATATGTTCTTGATTTACTACTTTCTCTTCTTGCACATTTACATTTTTCATATTTGAAAAATTCCTTAGTGGATTAAGAAACCACAGAAATCAGAAGAAAAATGATGATGGCTTTTATTCTGATCTCTTCTTTATAAGGGCTTTATGTTCTAAGTAGAGTGATTTTATGTGCATCCTTGCATGTTACATGAAGATATATGAGGCACACATATAGGCTCATACATACACCCCACACAAAATACAAAGAATGGTTAATATAAAGGTTGTGAAATCACTAGAACTGTCTAATAACCCCCCTCCCTTTTTAAATAATGGAAAACTATTGCCTCAATACTGAAGTACCTTTTTTTAGTTCTCTCTTTCAAGTATTCTTGTATCTGTTTTTTTTTCTTCTTTTTTTCACTTCCCTTTCTGACAAATAATATATTTTTTAAAGCATATGTATAAAGAACCTGTATCTTATGGTTGGTCAGTGATTCATTTCAGGAGATTTTCAAGTTTTAGTTCTGAGACTTCTTCTTACTTTCATTGGTTATACTTACATCCTTTGCCTCTAGTATATTTGATTTCCTAATATATAGAACTATGACTTAGAAGATGTCTTTGCAAGCAGTTGAAATGTCTCAGTTCCAAGGCCAGCTTTCACTCATGCTTAATTCATTTTAGCCTACGTTATATTTTACTGACAAAAAGATAAATCAAATATATCTCTTTCTTGCCAAAAGAAGCTATGGCTAATTCTTTAATTTCTGTCATTTGGATGGGAAAAGCAAAATAAATTTATGAGAGAGCTTTATATTTAAAACCATATACTTCTTCATAAAATGCTAGATTATTTTTATTTCCAGCCCAAATTCATTTTCTCTTGTGAAAGATTTTTGCAGAAATAACCAAATTTAAATTATTGAAAGTAATTAGTATTTTCTCAAGTTTAGATGAGGACAAATTTAAAATATTTGTGTTTACCACAGGAAGTACTTTTATCTAAGAGTGACAATTCACTCAAATTTTCACTGATATTCCTCAACCATAATTTTGTGATAATATTTACTGCTGACTAAGAAATTGCTAAGCCTTCTGTAAGATTACTTTTAGTCTTGGAAAACTGTTCACATCTACTAGAGAGGTCTTTATATTTTCTTCTCACTGAGTCTTTGACTGCTTAAAGTACTACAGCACACAATTAAGCTTTTAGAGATAGTCTGAAATCTTGCTTTTAATTGTGCTGAATTCAAGTTAAATCTTAAATTTTATTTTACAGGTCATTGTCTTTAACTTTGCAAACTGGTCTTCCTGCTGGCACATATTGTGATGTTATTTCTGGAGATAAAATTGATGGCAATTGTACGGGAATTAAAATCTATGTTTCTGGGGATGGAAATGCTCATTTTTCTATTAGTAACTCTGCTGAAGATCCATTTATTGCAATTCATGCTGAATCTAAATTATAAAACTTGAAATAAATAAGTACACATACTCAGAGAAATAACCAAGTGTATTTCTTTTCGTGTGTGTGTGTGTATTCTTACAATTCATTAATTTTTGGTAAAAGCTGTAAGTAATCAACTTGAAAAGCTCAGAAAAGCATAAAAATCACATATAATTATATAATTATAATATAGTTACAATTGATACCATGTTGTATTTTAGAAGACTCATGATGACTTATTTGTCAAAAGAATTTCTAAGAATTCAGGGAGTCATCTTAACAAATACGCTTGTTGCCATTAACACTATTTCCCAGTATGTATTTATGTATTTCTTCCATCAAGTGTTTCTAATAGTTAGGGATATCTGATTTAATTATTCCCATACAAAGGTATAACATTTGAGTGACTTCAACTTTATGAAAGCCCTTTTACAGTTAATAAGTTAAAAAATAAACTTAAATTATGCAAGATATAAGTCTCAGTTATATGGAACTCATAGGAATCTTCTACTTTCTACTTTTTCTCTTTCTCTTTGTGATGTCTTTAACTTGATGTAGATGTATGGATTTTTTGTTCCATTTCTTAACCCCCGTATGGATGGATGTAATTATTTAGGACTCTCATTATACTATATGTTCTGGGTTTTCTTCCTGATCCTCCAGCTATTCATTTTCCTTCACCTTGAATTTTAATGTGGAATTTGGTAAGGATCTCATCTGCGTCTTAAAACTTTCAGTTGTTTTTCTTATGCTTGAGTGATAAAATAAAAGCCATAATTTGGAAACTCCCTCTTCTTTTCACCTATAAATTTATATATAATTATTCTTAATGTTATTATCATTATTATTTTGAGAAAGAGAGCAAATGGGGAGGGGCAGAGGTAGAGAGAGAATCTTAAGTTGACTCCATGCCCAGCACGGAGCCCCATCAGGGGCCTTGATCTTACAACCCTGAGATCATGACCTGAGCCAAAATCAAGAGCTGGGTACTTAACCAACTGAGCCACGCAGACACCTGGTCCTTATTATTTTTTTTCTTTCCTCCTGTCATAATGAGGAAAGTGTACTTCATTTTATCAAGGCCATTCTCCTCACTTGTGTTAATACCATTCCATTTTTATCTGGTGGGTAACTTTATTTCTTAAATTACCCTTTTTTCAGAACACCTGAGTGACTCAAGTTGGTTAAGCATTGGACTCTTGATTTCCACTCAGGTCATGATCTCAGGGTTGTGAGATCAAGACCCATGTGGGTCTCTGCCCTGGGGATGGAATCTACTTAAGATTCTCTCTCCCTCTTCTTCTGCCCCTCCTACCCACCTCCCTCTCCCTTTCTTAAAAAAAAAAAAAAATTATCCTTTCTCTTCTGTTTTAATAATCTTTCTTTTTTTGCTAGTTTAGTCCCCTGAGATTACATTTATTAGTCTTCCAACTAAAAAATCCATGACTTCCAGATTTTTTTCTAGCTATAATCCACTTCTTTTCTTCCCTTCCTAGCCGAGCTTCTGTTTTTACCACATAATCTCTACATTTTCAACATTAGTCATTTTCATCTCCTCATCGTCCAGTTTCTATTCATGACTTCACTGAATCTACTCTTGTCAACATCACCAAAGACATTGATGTTACTAATCCAATGTACTTCTCTATCTTCATTTTACTTTATTTCACAACAGTATTCGACATGTGAGCCAACCTCTCCTCCTCTCTTCCTTTAGTCTCCATCTACTCTCTGGTTTTCCTTTTTTTCTCACTGGTGGCTCTTTTTCAGATTCTTTTTCTGGCTTATCTTCTGTTTGACCTAAGGACTCATTTGGATCTAATTCTCTTCTTTTTATTCATCCTCTCTCTTCTAAGTATTTGCAATCTTTTCTATGGATTTAAAACACAGACTTTTTCATGAAGACCTATACCTCCAATTCAGATCTTTTCTTGGACTTTAACCTCACATTTCTAACAGATGTTTGACACCACTTCAAGATTCACAGATATGTTATACACAATATATACAAAATGCAACCTGCATTTTTTTTTTTTGTAAGCTATGCCCCTCTTATGTCAATGTAGTTTTCTTCAAACAGGAAAAATGAGGCCACATTGATCTTAATATATTACATGTTAAATAAATTTATGCTATGTCCTTAGTGATTTCTCATACTTAAGAACTTGTTAATAGTTTCTTCTTTTAGATGTTTCATTTTATGTATAGAAGCAATTCTACCTGTGAATACTGAGTAATTTCTCTTCTCACGGAAGGAAAAATATGTTGAAGAATCATTGTTCATGATTAGACTTTCACTTGCAAGTCAAAACTGAACGTCTAAATATCATCATGGAATATGATCACAGAGAATGACTGAAACAAGCTCAGTTCCATACCCTTACAGACTAATGTCAGCATTATGATTAATAGTATCATTATTATTATCATTAAACTTCCAAATAAAGTACATCTAGATGTTGGACCAATAAATGATCAAAGTTTCCAAAAAGACACTTATGTTCAATAAACCAAATCTCTAAAGAGATCACTTTCCTGTGGTATTAAGAGAGAAATGAAACAGTTTTTGAAAGGGATAGAAATATCTCTGAGTATTTAAACCAGTTTTTGAACATTTGCATTTTTTTCTTGTGTATTAAAAGAAACTCCCATATTTCTTTTTTATATTTAAATGTTATATTTAAATATTAAATTCCTTCTCCAATTTGGAATTGACTGGAAAAAAATTCAGGAGCTTAACTCAGGGCTAGTTTAAGTGAGTAAGAGTTTTTCTTCTGCTTTGTTTGCCCTTGCAAATTTCTCTCCACACACACACACACACACACACACACACACACACACACACACGTAGATATAAAGCAGAAAAATCTAGATATGTCAGATGTAGCTTACAGTTTGTTGCAGAAAATCCTAAGGTTTTAGAAGAAATCATCTAAGAACTCCAATAAAAACAGAACTTAAAAAAAGAAAACAACAGAAGTAAAGTGATATATTAAAAGACCTTTAAAGGTCTTTCACAAGAATTGGAACAGATGGGTAAATACACAGTCTATTTGCTCTTTTTGCCTTTGAACATAAGTCTGGGGGGGAAAAAAGTGTGGCTTGGAGCCACTCACATAACCTATTTAGAAAGAAATAGTTGTGTTGAAAGGGTTTAGGTTCAAACAGCACCACTTACACTAGAATAAAAGGTGATATTTATTATTTCCTTATAATTGCAAATCTGTCAAATCCAACTCAATATTTTTCTTTGATGTTTTTAAAGATCTGTTTTGAGTCATGAAATATATTTTCGTAATCAATTCAATGGACATTTTAAAAATGCCTCTCTGAACCTCAGTTTCCTCCTTTATTAAAGGAAAGTAATACCTACTTTTTTAGTTTGGTGTATTGAATGAGAAATTATACATTATACACTAACCACTATTTCTGGTTAAATACACACTTCTTCATATCTTCAGTAACAATGTGTCTTTAAGGGGGAGGGTGCAAGATGGCAGAGGAGTAGGAGACTCTATTTCAACTTGTCTCCTGGACTGAGCTAGATATCTACCAGAGCACTCTGAACACACATGAGTCAGCCTGAGATGAAGATTATACACTTCTGGATCTTTACAGGGCAGAGGATCATCAGCGGAGAGGTACAGAGATGTTGGGAGTGTGCAGACAGATATCAGGGGATAAACAGAAGGGGGAGGAAAATGAAGGGAGCCATTGAAAAGTAACAACCCAATGCAAAAGTGTCCTGTGCTTGCGGACTGGCAGTGGCTGAGAGACGGTAAAGGATTGAAAACAGCACTCAAACAGAAGAAAGGGACTTGAAGGGTTGGGACCAGGCAGCCACAAGTGCAGACCCAAGCTGACAGTCCCAGGACAGGTCCCATGCCTGAGAGGACCTGGTGCAGACTCCATTCAGCAGTTCCTGGGGCTGGTGGCTGCTGCTGGGACCACAGCTGCTGCTGCCTCCGTCATAGCTGGCAGGACCCAGCACGGATTTGAGTCAGCAGCCCTGGGAATGACAGCTGCCGGGACTGGGCTCACCTGGACCAGTATCACTTGCGGTTTGGGTGGCACAGGGGTACAGAGAAAAGCAGAGGTCTTGGGTGACCACTGAGACAGTGCGTAAGGGTATGCACTGCTGGTGGGAGGCTGCAGTATTCAACGGGGTTGGCAGAGGGGGAGTCTGTGTGTTCTTGACCATTTTGAGAGGAGCAGACTATGGCTTCTTTCTGAGGCCAAGTCTGGCTGCAGAGAATTTACGTTGCTCTGACCTTCCAAAAGCATGTGAAAAGCCGCCAGAGAACAAAGCCTCCAGAGAACAAAACCCAGAAAAACCTCTTTCCACGGATCCCAGCCCCTTGATAGCAGGCCCGTCAACTCCACCCAAGCAGGACTGACTGAAAAACAACATGGCAGCTGAAAGAACAAGATCAAGCTGAAAGAACAAACGGACCACAACCCCAGGGTCCCCATAAAACTGTAAAATCCCAACACCAGGGGAAAACAGTATATTAAGCTCCTGGTATTACCTTGAGGCCTGTGTATTTCTTAGATACAACTTTTCTCACTCTTTCTCTTTTTTTAATTCTTTCTCATGATTCTTGTTCTTTTATTTTTTTACCTACTTACCATTCAACTAGATTGTTTAAAACAACATATTCCATAGTAACTTTTTAACTTGAACTTTTTCATACATATAGTTTTTTATTTTTCTTTTTTTATATGTATAGATGTAAGATTCAATGTAGTCATTTTTCCCTAATTATATATATATATGTGTGTATATATATACATATATATATACACACACACATATCAGTTTTAATTTCCCTGTTTCTCTGAAAAGTGAAGTCCTTTAACAAAGATAAAAAGATACATGCAGGAGGGGCGCCTGGGTGGCTCAGTTGGTTAAGCGACTGCCTTTGGCTCAGGTCATGATCCCGGAGTCCCGGGATCGAGTCCCACATCTGCTCCCAGCTCCATGGGAAGTTTCCTTCTCCCTCTGACCTTCTCCCCTCTCATGTTCTCTCTCAACTCTCTCACTCTCAAATAAATAAATAAAATTAAAAAAAAAAAAAAAGATACATGCAGGAAGAACTGAAGTACCCTTCCTCACCCACACTGAGGGATTATAACCACCATCCCGTTACTAGCCCTTTTTATCTTGTGTTTTTCTTTTCTTTTTCTTTTGTCAGTCTTTCTGTTTGTTGGTTTTTGTACATTATGAATCTTATTCTTGGGGCTCAGTTGGCTGTTTGTTTCTTTTTTTTTTTCTTTTGTTGATATTTTTGTACTTTATAAATATTACTCTTGGGGCTCATTTTGGCTGGGTTTTTTGTTTGTTTGTTTTTTATTTCTTTTTGGCAGTGACTTCCAGTTGCTCTGAAACTTCCCAGGGTGCACCTTGCTTGGATAGTGGTTGATATTTTCAGCTATACATCCCCTCAACCACAACTCAACAAAATGACAAGGAGGAGGAATTCCCAACAAAGAAAAGCCAGACACAGTGGCCTCTCTAGCAGATCTAATGGATAGATCAAAACAAAATATCAGAAATGGACTTCAGGGTAGCAGTTATGAAGATGATGGTCAGGCTGGATTAAACTATTAATGGCAACACCATCTGTTGAAGAGACTGTCATTTTCCCATTGGACATTCTTTCCTCCTTTATCAAAGATTAATTGATCATAGATTTGAGGGTCTATTTCTGGGCACTCTATTCTGTTCCATTGATCTATGTGTCTGTTTTTGTGCCAATACCATACTGTTTTGATTATGGTTTTGTAATAGAGCTTGAAGTCTGGAATTTTGATGCCACCAACTTTGGCTTTCTTTTTCAACATTCCTCTGGCTATTTGGGGCCTTTTTTGGTTCCATATAAATTTTAGGATTATTTGTTTCATTTCTTTGAAAAAAAATTGATAGTATTTCAATAGGGATTGCATTAAGTGTGTAGATTGCTTTAGGTAGAATAGACATTTTCACAATATTTGTTTTTCCAATCCATGATCATGGAATGCTTTTCCATTTCTTTGTGTCTTAATTTCTTTCATGAGTACTTTATAGTTTTCTGAGTACAGATTTTTGCCTCTTTGGTTAGGTTTATTCCTAGGTATCCTATGGTTTTGGGTGCAATTGTAAATGGGATTGACTCCTTAATTTCTCTTTCTTCTGTCTTGCTGTTGGTATATAGAAAGGCAACTGACTTCTGTGCATTAATTTTATATCCTGACACTTGACTGAATTCCTGTACAAGTTCTAGCAGTTTTGGAGTGGAGTCTTTTGGGTTTTCCACATGAAATATCATATCATCTGCAAAGAGTGAGAGTTTAACTTCTTCTTTGCTGATTTGGATGCCTTTTATTTCTTTTTGTTGTCTGATTGCTGAGTCTAGGACTTCTAGTACTACGTTAAATAGCAGTGGTGAGTGATACTGGACATCCCTGCTGTGTTCCTGACCTTAGGGAAAAAGCTCTTAGTTATTCCCTATTGAGAATGATATTCGCTGTGAGTTTTTCATAGGTGGCTTTGATGATACTGAGGTATGTTCCCTCTATCCCTACACCTTGAAGAGTTTTGATCAAGAAAGGATGCTGCACTTTTTCAGCATCTATTGAGAGTATCATATGGTTCTTGTTCTTTCTTTTATTGTATCATAATGATTGATTTAGGGATGTTGAACCAACCTTGCAGCCCAAATCCCACTTGGTAGAGGTGAATAATCCTTTTATTGTACTGTTGGATCCTTTCGGCTAGGATTTTGGTGAGAATTTTTGCATCTGTATTCATCAAGGATATTAGTCTGTAATTCTTCTTTTTGATGGGGTCTTTGTCTGGTTTTGGGATCAAAGTAATGCTGGGCTCATAAAATGAGTTTGGAAGTTTTCCTTCCATTTCTATTTTTTTGGAACAGATTCAGGAGAATAGGAATTAATTCTTTAAGTATTTGGTAAAATTCCCCTGGGAAGCCATCTGGCCCTGGAATCTTGTTTGTTGGGAGATTTTTAAAAAAATATATATTTTATTTATTTATTTGACAGACAGAGATCACAAGCAGGCAGAGAGGCAGGCAGAGAGAGAGAAGGAAGCAGGCTCCCTGCCGAGCAGAGAGCCCAATGCGGAGCTCGAGCCCAGGACCCTGAGATCATGACCTGAGCTGAAAGCAGAGGCTTTAACCCACTGAGCCACCCAGGTGCCCCTGTTGGGAGATTTTTGATGACTGCTTCAATCCCCTTACTGGTTATGAGTGTGTTCAGGTTTTCTATTTCTTCCTGGTTCAGTTGTGGTAGTTAATATGTCTCTAGGAATGTATCCATTTCTTCCAGATTGTCAAATTTGCAGGCATATAGTTGCTCATAATATGTTCTTATAATTGTTTGTATTTCTTTGGTGTTGGTTATGATCTCTCTTCTTTCATTCATGATTTTATTTATTTGGGTTCTTTCTCTTGCCTTTTTGATAAGTCTGGCCAGGGGTTTATCAATCTTATTAATTCTTTCAAAGAACCAGCTCCAAGTTTTGTTGATTTGTTCTACTGTTCTTTTGGTTTCTATTTCACTGATTTCTGCTCTGATCTTTATGATCTCTCTTCTCCTGCTGGGTTTAAGCTTTCTTTGCTATTCTTTCTCCAGGTCCTTTAGATGTAGGGTTAGGTTATGTACTTGAGAACTTTCTTGTTTCTTGAGAAAGGCTTGTATAGCTATACACTTTCCTCTCAGGACTGCCTTTGCTGTGTCCCACAGATTTTGAATATTTGTGTTTTCATTTTCATTTGTTTCCATGACTTTAGTGAATTCTTCTTTAATTTCCTAGGTGGCCCATTCATTGGTGGATGCTCTTTAGCCTCCATGTATTTGAGTTCTTTCCAATTCATTCCTCTTGTGATTGAGTTCTAGCTTCAGAGCACTGTGGTCTGAAAATATGCAGGGAATGATCCCAATCTTTTGGTACTGGTTGAAACCTGATTTGTGACCCAAGATGTGATCTAATCTGGAGAATGTTCCATGTGCACTGGATAAGAATGTGCATTCTGTTACTTTGGGGTGGAATGTTCTGATCATCTGTGATGTCCAATGGTCATTTAAGGCCTTTATTTCCTTGTTGATGTCATTTAAGGCCTTTATTTCCAATGTGTTATTTAAGGCCTTTATTTCCTTGTTGATCTTTTGCTTGGATGATCTGTCCATTTCAGTGAGGGGAGTGTTAAAGTCCCCTACTATTATTGTATTATTGTCAATTTGTTTCTTTGATTTTGTTATTAATTAGTTTATATAATTGGCTGCTCCCATGTTAGGGGAATAGATATTTAAAATTGTTAGATCTTCTTGTTAGACAGACCCTTTGAGTATGATATAGTGTCCTTCCTCATCTCTTATTATAGCCTTTGGCTTAAAATCTAATTGATCTGATATAAGGATTGCCACCACAGCTTTCTTCTGATGTCCATTAGCATGGTAAATTGTTTTCCATCCCCTCACTTTAAATCTGGAGGTGTCTTTGGGTCTAAAATGAGTTTCTTGCAGACAGTGTATTGATGGGTCTTGGTTTCGTGGTTTTGTTTTGTTTTGTTTTGTTTTTGTTTTTATCATTCTAATACCCTGTGTCTTTTGATTGGGGCATTTAGTCCATTTACATTCAGGGTAACTATTGAAAGATATGAATTTAATGCCATTGTATTGCCTGTAAGGTGACTGTTACTGTATATTGTCTCTGTTCCTTTCTGATCTGTTACTTTTAGACTCTCTCTTTGTTTAGAGGACTGCTTTCAATATTTCCTATAAACTGGTTTGGTGTTTGCAAATTTTGTTACTTTTTTTGTTCTGGAAGCTTTTTATCTCTCCTTCTATTTTCACACAACCTAGCTGGATATAGTATTCTTGGTCACATATTTTTCTCATTTAATGCTCTGAATATAGCATGCCAGTCCTTTCAGGCCTGCCAGGTCTCTGTGGATAAGTCTGCTGCCAGTCTAATATTTCTACCATTGTATGTTACAAAGCTCTTGTCCTGAGCTGCTTTCAGGATTTTCTCTTTGTCACTAAAACTTGTAAGTTTTACTATTAGATGATGAGGTGTGGAACTATTTTTAATGATTTTGAGGGGGATTCTCTGTGCCTCCTGGATTTTGATGCTTGTTCCCTTTGCCATCTTGGGAAAATTCTCTACTATAATTCACTCCAATATACCTTCTGCCCCACCCCCTTCTTCTGGTATACAAATTATTCTAATATTGTTTCATCTTATGGTATCACTTATCCCTCAAATTCTCACCTCGTAATCCAGTAGTTATTTGTCTCTCTTTTGCTTAGTTTCTTTATTCTCTGTAATTTGGTCTTCTGTATCACTAATTCTTTCTTCTCCTCATTCATCCTAGCAGTAAGAGCCTCCATTTTTTTTTTTTCAGGTTTAAAAATGTATTTAAGAACTATCATGATACATGGTTACTTTTAATGGGAAATGTTTAGAAACCATTAAAATATGTTTTTGGATTTAGTTAGACAAACTCACTTACTGACTATTATTATATTTATGTGGACTATAAATATAGTTACATTTCTTATTCATTGGAAATCCAGAAGAACAACATCTTGTGTATATAGCAATATCTTTTTCTTTTCCTGTTTTTTTTTTTTTTTTTTGCTCTTTTTTTTTTAAATTAACATATAATGTATTATTAGCCCCAGGGGTACAGGTCTGTGAATCATCAGGCTTACAAACTTCACAGCACTCACCATAGCACATACCCTCCCCAATGTCCATAACCCAACCACACTCTCCTTACCCCCCTTCCCCTAGCAACATTCAGTTTGTTTATGAGATTAAGAGTCTCTTATGGTTTTTCTCCCTCCCAATCCCATCTTGTTTCATTTTTTCCTTCCCCACCCCAAACGCCCCACTTTGCCTCTCAAATTCCTCATATCAGGATGATCATATGATAATTGTCTTTCTCTGATTGACTTATTTCTAAAGCCTCCATTTTTAAAAAATACTTTATTTATTTGACAGACAGATCACCAGTAGGCAGAGAGGCAGGCAGAGAGAGAGGGGAGGAAGCAGGCTCCCTGCTGAGCAGAGAGCCCGATGTGGGGCTCGATCCCAGCACCCTGAGATCATGACCTGAGCTGAAGGCAGAGGCTTTTAACCCTCTGAGCCACCCAGGTGCCCCGAGCCTCTATTTTTGATTGAACATCATTAATAGCTTTTTTGATTTTTAACTTGGTTAGATTTTAGTTCTTTTATTTCTCCAGAAAGAGATTCTCTATCTTCCATGCCATTTTGCAGCCCAGCTAGCATGTTGATAATCATTATTCTGAACTCTAGTTCTGACGTATTACCAATGTCCATATTGCTTAGGTCCCTGGCTGTTGGTATTGCCTCTTGTTCTTTCTTTCTTTTTTTTTCTTTCTTTTTTTTTTTTTTTTGTGGTGAGTTTTTCTACCTTGTCATTTTATCCAGATAAGAATATATGAATGAGAGATGAAGATACTAAAATACTAAAACGGTGGCAAAGACCTCAGAAAAATATATGCTAACTACTGGGGGGAGGGGAACGAAGAAAGGGGGAAAATTAAAATAAAAAATAAAAAAAGTATATATTAGACATGTGAATAAAGCAGAGCCACCCACTTGATTTTGGGTGTGTTCTGGTCTCTTAGAAGAAACTACCTCCCAAAATTTTAAAGAAAGAAAATCTTATATGTATATGCAAAAATAAGGGTAAACATGATGAAGGGATGGAATATGAGTTTATTTTTTTATTTTTTTAAAAGATTTTATTTATTTATTTGACAGAGAGAGAGAGAAACCACAAGTAGACAGAGAGGCAGGCCTAACCCTAACCCAGGACCCTGAGACCACGACCCGAGCTGAAGACAGAGATTTAACCCACTGAGCCACTCAGGCACCCTGGGTTATGATTTTAAAGATGAGAATGAAAAAAGATTCTAAAAGAGGAATTGATAAGCTGGTTGGAAAAAGAAGAAGAAAAAAAAAGAGAATGTGTTCAGCCTGGAGCTAGATTTAGGGTATATTTTGATCTATTAGAAGAAATTGTATCCCAAAATCTTAAAGAAAAAGAACGTATATTTATACAAAAAATGAAGTTAAATACAATGAAGGGATAAAATGTGACTATAACAATGAAAATTTAAAAAGGTTTTTTTAAAAAAAGTATTGATAAGATAAAATAGTTAAAAAACATTAAAAGAGGAAGACGGTCAAGATGGCAGAGAAGTAGGAGACACTGTTTCAACTTGTCCCCTAAAGTGAGTTAATTATCTACCAGAACACTGAACACCCATGAAATCAGCCTGAGATGTAGGATTATACACTTCTGGATCTCTACGGGGTCAGAAGACACCTGTGGAGAGGTAAAGCAAAGTAAGAATGATTGAACTGATATGGGAAGATGAAGACGAGGGTGAGGAGCCACCAGAACAAACTTATTGGAAAGTAATACCCCAATATGAAAGTGCCCTGTGACTGGGGACCAGCATTAACTTGGAGTCTGGCTGAAACCACTCAAAAAGAGCAAAAGATCTTAAGGAGCAAGTGGTGGAATCAGGTGATCATGGGCACAGGCCTAAGCCCAAGGACCCAGGACGGCCACTGCTGGCAACCACCTATGCCAGAGAGAATGCGGTGGCAGAGCCTCCAGTTTTTGGTCCTGGAGCCCCCCAGGTTGTGTGGCTTGCACCACCCCTCAGCTGGGAACACTCCTGCCCCCGCATGAGGGAGTCTGATGTGGGTGCCAGCCTGCGCTCTCTAGAGCTACAGCCTTTTGTGCTCTGTGTGCACTGCATGACCAGGCTCTGAATTTTGCGCCCCACCTGTGCCTGAGAGAGTTCCATGGGGGCACTAGCCATCTGTCTCTAGGACCTGCCAAGAGTCTGGACACTCTCAACCCGGGCTTGAAAGAACTCAGCACACTATCTCTGGTCATGATCTCTCAGCAGACAATGACCTGTGAAACTGTGAGGTCTGGACCCCAGACAGCAGTCCTGGCAAAGGCAACGACCAGAAGTGGGCTCCCTGGACCAATAGCACTCATGGTTTTAGTGGCACAGAGGTGCAGAGACAAGTGGGCACTTTGGGCGACCCCCGAGACAGTGGCTGGGGATGTGCACAGCCTATGGAAGGTTACATGGCTCAGCGGAATTTGCAGAGGGGGAGTCTGTGTGTTCTGGACCATCCAGAGAGGAGCAGACAGAGGTTTCTCTCTGAGACGGGGGGTTTGCGTGCAGTTTGCTTTCCACTAAAGCTCCAACAAGCTGCAAGAAGCTGCCACAGAACAAAAACCTGCAGAGAACAAAAGCCTGAGAAACCGGTTTCCACAGAGCTCAGCCCCTTGATAGGGAGCTGGAGAACTCAACCCAAGCAAGACTGACTGAAAAACAATGTGGCAGGCCCCTCCCCTAGAAAGCCAGCCAAAAGAATGAGAGGACAACCACCACAGTGTCACCATAGAACTGTAATACCCCAATATCAGGGGAAAACAAGATATTAAGCTCCTAGTATTATCCTAAAACCTGTGTATTTCATGGCTATAATTGTTATTTTTAATTCATTCTCACTATTCTTATTCTGTTTATTTTTTTTAATCTACTTACCATTACAATTAGAGTTTCAATACAACATATTCTGCAATAACCTTTTACTTGAACTTTTTTCATACATATACCTGTGTTTTTCTTTTTCTTTTCTATTTTTTTAATATACATATAGATATAAGCTTCAAGGTAATCCTCTGTCCCTAATCAATATTACCCCTATATACAAACCAGTGTTAATCTATCTTTGTCACTGGAAAGTTGAGTCCTTTAACGAAGATATCAAGATACAAATAACCTTCCTCCCTCACACTGAGGATTTATAGCCACCCTCCCATCTTTTCTTCTGTCAGTGTTTCTGTGTATTTGTTTTTGTTCTGGTATTATATAAATATTATCCTTGAGGTTCATTTTGGCCGGGTTCTTTTTTTTTTTTTTTTTCTTTCTTATCATTTACTTTTGTCAGTTCGTTTGTCCGTTTTTGTTTGTATAGCTTATAAATCTTACCATTGTGGTCCATTCTGGCTGGGTCTTCAATTCTTTTTTTTCCTCTCTCTTTCTCTTTCTCTTTTTCTTTTCTTTTCTTTTTTCTTTTTTTCTTTCTTTTTAGTGGTGACTTCTGATTGCTCAGAAGCATTCCAGGGTGCACTTGCCTAGATCATGGTTGATATATTCAGCTACACATCCCCTCAACTACCTCTCACCAAAATGACTAGGAGAAGGAAAACTCAATAGAGGAAAAATTCAGAGACTGTGCCCTCTTCATCAGAACTATTGGATATGGACATAAACAGTATGTTGGAAAGGGAATTCAGGGTAACAATTATCCAGGCAATGGCTAGGTTGGAGAAAACCATTAGTGACAACATAGATCTCTAAGGGCTGAAGTGAAAGCTGCCCAGGAAGAAGTTAAAAATGTTATCAATGAGATCCAATCTAATCTAAATTCTCTAGCAGCTAGGGTAACCAAAGCAGAAGATAGAATTAGTTATCTAGAAGACAAACTGATAGAGAAAAAGGATTGGGAGGAGGAATGGAGGAAACAGCTTAGAAACCAAGAAAACAGAATTAGGAAATAAATAATGCCATGAAACTTTCCAATGTCAGAATTATTGGGATCCCTGAGGGGGAGGAGAAAGAAAGAAGACTAGAATATATAGTTGAACAAATTCTCCATGAAAATTTTCCCATCTGGGGAATGCAAACAGCGTTCCTATGCTAAAGGCAGAAAATTCACCCCCCCAAGGTCAATGAATCTAGAAAGACCTTGAGACACTTGATTGTGAGACTGATGAATCATAATTTTAGACAAGAGCTCCTGAGGGCAGCTAGGGGGAAGAGATTCCTTCCTTTTTCCTTCCTTACAGAGGAAGGTCCACCAGCATATCGTCAGACTTGTCCACAGAAACCTGACAAGCCAGAAAGTGCTGGGAAGATACATTCAAGACACTCAATGAGAAGAACATGCAGCCAAGAATATTTTATCTGGCAAGGTTGATATTCAAAATGGATGGTGAGATAAACAGCTTCCAAGACTGGCAGGGTTTAAAAGAGTATGTGACCACCAAGCCGACACTGCAAGAAATATTAAGGGGGGGTGGTTTCTATAAAAGAGGAAAATAAACCAAGGAATATCATTGAACAGAAATGTATGGAGACAATCTATAGAAACAAAGATTTCACAGGTAACACATGTCAATAAAAACGTATCTCTCAATAATCACTCTCAACGTGAATGCCCTAGATGTGCCCATAAAATGACACAGGTTTTCAGATTGGATAAAACGACAGGACCCATCCATCATCCATATGTTGTCTACAAGAGACCCATTTTGAACCTAAGGATACATCCAGACTGAAAGTGAAGGGATGGAGAAGCATATTTCATGCCAATGGGCCTCAAAAGAAGGCTGGGGTAATGATTCTCATATCAGATAAATGAGATTTTAAACTAAAGACTGTAGTCAGAGATACAGAAGGACACTCCATCATTCTTAAAGTGTATATCCACCAAGAAGATCTAACAATTGTAAATATTTATGCCCCCAATATGGGAGCAGCCAAATATATAAGCCAACTGTTTATGAGGATAAAGAGTCGTATTGATATGAATACATTAGTAGTAGGAGAGATTAACATGCCACTCTCAGTAATAGATAGATCATCCAAGCAGAAAATCAAAAAAGAAACGAACATTGAATGACACGGTGGACCAGATGGACCTTATAGATATATATAGAACATTCCACTATAAGACAACAGAATACTCATTCTTCTCAAGTGTACATGGAATATTCTCCAGAATAGACCATATACTGGGTCACAAATCAGGGCTCAACCAATACCAAAAGATGGAGATTATTCCCTTCATATTCTCAGACCATAATGCTTTGAAACTGGAATTTAACCAGAAGAAAAAGTATAGAAGGAATTCAAACACTTGGAAGCTAAAGACCACCTTGCTTAAGCATGTTTGGATCAACCAGGAATTAAAAGGACTTAAACAATTCATGGAAACCAATGAGAATGAAGACACACCAGTACAAAACCTATGGGATACGGCAAAGTCTGTCCTAAGGGGGAAATACATAGCCATCCAAGTCCCCTTCAAAAAAATTGAAAAACCCAGAATACACCAGCTCCCTTTACACCTTTAAGAACTGGAGAATCAACAACAAATTAAGCCAACCCCACACACAAGAAGGGAAATAAATAATTAAGATTAGAGCAGAGATCAATGAGATAGAAACTAGAGATACAGTAGAACACATGATGCATTCAACATCCAACAGAAATGGATGCATTCCTGGAAACCTCTAAACTTCCAAACTTCCAAAACTGAATCAGAAAGAAATTGACAACCTGAGTAGACCAATAGCTGATAACAAGATTGAAGTTGTGATCAAAAACCTCCCCCCAAAACAAGAGTCCAGGACCCGATAGAGTCTCTGCAGAATTTTACCAAACATTCAAAGAAGAAATAATACCTATTCTCCTGAAGCTGTTTCAAAAAGTAGAAACAGAAGGAAAAATTCCAAACTCCTTCTCTGAGGACAGTATTACCTTGATCTCAAAACCAGGCAAAGACCCCATCAAAAGGAGTATTTCAGACCAATATCCCTGATGAATATGGATGCCAAGATTCTCAATGATATCCTAGCTAATAGGATACAACAGTACATTAAAAAGATTATCCACAACAACCAGGTGGGATTTATCCTTGGGATGCAAGTGTGGTTCAACAATCACAAATCTATCAATGTGATAGAAACAAATTAATAGGAGAAGAGAGAAGAATCTCATGGCCCTCTCAATTGATGCAGAAAAAGCATTTGACAAAATTCAGCATCCTTTCCTGATCAAAACCCTTCAGAGTATAGGGATAGAGGAAACATTCCTCTATCTTCTTCTTCTTTCTTTCTCCTCCCCCTCAGGGATTCCAAGAATTCTGATGTTGGAATGTTTCATGTTATCATTTATTTCCCTAATTCTGTTTTCAGGCCTTCTAAGCTGTTTGTTCCAGGCTTCTCCTGATCACTTTTCTCTATCCGTTTGTCCTCAGGATCACTAATTCTATCTTCTGCCTCAACTACCCTAGCTCTTAGAAAATTTAGATTAGATTGGAACTCATTGAGAGCATTGTTAACATCATGCCTGGTGGCTTTCACTTCTTCCCTAATCAATTCCATTTTGTCATCAAAGGCTTTCTCCAACCTAGCTATTGCCTGGATAATTATTAGCCTGAATTCCCTTTCTGACATCCTGTCTATGTCCATATCCAATAACTCTGATGGAGAGGGCCCAGTCTCTGAATTTTTCTTCTGTTGGGCATTTCTCCTTCTAGTCATTTTGATGAGAGATGGCTGAACGGATGTGTAGCTGAATGTATCAACCACGGTGCAGGCAAGGTGCACCCTGGAATGCTTCTGAGCAATCGAGAGTCCCACCAAAAAGAAAGATAAAAGAAAAAAAAGAGAGAGAGAGAGACAAAAAAAAAAAAAAAAAAAAGATAAAATAAAAGAGAAGGCCCAGCCCAAATGGGCCCCAAAGGTAAGATTTATGAAGTATACAAACAAAAACAGACAAACAAAAGGACCGACAAATGTAGATGACAAGAAAAAAAAATAAGTAAATAAATTAAAAAAAGAACCCCATCAAAACGAACCCCAAGTATAAGATTTATATACTACCAGAACAAAAACAAATACACAGAAACACTGACAGAAGAAAAAGAAGGGAGGGTGGTTATAAATTCTCAGTGTGGACTAGGAATGTTATTTTGATTCTTCCTGGATGTATCTTGATAACTTGTTAAAGGACTGAAATTTCCTGAGGTAAAGGGGGATTAAAACTGGTTTACCTATAGAGGTAGCAATGATTGGGGAAAGGGGATTATCTTGAAGCTTATCTCTATATGAATATAAAAAAAATTAAATTAAAAAAATTAAAAAATAGAAAAGAAAAAGAAAAAAACAGGTATAAGTATCAGAAAAGTTCAGGTTAAAATGTTATTATGGAGTTTGATGTATGAATATCTCATTGTGATGGTAAATAGGTAAAAAAGTTATATTAAAAAAAATGAAAAGAACCAGAATAGTGGGAACGAATTAAAAATAAAAGTTGTATCTATGAAGTAGTGGTGATTGTCCTCTTGTTTTTATAAAAGTTGTATCTATGAAGTAGTTGTGGTTGTCCTCTTGGGTTTGTTTGTTTGTTTGTTTGTTTTTGTTTTTGTTTTGGCTGGCTTTCTGGGGGAGGGGCCTGCCGCGTGGTTTTTCAGGGAGTCTTGCTAGAGTTGAGTCCTCCTGCCCCCATCAAGGGGCTGGGTTCTGAGGAAATCAGTTTTTCAGGTTTTTGTTCTCTGGAGGTTTTGTTTGTTTGCTTGTTAGCTTGTTTTTTCTCCCCATGGCGGCTTTTGGCAGTTCTTTGGAAGTTTATAGGAGAGCAAACTACACCCAGACCTCCATCTCAGAGAGAAGCCTCAGTCTGTTCCCCTTTGGATGCTCCAGAGCACATAAATTCCCCCTCTGCTGCTGGCAGAGCATGTCCCCACTCATGGTCTCTGGGGTCACAGGAACTCTTGCTTGTACCCAAAAGCATGAGAAATACTAGCCACGGCTGTCTGGGCAGCTCCAGACTGCCAGAGAGGTCCCAGGCAGAGATAGCGCACTGAGATTTTCATGCTGGCCTGGGCTGAGAGTGAACAGACTCTCTGGGTCCTAGAGAGTGCCAGCTGGTGCCTGCATGGACCTCTCTCAGGGGAGGGTGTGGGACACGACTCAGACCCCAGTCATGCAGTGTGCATGCAGAGTGCAAAAGGCTGTGGTTCTGCCAGCTGGCGTCCATAGCGGGCTCCCTCACCCTCATGGGCGCCACCACCCAGACGCTCTCAGGTATGCCAGTGGCTCAGGGACCAAGACCTGGATTCTTTTCTGCTCTTTCTGGTTCCCTGACAGTGGTGACCATCCTGGGTCTGTGGACTTAAGTTCCTATCCCTAACCACCCAATACCACCAATTTCCTCTTAAGATCTTTTGCTCTTTTTGAGCAAAACCAGACTCCAAGTTAATGCTGGAGGATACTCTCATATTGGGGTATTACTTTCCAATGGGTCACTTCTGGTGGCTCCCTCTCCCTTTTGTTTATCTTCTGATATCAGTCCAATGTTCCCACTCTTCTTTACCTGTCCACTGGCATCTTCTGCCTCCGTAGAGATCCAGAAGTGTATAATTCTAATCTCAGGCTGATTTCATGGGTGATCAGAGTTCTTTGGTAGGTAATCAGCTCACTTTAGGGGACAGGTTGAAACAGCACCTCCTCCTACTTCTCTGTCTCTTCTCTTGTCTCTGTATAGTGTTTCTAATTCAGTTCTAGGTCCGATATAAGATCTGTAGGAATTCCTCTTTCAGAGACTTCAGCCTCAGCTTTGTATATTACAATCTTAAATGTGCTATAAGAGCTATAAGTAAAGATTAAACAAATATGTATATTATGATAAAAATGCACACCAACCAATCCAACATATTATGTATACAGCACTCTTTTAGTACTTTGAAATATGTTATCCATATTTAAGTACAAAGTATAGTTTGGAAAACAAAATATAACTACATGATACATTAATGAAATTAGAGGAAAATAAAGTTATGCAAAACAAAGTATGGATAATAGGTTGTTTGATTTCAAATGAAGGAGATAATGCATGTGCTGAAATGGTCTGAGACAGATTTATGGAAAGGGAAGGTCTTGATATGGCTAAGAAAAATTTGTAAGTAAAAGAAAAGAGGGATATTCCAAGAAGAAAAAAGGAATGACAGAAGCACAAAGGAATGAGACTTCATGGCAGGGAATAGATTACTTGATTAGTTCTGGAGAGAAGGACTTATAGGATACTAATGGAACATAAGTTGGAAAGGTAGAGTAAGACTAAAAACAGAATATGTTTTTCTGTCAAGACTTTCCTATTAGGTTTGATATATTGATACCAGCAATGACATTTCTGAATATAAAGGATATCACAGTCTATGCAAGATAATGAAATTCTAGAAACTATCATTCACTATATTAATACGGAATTAGTTTATTAAGTTTTAGTGTATATTACCTTTATGGTTTGCTTCCCTCATCTCACCGTCTCCCAGCTATGTGGTTTAAATAAAACTGAATTCTGCAGTCCACTAGTTCATAGGTCTGCCAGTCTTTTTATTGTTTCAGATTTTCATGAACCTGTATTTGACAGTCCTCACTCCAGGCTTCTATTGTCTTATGTTGAAATAATTGATTTTGAATGACAACCTGCTTCCTGCTTACTATTTTAACATCATTGGAGATAGAAATAATTGAATGATCCCTTGATTTAACTATCAATCAATTGGCACCTCAAGCATACTATAAACCAAACAAAGCCTCTCAATCCGGAACTAATGATTTTTGTAATACTCCTGGCTTTGTAGAAGAAAGTTCATATATAAAATGCTTCCCTATAATATATGACTATTAATATGTTTTAAAATTAAAATATGGAATTATATCCTGTAAAATTCCACTTCAGTGAGAATAAACCTATAATTTTAATTTGAGAGGAAAAGCATCTGGTATATTGGCTTCCTTTTATTCTAAAGGTAACATACCAATGAAGAAATGTATATGCATTTAATAAAAGCAGCTTAAAAAGGTTAGGAAAAAAAAGGACTAATAGCTCAGTAGAAATTTTTCTGAGGAAGTGAATGTATCAGCAAATTGCAGTGTTATTTTACAGAGGTTTAATTTTAGAGATACTATAAGGAAATATTTTAGAGGTACTGTATGCAGACTTAAATGCTTTCCAATATGGGCAAGTGGCATTTCTAATGGTGAACCTAAGACTTAGTTAGACATTCCCACTCAACAACCTGAAATTGGACAGAGGTCTCCCAAAAAGATGAGCAAAACATCTCTAGAAAAAAACAAAAAAAAAGCAGAATATCTTTATCAGCAGAATATCTGAATCAATCCCAAGGGAAAGAGAAGGAGCTAAGTCACGAGTGCCCAATATTTCTTTCCAAACATCAAGAAGATGTTGCCCTCTTCCTCTAGTGAGTGGAATAACACAGTGAAGTCAGAGTGTTCTGTGACTGTAGCTGTTCCTTAAGAAAACAAACAATGAGTAGGGAAAAGTCATCGTCATGTTTTTTGATATTTTAGAAAGGTAATAAGTGTTTTATGTTAAAATCAACAATTTAAAAGGAGAAAAGAAGGAGGTGTAGAAAAAGAATATGAAGAAAATAACTTCTGAATTGTAGTTTCTTTCTCTATTCTTTCTTTATTCTTTGCTAGTGACATTTCAATAGAATTTCAGAGCTTTCTAGAGTAGTAAATTTGCTTTGGAATTTCTTTGCATACCCCATGATTGTCTTTGGTCTTCTTTTCTTTTTTGGAATCCTCCTATCCTTATGGAACAAGAAGAGCATCCTGCAGTTATGCGATTTTACTTTCCAAAATCCTTCCATTAAAACTTTTCCGCTTTTTGTTAACTCATGTCAAAGGTAACATGTTTGTCTTTCAAAAAAGATTCTAACTCCATTATAGTAAAAATAAAAGAAGGTTTACTGAGGAGTGTTACAAACACATATTATAGACAATTTGTTGTTCCACTGGGAGTTATATTTTGACTAGCACACGTGGAGTGGGTGACCACTGAAAATACTCCAGTAAAAATTCCCCATGCCCCAAATCCTAACAATGTAACAAAAATATGGAAAGAGAACAGTAAATAAGTGACTCTGTTAAAAATGTGGCTTCTGGAGTCCAGCTTCTGGTAATACCTTTTCTCCCATTGAGTTTATTCAGAACTGCGGTGTCAACTTCTTGGTAAGCTATCCAAACAAAAGAGGAAATGAGTCTTCAAAGAAAACTGAATTTATCTCTCTTCATTGTTTCAAAGATTTAGTTGATGTTAATCCTTTAATACAGTTTTTATTAAATAAATTAAAAATTTTAACTGAATTAAATTTTAATAATTATTTAAAAATCTGGAGATAATGTCTTAACTTAAAGGTGTGACTTCAGTGATAGTAATTATTGACATCATAATGGCGAAAATATGTAAGGCGGCTCTGGGTAGTCTTCCAACCTCTAAGTGTCAGTCACTACCTACTATTTCCTTTTCCAATTAAGGTTAACGAATGTTCTGAATGTCAAAATCTGTCAATCATTTCTACCTATACATCAGCTGAAAAGTTTTATTTATTTAATAAATATTTATTTATTTTTTTAAATTTTTTACTTATTAGTAGCATGTGTATTCTACAGGTATAGACCCTCAAGAATGCAAGTGACAAAGAATATTTCATCTCTTCCCTCAAGAGTATCCTTCCCAAGGGAAAAAAAAATTAAAATAGACCATTTTTAACCTGATACATATTCTGATAAGGGGATGATTAAAAGAGTGATAAGAAAAACACTTGCATTTCATAACATGATTATTTCGGCTGCGGGAGAAAGGAGTATTTCCCCTATGAGGCACAATTTATCATAATTATTTATTATTTTTAACCATTTATAGTTGGATTTCATTACAATACATATAAACAAATTACTTTTAGGAATAAGGAGAAAATTTGTATTTTTCTAGATAAGATGATTGTGTAGTGAATAGATTACAAACTTATATGTTAATGTAGCAGAAAAATCCCCTCTCCCTCCTTAAAAACTGAAACTTTATGTGGAATTTCACTGTATAAAAACCTAGCAATGAGATTTCTCTAAAGTTGCAGTGGGATGGGGTGAGGAACTGGAAAACTTTCCCCCATCTTCTCCCTCCCTATTCAGAACAGCTTGACAGCACCTAGAGGGGCATGATACATTGTTTTTAAACTTAAGTATGGGAAGAAATCTGTAAAATGCATTTTTAAAATATTTTTTAAATTTTACTATCTTATATGGGAAAATTTTTGAGCAGAGAGTTTGAGAGTTAAATTGTGTTAAATTGTAAAACAATGTTACATGTCAAAATTTTCTTACTATTTTTAACAGCACCATTTTTACACAATATGCTATATTAAAAATAAGTGGAATATAACTCACAAGTAGGGCAAAAAGTTAATGTTTAGTTTTCTGTTGCAATAATGTTGCACAATCAACAATTTTAAGATCTCAGTAACTTAAAACAACAAATGTTTATTTTTCTTGTCTGCAGGTTCATGCTGCAGTTAACTGGGATTGACTCCAGGCTGTGGGGTAAAGTCATGTCTGTTCATTTTCTTCAATCAGTGACTACTCCAGGTATGTTCTTTTCATGCTACAAGGCAGAAATACAAGGGACTAATACGCTGAAAAGACATCTAAGAATTTGCTTGCCTCAATACGTAAAAATTCCACTGATCGAAAGAAGACACATGGACAAGCCCAATATTAATTGATTGAGTGGGAAAATATTCTGTATATTCTAATAGGAATTGCAAAGGCATACAGCAAAAGACAGGTATATATTTCTCTAACACTGACAACTAAAGAGTTTGGAATAAAAACCCAAATGAAAAATATCAAAGGAAAAAAAAAAACTCAGGTTTTATCATGGACATTTCAGGACAAATATGATTCTGAATTCAGAATTGGCAATGTCTTAGACAGCATTACATGCATGTGCACACTTTCTACTACCATAATTCTAAGATTTTATAGTTCCCTTTTATAATTATTTTGGTTAGCAATAACTTTAGTGATAGTATCTTTTAGGGTCACCTGAACCAGAAGTTTTCAACATGTGCATGTGAGGAATATTTATTGTTTATTGCTGTCAAGGATCATTTCCTCCTTTATTGGTAACAATACATCACCTCCTGTTAATAAACCACCTAGAGACCATGTTTCACCCAAGCTGTGAAGGCACAGTTGAACTCATTTCTCATCTTCAGGGGAAGGAATGTGATCTATGCTGATTATTATCACAACATCCCATTTCCTTCTCACAATGTTTGGGTTCCAGGATAGGCTTAAAAGTCAAGCCAAATCAATTAAGAGTCATCCTTTGGATTTGGCTTAAACTGTTGGGAAAGATCGCCTTACTTCTTTTTTTTTCTGAGTTTGCCAATCTGTTAGGAAGTAAGTTTGACACTATGTTTGAACAGCTTTGACACTGCATGGGAAAAGCTTGACCGAATATACCCAAGATATAGTAAGGCAGAGCCAAGAGATGGAGAGAGGAAATGTTTTGAGGTTTTTCTGAGCTGCTAATTCCAGTCTGAAGTCGTCTGTATCCCTGCATTTCCCAGCCATAAAACTAACACATTTTCATTGTGCTTGAGTCAGTTTGTCACTTGAAACCCACTCCATTCATACAAATACTTATTGCTATTTTTGGTTCTGTAGAGTCTCCAAAATCCTCCCTTCTCTCTGGACTCCTGTGTCATATCACCTTGATTGCACACACGTGTC
This sequence comes from Martes martes, assembly GCF_963455335.1. Classification (NCBI taxonomy): domain Eukaryota; kingdom Metazoa; phylum Chordata; class Mammalia; order Carnivora; family Mustelidae; genus Martes; species Martes martes. Next base: position 104,277,217 of record NC_137891.1, on the reverse strand, counting down.
CCTGCATCTTTCATTAATTATCTACTTTCTTATGATCTTAGTTTTTCACCATACTCCTAATTCATTTGTTATTTTGTCTTAAGAGTGCATGCTTGCTGAATAAAATGGCTATTTAACCAACATTTTTATTTCCTCAGTTAAGCATTAATATTAGTCCCAGATCTCAGTGAAAATATATCCCAAATTTTATGTAGTTCATTGTATATCTTAGATTCTAACTACACCTATTACTGTGTATTGACAGCTTTCCTTCCAAGTCTCTTAAATTCTCTGTCTGCAAGACTTGATGCCATATCTCATGGCTGAACATATTCTTCTAAACCATGTGGTACCTGACATTTTTCTGGCTTCCTCAATGCTCATTAAGCTACCACGTGAAATTGCCTTTTGATCAATATAGATTGCCAGTCCCTTCCCTGCTGATGCTAAATCTCCTTGTAAAAAGGCCATGGTGCACTGAAGCCACCCTTCTATGCCAAAACTACTAAGAGAGCTCATGTTCTTACTGATGGTTGGGAACTCTTGATGTGCCAAAGTCTTGTTTTGAATTCCTTCCTCCCAATAATGATGAACATATAAGTCTTAAGTCGGTGTTGTCTTTTAATTAAAATATATCACAAAGATTATCCATTTATATGCATAGTTTCCTTCTCCAGACCTTACCAATTAATCTATGGGTACTTGTCAAAAAAATTTTTTTGAGAGATGGAGGCAATATTTTGGTACTCAGAATTATTCCTTTCTTTTAACCCTTTGATCAGGTTTTGCCTTTCTATTTCTTGAGATTTTATTTACAGAGAGAGAGAGAGAGGGATAGGGGCAGAGGGAGAGGGAGAGAGAAAATCTTTAGTTTCCATACCCAGCATGAAGCCAGACATGGGACTTGATCTCACGACCCTGAGGTCATGACCTGAGTGAAACCAAGAGTCAGATGCTTAACCAACTGAACCATCCAGGTGCCCCAGGTTTTGCTTTTCTTTCTATGGGTTTTTTCCTCAAATTTTCTTGATTTTTTGGGAAAGAGAGTGGACTTGCCCCTTGCAGTCTTCTTCATTGGTGGAATTCTATTATTATTACAGCTTCTGGTCATGTTAAGAATCCACCACAAAAAAATAAAGCATTTCAGATTGGTTATATTGGGTTAATGGGTTCTTATAGGCATTAAACTTACAGGCTAAATTAGCTTCATTATCCCATCCTATTCACAGAATAACAAGCAAATAGATCAATGCAGGTTAAGATCACAGAAGTTTAACACTAAGAGAGAATGGAGTATACCTTGTAGGCATAGGAAGCAGGAACACTTCAGAATTCTCAATGGATCCGTCATTCTCTGATAGAAATTAGAGAGCTATTAGAATTAATTAATTAATTAACTTATTTATTTACTGTGTGTGAGAAGGAGAGCATGTGTACGAACTGGGCAAGGGACAGAGGAAGAACCAGACTCCCCCTTGGACAGGGAGCCTGATCGGGGGCTGGATCCCAGGACCGTGGGACATAACCTGAGCTGAAGGCAGAGGCTTAACTGGCTGAGACACCAGGTATCCTAATAGAATTATTCTGATCATCAGACTTACTCTTTGCTTCCTTTTATGACTATCTGGGATTGTTATTTTGGATCCACGTTAACACCTAACTCTGCTCCAAGCCACCTACCCTTGAGCACAACATATCAATAGTTCTACTGGGAATTGACTTATTGTTTTACTTAGTTACCTTAATGTATTTATTAGGTTACCCATATGGGTTTTATAACATTTAAATATGGCAAAGCTTATATTTTGAAATAGACTTTAACTCAGTGCTGTGATAATTATTAGCACTTAATGACTTATCTTATTTAAACCCCAAATCTTTTTGCAATTACCCTGTTTTTGATGGTACACTTACAGTTTCAAATTTTTGTTCCTATGAGATTCTGTGAGAAAGCAAACTATGTCAGGAAAGATGTAACATTAAAACGCTGTCACTGAGGGGCTTGCTCAGATGCTGTATGGTGCAATAGTGGACTGAGTGAGTTAAAGTGTAAAGATCTTACATCTGGTCATATTTGGGTCCTGTGATAGTGTCCTAATGGAATAGAAGCCACAGAATTGCCTTCTCTATATTTAGTGTTTTGTTGTAGCTGATATTCTGTGGTTGTATGTATTATTAATATCTATTAACCTCAGAATAAAATGTCATATTGAAATTGTAAAGGGATGTTGGGACTCTGCTAAAGAAGATTGCTTTTTCAGATGCAATGAGATGTAAAATGGAACCTCTGTTTCCTAGTGGTACATTTTATAAGAATTGGGTGTTACTTTAGGAATTCTGCGCAGTTCTATCTTAGATACTTGTATTTTATTAATGTCAATCCTCTCTATAATTTAATTTGACTGGGATATTTCTTTTTCTCTTTCTCTCTCTCTCTCTCTCTTTTTTGACAAGTGTTATTTTGCTGAAGATTTTCTATTTCCCGTCCTAGAAAGAATAGTTTGTTTTCTCTTAACTCATTGCAAATAACATTTAAAGTCCGTAGAGACTAATGAGATAGAAAGTACCAACATTATAATTGACATATAATAATTATTAGAATGAGAATAATAAAAGGATATTGTTTAAATATTTCTAGCACATTTTTGATAGCAGTACAATGCACACATACTGGAAGAGAGACTAACACCAACAAGATAAAATGCTAGGTATGAGAGGTAAAAAGATAAACAAGGTACACTGAAGAGCCTGTCATTTACTGAAATCTGGCTAGTAGTTCCCTACAGATCAGAGAATTTTGCATCTTATCCTCCCATAACCAATAATATCTAAGAATGTTAATTCAAAAATAGGAATAAAGAAGAATATAGTAAAATATAATATTTTCCATCTCTTTGAAGTGAATTAAATTCCTTTTTGCTGCAGATAAAATTTCCCTCTGTAGATAATGATTTAGAATAGTTGAAAAGAAATCTAAACTTTAGTTCTATTTGTCTTTATTTACCCTTATATTTGTCTGCCAATTATTTAAGGTAATATCCAAAAATTATTTTAAAATTTAAGCATTTACTTTCCAAAAGGTTTTTTTTTTTTTGCGTATTTTCAAAGTTAAATTGATGGGTTTTTTATTAATTATAAAGTTTTGAAAACATTTACAAAAAAATCAAACACATGACTTTGAAGCAAATCTTGTTTTTGGAAACTTCTTCAAATCATAGAACTTTTAGTTACAACAATAGAAGACCTTTAAAACAATATTTCCATTTTCTTATGTTTGATGATTACAAAGTTATTTCCACTCCAAACCCCCTGCTTGGTGAAAATAGAAAATAACAAGAAAAAAAACCATAGGAAAAAAATTCCCTTCATCTCTAATAAAATTGTGGGATTTCCAGACCAAATAATAAATAATAAGAACAAACACAGAAATATCAATCAAGTGGAATTTGGGATAATCTATAGAGGAAGTAGTACCACCAGATTTTGTGCATGGGAGAAACCTCTTAGAACTATGGTGGTCTCTGACCTTAAAGGTCTAATCAAAGATTTCTTTCTCTGAATAGTGAGTTACTAGAATATAGTGGGGGGGTTGAAACTATACACAAATCATATTCCATAGTGTGAGAATGGAAAAGCCACAAAGAAAACCTATCTTTTCCAGAAGAAGTTAATTAGAGTTGCAAGTAGTAGCAAGGAATGTTTGATGATCAGCCTGATAATTGTATCAAGTCCATTTATAGCTATCTAGAAGTAATTAAAACAGTTACCTAAAATCTGTCAGATGCACTGGTAGATGGCAGAAGGTAGATGAGTTAGAATCCCTTTGTCAGCTATATTTCTAGGGAAAGGTTCTACCGATATTTGGTGGGAGGAAGAAACCTTATCTTTCAAATGCCCTTGTGGAGTGTCCAGGGGTAAGGGTTACCTATAGTAACTGGAATCTATAATCTATGAGGCATGTGATGTCTTATAAATTATACGATGCTCAGATTTAAAATGGAGATATTTTATTTCTTAAAAGCTTCTGAGGTGACTCTATGATCCTTATGATCCTTATTTAGAGACTTGATCTATTGTTCTGAGCCACATGGTCATATGCAGTGTTGGAAGATGGGAACTGGGGAGCTGTTTTTGATATCTTAGGCCTTTCTCTGTCTTGTCTAAACCTCTTGACTGACTATAACTTTGAAATTATTAGTAAGATTGATGCTGAAATAAGATCTATGACTTGATAATCCAGTTCCATGTTTGACTTGGGGGAACAAAATAGACTAATACTACAAAGGAAACCTGTAACATAAGAAGCTTTATAATGAGCCATACAGATTTTCCGTTCATTCCAAAAATATATTTAGAAACAGGCAAAAGTACTATGAAGAAAACAAACAAACAAATAAATAAAACTGACACAGAAAAGTTGGTGAAAAAAGTGTCTTGAGACGATGTACAGAAAATGATGTTGTCCCAGCTCACCTGGGCCACCTAAACTCAAACACACACATGCAAAACTTTAGCTAGACTGAGACATACTCATAATAAAAGTTGTTAATAATAAAAAACTAAATGACATATGACCCATGTTAAGTAATTATAAAAGGTGGAAAGGAAGATGAACAAAAGACAGCAGTACAGAATCAATTCCTAAAAAACACAAAAAAATTTGGAAAAAGTAATTTAAAAACATAATTTACAATAAAAACAAAACCACAAGGAATGTAACAATACATTAACAAAAATGGAAATTAACACTATAGGGAAAATTCTATAATGTTTTAAGATAACACAAAAAGGAAATGGAAATATATTTGTACATATGAGTAAGAAAATTAAATTTTCAGAAAATTAAATATTCTGAAATTAAAAATGTGCTAACTAAAATTAAAAAAAACTTAATAGAAAGTTGGAATGTAAAACTAAGGAAAAATCTTAGGAAACAGAGGAAAAAAATAAGAGATAGAAAATAAAACAGAAAATTAAAAGATTATTTCAGGAATTTCATCATTTAATTATAGTGATTTCTGAAGAGACTATAGGAAAAACAGATAAAAGACAATTGTGAGCTCAAGCATATGAGCATATAGATTAAAAATTAAAATGTTAAAAGAAATGCATATTGTAATACTTCAGAAAATTAAAGGGGAAAAGGGAGACAAACTTAATTTCTTTGGATTTCAATTTTCTTATCTGTCATTAAGGATACTACTTTTCATAAGTTTGTTATAAGGAATGAGTAGGCTAGTACAGAACTTGGAATAGAATTTAGAATTTAGGAGTGCTAAATTAATGTTAGGTATTATTAGAAAACTTATTAACAGCAACACTGGAAATTTAAACATAGTAGAACATTATCTTTAAAATCCTGAGGAGAATAATTTTTTTTTAATTTTATTTGTTTATTTGACAGAGAGATATCACAAGTAGAGAGGCAGGCAGAGAGAGGGAGAAGCAGGCTCCCCACTGAGCAGAGAGCCCAATGTGGGGCTCGATCCCAGGACCCTGAGATCATGACCTGAGCTGAAGGCAGAGGCTTAACTCACTGAGCCACCCAGGTGCCCCAAGAATAATTTCTAACTTAGAATTTTGTAGCTGGCCAAATTATCAGTCATGATTTGTGGGGGAGAATAGATATTTATCACATGTGAAAACCTAAAATATTTTAATTCCCATGTACCTCTTTTTTTTTTCCCACCAATATGAAGTGGTAAACTCAGAAGGAAGAAAAATAGTTTTCTGAGATATAATTAAACACCAAAAGGAGACTAACAGAATATTCAATATAATGGCAGAAAGTCCCCAGACAGTAGGATTCCAGCAGGCTAGCGGTAAACCAGTAAGTACTGGATCAGGACAGTAGTGAGATTTGTGAGAAAGGTGTTTTTAGAAGAATAAACTTGATACATTATCTGAGAGTTTTGGCCATGCGAATAATTTGATTAAAAAAATTATATAGAGAACTATGAGAAGTTTGAGAAGACTTTAGTAGATATCTGTGTTTTTTAATTTTGTTTTGCTTTAAAGATCTTATTTATTTATTTGAGAGAGAATAAATCATGGGGTGAGGGGGAAGGTCAGAGGGAGAGGAAGAAGCAGACTCCCTGTGGAGTGTTGAGCCTCACATGGGGCCTGAACCCAGGACCCTGAGATCATGACATGAGCTGAATCCAGATGCTTAGTTGACTGAGACACCCAGGTGCCCCTTTAGTAGGTGTTTGAAGACTGTCAAGCAAGTAAAAATAAATTAAAAAATTAACCTGGAAAAGTAAAAATTACTGTCCAAGAAAGATAATGGCATGGATGGCTCAGAATAAAAAAATATTTATATAGACATAATATTGAAAACAGTAAATTTGGACTTAACTAATAAAACCAAATTGGGACAATAGGAAACAGAAAATGTGCATATGTGTGGGATGTATTATAGTGCTAAGTTATAGTCTTCTAAATTTGGAAGTCAATGCATAATATCCACAACAAAGTGAGAGACAGAGAGAGAGAGAGAATACAGACATTTTCATAATAGGAATACCCTAGAAAAATAGAAGAATCCTTATTTTCACCTCACATTTATTACTACATATTAAAGGTCACCTGAATTAGAGCACTAAAGCCATTGTTAGAGTCAAACTTTTAGAGTCATTAACTACTAAAACCATTTTGAAATCCACATTCCTTTGCAATAGTAATTTTTAAAAAGATTTTATTTATTAGAGAGAGAGAGCGCACACAAGCAGCGAGAAGGAGGGCAGAAAGAGAAGCAGATGCCCCACTGAGCAGGGAGCTTGTCGTGGGGATCAGTACCAGGACCCTGAGACCAGGACTCTGAGCTGAAGGCAGGGACTTAATCAAGTGAGCCTCCCAGGCACCCTTGTGATAATAATTTTTTTAGAAAGAAACAAATGAAATACTGAAGTTCATATAAATGCAAAGAACTCTAACAGAGTTCTGAGTTTTGTATTATATTTAAATGTTTTTCTTTTTAAAAATACAAATATAAAAATTTCCAAGCTATATGTATATTTTTTCCATTTCACCTTTTCCAAAGCCACAAGCATAGAAAAATTGCCTATTGTATGATTAATCTCAGGTTAAAACCTAGGAAGTCCTGTTGTAGTCTCCTCAGAGTATTAAACAGACTTTAGAAAATTCTAGGGATCTGTGCTGCATTGCATAATGGGGATTTGGAAAAATGCATATTTTTACAGCATGATCAACATGGTAGACAGAATTGGATTTTACTAATGAGTGTTACAGATCTGTAATATGATACTGAAAAGAAATACCTTTTCCTAGTGAAGAGTCAGCTTGATGAATGCCTTAGTCTTTAAGAATGAGCCATGTGTGGGAAGAAACTCTGTATTGTGTTTATTTGGTTTTGTACCTTTTCTTTGAACTACGGGGAAAATAAAATGTACTGTCTTGAATTCTTCCTTTCCTATATTTACGCTGGTTTCTCCCAGTCTTCAGTAATGGTTGAATTATACAGGAGAGGATAAAGCCTCAGGGCCTTAAAAGACAAGTGTGGCCAGTCCCTACTTCTGCCATTTGAGTGTAAGGGGCAACGTTCTTCAAAAGAATTCTAAAAAGATAAACAGGGACATGAATAGTGACCTCCAACGGAGTTTGAGTCAGTAAGGATAAGTATTTGTATGGTGGACCATCCAGGGGTAGATGTGAGACAACTGCTCTTTTTCTATATATACCTTAAAATGGTGACACTCATATTTGGAAGTGTATCAGCATTATCCCTGTAAGGATTTTGTATTCTCTTTTTCTCACATGTCTTAGATAATATACCTGATATCCTTTTGTCTTTGATGTGGAAGTAGGTGAACAAGCTAATACTGAGGCCGTTGTGAGGGTCCTAGACAATTCTCAAAATCGAGAGTTTCTCTGAAATGTCCTAGTTTAGGCACAAATTAAAGTAGATCCAAAAAGGCTTCTGCTGCTCTTGACCTTCAATCTTCCACCAAATTAGTTAAATCCTATTAGATTTTGGAACAGATTTGTATCTGTTATTTAGCTTATCCTTGATGTATGATTGAAGTCAAATATGTGTTTTAATACAGGAGTTCAAAACTTTAAAAAATGGTTGCTTTATTTTGGGGAAAAAAAGATTTATGCTGGGAATATTGGCTGTTCGTGTAGGTAAATCATCTGTGACACGTCAGTGCTTTACATGCTGCCAGGTCAGTTATCCCCATGCTCTTACTGCTGCCAAGTCCATCATTACATGTCACCCAGAAATATGTTGACATATTGCCAATTAGGTAGAGTCTTCCTGTCACCCCATCCTAGATTTTATTACCTAAAGATGAATACTGTGCAAGTATGAACCAATATGTTAGGGACAGTCAAAAAAACTAAGAAAATAGGTTCAATATAATTGGGAGACTGGGTCCATGTACGGGTCAGGCAAAACTGCATTCTCATTATTCCAGAGGTTTTGAAGGAAAAAATTTAAATGAGGAACTGGCAAGGCTTATAAGGGGAAAAAAAAATATCTCAGCTTAGAAAAAGATTTTCAAAGTTTATTATTTCATTAAGTATTTATAGTTAACTATTTTAATAAATATATGTAATTTGAGAAAAGCTCACAAAATATTATTAGGAGGACAAATCTTTATAATTATGCAAATACCTATTTATGTCTAAAGCTTTACTAAATCTTGCACCTAACATGATATCTGATACAAAATAGGCTTTATTTTATTTTTTAAAAAATAAAATTTATTTTTTAAAAAATAAAATTTATTTATTTGAGAGAGAGAGAGAAAGAGCAAGCACAAGTGGATGGAAGGACAAAGGGAGAAGCAGACTCCCCCTTGCACAGGGAGCCCATGCAGGGTTCGATGCCAGGACTGGGGTAGCCCGAAGGCAAATGCTTAACCAACTGAACCACCCAGGCACTCCACAAAATAGGCTTTAATTAAATATATGTTAAGTGAATTGATGAGTAATTGAAAGAAAATGTAGTTCTTCACTAGATACTAACATGCAACCTCTGAAAAATGACCTCCATGCAAATAGACGTAAATAGTACAAGGATATTGATAATTACAAATAATAAATTTTCACATTAGTAGAAGTGTGCATTTTGGGTGGGACGGATTTGGGTTTGAATTTAATACCTGCTGCTTTGTTGTGTGGCTAGAGGAGTTTATGTAACCTTTCTGTACCCTAGTGTTCTTAGTTAATTATTCTAAGTAATACTAATTTACAGAGAAGTTACAGAAATGGGATAATATATAGGACAAAGTGCCTGCCTCAATGAATGTGCAAGAAATTATAGTTATTATTACAATAAAACCTTCTTATCTTGACTAGAAAGAATAAATAAATAATGTAATTATATAAATTGAGTAGATACCAATTTAATTTAGTTACTTCAATGGATTCTTTCCACTTAAACATCCTTTTTTAAAATTGAATTTACATATTGAACTAAAAATGTAAATAAAAATTAGCTTCACAGCACTGATGAATTTAATTGAGCAATTATATACTAGATGACTTTTTTTTTTTTTTTAATAGGCTTCAGTCACAGCATGAAGCCCAGCATGGGGCTTGAACTCATGACCCTGAGATCAAAACCTAAGCTGAGATCAAGAGTTGGATGCTTAACTGACTGAGTCACCCAGATGGCCCACTATTTGAACTACAATTTGAATGTGAAACTGTAATTTGAACTATGATTTAAATCATAAGCATACACAATCAGTTTTTAAATGTAAACTCACAAAAAAAAAATCTGGTCCATGAGTGGTTACTATTAATTTAAATATCAGTATCAAGGAAAATATGTTTAAATCTTCTTATTAAGTATTTTGAATTTTTATCATTTGATTAAATTAAGAAAATTCTTTCAGTGAGTTGCGTAAATAATGATTGCATTTATTTGGAATATCAGTGCAGTAGGAAATAATAGAAAGAATACTGTAATGAGAATTCAGAGGCTCAAGATGCATTATGACTCTGATTAATAGTGAGATCTTGGGAAAGGCATTTTCCTCTATAGGTCTCAGGATGTTGGACAAGATGATATTTCTAATACTTGATAGGGCTTCCTTTCTATGACCATCTTTGCAACCAAGAAATAACTTCCCAAATTATATAATTTAAATAAAAAGACGGTTAGGAGAAGGTGAAATGTATTGTTTTAGTATCTGGTATGTGAATTGTCTCATAGGTAAAATATGCCTCTTTAAGAAGATATCTTGAAAATCCACCAGCAGATTGAGATTCTGAGACAAGACCTCAAGAGTAAATATGGTTTTCTATTCTGTACTAGAAAGGAGGAGATTTTTTTTTTTTTTTTTCTAGGAAAGGTAATAAAATTAGGGACTGAAGAGGGAAGAGAGTTAAAAAAAGCCAGTAAAACACTGTGAGATGACCGTAAGCACATTAACTTATTCCCTCCTACCATCCTTTAACAGAAATCTTGATGGCTTTGGATTTCCAAGATAAGATGGATTGGGAGTTTTATCAAGTCTTATCTAGCTTTCAAGGGGCAGGCAAGACCTAAATGACATCTGGACCACATTTTGGGGGCTCATCCAGGATCATGTGAACTAAGGCTTGGAATTAAATCAAAATTCTTTTTTTTTCTTTTTCAAATTTTTATTGAAATTCTAGATAGTTAACATATTATTTAAAATTGGGTTCAGGTGTAGAATTCAGTGATTCATCACTTACATATAATACCCAGTGCTCATTATAACAAGTGCCCTCCTTAACACTCATCACCCATTTAGTCCATGCCCCATCCACCTCCATCCATCAACCCTCAGTTTGTGCTCTATAGTTAATTGTCTCTTATGACTTGCCTCTCTTTCTCTCCATTTTTTATTCCTTCCACTACATTCATCTGTTTTGTTTCTTAAATTCCACATATGAGTGAAATCATATATTTGCCTTTGACTGACTTATTTTGCTTAGCATAATATACTTTAGTTCCATCCACATCATTGCAAATGCCAAGTAAATCACCAATCTTAAACTATGCCAGGAGTAACAAAGTTTTGGACACATGGGACAAAGAAAAAGACTTGAGTTGTCTTTAAAAATGGAATAATTACCACAATTAAGTTACTTAACACATTTATCACCTTGTTTCTTTGGGATATATACTCAGGAGTGGAATTGCTGAATCATATAGTAGTTCAATTTATAATTTTTTGAGGAACCTCCATAATGTTCTCATAATGGCTATGCCAACTTACATTTCCAACAACAATGTACAATTGTTTGCTTTTCTTCATATCATCTCCAACATTTGTTATCTCTTTTTGATAATGGACATCCTAACAGATGTGAGGTAATACCTTACTATGGTTTTGATTTGCATTTCCCTGATGATTAGTATTGTTTAGCACTTTTTCATACGTCTGTTGGCCATTTATATGCCCCTTTTGGAAAAATGTCTATTCAAATCCTTTGCCCATTTTTTAATTAGGCTGTTTGTCTTTTGTTTTGTTTCTGCCATTGTATTGTAAGAGTTCCTTATATATTTTGGATAAATATATGATTTGCAAATATTCTCTCCCATTCTGTAGGTTACCTGTTTTTTTTTTGCTATGTAGATATTGTTAAATTTGATGTAATTTTTTTTGTTTTTGGTTTTTAACTTGTGTTTTTGGTGTCATATCCAGGAAACCATTGCCAAGACCAATGTCATGAAGCTTTTTCCTTATGATTTCTTTTAGGAAATTTATGGTTTCAGGTTCTACATTTAAGTCTTTAATTAATTTCTAATTATTTTTTTAAGTACTGTATGATAGGGATCCAGTTTCATTCTTTTGCATGTCGATATCTTTTTCCAAGTACTATTTATTAAAGAGACTATCATTTCCCCATTGTATGTTCTTGTACTCTTGTCAAAGATTAGTTGACCATATATGTGTGGGTTTACTTCTGGGTTCTGTAATTTTTTTTTTTTTTAAGATTGACTTATTTATTTGAAAGAGAGAGAGAGAGAGAGAGGGAGTGCATGAGTGAGTGGGGGAAGGACAGAGAGAGAGGAAGAGAATCCCAAGGAGAATACCTGCTGAACACTGAGCCTGATGTGGGCCTGATTCCAGGGCTCAGGCTCAAGACCCTGAGATCATAACCAGAGCCAAACCAAGAGTTGGAAGCTCAACTGATTGAGTCACCCAGGCATGCCTGAGCTCTGTATTCTATTTCATTGTCTTCTATGCCTGTTTTTACATCTGTACCACACTGTTGATTACTATAGCTTTGTAATATAGTTTGAAATCAGAAAGTGTGATGCCTCTAGCTTTGTCTTTCTCAAGTTTGGTTTGACTACACAAGGTCTTTGTGGTTTCATAACATACCAATGGGTCAAAGAAGAAAACAACAGGATATATCTAATATTTTTACCCTTGTATGTTGCAGACTTCTTGTCTCGGGCTGCTTTCAGGATTTTCTCTTTGTCACTAAGACTTGTAAATTTTACTATCAGGTGACGAGGTGTGGACATATTTTTATTGATTTTGAGGGGCGTTCTTAGCATCTCCTGGATTTTGATGTTTGTTCCCTTTGCCATATTAGGGAAATTCTCTCCAATAATTGTCTCCAATATGCCTTCTGCTCCCCTCTCTCTTTCTTCTTCTTCTGGAATCCCAGTTATTCTAATGTTGTGTCGTCTTATGGTGTCGCTTATCTCTCGAATTCTCTCTTCGTGGTCCAGTATTTGTTTGTCCCTCTTTTGCTCAGCTTCTTTATTCTCTGTCATTTGGTCTTCTATGTCACTAATTCTTTCTTCTGCCTCATTTATCCTAGCAGTAAGAGCTTCCATTTTTTATTGCACCTCATTAATAGCTTTTCTGATTTCCACTTGGTTAGATTTTAGTTCTTTTATTTCTCCAGAAAGGGCTTTTATCTCTCCAGAGAGGGTTTCTCTAATATCTTCCATGACTTTTTTGAGCCTGGCTAGAACCTTGAGAATCGTCATTCTTAACTCTAGATCTGACATATTACCAATGTCTGTATTGATTAGGTCCCTAGCCTTCGGCACTGCCTCTTGTTCTTTTTTTTGTGGTGAGTTTTTCCGCCTTGTCATTTTGTCCAGATAAGAGTATATGAAGGAGAAAATAAAATACTAAAAGGGTGGCAAAGACCCCAGAAAAATGCACTTTAACCAAATCTGAAGAGACCCCAAATCATGGGGGGGGGGAAGGGGATAAAAAGAAGTTCAGAAAAAAAAAATTAAAAAAAGAAAACAAATGAAGAAAAAATATAAAAAAGAAAAAAATATATATATGTTAGATAAACTAGTTTAAAAACTTTAAAAAAGAAAAGGATAAAAGTTAAAAAAATTTAGCAGAAAAAAAATAAAATTAAAAAAAAAATTAAATTAACTGCAAAACTAAAGAATCATGGGGAGAAAGCCATGAGTTCTGTGCTTTGCTTTCTCCTCCTCTAGAATTCTGCTGCTCTCCTTGGTAGGTGAACTTGGTCTTGGCTGGATTTTTTGTTGATCTTCTCGGGGAGGGGCTTGTTGTAGTGATTGTCAAGTGTCTTTGCCCGAGGCGGAATTGCACTGCACTTACCAGAGGCATGGCTAAGTAATCCGCTCGGGTTTGCTTCGGGAGCTTTTGTCCCCTGAATGCTTTCAGTAGAGTTCCAGAGGATGGGAATGAAAATGACATCCTCCCAGTCCCGGAGGAGTCGAGAGCTTGGGCCCCGCTCCTCAGTGCACCCTCAGAGAAAAGGGCCCAATCACTCCCGTCTCCCTGGCCTCTGGCCGCACTCCGAGCTTACCCAGCCTGTGACTGGTTCAAGGTAACCCTGAGCTGAGACTCCTTGGCTCTGTCTCTGTAGCTGGCTTCCCTGGTCTAATACCTGTGAGCTCTGTGACCCCTGATCCTTCCATGACCCCACAGGACCTGGAGGCCATGCTGACCCCATGTGGGCTTCACCCAGGTTTAGCTTCTGGAGTGATGTCCCTCAGTGGAGCAGACTTTTAAAAGTCCTGATTTAGTTCTCCATTGCTCCATCGCTTGCCAGGAGCCAGCCCCTCCCCCTGTGGTCTATCTTCCCGTCACTTTGGATTCACTTCTCCGCCAGTCCTACCTTTCAGAAAGTGGTCGATTTTCTGTTTCTAGAATTGCTGTTCTTCTTCTCTTCGATCTCCCCTTGGATTTGTAGGTGTTTGCAAAGGTTTGATAAGCTTTCTAGCTGATCTCCTGCTACCTGATGTAGTCTCAGCCTGCTACTTCTCCGCCATCTTGACTCCTCTCACCATAAGTGACTCTTAATCTCACAAAACAAACTGAGGGTTGCTGGGGGGAGGGGGGACGGGAGAGGGTGGTGGGGTTATGGACATTGGGGAGAGTATGTGCTATGGTGAGTGCTGTGAAGTGTGTAAACCTGGCGATTCACAGACCTGTACCCCTGGGGACAAACATACATTATATGTTTATAAAAAAATAAAAAAAAATAATAAAAAAACAGTAAAAAATAAAATCGATTATCTCAATAAATTAAAAAAAAACTCATTGGGCAAAACTCAATATATTTTAATGATAACACATATCAACAAATTGGATATAGAAAGAATGTACCCCAACATAATAATGCCATATATGACAAACCAACAGCTAACATCATATTCAATGGTGAAAATTGTGAGTTTTTCCTCTAAGACCAGGAACAAGAAGATGATGCCTGCTCTTGCCACTTCTTTTCAGCACAGCACTGAAAGTCCCAGCCAGGACAATTAGGCATGACAAAGAAATACAAGGCATCCAAATTAGAAAGCACAAAGTAGAACTGCCTTTTTTTTTTTTTTTTTTTTTTTTTTTGCAGACACCATGATCTTATATATAGAAAACCATAGCGACTCCAAAAAAAAAAAAAAAAAAACTATTAGAACTAATACTCTAATCCAGTAAAGTTGCAGGATACAAAATCGGGGTACATAAACCTATTGCATTTTTACATACTAACAGTGAACTATCTGAAAGAGAAATTTAGAAAGCAATTCCATTTACAATAGCATGAAAAACTATAAAATACCTAGGAATAAATTAAGCCAAGCAGGTGAAAGACCTGTATGCTGAAAACTACAGAACACCAATGAAAGAAATGAGGAAGACACAAATAAAAGGAAAGATAACTCATGTTCATGGATTGAAAGAATTAATATTGTTAAAAATGTCCATCTCCTTGAAGCAGTTTATAGACTTCAATGTTATCACTATCAAAATTCCAGTGCCATTTTTCACAGAAAAGGAAAAACAATCATAAAATATATATGTAACACATGCTTTCTTAACAAGTTGGAGATTTGCTCAAAGGTGGTCCATAACATATTTGTTTGATGGCTTTAAGTCCCCATCTCATTCCATCCATATTCTGTAGCTATAATATAGTTGATCATTGAAATTCTAAGAGAGTAAATGCAGCTAGTAACTAGGAATGTTTCCAAAAATGCCACCAGAATGATGTAGGAGTGGAATTCTTAAAAGCATGGCAAGTGAAGGATAAATATAGATTGACATAGCCCAGCATTGCAAATCAGACATGTTTCCAGGGAAGCCAGTATTTGTGTTTCTGTCACCAATTGCATGACATCTGATTAGGTAGAGTAAATATTCACTCTCAAATGTTTGACAACACGTGAGTGGGAAAAGGAGAAGACCATTTTATTAGTGTTAGTTCTCCAGAGATTATTATATTTTCTTTTATATTTACTATACCTATGACTCGATAAGGGCAATAACAAAGAA
This sequence comes from Martes martes, assembly GCF_963455335.1. Lineage (NCBI taxonomy): Eukaryota > Metazoa > Chordata > Mammalia > Carnivora > Mustelidae > Martes > Martes martes. Next base: position 104,261,507 of record NC_137891.1, on the reverse strand, counting down.
CTATTATAAAAAAAGGAAAGAAAAAGAAAGCAACGTATTGTTATTATTAGTGAAGATGATGATTTTGACGTGGTTGAGAAACTAGTCAGGTTGTTGCTAGTGAAAGATGCAGAGAATATGAATATAGACAGTGCTATGAGGATAGAAATTAAGGAAATGATCTTAAAAGTATTCATGAAGTGGAATTAAGATAATGGAATGAAATGTGGATGGTGAAGAAGAATGCTTTAAAAATAATCTATAAATTTCTGATTTAATTTAGGAGATAGGTGGTGCCATCACTATAATGGGGAACATAGTGAATATGAATGGAGAAGTGAAGGTCAATAAAGAATTGAGTAAAGGATAAAGAATAAAGGGTAAATGATAAAGGATAAAGAATAAAGGATAAAGGAGGTGAATAAAATGGGATAAATATAATAATTAATTTAAATTTGAACACATGAGTTTCCAGGTAGTGATGTTCAATAGACAGCTGGACATGTAGATGCAGGCTTTACAAGAAAAATCTTTACTATAAATATGTATTTGGGAGTTTCCAATATATATGTGTGGTTGAGGCCCTAAGTGAAGTTTTACTTATAGAGTAAAAAGAGAGGAGGAAAAGGGAAGGGAGAAGGGTGGGTGGAAAAGATGGGAATGGAAACAGTGAAAGATTGGGAAAAAGACTTAATAGAAGGATATAAGAAATGACTTTTGGAGGTCAAAATTAGGGCTTATCAGTGTAATAAAAACAAAGGAACGAAAATCAGGAAGAAGAGTCATAAGAGACATAAGGGGCAGAAAGGTTGAAGAGACAAATGATTATCTTGCTACTGGTGACCTTAACAGTAGCAGTAGAGGGATGTAATTGGAAGCCTCCTAAGATTTATATAGGGAAGTTAAACAACTTCAAATAGCCCTGTTTAGAAATTTGTAGCTTAGGGGCCCCTGGGTGGCACAGTCAGTTAAGTGGCTGACTCGTTTTTTTTTTTTTTTAATGTTATTTTAGTCATATACATTATATCATTAGTTTTTGATGTAGTGTTCCATGATTCATTATTTGCATATAACACCCAGTGCTCCATGAAATCCGTGCCCTCCTTAGGCTCAACCATTCTCCCATCCCCCTCCCTTCTAAAACCCCCAGTTTGTTTCCCAGGGTCCATAGTCTCTCATGGTTTGTCTCCCTGTCCAATTTCCCCTGTTCATTTTTCCCTTCCTTCTCCTAATATTCTCCATGCTATTCCTTATGTTCTGCAAATAAATGAAATCATATGATAATTGACTTTCTCTACTTGACTTATTTCATTAGCATAATCTCCTCTGACTCTTGATCTCAGCTCAGGTCATGATCTCAGAGTTGTGAGTTCAAACCCTATGTTGGGCTCCACAGTGGACATGGAGCTAACTTTAAAAAACAAAAAAAACCCCAAAAACCCTAAACTAAAGCTTAAATTCACTGAGAACATAAGAGTAATTCAAAGACAGTATGCATAATATGGGCATTATAGAGCTTAAATAATATTGTAAAAGAAATGTGTGTTTACAAGGAGATTAGTAAATGTTTGAAAACAAAGTTATTTTTATGGATTTTAATTTAATTGTATAAATTTTTGATAGTTTGTGTTTTCACAGTACTGCGGCATTTAGATTTTTAAGCTTTGTAGAATTGCTAGCTGAATTGAAATAGATAGCTTAGGTTCTCTGATTTCCATTTAAATGCTCAACAAACTGTCACAAAGAAGTGCTGTTGCATGGTTCATAACAACTTTAAGAGATTTGCAGCTGTGCTATGAATATATCCAATTATACAAATATGACTTTCAAAATTACTTTTTGCTATTACTTGGGCAAGTTAGTATAGAAGGAAGTGGTTTGCCTAGATATAGGAAGCTAATACAGATTTGAACATTTGATATATTCAAACAACCTTCTCTACAAAAAAAATATAAAAAGGAAAAATTGGAGCAACTATTTATTACAGATAAAACATAATTAAAAAGAAAGAGTTGAGTTTTCAGGATTATTTTTTTTTTTATTTCAGAACCTGATATTTTTATTAAGTGGCAGGGAGGTCAATTAGAGTTCTCAATATTATCTATTGAATTTTAGATGACTCCATGTTTAATTTTGGTAAGAAACTGATTGCATGGAACAGCAGAATCTAGAATCATATAACGTTATATCAGGAAGATAGTTGGCTGTCATCTTTTTAGATCCTAACTCTGCAGGTGGAGAAATTATAGCTTGAAAAAGTTAAAGAGAAACAGAGTCTGGGAAGGTGGGTCTAAATGGAGTGCTGCAGTAGATGTGGAACAAAGAGATATTGGCTTCCCATCACTGAGTAACTACAGGATGTCAGGGATAAACCATTAGGGGAGACTGGATATAAAATGAAAGCAAAGGCAAAGCTCAAATACCATGAAAAAATTGCAAAACTGTAACAAGCAACTCCATTAACTACAGGGAGACATGTTAGGTACTAGTGATGAATGCCAGTTCTTATTCTGGAGTCATCACATTTTAAATGATTTTAAATATTACAGGTTGTATAATTAAGAGATATATTTGATTTTTTCCTTATTAAAATAGATATCAAAGTTTATGGAGTTCATTCTGTCCTCTAAAATTGCATATTAATTGCTAACAGATTTGTTGCCAAATTGGGAGACAGAAAGATGTATGGGGCTGGAGGAAGGAGCAAGGGTGGGTGAAAAAGAATAATTATCCATGAATAAAGATATTTATGTTATCTCTTAAAGTATCACTTTAAAAGTTAAGAGAATTGAAAGCAGACTAAATTTCAAAGAACAAGGGGAAATGGAGTAAATAAGTTAAAATTTAGCTTTATAATGACCCATTATTCAGTCATTTAAAATCATGGGTTCAAAGAATGTATAATGAATTTGGAAAAAGATAATTTATAATAAGCAGGAAATAGATGCTTAAACATATATGTGATATAATGTAAACAATATGGTATTATAATATATATACACAATATAGTATTACATAATATGTGTATATATACATATATATGTACGTATATGACACAGAAAAGGAAAAATCAAAAGCAAAACTACTAACTTGCTATGATTCCACTTAATTTTCATGCTTTCACCGTCCCTGTATTTTTCAACTTTTAAACTTCTCCCAAACAATGACCATTTATTGCTTTTATTATGCTTTGTACTTGTATCATTTAGGTTTTAGTCACATAACTTCAGTAAGATGTATTTAATATAAAGAATAGTTAACCAAGTAACAAGTGGTTAACTACTGAAAGGGGTAAAAGTAAGCTCTAAGTGTAATGGGTTAAAAACTCAGAAGACTGCTGCCACCTCTAGGACAAGGAGAGTTTCAACTGTGAACAAACTCAGAGTTTAGGGAACATTCTCTCCTTTTCCCCCTCTCCCAAAGCTGAGATTCATTTCACTGAGATGTTGATGCAGTTGCTGCAGATAAATGCCTTCATACCCCCATCCCACCCTGCAGTGAAGAGAAGACATACTGGAGGCTGCTCTCAGATACATGAAAACTGCCAAGAAGAAACTTTTTGTAGACCGTCAGGAACCGCAAGAGCATCCTGTTACCACAAGGGACACACAGAGAACCGTATTTTCAGCCATTTACTGCTTAGGTGAAGGAGGGCAGTGCAAATGAAAGTCATTTCTTCCTTCTCTAGGTTTGTTTTAAGTGATTTAGTATGCAGTTAATAAATACAAACAATATGAAAATGGGAAACATAGGAATGTGTCTTTTAATAATTTTTTAATTAATGCATGCAACCTGGAGTTACACAGTTTTAACTATTATCTGGGTGAATGTCTGGTAGAGACATCAAATCAGTGCCTTGTACATTCATACATTGACATAACTATTCTCAGTCTAATGATTAAGTAGTGGATGCCTGCTGACTTTATTAAGAATGGATTAATGTGTTTCAAAAATGCAAATCTATCATATCATTCGAAACTGAAAACATTGTTGTATGTTTTTGTCCAGTTTTTTTTTCTTTTGCTATGTTTGGTATAGTTTTCATCCTAAAAATATGTATCAGCATTACTTGTGACAGAGCTGGTTGCTCATGGCTGAATTTTGAAATAGAAATCTGAAGTCCTTGTTAATTTTGAACTGTTAAATAAATACTTCTCCAGTTTTTTCCTTAAATCATATTAAAGATAAGCTGTAGTTTAATATTAGCTTTGTTTTAAAATTTATACATTGTTCTTTTACATTTGAATTTTTATATTGACATAGTTCTAGATATTAAATATGTATTCTTAAAGATTTTATTTATTTATTTATTTGACACAGGGAGAGAGAGATCACAAGTAGGCAGAGAGGCAGGCGGGGTGGGGGGGAAGCAGGCCCCCCGCTGAGCAAGGAGCCCCATGCGGGTCTCGATCCTAGGACCCTGGGATCATGACCTGAGCTGAAGGCAGAGGCTTTAACCCACTGTGCCACCCAGACGCCCCTAAATATGTTTTTGGTATAAGTGAAAACCAATAAAAAGAAACAGAAAAAATTTGAGGAAATCCAAATTGAAATGATTATAACCAGCCCCAATTTTTTACCCTCTAAATTCATTCTTTGTCTTCTTGGTTTATATGTTGTTTTTCTTTTCTTTCCTATTTTTTTTTTTTTTTAAATCTTGCTTCTGGCTTATAAATGTCTTTTACTGTCAAGAGGGAAATTGCCTCATCAATGTACAAATTTCCAGGGGAAAAATATTCTATTTTTTCACAACCTATGTAATGAGGAATTTCTTCTTTAATCTCTCTCATTTCCAGTTAATCTAGCCTAGGGGAAAAACATACTTCTCTTTAATTTTTTGTATTAAAATATCAGCGGATTTAGGAAGGGCTTTATATTTAGCAGTCTTTAGAGGGGAAAGGACCCTTAGATTAGTTTAAAATTATGAATAGACATGAAGTATAAGCAATTCAATGTCTGAAAAATACCTATTTGCTATAAAAATTATTGGGAGGATAAAGCCTTATTTTTTAGAGATAATGACAGATAAATTTCTTATCAACAGCATAATAAGTGAGTTAGATATTGTAGAAAAATATTGAAGTATAATACTGGTGACTGGGATGAAGAAGAGAACTAGACACAGTTGTCATTGGTATTGCTTCATTTTCCTCTCTCTTTAGTATTCCAAAATTAGGACTCTGTAGTCCAACTAAGAGTGTAGTCTGGCCCCCACAGATGGGAGAGTGATAGAGTTGAATTTTAAGGCAGAGGAATGGGCAATTTCCCTTGTTATCAGCTAGAATTTTGTCAAAGTAACTTGCACAAAAATGTTTTCATCTTTTACCACTGGAAAAATGGAATAGAAATATAGAGCAAAACTAAATGTTAAGATAAAGGAAAAGTCCTTTCCAACTAGCTTCTATTAAAATATCTGTTCCATTCTAAGCAGATGATTATGAGATAATAGAAATTTTCCCTCTTCTCCAGGATACCTTTCATGTTTGAGGTAAGCTGACAAATGCTACTTTTCACTATTTAATAGATTTGCCATTTTTTTTGTTTGTTTCTTGAGACTATTTTTATCAGTCTTTCTATTTACTTATGTTAGCAGTAGTTAGAACAAATTACTACTTCCTTTACAAAATTTTGTAAAGAATAGCAAAATGTTTTAAATATAGCAGGTGTTTAGAAGTGTTGATGATTGTTAGTTTAATAAAGTTGACTCTTTTCCTTTAACAAATGATTTTTAAATGTCTTAAAGGAATCAAAGTACTTTATTTTTCTCATTATATCTTTATATGGTATAGGTCAAGAGAACTGGTCAAGATTAATAACGAAATATACATAGGGTTATATTGAAATATCTTGTCAGAAGGTGGCACTGCTGTTTCAAATATGAGGCTATCCAAATCTAGCATTTTTCTGTTTTTGGATGATCTTTTAAAATGTTTAAAATGTTTTAAAACTACTTCATACTACTTTAAGGATCTTAGATCTCAGATAAATTGTAAAGAGAAATATTCACAATTAATGTTGCCTACTGGCTACAATTTTTATTTTTTGTAGTTTTTTTTTTTTTAAATCAAGGCCATTTGAAGTTCTCAGTTTCAAACATCCAGCTTTGATTAAATTTAAATATACTAATATAATCTAATACCCTTAGGCAAAAAAATAACCAGATGGACATTCCAGACCATAATTTGTTTATTTTTTACTTTCATTTCTTTACTGACTAATTAAAATAATTGTTTTCATTTTACTAAATGTCATTATCAGGGTGTGACAATCAACTTTTGTCCATCAGGTTAGTAATTATTATTAATTTTAGGAAAAAGGAAATATTTAAGATTCTGAATTGGTATTTTGGAAAAAAAAAGTATCACAGAGTTTACTACCAAAGTACATCTCATATATGCAAGTTGAAATTACCACCAAGTAAAATAACATCACATGTTCTTATATTCTTTGTTAGAAAAACTCATTTAGGCTTATTTTCACTCTCTATATAGTCATGGTTTTTATAATTATAGCTATAATTACAGTGTATTATTTTTTTACATAAAAACAGTACTCTCAGAATAAAGTATTTGAGCTACAGAAGCCAAAAGGTGAGAGGTGATGCTCATTAAGCAGGCTGGAAAGACGAGTAAGGATAAAAGTTTGCTAAAGGCAAACAGTCACCTTCACAAGTGTAAAGAGAAAAGAATAATACCAAAAAACAACATTCCTGCCTGAAGTTACCAAGAGAGATAGAATTAGTTTAAAAATATAGTTTTAGAAAGATTAGCATAAAAGCTTTTAAGCTTAGCAAATTGTATGTTCTCAAGGAGTAATTAAGTTAGACCTCAAACCCTGAATGAACCTGCTTGCCATATATAAATATCATATGTTCCTGTCTTTGGATTTTTTTTTTATTAACATATAATGTATTATTAGCCCCCTGGGTACAAGTCTGTGAATTGTCAGGCTTACAGACTTCACAGCACTCACCATAGCACATACCCTCCCCAATGTCCATAACCCAACCACCCTCTCCCCTTACCCACTGGCAACCCTCTGTTTTGTGAGATTAAGAGTCTCTTATGGTTTGTCTCCCTCCTGATCCCATCTTGTTTCATTTTTTTCCTTCTGTACCCCTCAAACCCCCCACTCTGCCTCTCAGATTCCTCATATCAGGGAGATCATATGATAATTGTCTTTCTCTGATTGACTTATTTCACTAAGCATAATACCCTCTGGTTCCACCCATGTCATTGCAAATGGCAAGATTTCTTTTCTTTTCTTTTCTTTTCTTTTTTTTTAAGATTTTATTTCTTTATTTGACAGAGAGAGAAAGATTGCAAGTAGGCAGAGAGGCAGGCAGAGAAAGAGGGAGAAGCAGGCTCCCCACCAAGCAGAGAGCCTGATGCGGGGCTCGATCCCAGGACCCTGAGATCATGACCTGAGCCGAAAGCAGAGGCTTTAACCCACTGAGCCACCCAAGCACCCCCAAGATTTCATTTCTTTTGATGGCTGCATAGTATTCCATTGTATATATATACCACTTCTTCTTTATCCATTCATCTGTTGATGGACTTCTAGGTTCTTTCCACAGTTTGGCTATTGTGGACATTGCTGCTATAAACATTCGGGTGCACGTGCCCCTTCGGAGCACCACGTTTGTATCTTTAGGGTAAATACCCAGTAGTGCAATTGCTGAGTCATAGGGTAGCTCTATTTTCAACTTTTTGAGGAACCTCCACACTGTTTTCCAGAGTGGTTGCACCAGCCTGCATTCCCACCAACAGTGTAGGAGGGTTCCCCTTTCTCTGCATCCTCGCCAGCATCTGTCATTTCCTGACTTGTTAATTTTAGCCATTCTGACCGGTGTGAGGTGGTATCTCATTGTGGTTTTGATTTGTATTTCCTTGATGCCGAGCGATATGGAGCACTTTTTCATGTGTCTGTTGGCCATCTGGATGTCTTCTTTACAGAAATGTCTGTTCATGTCCTCTTCCTATTTCTTGATTGGATTATTTGTTCTTTGAGTGTTGAGTTTGATAAGTTCTTTATAGATTTTGGATACTAGCCCTTTACCTGATATGTTGTTTGCAAATATCTTTCTCCCATTCTGTCAGTTGTCTTTTGGTTTTGTTAACTGTTTCATTTGCTGTGCAAAGCTTTTGATCTTGATGAAATCCCAATAGTTCATTTTTGCCCTTCCTTCCCTGTCTTTGGTGATGTTTCTGGGAAGAAGTTGCTGCAACTGAGGTTGAAGAGGTTGCTGCCTGTGTTCTTCTCAAGGATTTTGATGGATTCCTTTCTCACATTGAGGTCTTTCATCCATTTTGAGTCTATTTTTGTGTGTGGTATAAGGAAATTGTCCATTTTCCAACACCATTGGACAGCATGTGGCTGTCTAATTTTCCCAACACCACTTGTTGAAGAGACTGTCTTTTTTCCATTGGACATTCTTTCCTGCTGTGTCAAAGATTAGTTGACCACAGAGTTGAGAATCTATTTCTGGGCTCTTTATTCTGTTCCATTGGTCTATATGTCTGTTTTTGTGCCAGTACCATACTGTCTTGATAATTACAGTTTTATAATAGAACTTGAAGTCTGGAATTTTGATGCCATCAACTTTGGCTTTATTTTTCAACATTCCTCTAGCTATTTGAGGTCTTTTCTGGTTCCATATAAATTTTAGGATTATTTGTTCCCATTTCTTTGAAAAAAATTGATGGTATTTCCATAGGAATTGCATTAAGTGTGTAGATTGCTTTAGGTAGCATAGACATTTTCACAATATTTGTTCTTCCAATCCATGAGCATGGCATATCTTATGATTTTGGGTGCAATTGTAAATGGGATTGACACCTCAATTTCTCTTTCTTCTGTCTTCTTGTTGGTGTATAGAAATGCAACTGATTTCTGTGTATTGATTTTATATCCTGACACTTTACTGAATTCCTGTACAAGTTCTGGCAGTTTTGGAGTGGAGCCTTTTGGGTTTTCCACATATAGTATCATATCATCTGCAAAGAGTGATAGTTTGACTTCTTCTTTGCTGACTTGGATGCCTTTAATTTCTTTTTGTTGTCTGATTGCTGAGGCTAGGACTTTTAGTACTATCTTGAATAGCAGTGTTGATAATGGACATCCATGCCATGTTCCTAACCTTAGCAGAAAAGCTTTCAGTTTTTATCCATTGAGAATGATATTTACGGTGGGTTTTTCATAGATGGCTTTGATGATATTGAGGTATGTGTCCTCTATCCCTACACTTTGAAGAGTTTTAATCAGGAAGGGATGCTGTACTTTGCCAAATGCTTTTTTGGCATCTATTGAGAGTATCAGATGGTTCTTGTTCTTTCTTTTATTAATGTGTTGTATCACATTGATTGATTTGCGGATGTTGAACCAACCTTGCAGCCCTGGAATAAATCCCACTTGATCGTGGTGAATAATCCTTTTAATGTACTGTTGAATCCTATTGGCTAGTATTTTGATGAGAATTTTTGCATCTGTGTTCATCAAGGATATTGGTCTGTACTTCTCTTTTTTGATTGGATTCTTGTCTGGTTTGGGGGTCAAGGTGATGCTGGCCTCATAAAATGAGTTTGGAAGTTTTCCTTCCATTTCTATTTTTTGGAACAGTTTCAGGAGAATAGGAATTAATTCTTCTTTAAATGTTTGGTAGAATTCCCCTGGGAAGCCGTCTGGCCCTGGGCTTTTGTTTGTTTGGAGATTTTTGATGACTGCTTCAATATCCTTGCTGGTTATGGGTCTGTTCAGGTTTTCTATTTCATCCTGGTTCAGTTTTCGTGGTTTATATGTCTCTAGGAATGCATCCATTTCTTCCAGATTGTCAAATTTGTTGGCATAGAGTTGCTCATAGTATGTTCTTATAATTGTTTGTATTTCTTTGGTGTTAGTTGTGATCTCTCTTCTTTCATTCATGATTTTATTTATTTGGATCCTTTCTCTTTTCTTTTTGCTAAGTCTGGCCAGGGGTTTATCAATCTTATTAATTCTTTCAAAGAACCAGCTCCTCGTTTTGTTGATTTGTTCTACTGTTTTTTTGGTTTCTATTTCATTGATTTCTGCTCTGATCTTTATTGTTTCTCTTCTCCTACTGGGTTTAGGCTTTCTTTGCTATTCTTCCTGCAGCTCCCTTAGGTGTAGGGTTAGGTTGTGTATTTGAGACCTTTCTTGTTTCTTGAGAAAGGCTTGTACAGCTATATATTTTCCTCTCAGGACTGCCTTTGCTGTGTCCCACAGATTTTGAATATTTGTGTTTTCATTTTCATTTGTTTCCTTGAATTTTTTCAATTCTTCTTTAATTTCCTGGTTGACCCATTCATTTTTTAGAAGGATGCTGTTTAGTCTCCATGTATTTGCGTTCTTTCCAAATTTCCTCTTGTGATTGAGTTCTAGCTTCAGAGCATTGTGGTCTGAAAATATGCAGGGAATGATCCCAGTCTTTTGATACTGGTTGAGATCTGATTTATGACCCAGGATGTGATCTATTCTGGAGATTGTTCCATGTGCACTAGAGAAGAATGTGCATTCTGTTTCTTTGGGATGGAATGTTCTGAATATATCTGTGATGTCCATCTGGTCCAGTATGTCATTTAAGGCCTTTAATTTTTTGTTGATCTTTTTCTTGGATGATCTGTCAATTTCAGTGAGGGGGGTGTTAAAATTCCCTACTATTATTGTATTATTGTTGATGTGTTTCTTTGATTTTGTTTTTAATTGGTTTATATAGTTGGCTGCTCCCAAGTTAGGGGCATAGATATTTAAAATTGTTAGATCTTCTTGTTGGACAGACCCTTTGAGTGTGATATAGTGTCCTTCCTCATCTCTTATTATAGTCTTTCGCTTAAAATCTAATTTATCTGATCTAAGGATTGCCACCCTAGCTTTCTTTTGTTGTCCATTTGCAAGGTAAATTGTTTTCCACCCCCTCACTTTTAACCTGGAGGTTTCTTTGGGTCTAAAATGAGTTTCTTGCAGAAAGCATATTAATGGGTTTTGTTTTTTTATCTATTCTGATACCCTGTGTCTTTTGATTGGGACATTTAGCCCATTTACATTCAGCGTAACTATTGAAAGATATGAATTTAGTGCCATTGTATTGCCTGTAAGGTAACTGATACTGTATATTGTCTCTGTTCCTTTCTGGTCTGTTACTTTTAGGCTCTCTCTTTGCTTATAGGACCCCTTTCAACATTTCCTATAGGGTTGGTTTGGTGTTTGCAAATTCTTTCCATTTTTGTTTGTTCTGGAAGTTTTTTTATCTCTCCTTCCATTTTCAAGATTAGCCTAGCTGGATATAATATTCTTGGCTCCATATTTTTCTTATTTAGTGCTCTGAATATATCATGCCAGTCCTTTCTGGCCTGCCAGGTCTCTGTGGATAAGTCTGCTGCCAATCTAATATTTTACTCTTGTGTGTTACAGACTTCTTGTCCTGGGATGCTTTCAGGATTTTCTCTTTGTCACTAAGACTTGTAAGTTTTATTATTAGATGATGTGGTGTGGACTTATTTTTATTGATTTTGAGGGGGATTCTCTGTGCCTCCTGGGTTTTGATGCTTGTTCCCTTTGCCATCTTAGGGAAATTCTCTACTATAATTCACTCCAATATTCCTTCCGCCTCCCTCTCTCTTTCTTCTTTTTCTGGAATCCCAATTATTCTAATATTGTTTCATCTTATGGTATCACTTATTTCTCAAATTCTCCCCCCATGGCCCAGTAGTTGTTTGTCTCTCTTTTGCTCAGCTTCTTTATTCTCCATCATTTGGTCTTCTATATCACTTACTCTCTCTTCTGTCTCATTTACCCTAGCAGTAAGAACCTCCATTTTTTATTGCATCTCATTAAATGCTTTTTTGATTTCAGCTTGGTTAAATTTTAGTTCTTTTATTTCTCCAGAAAGGGCTTTTATTTCTCCAGATAGGGTGTCTCTAATTTCTTCCGTGCCTTTTTTTCTAGCCCAACTGGCACCTTGGGAATTGTCATTCTGAGCTCTAGATCTGACATATTACCAATGTCCATAATGATTAGATCCCTAGTCTGCAGTACTGCCTCTTGTTCTTTTTTTTTTTTTTTTTTTTGTGGTGAGTTTTTCTACCTTGTCACTTTATCCAGATAAGAATATAGGAATGGGAGAATAAAATACTAAAAGGGTGGCAAAGACCCCAGAAAAATGTACACTAACCAAATCAGAAGAGACCCCAAATTGGGGGGAGAAGAATGGGGGTAAAAAGAAGTTTAAAAAAATTAAAAAGAAAAATTAAATATATATTTCTAAAATATTTCATATATATTAGACTGGTGAATAGAACAGAGCCACCCACTTGATTTTGGGTGTATTTTGGTCTCTTAGAGGAAACTACCTCCCAAAATTTTAAAGAAAGAACAAATTAGAGACAGAAAGATAAGAAAGAAAGATAAGAAAAAAGAAGGATAACAAGTTAAAAATGTTAAAAGAGGAAAAATTAAAAAAATTAGAATAAGAAAAAATAAAATTAAAAAAATTTAATTAACTTTGTAAGATTAAAGAATCATGGGGAGAAAGCCATGAATTCCATGCTTTGCTTTCCCCTCCTCTGGAATTCTTTTTTTTTTTTTTTTTTTTTTTTTTTTTTTTTTTTTTTTTCTTTTTTTTTTTTTTTTAAATTTTTTATTTATGTTCAGCGTAACAGTATTCATTGTTTTTTCACCACACCCAGTGCTCCATGCAATCTGTGCCCTCCCTAATACCCACCACCTGGTTCCCCCACCCTCCCACCCCGCCCCTTCAAAACCCTCAGGTTGTTTTTCAGAGTCCATAGTCTCTCATGGTTCACCTCCCCTTCCAATTTCCCTCAACTCCCTTCTCCTCTCCATCTACCCTTGTCCTCTATATTATTTGATATGCTCCACCAATAAGTGAAACCATATGATACTTGACTTTCTCTGTTTGACTTATTTCACTCAGCATAATCTCTTCCAGTCCTGTCCATGTTGCTACAAAAGTTGGGTATTCGTCCTTTCTGATGGAGGCATAATACTCCATAGTGTATATGGACCACATCTTCCTTATCCATTCATCCGTTGAAGGGCATCTTGGTTCTTTCCACAGTTTGGCGACCGTGGCCATTGCTGCTATAAACATTGGGGTACAGATGGCCCTTCTTTTCACTACATCTGTATCTTTGGGGTAAATACCCAGCAGTGCAATTGCAGGGTCATAGGGAAGCTCTATTTTTAATTTCCTGAGGAATCTCCACACTGTTCTCCAAAGTGGCTGCACCAGTTTGCATTCCCACCAACAGTGTAAGAGGGTTCCCCTTTCTCCACATCCTCTCCAACACACGTTGTTTCCTGTCTTGCTAATTTTGGCCATTCTAACTGGTGTAAGGTGGTATCTCAATGTGGTTTTGATTTGAATCTCCCTGATGGCTAGTGATGATGAACATTTTTTCATGTGTCTGGTAGCCATTTGTATGTCTTCATTGGAGAAGTGTCTGTTCATATCTTCTGCCCATTTTTTAATATGATTATCTGTTTTGTGTGTGTTGAGTTTGAGGAGTTCTTTATAGATCCTGGATATCAACCTTTTATCTGTACTGTCATTTGCAAATATCTTCTCCCATTCCGTGGGTTGCCTCTTTGTTTTGATGACTGTTTCTTTTGCTGTGCAGAAGCTTTTTATCTTGATGGAGTCCCAGAAGTTCATCTTTGCCTTTATTTCCTTCACCTTTGGAGACATATCTTGAAGGAAGTTGCTATGGCTGATATCAAAGAGGTTACTCCCTATGTTCTCCTCGAGGATTCTGATGGATTCCTGTCTCACGTTGAGGTCTTTTATCCATTTCGAGTTTATCTTTGTGTACGGTGTAAGAGAATGGTCAAGTTTCATTCTTCTACATATAGCTGTCCAGTTTTCCCAGCACCATTTATTGAAGAGACTGTCTTTTTTCCACTGGATATTTTTTCCTGTTTTGTCAAAGATTATTTGACCATAGAGTTGAGGGTCCATATCTGGGCTCTCTACTCTGTTCCACTGGTCCATGTGTCTGTTTTTATGCCAGTACCATGCTGTCTTGGTGATCACAGCTTTGTAGTAAAGCTTGAAATCAGGTAACGTGATGCCACCAGTTTTATTTTTGTTTTTCAACATTTCCTTAGCAATTCGGGGTCTCTTCTGATTCCATACAAATTTTAGTATTATTTGCTCCAGCTCTTTGAAAAATACTGGTGGAATTTTGATTGGAATGGCATTAAAAGTATAGATTGCTCTGGGCAGTATAGACATTTTAACGATGTTTATTCTTCCCATCCAAGAGCATGGAATGGTCTTCCATCTTTTTGTGTCTTCTTCAATTTCTTTTAGGAGTGTTCTGTAGTTCCTCGAGTACAGATCTTTAACCTCTTTGGTTAGGTTTATTCCGAGGTATCTTATGGTTTTTGGTGCTATAGTAAATGGAATCGATTCTCTAATTTGCCTTTCTGAATTTTCATTGTTAGTGTATAAGAAAGCCACTGATTTCTGGACATTGACTTTGTATCCTGCTACATTACTGAATTGCTGTATGAGTTCTAGTAGTTTGGAGGTGGAGTCTTTTGGGTTTTCCATATAAAGAATCATGTCATCTGCGAAGAGAGAGAGTTTGACTTCTTCCTTGCCAATTTGGATACCTTTTATTTCTCTTTGTTGTCTGATTGCTGTTGCTAGGACTTCTAATACTATGTTGAACAAGAGTGGTGAGAGTGGGCATCCTTGTCGTGTTCCTGATCTCAATGGGAAGGCTGCAAGCTTTTTCCCATTGAGGATGATATTTGCTGTGGGTTTTTCATAGATAGATTTGATGAAGTTCAGGAATGTTCCCTCTATCCCTATACTTTGAAGCGTTTTAATCAGGAACGGATGCTGGATTTTGTCAAAAGCTTTTTCTGCATCAATGGAGAGGATCATGTGGTTCTTCTCTCTTCTCTTATTGATTTGTTCTATCACATTGATTGATTTGCGAATGTTGAACCATCCTTGTAACCCAGGGATGAATCCTACCTGGTCATGGTGGATAATCTTTTTAATGTGCTGTTGGATCCTGTTTGCTAGGATCTTGTTGAGAATCTTAGCATCCATATTCATCAGTGATATCGGTCTGAAATTCTCCTTTTTGGTAGGGTCTTTGCCTGGTTTGGGGATCAGGGTGATGGTGGCTTCATAAAAAGAGTCTGGAAGTTTTCCTTCTGCTTCAATTTTTTGAAACAGCTTCAGGAGAATAGGTATTATTTCTTCTTTGAAAGTTTGATAGAATTCCCCAGGGAATCCGTCAGGTCCTGGGCTCTTGTTTTTTGGGAGGTTTTTGATCACTGCTTCAATCTCGTTACTAGATATCGGTCTATTCAGGTTGTCAATTTCTTCCTGGTTCAATTTTGGGAGTTTATAGTTTTCCAGGAATGCATCCATTTCATCTAGGTTGCTTAGCTTATTGGCATATAACTGTTGATAATAGCTTCTGATGATTGTTTCTACTTCCTTGGTGTTAGTTGTGATCTCTCCCTTTTCATTCATAATTTTATTAATTTGGGCTTTCTCTCTTTTCTTTTGGATTAGTGTGGCCAATGGTTTATCGATCTTATTGATTCTTTCAAAAAACCAGCTTCTAGTTTCGTTGATACGTTCTACTGTATCTCTGGTTTCTACCTCGTTGATCTCTGCTCTAATCTTGATTATTTCCCTTCTTACGTGTGGAGTTGGTTTGATTTGTTGTTGATTCTCCAGTTCTTTAAGGTGTAGAGACAGCTGGTGTATTCTGGATTTTTCAATTTTTTTGAGGGAGGCTTGGATGGCTATGAATTTCCCCCTTAGGACCGCCTTTGCTGTATCCCATAGGTTTTGGAGTGAAGTGTCTTCGTTCTCATTGGTTTCCATAAATTGTTTAAGTTCTTCTTTGATCTCCTGGTTGATCCAAGCATTCTTAAGCAAGGTGGTCTTTAGCTTCCAGGTATTTGAGTTCCTTCTGAACTTTTCCTTGTGATTGAGCTCCAGTTTCAAAGCATTGTGATCTGAGAATATGCAGGGAATCATCTCAGTCTTTTGGTATCGGTTGAGCCCTGATTTGTGACCCAGTATGTGGTCTATTCTGGAGAAGGTTCCATGTGCACTTGAGAAGAATGAGTATTCTGTTGTTTTAGGGTGGAATGTTCTGTATATATCTATGAGGTCCATCTGGTCCAATGTGTCATTCAATGCTCTTATTTCTTTATTGATTTTCTGCTTCGATGATCTGTCTATTTCTGAGAGAGGCGTGTTAAGATCTCCTACTATTAATGTATTCATATCAATATGACTCTTTATCTTGATTAATAGTTTTCTTATGTAATTGGCTGCTCCCATATTGGGGGCATAGATATTTACAATTGTTAGATCATCTTGGTGGATAGTCCCTTTAAGAATGATGTAGTGTCCTTCTGTATCCCTGACTACCGTCTTTAGTTTAAAATCTAATTTATCTGATATGAGAATCGCTACCCCGGCCTTCTTTTGAGGCCCATTGGCGTGAAAGATGCTTCTCCATCCCTTCACTTTCAGTCTAGGTGTATCTTTAGGTTCAAAATGGGTCTCTTGTAGACAACATATGGATGGGTCCTGTCGTTTTATCCAATCTGCAACCCTGTGTCGTTTTATGGGTGCATTTAGGCCATTCACATTGAGAGTGATTATTGAGAGATACGTTTTTATTGACATTGTGTTATCTTTGAAGTCTTTCTTTCTGTCGATTGTCTCTATATTTCTGTTCAATGCTATTCTTAGGATTTTTCCTCTTTTATAGAACCCCCCTTAATATTTCCTGCAGTGTCGGCTTGGTGGTTGCATAGTCTTTCAAGCCTTGCCGGTCTTGGAAACTCTTTATCTCTCCATCCATTTTGAATGTCAGTCTTGCTGGATAAAGTATTCTTGGCTGCATGTTCTTCTCATTTAGTGCCCTGAATATATCTTGCCAGCCCTTTCTGGCTTGCCAGGTCTCTGTGGACAGGTCTGACGTTATTCTGATGGGCTTTCCTCTGTATGTAAGGAGGTTCTTTGTCCTAGCGGCTTTCAAGAGATTGTATCTACAATTATGATTCCTCAATTTTACTATGAGGTGCCTGGATGTTTTTTTTGAATTTATAATCTTGGGGGGGGACCTTTCTACTTCTAGTACATGAACACTTGTTCCATTCGCAAGGTTGGGAAAATTTTCATGAAAAATTTGTTCCACTATATCTTCTAGACTTCTTTCTTTCTCCTCCCCTTCAGGGATTCCAATAATTCTGACGTTGGAACGTTTCATGGCATCATTTATTTCCCTGATTCTGTTTTCGTGGCTTCTAAGCTGTTTGTTCCAGGCTTCCTCCTGATCCTTTCTCTCTATTTGTTTGTCCTCCAGATCACTAATTCTATCTTCTGTCTCAGTTACCCTAGCTTTTAGAGAATTTAGATTAGATTGGAACTCATTGAGAGCGTTGTGAACCTCATCCCTGGTGGCCTTCAGCTCTGCCCTAACATTATGAACCTCCTCTCTGGTCGCTCTCTGGTCCTTCCTCATCTCTTATTATAGTCTTTCGCTTAAAATCTAATTTATCTGATCTAAGGATTGCCACCCTAGCTTTCTTTTGTTGTCCATTTGCAAGGTAAATTGTTTTCCACCCCCTCACTTTTAACCTGGAGGTTTCTTTGGGTCTAAAATGAGTTTCTTGCAGAAAGCATATTAATGGGTTTTGTTTTTTTATCTATTCTGATACCCTGTGTCTTTTGATTGGGACATTTAGCCCATTTACATTCAGCGTAACTATTGAAAGATATGAATTTAGTGCCATTGTATTGCCTGTAAGGTAACTGATACTGTATATTGTCTCTGTTCCTTTCTGGTCTGTTACTTTTAGGCTCTCTCTTTGCTTATAGGACCCCTTTCAACATTTCCTATAGGGTTGGTTTGGTGTTTGCAAATTCTTTCCATTTTTGTTTGTTCTGGAAGTTTTTTTATCTCTCCTTCCATTTTCAAGATTAGCCTAGCTGGATATAATATTCTTGGCTCCATATTTTTCTTATTTAGTGCTCTGAATATATCATGCCAGTCCTTTCTGGCCTGCCAGGTCTCTGTGGATAAGTCTGCTGCCAATCTAATATTTTACTCTTGTGTGTTACAGACTTCTTGTCCTGGGATGCTTTCAGGATTTTCTCTTTGTCACTAAGACTTGTAAGTTTTATTATTAGATGATGTGGTGTGGACTTATTTTTATTGATTTTGAGGGGGATTCTCTGTGCCTCCTGGGTTTTGATGCTTGTTCCCTTTGCCATCTTAGGGAAATTCTCTACTATAATTCACTCCAATATTCCTTCCGCCTCCCTCTCTCTTTCTTCTTTTTCTGGAATCCCAATTATTCTAATATTGTTTCATCTTATGGTATCACTTATTTCTCAAATTCTCCCCCCATGGCCCAGTAGTTGTTTGTCTCTCTTTTGCTCAGCTTCTTTATTCTCCATCATTTGGTCTTCTATATCACTTACTCTCTCTTCTGTCTCATTTACCCTAGCAGTAAGAACCTCCATTTTTTATTGCATCTCATTAAATGCTTTTTTGATTTCAGCTTGGTTAAATTTTAGTTCTTTTATTTCTCCAGAAAGGGCTTTTATTTCTCCAGATAGGGTGTCTCTAATTTCTTCCGTGCCTTTTTTTCTAGCCCAACTGGCACCTTGGGAATTGTCATTCTGAGCTCTAGATCTGACATATTACCAATGTCCATAATGATTAGATCCCTAGTCTGCAGTACTGCCTCTTGTTCTTTTTTTTTTTTTTTTTTTTGTGGTGAGTTTTTCTACCTTGTCACTTTATCCAGATAAGAATATAGGAATGGGAGAATAAAATACTAAAAGGGTGGCAAAGACCCCAGAAAAATGTACACTAACCAAATCAGAAGAGACCCCAAATTGGGGGGAGAAGAATGGGGGTAAAAAGAAGTTTAAAAAAATTAAAAAGAAAAATTAAATATATATTTCTAAAATATTTCATATATATTAGACTGGTGAATAGAACAGAGCCACCCACTTGATTTTGGGTGTATTTTGGTCTCTTAGAGGAAACTACCTCCCAAAATTTTAAAGAAAGAACAAATTAGAGACAGAAAGATAAGAAAGAAAGATAAGAAAAAAGAAGGATAACAAGTTAAAAATGTTAAAAGAGGAAAAATTAAAAAAATTAGAATAAGAAAAAATAAAATTAAAAAAATTTAATTAACTTTGTAAGATTAAAGAATCATGGGGAGAAAGCCATGAATTCCATGCTTTGCTTTCCCCTCCTCTGGAATTCTGCTCTTCTCCTTGAGCAGTGAGCTTGGTCTTGGCTGGATGTTCTTGTTGATCCCTGGGGGAGGGACCTGTTGTAGGGATTCTCAAATGTCTTTGCCCAAGGCGGAATTGCACCACCTTTGCCAGGGGCCATGCTAAGTAATATGTTTGGGTTTTCCCTCAGAGATTTTGTTCCCTGAATGCTTTCCATAGATCTCTGGAGGACAGGAATGAAAATGTTGGCCTCCCAGTCTCTAGCCTGGAGGAGCCAAGAGCTCGGGGTCCCACTCCTCAGTGCACTCTTGTAGAAAAGCACTCTATCATTCCTGTCTCCCTGGTCTCTGCCCGAGTTCTGAGTTCACCTGGCCTGTGACCAAGAGATTCTGTTTCTGGCACACAGCCCTGTTTAGAGTCTCCAAACCCAGCAGATTCCTGACATGCTGCCTTTCTAGCAGATGAAGGTGGGTCTCCCTGGATCTGCCACTTGTGGGGTCCCTGCTCAAAGGGCAGTGGTCTGACTGTGCCACACATCAGTTTAAGTAACCCTGAGTTGAGAGCTCACTTCTTGGTTCCATCTCTGTAGCCAGCTTCTCCACTCTAATACTTGCGAGCTCTGCTATACTCAGACACTCCTGATTCATCTGTGACCCCGCAGGACCTGAGACCACACTGTCCCCATGAGGGTTCCACCCCTGCTTAGCCTCTGGAGCAATGTCCCTCAATAGAGCAGACTTTCAAAAGTTTGAATTTTATGCTATGTTGCTCCACCACTTGCCGGGAACCTCCCCCCCGAGGTCTGTCTTCCCGTTGCTTTGGATTCACTTTTCCGTACATCCTACCTTTCAGAAAGTGGTGGATTTTCTGTTTCTAGAATTGCTGCTCTTCTTTTCAATTTTTTGTTATGTTTGTTGCTGTTCAGAATGATTTGATAGCTATCTAGCTGAACTCCTGTGACCTGATGTCATCTCAGTCTGCTACTCTTCTGACATCTTGACTCCTCCTCCCTGTCTTTGGATTTAATGCATGATTTAATGCATGCACAAATGTTAGCATGATTCTGCCATGCTAACATTTGTGGATGATGCCAGTCTTATAGGTGCCTGCAGTTATTCTGCAATGAACCAGTCCTCTGAAAATTCTTTTCATTAGTTACTTGGAAGTAAGAAGGAGGAAGAGAAAGAAGAGAAACTGTATAGTTCTACATGAAAAGAGAAAACCTCCATTTAGAGATTCCAGCAGTAATGCTACCTTATTAGAGAGCCCCTTCCTTGAGTGCTCCTCATTGTTTACCATAGTGTCCTGACAGGGCAGATGTAGACTTGTATTTTGCTTGTCTCCCTCACCAGAGTATAATCTCTGTGGGAGCAGAAATACTGTTTCTGCATCCTCAGGCTCTCAACCATTCAGCACATAATAGGTATCTCAATAAGTATTTGTTTCATAATTGAATTTTTATACATGTACTTAGGGATATGATTTTTTTTTAAATAATGAGCAATCTATAGCAGATATTTACTAAACACGAATTGGGCATACTATTATTAGGTAATGCCTAAACTCTAGTTTTAGCTGACCAAAACTTTGGACACCTTCTCTTGTTGTTGTTGTTGTTGTTTTCTCTAATTAATCTATAACATAGAACATATGAGACATATGTAGAAGTTTGGCAATTCAAGATATTTGCGGTATGATCACCAAGGGAACTCACCAATGGGCATTAACTTGGTAAATTCAACATATTTTTGGTCTGATTGCAGCCTTGGGCAAAAAAAATCAATCAATCTTGTTATTCAGTATTCTTATTGGACATTATATTATTTTCATAATAATAATTTAGCCTACTCAATCTTCCCAAATGGACATCCTTGCCCCTATGGATAGCTGGCTGAGCACCACAGCCAATGTACTCCTGGGGAAGTGGGGATGGGGTGGGATAGCAAGTGCAGAAATGTATGGATAGAGTGAAGCAGAGTGTTTCATCCTAGCTCTAAGCATAAGCATAAGTGTGACCTCCAAACATTTTCTCTATATGTATCTATGGACAGAGGTTGTAGATTATAGCTCGAAATAATTTACCTTGAATCTAAGACTATAACTAAAATATGTTTATACATTTTATAAATTATTTCATAACATATCTATGTTTCTTTTATAATGAAAACAATGTTCTGACCTTCTTACTGTCAAAAGATGATGCCCTGAATTGCTGTTCTCTTCTGTGGCTTCATATTTCACTGATACACAGCACTTAGCTTGATAAAGGTGGCATAAGCCATCATTCAGCCATTTATGTATTTGACCACCTATTATGTGCCTAGTTCTGTGCAATGTGCTTGGAAAACAAAGATAAGCAAGAAAAAATTGAGAGACAAACTAATAAACAAAGTACAATGTGATAAGTGCAATGATAGAGTTGGACACCTGCTGGTATGAATATTGGGGTGGGGATGGTATGTAGCCTGACATAGCAGAAATTTTATTGGGAAAAGCTTCTTGAATAAGTAGGATCCAAGTGGAGAGAGACAGATAAAGGAGAATAAAGATGCATGAAGAGAAAAATTAAGTGTATTTGCAAAATACATCTCCAAAGAGGTATGCATGTTACTGTGATAGATACATCAAGAGTTTGAATGAGAGTAGTCCTGGAAAAGGCTTAGATGAGCACTGTTGAAGTCCATTTCCCGCATTTTTTTTTCAATTAAAAATTTGACCCTGTTAAATGACAATTTTTTCTTTAGAAATGTTCATACTTTAGTCTTGCTTGCTAGGAGTTATTTAGTATTTTCTGCATTGATTGTAAGATATTCTATCAATATCTTAACTTTATTTTTTTCTGAAAAGAGAGAAACCATTTTAAATGTTTCTGTCAGTTGTAAGATGCCCCAGATTTAAGAATGTTAAAATGTTTAATGGTATCAAATAATGAAAAAAAATGATGTTCCTACTTAAATTTATTACCAGAGCATATCTCTGCTCTGATTATGTAGTGGCTAACTTTAGAAAGTTATCTTCCTTACCTTCAAGCCCTATGGGGGTAATTTACTGTTACTTTTACACACTAGACTTTTATTTGTCATTGTTAATATGTTTATCTTTCAAAAATCCTCCCTCTATAACTGCATCTTTTTGTGTGAAAGCAGTGAGAGAGACAAAGAAGAACATATAAGGAAGTAAACTTATGTTGGAATTTGGAAATTTGCTGTTTCTTGAGATTATTTTTGATACTTCTGTATAACATTATGTAATCTTAAGCATTAAAGGTAATGGAATTCTACATATAAGGCATACAATTAAGCTTAGATGGAATTAACTACCTTTCCTCCCACCCACCTTTCCCAGTTCACTAATATGACTATATTATATATTTGTGACCAAATATGCCATCAACTCTGATTATCTTAGTAAGTCCCAAACCAAACCCTGGCAAATGATATAGTATCACCGGAATTGTTGGAATAAAAAAAAAAAATCTTGATATCTGACCCTCAAATAAACAAAAACAGTCTAAGACATTGGAATATCATCATGTTATATCAAGTTCTAAGATGGTCCCTCAAGACTTTCTCTCCCTAAAATAGTGACAGAAGGATATTATGGAACAGTTATTGTCATGATTAGATTATATGTTATCTGCCATAGTTGATTTTAAGAAAGCAAAATTATCCTAGATAGAACTGTTCCAACAGGGGAGCCTCGGTGGCTCAGTGGGTTAAAGCCTCTGCCTTCGGCTTGGGTCGCGATCCCAGGGTCCTGGGATCGAGCCCCACATCAGCCTCTCTGCCTGGCGGGGAGCCTATTTCCCCCTCTGTGTCTCTGCCTGCCTCTCTGCCTACTTGTGATCTCTATCTGTCAAATAAATAAAATCTTAAAAAAAAAACAAAAAACTGTTCCAACAGATAAGCCCTTTCTTCATAAAGAAAGATTTCAATGTGAGAGAAGAATTTGTTGTGAGGGGAATTCTCTATTACTGGCTTTGAAGATGGAATGGACTATGTGCAAGGAATGTGAGGTCTTTAGGAGCTTAGAACAATCATTTGCTTATCCAGCAAGAAAATAGGGAATTCAGTCCTATTACTGCAAGAAACTGAATCCTGCCTCAGCCACATAAGCTCAGAGGAGATCCCTAAGCTCCAGATCAGTGTGCAGCTCAACTGAAACCTTGATTTTAGCTTTGATTTGAGAATCTGAAGAAAGAGATCAATAATTACCTTCTACCTCCCTCCTGGTGAGTACCAGCATTTCACCACAGGCAGCTACTTCTATTAGGCTTTTCTCAATCAAAACTCTTTCAATCTTAGAATAATAATAATAATACTCTTGATTGATCACTTTCAACATCCAGTACTGAAATATTCATGAATTATCATAATCAGTTTTTCATTGACCTTATGTTGAAGATGCTATTTAGTATTCCAGTTTTACTGAAGAGAAAACTGGCAGATCTTTGATGTTACTATTGTTTTGGGGTTCCATGAGCCACACACTTTTAAGATGGCAAACTTAATTGATAAATATTGTGTGTGTGCTGACTGTTCCACTGACACACATACACACACACAGCCCACAGAATTTCATGAGCTTATGTATACATATATGTGTGTATAATTTTTGAGACAGTTTTGTAAAAATGAGGTCATTTTGTATAAAGTTGTCTGTTTTCTTTCTTTATCCCTTCAATATATAGTAACACAGACTCTTGTGGAATATATTAAGGATATATTAACGTCTTTGGTCTTTTTTATGAGAACAGTGAAGATTATTAAGCTGAAAAGGTGACAAGATCAGTTTTGTATTTGAAAAATTACCTTGATTGCAGAATAGAAGAGGGCTATAGTTGATGCACGACATCTAATTAGTCATTTATTTCAGTGATCCAAGCAAAGGAATGATAATGGTTTAAATCAGAATAGCAATAGGTGGTGATGGTGAGAAGTCAGTAGATTCAAGAATGAATATGTAGGAAGTAAAGTCCAAGTTTTCCTGTTTTGGCTTGTGGAACAAGATGGATGCTTGTTTCATTTGCTGAGTTGGTGCTATTTTCTTTCTATTTCTCCCCCTACTCCAAAGAGGGCCAAGTTGGAACAGAAGATCATGAGTTCAGTTTGAGTGTTAGGTAACAGCAAGAGCAGCATAAGCTGGTAAGAGGACAAACTCACAGGTAGTACTGTCAGCTCTTCATCTACTGTCACTCATAAGTTTTTCAGGAATTCTTCAACTACCCTTATGTGCTCATTCTTATGGGCTTCCATTGATTTTTAACTTCTGTCTCCTTGGGGAAAGAAACTAATTTCTGTCCTCTCTGTACTGGATTCTATCTCATCTCAGCTCTTCTTCCAACCAAAATGGTCTTGCTATCCAGATTGTAATAATGTTTTTAAGAAATACATTGCAGAAGTCTTTACTTAAATTTTATACATTTTTCTGACTATAAAAACAATACCTGTTTAAGAACATATGTACAATATAGAAAAAATACAGAAATAAATAGAAATCATTATAGTTGTACTATCCAGTCACATGAGGCTCCTTGAATGGAGGCTCCTTGAATTGTATAATTTGGTATCCTAGATTGATGTCTACTATCAATTGGGGTTTTTCCTCAGCTTTTTTTTTTTTTTAAAGCAAAACATTGAAGAAAAAAAGAATATATACTGTATATGTATTCAGTTATACATATTTTCCCCAGTGAATGCAGTTTGAAAATCTCCCCAGTTTCATTTAAATTTAGCTACAACAAAGAAGCTTGACAGGAAAACCCATGTACTTAAAATGTACCAAAATACAAGTGATAAAAATCTTATTTTTACAAATGAAATATTTTCATTTCCTATGCCTGTAAAAGTGTGAGTCAAAAAGTGAAATTGCAATAAAATGCAATAAAAATGTATCACAGAAATTGTCAGATTGTGAAATGGTCAAATAATGAAAGAGAAAAGTGGTTAGAATTTGGGACTAGCTATTAGGAAATCTGAACTTTAAAATTCCTTCTATTACTTACAATTCAGAAACCAAATGTACCCAAGGTTAGCAATTAAGGCATTTATTTCTGTTAGCTACTCTTATTTTTTTTCCATTTTTTCCCAAAAATTGGGTTATGGGGCTAGAGATAAGCAGTATTTGGTGAGAACCAATAATATGTTAGATATTATAATTTAAAAATATTTTTATAATAAATATGTCCAACACACACACAGAAGGGGGAAGAGTG
The DNA here is from genome assembly GCF_963455335.1 of Martes martes. NCBI lineage: Eukaryota > Metazoa > Chordata > Mammalia > Carnivora > Mustelidae > Martes > Martes martes. The sequence continues at coordinate 104,236,032 of NC_137891.1, read as the reverse complement.
TAATGAACTTCATTTGCCCATATCCCAGTTCTAACAGTTATTATTTTACTAATTTGTGTTAGGTATTGCTGCTTCCTTATTTTTTGTGCTAATATATTAAAGCAAATTCCAGATATAATGTTATTTCCACTCTAAAAACTACCCAGTTGTGTTAAAAGTTAAATAAATTTTTTTAAAATATAAACTTTTTATATTTTTTAATACAAACTTTTATATCTTATGAAAATATAAATTTTTAACATAAACTTTTAAAATACAAAAGCTAAATATAGTATTTTATTACTTGAGATATACTTCTATTGAAGACAGTGAAACAGGGGAAATTGGGTAGTTCAGTTGGTTAAGTGTCTGTCTCCAGCTCAGGTCATGATCCCAGAGCTTCAGGATGGAGCCCTGCATTGTGTTTTCTGATGAGTGAGGAGTCTGCTTCTTCCTTTCCCTCTGTCCCTCACCTTGCTCATGCTCTCTCTCTTATGCATGCTGTCTCTCTCAAATAAATAAATGTAATTAAAAAAGTAGTGCAACATCAGTAATTAATGTATATGAAATGCATCGAAATATTTCCAAAATATTTTATATTTTAAATATCTTGTAACAGCATATGAAATATAGCATTACAATCTACTTGATTCTGCAAAAATTTTTCAGTGCCTTTTACTGGTCTGGGAGACTGTCTGGCTTTCAAAACAAATTTTGAACTGGTTTGAAGCCTTGGATAAGTTGCTTGACTTTGATGGTGCTGTGTTAATTAGGGATTTTTGTGTGGCAGTGACCTATATTAAACTTAGATTAGCCAAAGCAAAAGAGGAAATTTATTTGAAGGATGTTGTGGTAACTAATGGAATAATCAAGCACTGGACAAGAGGTTCAGGGACTCAAGGGTCAGACGACTTGAATCCTGATGGAGCTTTCATCTATCTCTTTTTCTTTTTATTGGACTCTCTTGTTGCCAGGAAGTTTTCTCTTAAGTGATAGGAAACACTGATGTTAACAGTTTTATAACTTAGAGTCTATCAAAATCAAACACTCTTCATAAAGATGCCAACTACTGTAACAATCAGCTGTGGTCAGGGGTAAAATGAAGTAATTTAAGAATAGAGAAATAGAAATCATGTGGATGGAATAGGTGAAATGTAGTTCTCAGGAAAGCTGGGAGAAAGGATGTGCAAACAATCACATACACATTCTCTGTGGGACTAAATGATTTTATCTGTAAAATGAAATCTTTGAATTCCATGATTGCTGAGGTACCATCTCATTCTGAATATATATCTCTTCCAAAGTCCCTAAAAATGTAGGAAGTTTGTTACTTTGGAAAGAAAGGGGGGAAACTATAGATAAATAATAAAAGGTCTTGTAATATGAGTTTATCTAAAGTTCAAGACTACAATGTGACATTTTTAAGCATATATTTTAAGGTGACAAGCCATTAATATGAAACTTTAATAAGAGAAGAAACCAAAAGGAGACAATTTTATTTTACACTAAATACATCAGAATTGTGCTGTCATACTGACAATCCCCAAAATGGAAATTATGACAAAGTAAAATAAAGAATGAGATATTTTTTATGTAAAAAATAAGAGCTTATTTTTCATTGTTAGTATTTCATATTTTGAAGTCTCAGCTTTGGTCATTTTTAAAATTATCTAAACCTTATTTATAGGCTTAATGCTCATAACTTGGCCTACAAATTTATTATTTATTATGTTTTCACACTGAAACTCCAATATGATTTCTTTTTTGGTATAGGTATTTTATTTTGTTACCTTATTCAGTTATTATTTGTTGAGTGTCCAGTGAATATGTTAGGCTCTGATAAACAAAAAAACACCTCCAATGTATATAGTATTTCTCTTTATTTCTTTAAATTTTAGTATGGAAACTTTAAACTAGCACAAAAGTAGAGAAATTGATATGATGGACTCATATATAATCACCTGGGTTCAGTGATAATCAAGCCAAACTCTTTTAATCTGCTGAAGACAATGCAAATATCCCATTTCCCCTGTCAAAATGGTATCAGGGAAAGCCAATAACAACAAAAGTTTCAAATAAAATCCAGAGTCTCATAACATAATACAAAGATGTTCAGATTTCAATAGAAAATCATTCAGTGTACCAAGAATGAAGAAGATCTAAATTTTAGAAAAAGATGTCCATAGATGTCCACAATGAAATGACAGATGATAGAATTATTTGACAAAAATTTAAGCTTTTTTTTAAAAAAAGATTTACTTATTTGAGAGAGAGAGAAAAAGAGTAGGAGTGGGGGAAGAGGAAGAAAATCTAAAGCAGACTCCCTGCTGAGTGCAGAGCCCAAAGCAGGGCTTGATCTTTTGACCCATGAGATCATGACCCCTGAGATCCTGACCTGAGCTGAAACCACGAATCAGATGGTTAACTCACTGAGCCACACAAGTGCCCCTGTTTATAAAGATTTTAAAGCAGCCATGACAAAAATGCTTAAACAAGCAACTAAAAACACACATAAGACAAATAAAAAAAAGAGAATGCTCAAACTATATGGGGCAAAAACTGATAAAATTGTAAGGAAAAATAGGTGAATACACTATCATAGTTGGAATCTTCAATATCTCTGTATCAGAAATGGACAGATCCAACAGATAGAAAAATCAGTAAGAACGTAGTTAAACTCAACACCACCATCAATCAACTGGGTATAATTGACGTCTATAGACCACTTCATCCAACAATAGCAAAATGTGCATTTTTTCTCAAACTAATGTGGAATATTCACCAAGATAGACCATTTTCTGGGTTACAAGATAGATCTTAAAAAAACTAAAGAATAGAAAAGTACAGACCTATATTTCTCACAAATACAGATGCAAAAATCCTAAACAAAATTTTAACAAATTAAATCCAACAATGTATAAAATGAATTATACACCATTAGCAAATGAGATTTATCCCTAGCGCAAAGGTAAAGAAAATAATTAATGTAATCCATCATATAAACAGGCTAAAAAAGAAAAAAAAAACTGTGTTAATAAATGCAAAAAAATTATATGACAAAATTGGACACTCATTCATTATAAACACTCACAGAAAATTAACAATAGAGGAGATTTTCCTCAATGTGATAAAGAGTATTTAGAAAAACCCTACAGCTAATATTATACTTAGTGGTAAGAAACAAGAAGCTTTCCTGCTAAGATCAAGAACAAGGCAAGAATGTCCTCTTTCACCACTCCTTTTCAACAGTATTTCAAAAGTCCTACCTAATGCAATAAGATAAGGAAATAAAAGGTATACAGATTAGGAAAGAAGAAATAAAGCAATCTTTGACATATAATATAACTGTTTATATAGAAATTTCAATAGAATCAAAAACAACAAAAAACTCCTAGAACTAATAAATAATTATAGCAAGGTTGAAGAATACAAGGTTAGTATACAAAAGTCAATTTCTTTCTTATATACAACAATGAACAGTTGGAATTTGAAATTAAAAACACAGTATAATTTACATTAGCACCCTGAAATGCAATATTTAGATATAAATTCTACAAAATATCCACAAGATCCATAGAACTATTTATAGTAAATAATTGTAAAACTGATTAACAAAATAAAAGAAGTAAATAAATAGATATTCCATATTCATTGATTTGATGACTCAACATTGCATAGATGTCAGTTTTTCTCAACTTAATCTATCAATTCAATGTAATCTCAAACAAAATCCCAGAAAGTTAGTTTCTGGATATTGACAAATTGATTCTAAAGTTTATATGAAGAGGCAAAACACCCAAAGTAGCCAATACAATATTGAAGGAGGAAGAAAAAATTTGGAGGACTGACACTACCTGAGTTCAAGAATTAATATAAAGCTATAATATTCAGGAAAATGTGATATTGGGTAAAGAATAACAAATACAGGGGCACCTGGGTGGCTCAGTGGGTTAAAGCCTCTGCCTTCGGCTCAGGTCATGATCCCAGGGTCCTGGGATCCAGACCCGCATCGGGCTCTCTGCTCCGCAGGGAGCCTGCTCTCTCCTCTCTCTCTCTGCCTGCCTCTCTGCCTACTTGTGATTTCTGTCTGTCAAATAAATAAAATCTTAAAAAAAAAGAATAAAAAATACTTCAAGGAATAGAATGGAAAGCCCAGAAATAGACCCCCATTAATATGTTCAACTAATCCTTGAAAAGATCAAAGGCAATAATATAATAAAGCACAGCTTGTCTCCTTAACAAACAGTGCTGGTACAGCTAGACATCCACATGCAAAAAAAAAAAAAAAAAAAAAGAGAGAGAGAGAGAGAGAGAATATAGATACAGATTTTTCATCCTTCACAAAAATTAACTTAAAAAGAATCACAAACCTAAGTGCAAAATAAAAATTATAAAACTTGTAGAAAATAACATAGAAGAAAACCTAGATGACCTTGGGTATGGCATTGTGTTTTTAGATATAACACCAAAGAAAGGATCCCAAGGAAATAAATAATTGATAAGTTGGACTTCATTAAAATTTAAAACTTCTGGGATGTAGAGAAAAGGGAACACTCCTGCACTGTTGGTGGGAATGAAAACTGATGTAGCCACTGTGGAAAAGAGCATGGATATTCCTCAAAAAGTTTAAAGTAGAATTGCTCTACAATTCAGTAATTGCATTCCTGGGTATTCCTGAAAATACAAAAAAACTAATTCAAATGGATAGCAGCATTATTTACAATAGCCAAGACATGACGCAGCCCAGGTGTTCATTAACTGATGAATAGATAAAGAAGATGGTATATATATACACAATGGAATATCATTCAGGACATAAAAGAATAAAATCTTGCCATTTGCAATGACATAGATGGATTGTGAATGTCATTTCAAAAGAATGAAATCTTGACATTTTCAATGCTATCGATGCAAGAACATGGATTTCACATAACGCTAAGTGAAATAAGTCAAAGAAAGGCAAATACCATATGTTTTCACTCATATGTAGAATTTAAAACAAAACAAACAAATAAAGAGAAAAAAGAAGACAGAGAAGGAGAGAGATAAATCAAGAAACAGACTCTTAATTATAGAGAACAAACTGATGGTTACCAGAGGGGGGTGGGGGGTGGGTTAAATTGGTGATAGGGATTAAGAAGTGCTCTTCTTGTAATGAGCACAGGGTGTATGGAAGTGTTGAATTACTATGTTGTATAACTGAGACTAATATAACACTGTATGCTAACTAACTGGAATTAAAATAAAAAAAATAAAATAAAAAAATAAACACGTACCCTACAGCTATTAAGATCATTGAATTTATAGTCAGTAAGAAATCTTCAGGGCCAGGTTATTTCATTGGAGAATGCCAACAAATATTTAAAGAACTAACATTGATTCTACACAATCTTTTCCATAAAATAAAAGAGGATGGAATACTTCCCAATTCATTTAAAAATATATATATATTTACTTGATTCCAAAATCAGAGAAAAAGTACAAAAAAAGAAAAGAAGAAAGTTGCAGACCTAAATCCCTTAGATAGATGCAAAAATCCTTAATGTATTTTAGCAAATAGAATTCAGCAATACATAAAAATAATTATACATTATGTCTACCTGAGAATTATCCCAAGGTTGTGAGGCTGGATCAATATTTGAAAATGAATCACTGTACTACACCATATTAAAAAGCCTAAAGAAGGAAAATCACACACACACACACACACACAAAAAAAAAAGAAGGAAAATCACATGGACATATATAAATTAACGCAGAGAAGGCATTTGACCAAATTCAACATCCATTCATAATAAAAAAGTAATCTCAGAACATATGAATAGAGAAGGATTTCAATCTGATAAAAAGCAACTACAAAAATCTACAGCTAACCTACTTAATGCTAAAAGATGGAATGCCTTCACCCTTAAAATCAGATACCTTGGTGGCTCAGCTAATGATCTCATGGTTATGAGATCAAGCCCTGTTCAGAGTCTGCACTCAGCACGGAGTCTGTCTCAGAGTCTTGCTTTCTCTCCCTCTGCTTTCCCTTCACTTGTGCTCTCTTTCTAAAATAAATAAGCAAATAAAATCTAAGAGAAAAAAAAATCAGATACAAGCCAATGATGCCTACTCTCCCTACTCTTCAACATGGAGCTAAATATTCTAGCCAGTGCAAACAAGAAGAAAAGGCATATGGATCAAAAAAGAAGAAATAAAATTGTCCTTATTTGCAGATGACATGATTATCTACATAGAAAATTACAAGGAATCTACCAGAAAATTTCTAGAACTAATAAATGAATTCAGCAAGTCCACAAAAAACAAGATAAATATGAAAATCAGTTGTATCTCTTTATACTTGCAATGAGCAAGTGACCAAAACAATTAAAAATACAATACCATTTTTTGTTGTTTAAAGAAATATTTGCATAAATATAACAAAACATGTCCAGAACATGCATGCTGAAACTACACAGTGTTAATAAAGTAAATAGAAAAAATCTTAAAATGGAGAGTCATACTGTATTTAGGAGTTTTAAGATCCAAAATAATAAATATATCAATCTCTCCAAACCAATAAACAGGTTTAATGCAATTCCTATCAAAATCCCAGCAATACATTTCATAGATATAGATTACATTATTCTAAAATTTATATAGAAAGGCAAAGAATAGCTGGAAACTATTTTGAGAAGGAAGAATAAAGTGGGACAAATTATCTGACTTTAAGATTTTTTATATACTACATTAATCAAGACTCTATGGTATTGGTGGAAGGACAAACATATTTAATGTCTATTCAATTCAATGGAAGAAAGAATCCAAAAATATCTTACACAAATATGCTCAACTAATTTTTGATGAAGGTGAAAATGCAATCAGATGGAAGAAAGATAGTCTTTTCAAGAAGTGGTGCTGGAACAGTTGGACATCCGTAGGCAAAAACAAATAAACAAGTAAATCAAAGAAAGAAAAAGAAAGGAAAAAAGAGAATTATCTCAGGATGGATCAATGACCTAAATGTAAAAATGCAAAACTACAAATTTTTTAGGAAAACATAAGGAACAAATCGTAGGTCTCTAAAGCTAGATATAGAGTCTTTATATGTAATATCAAAAGGACAATCCATGAAAACAGAATTTGGTAAATTGTCTTCATTAAATTAAAAAAAAAAATTTATCTGGAAAGATCCCGTTAAGGGAATGAAATGCTGAGCTACAGAGTAGGAGAAAATATTTGCAAACCAAATATCCAATAAAGAATTATAATGTAGAATATATAAATAACACTTAAAACTCAAATAAACAACCAAACAAAAATAATTCAAAAGTTAAAAGAAATTCCAGTTAGAAAATAGGAAAAAGACATAGAAATTTCTTTAAAAAGGTGTATATATACAATGGAATATTATGCAGCCACCAAAAATTGATATTTTGCTATTTGCAATGACGTGGATGGAATTAAAGGGTATTATGCTAAGCAAAATAATTCAATCAGAGAAAGACAATTATCATATGATCTCACTGATATGCGGAATTTGAGAAACAAGACAGAGGATCATAGGAGAAGGGAGCAAAAAAATGAAACAAGGTGAAACCAGAGAGGGAGTCATAGTAAGAAACTCTTAATCTCAGGAAACAAACTGAGGGTTGCTGGAGTGGAGTGGGGTGGGAGGGTTGGGGTGGCTGGGTGATGGACATTGCCCAGGGTATGTGCTACGGTGAGCACTGTGAATTATATAAGACTGAAGAATCACAGACCTGTACCCTGAAACAAATAATACATTATGTATTAATAAAAAAATAATTAATTAATAGAGTAATATTACCAAAAATGATAAGATCAAAGAAGTTAAAAAAATAAAAATAAAAAGGATACACAGAAGGCAAGTAAGCACAGAAAAGAGTTCAACACCATCATCTATTAGAGAAATGCACCTTAAAACCACAGTTGGAGATCACTATATGCCTACAAAAATGACAAAAGTTAAAAATAGTGACTACACCAAATGCTGGTGATGATGCAGAACAATCAGTTTGCTCATATATTGCTGATGAAAATATAAAATAGTACAGCCATTCTTGAAAACAGTTTAATAGTTTCTTATAACATTAAACATGCAAATTCATATGACCCAGCAATTACACACACCTAAGCATTCATCCTGGAGAAATGAAGACATGTTCATACAAAGTCTGTACACAAATGTTTATATCAATTTTATCCCTTATAACCCTAAACCATAAACAATGGAGATTGTTCTTCAATGGGTGGTAGTAAAATGAATTGTGATACCTCCATACCATGGAATACTACTTAGCAATAAAAAAGAATAGACTATTGATAAAGGCAGTAACATGAATAAACTTATAGAGAATTATGCTGAGTGAGACATTTTTGAAATGACAAAATTATAGAATAAAGAAGAGATTGTAGTTGGCAAAGTTTAAGGAGTGAGTGAATTAAATGTGGCCCTAAACGGACAACATGAGAGATCACAGTAGTGATAGAAATGTTCTGTATCGTGACTATGTGAGTGTTGATACTCTGGTTGTGATATTGCATTGAAGTCTTGGAAGAGGTTACATTAGGGAAAAATTGAAAAGGATACACAGGTACTCTTTGTATATTTCTATAAAAAGTTTAACAAAAAAAGAAAAAAAAAACTGAGAAAGAGAAGAAATCCCATCCTTCGAAAATGAAACCTCATTGGTTTGTTGTTTTACTTTCAGAAGTTACATAGTATGGACAATATCTTTTCCTTCTATAATATTCATTTATTCTTGTCCGTGATGGGGTAAAAATGTCAAAACTTTTTTGCATCTACTAAGGAATAACATTATTACTAAAGTGGTTTAGATTTTGTTTTTCCTGTTGAATAAAGGTGAGTAAAAGGCGATTCAAATGAATTAAAAATGAACGATATTTTTTCTGTTTGTTTATAGTCTTCTGTACAGTATAGAACATAACAGTAGCTGAATTTTATTTAGTAAATAGTTTACTGGGAGTACTATACCTCCAGAATTGAACTGTAAGTCATCTGCATTTTTTCTATTAAATTTTACATGAAGAACATACTATAAAATTCTATTTGTGTCACTAAAATAAAGTAGTTTGATGATGAGTCATTTATTAAATAACAAATCTCAGGAAAAGACCTTATAAAATCTATTGGAAATTTAGCATTTAAAGTATTTGGAGGTTTACAAATATAGACTAGGATTAGACCATTGCATTTTCAAGAAGTTTTAGTACTCTTCAAATTACATATAAAGCAATAAATTCAAAGCATTAGATCTGTTTCAACTTCTTCATTTTATGTTTAAGGCTCAAAGACCAAATGGTTTTTCTAGTGTCACAAGGCAAGGAAATGTCAGAGGCTGTCCTTATACACAATACTTTTACTATCTATTTTAGAATTTTTTCTAGACTCAGATTTTTGTACTATCTAATTTAGAATCATCTCTGGATAATTTTTTGTTGTTTTATTAGAATTTAATGGACATCTAAATGTTGTTCCTAAGTTTCTTATGTCTTACTACTGCTAACTGAACAACATTTTGAATAAAACATTTAATAACAAAAGAATGAATTAGTCCTTAAGAGATTGTTATTTGTTTCAAATAATAGGGAACTTATAAAAAGCTGAATGGGGTTATCTTGATAACTTAACTATGTTTATTAGTTTATTTTCTGTTTCAAGATGCAATTTTATTTTATAGTGATGGGATCATAATAAAGAAAGATTGATCCGAAGGTCAAGTTAAAATAAGTGAGTATTTGGTTCAGGGTTTATAGATTCTACATTGAAAGGACATTTTAAAAAATGTAAAATAGTTTTAGGAAGCAAAATCTAAAAAGTAAGCAAAGGATAGTTTCCCAAGAGCACTTACACATTCATTCCACCCCCCCACCCCCAACAAAACTTTTCAAAAGATGCCAAAAAGAGTGTGGAGAAACCCTGCAAAACACAGATGGCAATGCTAAGGAAGCAAGAATGTCTGTGAAGCTAGCTATTTACCTTGAAAAAAGTTTATTTGAGCTCCTCTTATTTGAGCTGACTGAGATTAAGCAAAAAGGAAAACTGCATAAAACTTTTCTCTCTTTTCTAAGCTCAAGGAAAAAGCATTTTAAGGGAGGGAGTTTTTTCCACCTTTGCATATGATCAGAGAAGAGCATTGCAGAAGCTTAAGCAAAGTAAATTACTGGCTGTAATATTTTTCAGAATATTTGCATGCCATTAGGTGCTTCCTGTCCATTCTAAAACAGCTTTCCTCCTCTCTCAGAGAATAAATTACCTGCACTTTCCCAATGTTTACTTTGGATATAACTTAAGTGTTTTAAAACTTTTTATTGTGAAATAATTTTGAATTTATAGACAAGGTACAAAAATAGAACAAAGAAGCCACCCAGATAAAATGCCAAATGTCAACATTTTACCACATTAGCCTTATCATTCTCTCTGACTCTCTGTATGTGTACATATCTGTATATGTGTGTATGTCATGTTTTTGTCTGAACCAAAGTTCAGTAGTTCAGTAGAGAGTAACTTGTCATTTTACCCATTATTCTTGCATGCTTTAACATTTCCCAGAAGACTAAGACATGTAGTATGTAACCACAGTATAATCATTCAAATCTGAAAATAAACATTGATACAGCACTACCAACCAATTCATAGGCTCCATTCACATTTCACCAATTATTTCAACACACTTCAAAAGGGAAAAAAAAAGTTTTTCCTTTTATTCAGGATCTAGACCAGGATTACATATTGCATATAGTCCGGATGTCTCTTGGGTTCTTCCAATAGTTCCTTAGCCTTGCCTTAGCTTTCATCACTTCTGTGATTTTCTTAAAAGATTTATTTATCTATTCTAGAGAGAGAGTGTGTGTATGTGCACTCATGAAGGGGGAAGGGGCAGGGGCAGATGGAGAGGAAGAGAATTCTCAGGCAGACTCCTTGCTTAGTGCAGAGCTCAACCAGAGCCAGTGGATCCCAGGACCCTGAGATCACCTCAGAGTCCAGAGCCCAAATGACTGAGCCACCCAGCACCCCTCATGACTTCTAAGATTTTGAAGAGTAAAGGCCAGTTCTGCTGTCGAGTGTTCTTCATTTGGGGTTATCTAATATCCCTCATGAGTAATTCAACTTTTGCATTGGGGCAGGAATATCACAGAAGTGATATTTTGTTTTCTTTACAAAACATATCAGCATCATATTGATTTCATCACTGGTGATGTTTGTTATCTTTGATCACTTGGCTGATATAGTTTTTGCTAGGATTCTGTTATAAAGTTACAATTTTTCCTTTTATAATAACTTTGCCATTAAATATGTTTGTCCTCAGCACTTTTTTATGCAATTATTTTAGTAGTCATGGATGATTCATTCTTGTCTGAATATATTATTATTATAACGATTTATAAATGACAATTCTTCTAGATTTATTGTCATTCTAATGTAAAGAAGAGCTTTCCCTTTCCATATATATATATATATATATATATATATATACACACACATATACATATATATATATATGCAATCTATTCATGCATTGATATCAGGATAGATTAGAAATTAGATGAAAAAATTAGGGGTGAGAATTTGGGAACCTGTGTTTGACTGGACATAATAATTATAAAAATATCTTGGTTAAACTGCTTGCCCTTTTAGATTTAAAACATATATAATTATTTTACTCTGTCAAACATAAGCTTTAGAAAGAAAAACAGTATTTCAGATTGTATTTATACTACTTATGAGATAATGAAAAATTAAAGAGTTTTCTCTCTCAACCAATAAAGTTAAAAAAAAAATATTTATTTCCTTTTAAACTAGTAAGATCAGGGAGCCTGGGTGGCCTAGTCAGTTGAGTGTCTGCCTTTGGCTCTGGTCATGATCTCAGGGTCCTGGGATCAAGCTCTGCATTGGGCTCCTTGCTCAGTGAGGAGCCTCCTTCACCTTCTCCCTCTGCCTGCTGCTGCCCCTGCTTGTGCTCTCGCTCGCTCTCTGTCAAATAAAAATAAAATCTTAAAAAAAAATAACCTAACCATATCAGTGATGTCCAGTAGAAATATGTGAACCACATATGTAATTTCAAATGTTTTAGTAGTCACATCAAAAAAAGGAAAAAGAAAAAGTAAAATTAATTTTAATAATATATTTTATTTAATCTAATATATTGAAATGTGATTTCAATATCTAATCAATATAAAAACTATTAATGAGCTATTTTACTTTTTTGTCCTATTAAGTCTACAAAATCTCCTAGTTATTTATACTTATAGCACATCTGAATTCATGCCAGTCACATTTCAAGTGTTCAATAGCCACATGTGACCTATGGCTACTGCATTGGAGAACACAGATTTAGTTAATTGAAACCAAAGGATTTTTAAAATCTAGAATATATAGACACTTGCTTCAGTTATCCACTGCACTTTGCATGCGTAGACATAGTGTTATTTAAAAATAGAAAAAGAAAAAGCATAGTAAAATCATAATCATAATACAATAAAAATTCCACTAAACATATTCACCCTCATAACACTATAAAAATAAAATTAGTAGAAATGTCTATAATGGAGTAAAGTGAGTGGAATTATTTAATTAAACCCTTTTAAATATATATATAATTAATATTTTTATATTACATTAGTTCATCCAAATCAACATTTTAAAAGATTATTTTATTTATGATTCATATGACGATAGTTTTACAATTACGAAATACTTGTTTTCAACATATATATCCTACCTCTCACACACTTGATTGAAAAGTACATTTACACGTATACACAGATATATACATAAAAGCGTAAGAAAAGCTATATCTACTGAACCCTTTTGCCAACATATATCCCTTATCATCACTTTAGGATTAAATTATTTATAAATAAAACTGAGTCATTAATTACAGAATGATCCCACTTATATTTAATTTAGACTAAGATCAGTGATGTTGGAAGAGCATGTGGGAGTAACTATTGCCACCTGTTTCATACCAGAAAGTATCTTAAATATACTGGTTCAGTTATGCATGTAAATCATTTAACTTTCACAGAATCCCATTATTAGCTATTATAACACTTATATTCCTTTTACATATGAGGAAAGTAATGCACAAAGAAGTTAAGTAACTGTCCCAAATTTTCACAGCTAATAAATGTTAGATTTGAAATTCAAACAAGTAATTTAAAAATGAGTGGAAAGAAGCCCTGGCCACCTCAGACAGGATGAAGCAAGGGATGAGATTAGGTACACTTACCTTGCACAGAAACTGTATCTTCTTGTAAATGGAAGGAGAGAGTTGGACTTTATGCAGAGATGTAAACAACCCTGATAACATTTTTAACCAGTCTATACATTTAACAAATATGTATTTCTCTGTGTTAGGTACTGTGCTGGGCATTGGAGTATGGTGATGCACAGGACAGAGAGTTTACAGTTGCAGAGAAGCAGAGAAAGAAAACAAATACTTACAATACAATACGCTTTCTTAGGAATAAACACAAAATCATATAAGAATAGAAAGAAGGGATACTTAGTGCAGCCTGAGCATTAAGAGTTGAAGACTTGCAAATATATTTAAAGATACCTAAGGGCCTACAATGTTACTTTACTGAGGGTAACATCTCTACCTGAATGACCTAGACACATTTCAACCTCAAAATATGATTAAAGATAACCAGGAAATACAACCTTAAAATTTCATATGGAAGAACAAGTGAAGAGTGTTAGCAATTGTTGTGTACCTACTCAGCAGCAGGTGTGTCATGTGCTTTATACATATCATCTTTACATTTCTATCTTCTGTATGTGTAATGAAGCTTCATAGGAAACTTGCCCAAGATTAATATGTCAGAGCTCTCTTGATTTCATAGAGTCTGATTCTTCTTTCTCAGTTGAATGCTGCCTCCCTCTTTTCTATAAAAAACTGCCATCTGAGAGAAAATTATTTGTTTACTACTTTGGGATACTCAGAGAAAGATAAGAGACTTACAAAATATTCAAACAAGTGACATTTTTGAAATAGTTACTTAGAAGTTTCATCACACATAATGGTGATGATATTTTATATTTAAAGAACAAGGAATTTTTGTGGTGTATAAAGCTCTTTTATTTCTCTTATCACTTTAGCTAGCATAAGTAATCACAACAAGGTAACTTAGAGATGAGAATGCAGGTATCTAAATAAATCACAAATTTAAAAGCACTTAGCCATATACCAAGCACATCCTTTGATAAATTTGTTCAGATTCAGATTATGGTTAAGACACAGATTTTTCAAGGTATCATTCTGTTCTTGTTTAACTCTCTCATTTTTTTACATGTTATTTAAAAAGTAGATTATTTGTGATTATAAGGAAAAGTAAACATAATTGAAGTTTTTGAAAGAAGCAGCAGATAACTGAATGATTTATTTTAATAGCCAGCACAGTTGTTTCTCAATTAATAGTGTAAAACAATTGTTTTTCCATAGGCTAACTTGAAATATTAAATATTAAGTATATTTTTATTTAAGCAAGTATTTCCTAGAAAACTTAGAGATTTACATTTTGCGGTGTGTACCAAATATTTTCTGAATTTCCTGTTGTGAATGATCACATTATTTTATACACTTACTAAATGAAACTTTGTAATGATTTTTTGCTGAGCTGATATGTATTTTCTGGATCTTCCTTTTTTCTAGGAAGCGTTAACTCTGTTAGACCAACAAATAAAGAAATTAAAGAAACTCATTGATAATACTACAATAATGGTATGGGACTTGAACACCCCACTCACAGGAATGGACAGATCATCTAAGTGGAAGATCAGCAAAGAAACAAGGGCTTGAGTGACATGCTGGACCAGATGGGCTTAACAGATACATCCAGAGCACTTCATACACATTCTTCTTGAGTGCACATGGAACAGTCTCCAGAATAGATCACATACTGGGCCATAAAACTGGTCTCAACTGGTACAAAAAGATTGAGATCATACCTTGCATATTTTCAGACCAAATGTTATGAAACATGAATTCAACCATAAGAAAAAATTTGGAAGGACCAAATACATGGAGGTTAAAGGACATCCTACTGAAGAATGAATGGGTTAATGAGGAAATTAAAGAAGAATTAAAAAAAATACAATGAAGCAAATGAAAATGAAAAGAGAACAGTGCAAAACCTTTGGGATGCAGCAAAGGCTGTCCTAAAACAGAAGTATATAACAATATAGGTATTCCTCAAGGGATAAGAAAAGTCTCAAATACACAACCTATCATTACACCTAAAGGAGCTGGAGGAAGAACAACCAATAAACCATAAATTCAGTAGGAAAAGAGAAATAATAAAGATTAGAGCAGAAATCAATGATATAGAAATAAAAAAAGAACCCACAAAAGCAGTAGAACAGATCAAAAAAACTAGGAGCTGTTTTTTTGAGAGAAATAAGATTGATAAATCCCTACCCAGACTTATTAAGAAGAAAAGAGAAAGGACCCAAATAAGTAAAGTCATGAGTGAAAGAGGAAAGATCACAACAAATACTGAAGAAATACAAACAAATAAAAATTAGAAATATTTCATTAATTTTCTTTTAATTTTTATTTAAATTCCAGGTGGTTAACATACAGTGCAATATTAGTTTCAGGTGTAGAATTTAGTGATTCATCACTGACATACAACACCCAGTGTTCATCACAAGTACCCTCCATAATATCCATCATCCATTTAACACATCCCCCTGCCCACCTCCCTTCTAATAACCCTCTGTTCTCTATAGTAAAGCATCCGTTTTATGGTTTGCCTCTCTTTTTTCCCCCCTGTGTTCATCTGCTTTGTTTCTTAAATTCCACATATGAGTGAAATCATATGGTATTTGTCTTTCTCTGACTGACTTATTTAATTTAGCATTATACTCTCTAGCTCCATCCATGTTGCAAACGACAAGATTTCAGTCTTTTTTCTAGAAAATAGAAAATTTCTAGAAAATAGAAAATAGATTCAGTCTTTTTCTAGAAGATACTTGCTGAGTAATATTCCACTGTATATGTATATACCACTTCTTCTTTACCCTTCCATCAGTCAATGGACATTTGGGCTCTTTCTATCATTTAGCTATTGTTGACAATGCTGCTATAAACATTGGGGTGCATACATTTCTTCAATTCAGTATTTCTGTATCCTTTGTGTAAATACCTAGTAGTGTAATTACTGGTGGTTCTATTTCAACTATCTGAAAAATCTCCATACTGTTTTCCAGAGTGGCTGTACCAGTTTGCTTTTCCACCATCAGTGTAAGAGTGTTCTTCTTTCTCTGCATCCTAACCAAACCTGTTGTTCCTTGTGCCGTTGGTTTTAGCTATTCTGACAGGTGTGAGGTGTACCCAATTGTAGTTTTGACTTGTATTTCCCTGATGATGAGTGATGTTGAGGATCTTTTCATGTGTCTGTTAGCCATCTGGATGTCTTCTTTGGAAAAATGTCTATTCCTGTCTTCTGCCCATTCTTAAACTTGATTATTCATTTTGAAGTGTTGAATTTTGTGTTTTTTAAAATATATTTTGGATATTAACTCTTTATCAGATATGCAATTTGCAAATATCTTCTCTAATCCTGAAGGTTGTCTTTTAGTTTTATTGATTGTTTCCTTCATTGCAAAGAAGCTTTTTATTTTGATGAAGTCCCAATAGTTTTTGTTTTTGTTTCCCTTGCCTCAGGAGACATGCAGTAAAAAGTTGCTTTGGATGATGTCAAAAAGCTTGCTGCCTGTGTTTTCCTCTAGGATTTCGATGGTTTCCTGTCTTACATTTAGATCTTTCATCCATTTTTGAGTCTATTTCATGTATGGTGTAAGCCAGTGACCCAGTTTCATTCTTTTGCATGTTGCTGTCCTCCTTTACCAACCCCATTTGTTGAAGATTAGATGACCATACATTGTGGATTCATTTCTGGGTTGTCTATTCTGTTCCATTGATCTGTGTGTGTCTATTTTTGTGCCAGTATCATACTGTCTTGATCACTACAGCTTTGTAATATAACTTGAAGTCCAGAACTGTGATGTCTCCAGCTTTGCTTTTCTTTTCAAGATTGCTTTGGCTATTTGGGGTCCTTGTGGTTCCATACAAATTTTAGGATTTTTTTCCATCTCTGTGAAAACTGTTGGTGGTATTTTGATAAGGATTTCGTCAAAGACATGGAAAAACATTTCATGATCATGGAATAGAAGAACATATATTCTTTAAAAATGTCTATACTATAAAAGCAATCTACACATTCACTCCGATATTTATGATTTCTCTTCTCCTCCTGGGTTTAGGCTTTCTTTACTATTCTTTCTCCAGATCCTTTAGGTGTAGGGTTAGATTGTATATTTGAGACCTTTCTTATTTCTTGAGAAAGGCGTGTATCACTATATACTTTCCTCTCAGGACTGCCTTTGCTGTGTCCCACAGATTTTGAACCATTGTGTTTTCATTATCATTTGTTTGCATAATTTTAGTCAATTCTTCTTTAATTTCCTGGTTGACCCATTCTTTCTTTATTAGGATGTTCTTTAGACTCAATGTATTTGCGTTCTTTCCAACTTTCCTCTTGTGATTAAGTTCTAGCTTCAGAACATTGTGGTCTGAAAATATGTGGGGAATGATCCTAATCTTTGGGTATCAGTTGAGACCTGATTTGTGACCCAGAATGTGATCTATTCTGGAGAATGTTCCATGTGCACTAGAGAAAAATGTGCATTCTGTTTCTTTGGGATGGAATGTTCTGAATATATCTGTGATGTGCATCTGGTCCAGTGTGTCATTTAAGGCCTTTATTTCCTTGTTGATCTTTTGCTTGGATGATCTGTCCATTTCAGTGAGGGGGGCATTAAAGTCCCCTACTATTATTGTATTATTGTTGATGTGTTTTTTTTATTTTTGTTATTAATTGGTTTATATAGTTGGCTGCTTCCGTATTAGGGGCATGGATATTTAAAATTGTTAGATCTTCTTGTTGGACAGACCCTTTGAGTATGATATAGTGTCCTTCCTCATCTCTTATTATAGCCTTTGGCTTAAAATCTAGTTATCTGATAAAAGGATTGCCACCCTAGCTTTCTTTTGATGTCCATTAGCATAGTAAATTGTTTTCCACCCCTCACTCTTAATCTGGAGGTGTCTTTGGGTCTAAAATGAGTTTCCTGTAGATGGCATATTGATTTTTTTTTTTAAATCCATTCTGATGCCCTGTGTCTTTTGATTGGGGCATTTAGCCCATTTACATTCAGGATAACTATTGAGAGATATTAATTTAGTGTCATTGTATTGCCTGTAAGGTGACTAATACTGTATATTGTCCCTTTTCCTTTCTGGTCTGTTACTTGTAGGCTCTCTCTTTGCTTATAGGACCCCTTTCAATATTTCCTGTAGGGCTGGTTTGGTGTTTGCAAGTTCTTTTAGTTTTTGTTTGTCCTGGAAGCTTTTTATCTCTCCTTCTATTTTCAAGGATAGCCTAGCTGGATATAGTATTCTTGGCTGCATGTTTTTCTCATTTAGTGTGCTGAATATATCATGCCAGTTCTTTTGGGCCTGCCAGGTCTCTGTGGATAAATCTGCTGCCAATCTAATATTTTTACTCTTGTGTGTTACAGACTTCTTGTCCTGGGATGCTTTCAGGATTTCCTCTTTGTCTCTAAGACTTTCAAGTTTTACTATTAGATGTTGGGATGTGGGCCTATTTTTATTGATTTTGAAGGGGGTTCTCTGTGCCTCCTGGGTTTTGATGCTTGGTCCCTTTGCCATCTTAGGGAAATTCTCTACAATAATTCACTCCAATATACCTTCTGGCTCCCTCTCTCTTACTTCTTCTTCTGGAATCCCAATTATTTTAATATTGTTTCATCTTATGGTATCACGTATCTCTTGAATTCTCCCCTCGTGGTCCAGTTGTTGTTTGTCTCTCTTTTGCTCAGCTTCTTTATTCTCTGTCATTTGGTCTTCTATGTCACTAATTCTCTCGTCTGTCTCATTTATCCTAGCAATAAGAGCCTCCATTTTTTATTGCACCTCATTAATAGCTTTTTCTATTTCAGCTTGGTTAGATTTTAATTCTTTTATTTCTCCAGAAAGGGCTTTATTTCTCCAGACAAGGCTTCTCTAATATCTTCCATGCCTTTTTCTAGCCCAGCTAGCACCTTGAGAATCATCATTCTGAACTCTAGATCTGACATATTACCAATGTCCATATTGATTAGGTCTCTAGCCTTCAGTACATCCTCTTGTCTTTTTTTTGTGGTGAGTTTTCCCCCCTCATCATTTTATCCAGATAAGAATATATGAATTAGAGAATAAAATACTAAAAGGGTGGCAAAGACCCCAGAAAAATGTATGCTAACCAAATCAGAAGAGACCCCAAATCAGGGGGAGCAAAGAGGGGGTAAAAAGAATTAAAAAAATTTTTTTAAATTAAATATGTGTGTATGTGTGTGTGTGTGTGTGTGTATATATATTTAATTTTTTTTTAAATTAAATATGTGTGTGTGTATACACACACACACACACACATACACATACATATTTAATTAAAAAATTTTTTTTAATTCACCAGTCATATATATATATGACTGGTGAATAGAACAGAGCCACACACTTGATTTTGGGTGTATTTTGGTCTCTTAGAGGAAACTACCTCCCAAAATTTTAAAGAAAGAAAAACTTGTATATATACAAAAATAAAGGTAAACATGATGAAGGGATGGAATATGACTGTAAACTGAAAATTTAAAAAAAAATTTAAAAAGGAATCGATAAGTTGGTTGGAAAATGAAAGAAAAAGAAAGTGGAGAGAATTTGCTCAGTCTGGAGACTAGAACAAAGCCCTGCGCTAGATTTAGGGTGTGTGATAATATTTAGGGTCTGTGATAATATTGCTTACTACTGCTATTATTATACAATAAGATGAATTACTTTTTAAACTAAAGCTTAAGAAATATTGCAAATCTTGAAGATAATTTTTTGTGTGTTTGATTTTCATCCAATAGTCTGCTAAAATTTTATTTAAATCCAGAGGATAGTTCTAAAATTTCTTAGATTATTATAAAATAAGTAAAATGTGGTAAGCAGAGATATTTATGACAGTTTATCATGAAACTGAAGATATTTTATAATCTGCTTTGTATAAAATAGTTTATTTTGCTTTAAAAAATAGTGAAAGTGCACTAGTAGACTATTACTTATAAAACCATAAGGAAGGAATATTTTTAGTACTAGAAAATAAAGAGAGGTAAGGTAGCAAGTTTCTTCTCACCTTATGTAAGTCTAAAAGTTCAGAAAGCAGCAAAAAAACAAATCAAAACAAAACAAAAACCCAAAACCAAAAACTAAAATAAACAAACAAACAAAAAGTGATTCTAGAGAATTTAAAAAGTGATATAAGTATCAAATGTTTCAATGTTAATTCAAAAAACTCCACTCTCAATATAGGTAAGACAACTATCAATTAGATCTTTTACTATCTAAGAAGTAATTTCTTCTTAAAAGAAAAAAAAATATTTGAGAGAGAGAGAGAGAGCACATGTGAGCACACGCTGGGGAGGGGAGAGACAGAAGGAGAGGAGAGAAAGAAACCTTAGCAGTCTCTGCACTGAGTGCAGAGCCCAAAGGGAGCTCAATCTCAGGACCCTGATATCATGACCCAGATAAAAACTTAGATAACAACCCGGATCACAACTTGAGATAATGACCTGAGCCCAAATGAGGAGTCAGACACTTAACTGACTGTGTCACCCAGGTGCCCCACTAAGAGGTAACTTCTAATAACTTATAAAATCCTTTACTTTGGCTGAGGAGATCATAAAATTCAGGAGTTGAGAAGGTCAAGGTTATTAACAAAATTTATCATATAGGATATAATGCTAAACATTTTTTTGTATTTATTTGCTTTCTATGGTAAAGTGGCTTTTCATGAATTACCTACCTGTGTGATCTCTGTCCAGCAAATTAAAAAAAAAAAATATGTGGGATGTGAATGAAAGAAACACTTTTCAGTGGTTGTCTCCTTTCCCAATAAAATCAACAGCAACATATGTTACAAAAATCAAATGAATTTAATGAATTTAATGAGGTTTATTTCCCCAAAGTTGTCTCTTCTAAAAAAAATATTTTTTTCATGATGAAAATTTGCTTTGATTTTGTAATAAGAAATGAAAGAAAACTACAATATCGTCAAGTTCTCATTTCTAGTTTTGGTTTTGTTTGAGCATAGTTAAACAGAGAGTATAATTTAGGAAAAACTGCATTAATAAAATTCCAAATTATTCCTTAAGGTAGTAGTTGGTGAATGTGTCAGACTAAATCTTCTTCTTTTTTTTTTTTTTTTAAAGGAATTTGCTCTTTTTTTAAATTTTTAAAAAAATTTATTTATTTGTTAGAGAGAGAGAGCGAGCGAGCACAGGCAGAGTTGTAGGCAGAGGCAGATGGAGAAGCAGGCTCCCCGCCGAGCAAGGAGCCCGATGTGGGACTCGATCCCAGGATGCTGGGATCATGACCTGAGCCGAAGGCAGCCGCCCAACCAACTGAGCCACCCAGGCATCCCCAGACTAAATCTCCTGTTTGCAAATGTTTAGTGGTGTTAGGCAATATGACCTCAATGCATAGAAACCTAATTAGAATCATGAACTATTATTGGGTAGGAGTAGACTAAATTATTCTATATTCTTCCCCCAGCTTTTTTTTTTAATTGTTTAAAATTCTTTTATAAACATATAATGTATTTTTAGCCCCAGGGTATAGGTCTGTGAACCGCCAGGTTTACACACTTCACAGCACTCACCACAGCACACCCCCCTCAATGTCCATAACCCACCACCTTTCCCGACCCCCCTCTCCCCAGCAACTCTGTTTGTTTTGCAAGATTAAGAGCCTCTTATGGTTTGTCTCCCTCCCAAACCCATCTTGTTTCATTTATTCTTCTCCTACCTCCCAAGCCCCCCACATTGCCTCTCCACTTCCTCATACTAGGGAAATCATATGATAGTTGTCTTTCTCCAATTGACTTATTTTGCTAAGTGTAATACCCTCTAGTTCCATCCACGTTGTCACAAATGGCAGGATTTCATTTCTTTTGATGGCTGCATAGTATTCCATTGTATATATATACCACTTCTTCTTTATCCATTCATCTGTTGATGGACATCTAGGTTCTTTCCACAGTTTGGGTATTGTGGACATTGCTGCTATAAACATTCAGGTGCACGTGCCCCTTCGGATCACTACGTTTGTACCTTTAGGATAAATACCCAGTAGTGCGATTGCTGGGTCATAGGGTAGTGCTATTTTCAACTTTTTGAGGAACCTCCATGCTGTTTTCCAGAGTGGCTGCACCAGCTTGCATTCCCACCAACAGTGTAGGAGGGTTCCCCTTTCTCTGCAACCTCGCCAGCATCTGTCATTTCCTGACATGTTAATTTTAGCCATTCTGACTGGTGTGAGGTGGTATCTCATTGTGGTTTTGATTTGTGTTTCCCTGATGCTGAGTGATGTGCAGCATTTTTTCATGTGTCCGTTGGCCATCTGGATTTCTTCTTTGCAGAAATGTCTGTTCATGTCCTCTGCCCATATCTTGATTGGGTTATTTGTTCTTTGGGTGTTGAGTTTGATAAGCTCTTTATAGATTTTGGATACTAGCCCTTTATCTGATATGTCGTTTGCAAATATCTTCTCCCATTCTGTCAGTTGTCTTTTGGTTTTGTTAACTGTTTCCTTTGCTGTGCAAAAGCTTTTGATCTTGATGAAATCCCAGTAGTTCATTTTTGCCCTTGCTTCTGTTGCCTTTGGCAATGTTCATAGGGAGAAGTAGCTGTGGCTGAAGTCGAAGAGGTTGCTGCCTGTGTTCTCCTCAAGGATTTTGATGGATTCCTTTCTCACATTGAGGTCTTTCATCCATTTTGAGTCTATTTTCATGTGTGGTGTAAGGAAATGGTTCAATTTCATTTTTCTGCATGTGGCTGTATAATTTTGCCAACACCATTTGTTGAAGACGCTGTCTTTTTTCCATTGGACATTCTTTTCTGCTTTGTCGAAGATTAGTTGACCATAGAATTGAGGGTCTATTTCTGGGCTCTCTATTCTGTTCCATTGATCTATATGTCTGTTTTTGTGCCAGTACCATACTGTCTTGATGATGACAGCTTTGTAATAGAGCTTGAAGTCCGGAATTGTGATGCCACCAAGTTTGGCTTTCTTTTTCAATATTCCTTTGGCTATTGGAGGTCCTTTCTGGTTCCATATAAATTTTAGGATTATTTGTTCCATTTCTTTGAAAAAAATGGATGGGATTTTGATGGGGATTGCATTAAATGTTTAGATTGCTTTAGGTAGAATAGACATTTTCACAATATTTGTTTTTCCAATCCAGGAGCATGGAACATTTTTCCATTTCTCTGTGTCTTGCTCAATTACTTTCATGAGTATTTTACAGTTTTCTGAGTATAGATTCTTAGCCTCTTTGGTTAGGTTTATTCCTAGTTATCTTATAGTTTTGGGTGCAATTGTAAATGGGATTAACTCCTTAATTTCTTTCTCCTGTCTTGTTGTTGGTGTAAAGAAATGCAACTGATTTCTGTGCATTGACTTTATATCCTGACACTTTACTGAATTCCTGTACAAGTTCTAGCAGTTTTGGAGTGGAGTCTTTTGGATTTTCCACATATAGTATCATATCATCTGCAGAGTGATGGTTTGACTTCTTCTTTGCTGATTTGGATGCCTCTAATTTCTTTTTGTTGTCTGATTGCTGAGGCTAGGACTTTTAGTACTATCTTGAATAGCAGTGGTGATAATGGACATCCATGCCATGTTCCTGACCTTAGCAGAAAAGCTTTCAGTTTTTATCCATTAAGAATGATATTTACGGTGGGTTTTTCATAGATGGCTTTGATGATATTGAGGTATGTGTCCTCTATCCCTACACTTTGAAGAGTTTTAATCAGGAAGGGATGCTGTACTTTGTCAAATGCTTTTTCAGCATCTGTTGAGAGTATTACATGGTTCTTTTTCTTCTTTTATTAATGTATTGTATCACATTGATGGATTTGCGGACGTTGAACTAACCTTGCCACCTGGAATAAATCCCACTTGGTTGTGGTGAATAATCCTTTTAATGTACTGTTGGATCCTATTGGCTAGTATTTTGGTGAGAATTTTCGCATGTGTTCATCGAGGATATTGGTCTGTAATTCTCTTTTTTGATGGGATCCTTGTCTGGTTTTGGGATCAAGGTGATGTTGGCCTCATAAAATGAGTTTGGAAGTTTTCCTTCCATTTCTATTTTTTGGAACAATTTCAGGAGAATAAGAATTAATTCTTCTTTAAATGTTTGGTAGAATTCCCCTGGGAAGCCGTCTGGCCCTGGGCTTTTGTTTGTTTGGAGATTTTGGATTATTGTTTCAATCTCCTTACTGGTTATGGGTCTGTTCAGGTTTTCTATTTCATCCTGGTTCAGTTGTTGTAGTTTATATTCTCCAGGAATGCATCCATTTCTTCCAGATTGTCAAATTTGTTGACATAGAGTTTCTCATAATATGTTATTATAATTATTTGTATTTCTTTGGTATTGGTTGTGATTTCTCCTCTTTCATTCATGATTTTATTTATTTGGGTCCTTTCTCTTTTCTTTTTGCTAAGTCTGGCCAGGGGTTTATCAATCTTATTCTTTCAAGGAACCAGCTTCTAGTTTCATTGATTTGTTCTATTGTTTTTTTTGGTTTCTATTTCATTGATTTCTGCTCTAATCTTTATTATTTCTCTTCTCCTGCTGTGTTTAGGCTTTCTTTGCTATTCTTTCTGCAGCTCCCTTAGGTGTAGGGTTAGGTTGTGTATTTGAGACCTTTCTTGTTTCTTGAGAAAGGCTTATACAGCTATATATTTTCCTCTCAGGACTGCCTTTGCTGTGTCCCACAGATTTTGAACAGTTGTGTTTTCATTATCATTTGTTTCCATGAATTTTTCAATTCTTCTTTAATTTCCTGGTTGACCCATTCATTTTTTAGAAGGATGCTGTTTAGTCTCCATGTATTTGTGTTCTTTCCTAATTTTCTCTTGTGATTGAGTTCTAGCTTCAGAGCATTGTGGTCTGAAAATATGCAGGGAATGATCCCAGTCTTTTCATACTGGTTGAGATCTGATTTGTGACCCAGAATGTGATCTATTCTGGAGAATGTTCCATGTGCACTAGAGAAAAATGTGCATTCTGTTTCTTTGGGATGGAATGTTCTGAATATATCTGTGATATGCATCTGGTCCAGTGCGTCATTTAAGACCTTTATTTTCTTGTTGATCTTTTACTTGGATGATCTGTCTATTTCAGTGAAGGGAGTGTTAAAGTCCACTACTATTATTGTATTATTGTTGATGTGTTTCTTTGATTTTGTTATTAATTGGTTTATATAGTTGGCTGCTCCCATGTTAGGGGCATAGATATTTAAAATTGTTAGATCTTCTTGTTGGACAGACGCTTTGAGAATGATATAGTGTCCTTCCTCATCTCTTATTATAGTCTTTGGCTTAAAATCTAGTTGATCTGATATAAGGATTGCCACCCCAGCTTTCTTCTGATGTCCATTAGCATGGTACATTGTTTTCCACCCCTTCACTTTAAATCTGGTGGTGTCTTCTGGTCTAAAATGAGTTTCTTGTAGGCAGCATATTGATGGGTTTTGTTTTTTTATCCATTCTGTTACCCTGTGTCTTTTGATTGGGGCATTAAGCCCATTTACATTCTGGGTAACTATTGAAAGATATGAATTTAGTGCCATTGCATTGCCTTTAAGGTGACTGTTACTGTTTATTGTCTCTGTTCCTTTCTGATCTACTACTTTTAGGCTCTCTCTTTGCTTAGAGGACCTCTTTCAATATTTCCTGTAGAGCTGGCTTGGTGTTTGCAAATTCTTTTCATTTTTGTTTGTCCTGGAAGCTTTTTATCTCTTCTTCTATTTTCAAGGATAGCCTAGCTGGATATAATATTCTGGGCTGCAAGTTTTTCTCATTTAGTGCTCTGAATATATCATGCCAGTTTTTTTCTGGCCTGCCAGGTCTCTGTGGATAAGTTTGCTGCCAATCTAATATTTCTACCCTTTTAACGTTGTATGTTACAGACTTCTTTTCCCAAGCTCCATTCAGGATTTTCTCTTTGTCACTAAGACTTGTAAATTTTACTATTAGGTGATAGGTTGTGGACATATTCTTATTAATTTTGAGGGGTGTTCTCTGCATCTCCTGGGTTTTGATGCTTGTTCCCTTTGCCATATTAGGGAATTCTTTACAATAATTCTCTCCAATATACCTTCTGCTCCCCTCTCTCTTTCTTCTTCTTCTGGAATCCCAATTATCCTAATGTTGTTTAGTCTTATGGTGTCAGGTATCTCTCAAAATGTCCCCTCATGGTCCAGTATTTGTCTCTCTTTTGCTCAGCTTCTTTATTCTCTGTCACTTGGTCTTCTATATCACTAATTCTTTCTTCTGCCTTATTTATCCTAGCAGTAAGAGCTTCCATTTTTTATTGCACCTCATTAATAGCTTTTTTAAAAAATTTCAACTTGGTTAGATTTCAGTTCTTTTATTTCTCCATAAAGGGCTTTTATCTCTCCAGAGAGGGTTTCTCTAATATCTTCCATGCCTTTTTTGAGCCCGGCTAGAACCTTGAGAATCATCATTCTGAACTCTAGATCTGACATATTACCAATGTCCATATTGATTAGGTCCCTCGCCTTTGGTACTGCCTCTTGTTCTTTTTTTTTTGTGGTGAGTTTTTCCACCTTGTCAGTTTATCCAGATAAGAATATACTAAGGAGCAAATAAAATACTAAGAGGGTGGCAAGGACCCCAGGAAAATGTGCTTTAACCAAATCAGAAGAGACCCCAAATCATGGGAGGGAGAAAGGGGATAAAAAGAAGTTCAGAAAAAAAAATTAAAAAAGAAAACAAATAAAGAAAAAATATTAAAAAGAAAAAATATATATATATTAGACTGGTGACTAGAACAGGGTCACCCACTTAATTTGGGGAGTATTTTGGTCTCTTAGAAGAAAATACCTCCCAAAATTTTAAAGAATAAAAAACATATATAAGGGTAAACACAATGAAGGGATGGAATATGCCTATAAAGATGAAAATAAAAATTTTCAGATTCTTTTATTTATTTGACAGACAGAGATCACAAGTAGGCAGAGAGACAGGCAGAGAGACAGAGGGGGAAGCAGGCTCCCTGCTGAGCAGAGAGCCCAATGTGGGGCTCCATCCCAGGACCTTGGGATCATGACCCAACCCGAAGGCAGAGGCTTTAGCCCACTCAGCCACTCAGACGCCCCCCCCCAAAAAAAAAAACCTTTTTTAAAATTTTCTAAGAAAGGTGTTGATAAAGTAAGTTGGTTGGGAGAATAAAGAAAAAGAAAGTAGAGAGAATTTGCTCAGGCTGGAGACTAGAACAGGCCCAGAGCTAGATTTAGGGTATATTTTGATCTATTAGAAGAAGTTGTACCCCAAATTTTTTTGAAGAAAAAACCCTATGTGTATACAAAAAATAAAGGTAGATACAACGAAGGATAAAATATGACTTAATAATGAAAGTTCAAAAAAGATTATTATTATTTTTTATGAAAGTATTGTTAAGATAAAGTAGTTAAATAACGTTAAAAGAGGAAAGGGTAAAAGTTAAAAAAAATTTAGTAGAAGAAAAAAAATAAAATTAAAAAAATTAATTAACTGCAAGACTAAAGAATCATGGGAAGAAAGCCATGAATTCCATGCTTTGCTTTCTCCTCCTCTGTAATTCTGCTGTTCTTCTTGATAAGTGAACTTGGTCTTGGTTGGATTTCTTGTTGACCTTCTTGTTGATTTGTTGTTGATTCTCAAGTATCTTTGCCTGAGGCAGAATTGCACCGCCCTTACCAGGGGCCAGGCTAAGTAATCCGCGCAGGTCTGCTTTCAGGAGCTTTTGTTCCCTGAACACTTTCCATAGAGTTCCGGAGGATGGGAATAAAAATGGCAGCCTCCCAATCTCTGGCCCGGAGGGGCCGAGAGCTGGGGTCCCACTCCTCCGTGCACCCTCAGAGAAAAGTGCTCAATCACTCCTGTCTCCCTGGTCTCTGGCTGCACTTGGAGAAAAGCGCTTAATCACTCCTGTCTCCCTGGCCTCCAGCCGTGCTCCGAGCTCACCCAGCCTGTGACCAGTTAAAGTTAACCCCGAGCTGAGAGCTCACTCCTTGGCTCTTTCTCTGGAGTCTGCTTCCCCACTCTAATACCTCTGAGCTCTATGACACTCAGACACCCCCAATACTTCTGTGACCCCACGGGACTTTGGGCCACGCTGACCATGCGTGGGCTTCACCCCGGTTTAGCGACTGGAGCTATGTCCCTCAGTGGAGCAGAATTTTAAAAGTCCTGATTTTGGGGGCGCCTGGGTGGCTCAGTGGGTTAAAGCCTCTGCCTTCGGCTCAGGTCATGATCCCAGGGTCCTGGGATCGAGCCCCGCATCGGGCTCTCTGCTCAGTGGGGAGCCTGCTTCCTCCTCTCTCTCTGCCTGCCTCTCTGCCTACTTGTGATCTCTGTCTGTCAAATAAATAAATAAAATTAAAAAAAAAAAAAGTCCTGATTTTGTGCTCCATTGTTCCACGGCTTGCCGGGAGCCAGGCCCTGCCACCGCGGTCTATCTTCCCATCGCTTTGGATTCACTTCTCTGCCAATCCTACCTTTCAGAAAGTGGTTGACTTTCTGTTTCTAGAATTGTTGCTCTTCTTCTCTTAGATCTCCTGTTGAATTTGTAGGTGTTCGCAGTGGTTTGGTAAGCTATCTAGCCGATCTCCTGCTACCTGATGTCATCTCAGCCTGCTACTTTTCTGCCATCTTGACTCCTCCTCCCTTCATCCAGCTTCTTAAATTGATAGTTTATTAATGATACTTCACAAATACATCCTTTTCAAATAAGAAAACATACTCAGCATGGAGATGTCTCCTTGTAAGGGAACTCTTGAATGTAAGACATCATTAATATTATTTTAACTGTTTCCTTGCTTTCTTCCCCAAAGATCTCTTCTTTTGTAAAGTCCTCTTAAACCTCCACCCTCCACCCTCAGGTGGTCTACATACTCCAGCCCTTGCTTCATAAAATGCTGAGAATGTAACTCTATTACTGGGCTACTAGGTAGCTCTAAAAGAGTACTTTTCTATATGAGCTTATGAAATGACTGCTTCTGAGTTTGGAGTGGTAGCATTTTTTAAATGAAAATATTCAAAATAGATTTTAAAGTAGAGACCTTTAAAAGTAAAATATTTTCCTACAAATTACGTGGCCACTTTGTTTTTGGAGAGGCTGGGAAGTAAAAAACTGCATTTTGCAGACTTGCTCAAGAGAGTCTAGCTAGGGATGAATTCTCACATGATTTGGACAGTGAAACTTAGGTGTCATGGCAGGCAAAGTCATGGACATTAGAAAGCATAAAGACATTTGAGGAACCCCACACTCAGCTTCCCAGCCTTTAGATACCAGCATTATGTGGCTGAAAGGCAGTTTGGGCAACAGAAGCTGGACTGAAACCTTAGTGATGGGCAATATTCTAAGCTACAATTCCCTGAACCAGAATTCCTTTCTGCTTGACATACTTTGAAAAGGTTTTGCCTCTTGTACTAAACTAGAACTGATACATACTCTTTGTTATACTCTTCCGTTGCTTTTCTTTTCCCCTACTAGACAGCAAATACTCTCCATGGATAGGGATAGAATTTGTCTTTGTTCATTCTTTCATTCATTCCTACATTTATTTTTCATACCTAGTCTTTATATTTGTATGTTCAGCAATTATAGTTTTGGCATAGAGGTGGACAATACATATCCTCATAATTAATGAATTAGTAAAGTGTCAGGTCAGGAAATAGGTAAGGTACTAGAGATATAGAGATGAGATGTCCTTAGCAACAATAAAATGAAAAATTACATTTATTAAGCACTTATGTGTCAGGCTCTGTGTATAGCATTTTACATTCATTGATTTGATTTTCATTTTTTTGCCTGTTTGGTTTGATATTTGTTTGTAAAGCTATATATTTGTTTGAAGAGCTAGATATTAATCATCACTTCCCATTTTATACATAAAACAACAGAAGATGGAAGAGGTTAAATAACTCACCCTAAGTTACATAGAATTGAATTAAGTTAAATTTGAATATAGGCAATCTGATTCAATAATTCATACTCTTAATCAATATTCTGAGATCTCTAATATAGTTGAACAGATTCATAAATAGTTTCATGATACTATGTGATAAAATCTACAACACATTAGTTGGCAGGATCAGAGGAGGTTTAGGTCTGAAGAGAGACTTAAGTACTGAGGAACAAAGGTTAACACAAGTTAGGGATAAGTGGAAGTGATAAAAAATGCTGTTTCAGGTGGTAAGAAGTACACATACTACAAAAGAACAAAAGAAAAAATAGAGAGCATTGCTCAGACAGCATGGAGATTAATATGAGGCTTAGTGAAGAGGGGTGGAAAATAAAGGCAAAAAGGGACTGACCACAGAGAGTCAGGTATACATTTCCAGGGAATTAAAATTTTGTGTGTGTGTGTGTGTGTTAACGTAGTCCGCAGCATTAAAAAACCTTTGAGAATATTTTTATTACAAAGAGATCACTTTGGAGCAATGTGGCTGATTTAGAAATCATTATGCGGGGTGAGATTGGAATTGGGAATTACAGCAATTTAGGTAGAAGTGATTCTCATTTTTGGACTCCCAGAATTGAACGCAAGGACGAGCATCTAATATGAGAACAATCCATATTTGCCGAGTTGAATTGAGCCTAAATAACCTGAGGGTTATTAATTAAGTGTAATTAATTATCAAAATTTGCACAGCTTATTGGTGGTAGAAGTGGGATAAGAATTTAATCCAGTGCCTTTTTTGTTGTTGTTGTTGTTATTTTAAACAGAATTAGGGAAAAAATAATTGCATAGATACCATTTGAGATATAAAAACTTTTGCTATGTGTGTCTAAAAATATACCTGAAAAATACACATAGGTATAAAGTTATGGTTAAATCTCATTTCTTGTCTTTCATCCTTGTGTGCTTATTTTCTGAGTCCATGATCTCAAATACTCAAGTTCCTACTTTCTCAGTGATCTCTGAACTCACTTCCCTTGCTAGATACTCCTCTCATTTCTGAGTTTCCCAGGTTTCTTCTAATGCCTAAGGGAAGAAGGAATGAAGCAGGAAAAGAAAATCTGGGCTGGGGAAAAATTAACACCACAACCATTAACTATTAAAACATGCCATTAGAAACTCACTGTAAAACCTATGAATTATTGCATCAGATCACCTAGATTTAAATTCAACCTACCTCAGTACTGTGTAACTTAATGTAAAACCTAATGTAAAAAATACATATCATTTTCCTTTTAGAAAGACTAAGAAGCAGCTCTTTGTTATTGTGCTTTGGTTATAGTTTCTTTTCTTTCCTCTTCCCAGTTACTGTTTCACGGTTGACTGTGTTCTCTCATGAGGTCTAGCCAATCAACAATTCTGTGGACTTTATCTACATGTTCAAGGACACTGCAAAGGTTAAGTAAATTCTATCTCTAATACCATGATTACCAAATTGTAAATGCTAGCAGCCTTAGGCTTTGACGATTTGGGGCTTTTTACTTTCGAATAGAGGTTCTCTCACCATTGTGAAATGTCAGATGCTATGCCTTAGCAATGGGCTATGAAAATCTATGGTATAAGATTTGCCAAACCAGGTTTTATGAGGACTTGAGTGGTTCTAGAAATAGAGTTGGCCTAAGTATACTCTGGCATGTGAAAGATATATACATACATATTTTTGTTTGAAATTAGATATACAATAAGTTTTAATCCAGTTTCCTTGTTTTCAAAGACAAATTTGGGGCAATGTGTTTAAGAAGGAAATTTTATAATTTAGCCATTAATATCTAAGCATGCCATTTAGCCCTTTCAGTCTTTAGAACACCTCCTAAAGGGACTGTCTTTGCTTAGGTAATTTATAATCATTTTATACTTTCTCTTATATTGAATGATTTAGAAATGACAAAACAAAATTAAAATTGAAAAGGAATCAAAGCACTTGTTATAACTGAGCACCAGAGGCACAAGCCTAGGGTACAGCTGCATAACAGCAAATGTTCTTTTGCAGTTGACACCTGGGTTTTTCTATTTATAGGAAGATATCACAAGTTTAAACACAGAGGAAAATGACTCATAAATCCAATAAAATTTGGGATGCACAACTACCAGCAATATCAGGGGATTTCACCCAATATTTGCCAACAAATCAATAACATGATTAAATCGTTCTGTATTTGGGCAATCAAAGGCTTACTAACAGGTACTACTGCCTAAATTAATATAATCCTAGAAGTGCTCTCTTTGTGTCAAACCTAATACCACTGAGGCTTAAAATTCACGTGTGATAAGCTGGAGGATATTTCTTAATAATGCTTTAAATAAGATGCAATTTTGTGAAGATTCTGAATTAAATGCTTCCACACAGTGTGGGCCCAGTTTAAATTGCTCTTGTCTCTAGATGTCACGTTTCCTGCTGTCCATATTTCTTTATAGGCCCTACTAAAGAGAGTAGGAGTGTTTAAAAAAATATATACATATATATATATTTTTAACTAAAACTATGACCGCATCTTGCAATCTTTTTCATAAAGATTGCACTGACATGGCTCTCACCATTCACATTTTCAGACTCAGAACAGAAATTACTACCTCTCTGGAGCCTACCCACACTTGCAAGGAAAATCAGTACCTTTCTCCTTTGTTTCTAACTAGTGTTTTATAGCATTTATCACACTATTTTGTAACCACTCCTTCTAGTCGTTGAGGGTGGCATAAGGATTTGGCACATATTATTCAGTAAATGCAAAAGCCATTTTGCTTTGGAATTTTTTCTTCTGTTCATATGATATTGAATGAGTAATAGAGCATATGAACAAAATCTGCCATATAGTTTAATGGTAATGTGGGTTTTTGTTAAATATAACTTTACTTTGAAGATCAAGGTTTGACATGAAAGATCGTCAATATGAAAAAAAAAAAACATGCTATAATTGTGTTTATGTTGACACAACCAGATTTTATCAATATGCTGACACTGTATTCTGCTTACTAGGGGGGTTACTAATACAGTTAACATAAAAGTTTCAAATAGCTACTACCTACCATGTACAGTATTAGGTGAGAGTTATGGCTAGAGGCATAAGTCAAGTAGCTGACTTTAAGGAAATAGCAATTGAGTGGAAGAGGCTTTCTATTTGCAGAAATCTTTGAACTTATTAGAAATATATTATATTTGTATCATTTATTATTCTACTGAATAATACTGATGCTGAAAAGAAATAAAGTTAACAAGACGTTTAAAAAACCTGTTTTTCCTGCTTAGAGAAGGAACCACAATTGTTTGGTCAACTTGACTCAAATTTAAGAATATGGACTAAAAATCTTTACTTAAGAAATGCCAATGTGTGTGACATTTTAGTGCATTGCTAGTCATGTGAGAGAGAGAGAATAGAGATAGGTCAGGGAAAGAAGGAAGAGGATGAAGAGAAAGAGGAGAAGGCAAAGGAAAAGAAGAAAATAAAGTAGAGCTAAGTTAGAAAAAGGAAAATAGTAAGAATAGGATTAAAGGTGAGTTGGAAACAGAAATAAAAGGAAAGAAAAAGGGTGTGAGGAAAGAAAAAGAAAAGTAGTGGAGAGGGAAAGTCTGGCATAAACAAAGGAAGCAAAAGCAGATACAAAAGCAAAAGGAAACCAAAAGCAACAACCAAAATAGCTGAAAGATTTCTGAGTGCTAGGATTTGTGAGAATTGCACAAAGGGGAAGGATGTGTGTGATATAAGCACAGAACAGCTACATTGTGTAGAAGCTTTCAGAATTATTTAACTCTATTTAACTCTTTAAATAATTGCAAAGGCATAACTTGGATTAAAATAAAACCTCAAATTAAGATCCTCCCTTGACCCTTAACTTTTCCATTCACCAACACTTTCTCTGCTCCCTTTTATGGCAATATCCCTTAAAATAGTTTTTTTTTTAAGCACTTTACCTCACCCCCCAATTCTTTTCTAAATAAATTTTTGGTATCTACTACTCTGTTGAATTGACTCTTGTCAAAGTCAATGATGAGCTGCAGTTTGTCAGAGTCAATGTTTCATTGTAGTTATCTTAGTTGACTTCTCAATTGCATTTCACATAACTGACCACTGGCTCCATTCTTAAAATATTTCTTCTAAATCTGCAGCAACGTAACATTTGACTGTTACTATTATTATTATTATTTTTCTTTCTCTCTGCTTCCCTGGTGACTCCTTTGAAGTCTCCTTTGTAACTTTCCCTCCTTTGACAGATTTCTTTGTGCTAAAAGACTCCCATTTTTGGCCATTAGTCCCCTGTCTTTTCTCTTCCTAGATTTTCTTCCAAGATGATCTTTCCAGTACCATGCCTTAAGTATCAGTGTATGTTAATGACACTAAAGTTTATATTTCTAGATCGGACTTCTCTTGGTTCCAGACTCTTGTGTTCCATTGATTATTCAACATTTCCACTCTCTGTTTAGTAGACATATATAAGCTAACAATGCCAAAACAGAACTAATAATTGTCATCTTTTCTCAATCTGTTCCTGCTCAAATTTACTCTTCCCAAATTTTCTCCATCCCAACCAGGTATTGGCATAGTTATCTACTCTATGCCAAACCAAATGAGTATTGCTCAAACCAAAATATAAGTCATATTTCCTCATACTTCACACATATTCCTTCTGGATAGCCTGTTACATCTCTTCTGCCAAAATATATTCCAAATTCAAATATTTCTCACCATTTCTTTTTCCATTTCTCACTGCATTTCTATAATATTCTTGTCTGAGATTGTGAAATAGCCCCCTAACTAGAATTTTTTACTTCATTCTTGCTTAAATAGTTTAACCTCCACATAGAAACCAGAAGTATCTTCTAAAATGTAAATCAGATCATGCCATTTCATGCATAGAAGCTTCCAAATGGTTTCCACTGAAATCAGATTTACATTCACATTCATTTACCTAGTTTATGTATCTCTGTAGAATTTGGCCTTTACCTGACTCTCCAAACTCATTCTTACTTTCTATTTACTATGTTCACTTCATTTTGGCTGTCCTAGTTTGTTTGGGTTGCTATTACAGAAAACAATAGACTGGGTGACTTGTCTACCCAGTCTGTCTTCACAATAGAAATTTCTCACTTTTCTGGTGGTTGAGAAATCCAAGATTAAGGTGCTGGCAATTTGGTGGTCCCACTTTCTTATTCATAAATGGCTGTCTTCTCACTGTGTCCTTACATGGTAAAAGGGGCAGTGGCGCTCCCTGAGATCTCTTTTGTAGGAGTACTAATTCCATTCTTGAAGGCTCTATCCTCATGACCTATCACCTCTCAAAGGCTCCATCTTCAAAGATCATCACACTGGGGATTAGAGTTAAACACATGGATTTTGTGGGATGGACATAATCATTCAGTCTAGAGCACTAGCTTTTTTCCTACCCCTCTGATCTTCAAGCTGATTCCCATTTCTGTGCCATGGCACATAATTCTGCTTTGAAACTTTCTCCAGCAGATGTTTACATAGCTTTCTATTTCTTTATTCAAGTCTCAATAAACGTCACTTCTTCAGAGGATTCCATGACCACTCAAACTAAAACAAATCTCTCTCTCTCCTCTTAGCCCACACTATGTTCTCTATAACACTAATTCATTTCCCCCCGAAACATAGCATCCAATTTCTTATGTTTTTCAATATATTTTTCATATATAAGTTATATTATATTATTATATTATTATTAAATATATATTTTAGAAACATTTTCTCCTTCCATTAGAATATAGGTTGCTCCTTGCATATATTGGTATCTGGGAAATTTATATGGCACAAATAGATGTTTCAAAAAATGCTATGTAGTATCTGTTGTTTTAATTCTACTACCTGAAGGGTGAATTCAGAAGTCCTTAAGATGGCTTGAAAAATTGTGTAACTCTCCCAATGCATATGCTTTCAGTCCCTCTTACATATCCTGAGCTCTCACAATTTCAAATCACTTATAGGCCATTGAAGTTCAGTACTGACTTATTCATAGCTCTTTACATTTTACATAGTTGTTCCCTTTACCTAAGATTCTTTTCGCTTCCCTTCCCCTCCATGAAAAATTCCAAATCTGCATCCACAAAAGGTATTTCCTCCTTTCCTACCCTATCACTAGATTTAGTCTTTCTCTTTTTGCACTGTCTTAGCATGTTACATATTCTTAGTATCCAAAATTCATTACATTGTTTTGTCACTTTTTGTTCCATTTGCTTCATAACTTTTTAGATTGTGAAATCTTGGAGGTTGGGAATTTTAATCTTATTTATATTTGTATACCTAGTACTTATAATTGCATTTGACATAATATATAATGCAGATCTACTACAGTCTCTCTAGAGAGAATCTGTTTTCAGTGAATCTATACCAACATTGAAACAGAACTCAATATATTTTTGAGTTACTAAATGAAAATCATGATTTCTGTAATGCTAGTGAACCGTTTAGATTTTACCGAAGATTTGGTGGGACGGTAGAAGTCACATTATGTATTATGTCTCAGCTTTTCTCCAAAAATCTTCAGTACCATTCTCTTCCCAGAATAACTTCTTCATTAACCATTTCTTTCTTGACCTTTCTCCCACTCTGTCTCCAAACCTTACTGTCTTCAATTTTCTTTGCTACTGATATCTCTCTTCTTTTCTTTTTTTTTAATAACAAAAAAATTAACTTTAACTTTGCTTCTTTACTATTATATCCTAATATCCACTATGCCACCTCAGCAATAAAAATAATTCATATCTCTTAAAATCTATGTATTTTAATAAAAAGCAGATTGCCCTTTTCATAAGAATTTTCTTTTTTAAAAATACTTTCCCCTCCATTTCTAATTGATAATAAAACTGCTTGTTTAAAGTATGAATGATTATACATTCATTTTGTGTGCTGTCCTTTTTGTATTCTTTAGCTGTCAGGTCTACTTGATCTTCTAGTGTTAATGGATGCTGTCAGCTAGATGCATCCTTAGTGAATATTTGTATTTGTTGTATGTTCCATGAAATTTTCTAGGGACTTAACACTTACTACATTGCTGTTTTGTGATAGAAAATTACCTTTATCTTTATCTTATATGGTCCCAAATGTATCATCATCACACTCACATTTCAGGCAATGGAATGAAAGAAAGAAAGGAACAAGAAATTTATATCCCTTCCCTCATATGGTAAAATTTAGAGTTGCTCACATTACTTTTGGAAACATCACGTTGACCAGAATGTGATCATCACTCTATCCTTAGCTGCAAGAAAGGTTGGAAAATATAGACTTTATTCTAGTCAGCCATTGGTCTAGTTACTGTATACTTTAAAATGGTGAAGATAGTAAATATTATGTTTTGCCACATTACAAAAATTTAAGGAAAAAATCCTTGCCTAAGACCAAGTTACAAAGATTTTATTTTGTCTTTTCTTCTAGGAATTGTACAGTTTTAGATTTTACATTTAAGTCTGTGATACATTTTGAGGGTTTTTTTTTCATATTATGATATATACGGGACACTTTTTGGGTTTGTGGATATCTAATTATTCAAGCATCATTTGTTAAAATGCCTATATTGTTTTTATTATTTATTTATTTTATTTAAAAAAGATTTTATTTATTTATTTATTTGGCAAAGATAGAGAGAGAGAATAAGCAGAAGGAGCAGCAGACAGAGGGAGAGGGAGAAGCAGGCTCCCCAGTGAGCAGGGATCCTGACATGAGTCTTAATCCTAGGACCCTGAAATGACCTGAGCCAAAGGCAGATGCTTAACCAACTGAACCACATAGATGCCTCACCTAAATTGTTTATATATATAGATTTTATATTGGCTTTTTGGTTCAATTAAATATATCAATCTTTTAAAAATAATTCTCTTAAAATATATGTATGGCCATATTTTTCTATATATGGTCATGTTTTAAAAAAATTATCTATAAGTCTGGTCTTTTTTTTTTGGTATTTGACACTTAAAATTATAGTGTATTATAGACCTACATGCTTATAGTTGTTATTTCTAGATTGTGAGGTTGTAGATGATTTTTATTTTCTTCTTTTTGCTTATGTTAATATATTTGCTTTCTTAAAAGGGCATGGCTAATTGAGAAATAACAAATTTTTATAAAATATTAAAAGTATGTTTTGACTAGTGGTGCCTGGGTGGCTCTGTTGGTAAGCGTTTGACTTTTGGTTTCAGCTCAGGTCATGATGTCATGTGACATGAGACTGAGCCCTGCCTTGGGCTCCATACTCAGTGGGAAGTCTGCTTGAAGAATCTCTCCCTCTGTCTCTCCTCACGCACACTCTGTCTCTCTCTCTCAAATAAAATAAAAAGTATGTTTTGACTCTATGTGTACATTCATAGAATAAAGTTAAAAACTGAGAAAAAGTAAATAAAAATTAGGGAGTCTTGTACTATGAGAGATAAGGGAAGATTGGATACTGGCTGGGGACAACTGACATTTTTTGCCAAAATCTCCTTCAAAATATATTCATCCTGATAAAGAAATGGGCAAAAATTATAAACAGTTTATAGAATATCAAAATGGGCCCCAGACATACAAAGAGATGTTCAATTTTACTCATAATAAGATATTAAAATTTAAACAAATGAAGTGACATCAGTGAAAATGATGAAGTAGGTAGGTATCTCCAAAGGCATGTTTTCCCACAGAAACACACAAAAGAAATATGAATGAAAGCTGTCAGAATCAATATTAATAGAATTCTAGAAAAATAGGCAAAGGCTATAGCAACTAAGCAAATAGAGAATCAAGAAAGAGACAACCAAAAAATAGAGAAAGGTCACAAATAGGCAGAGAAGCAGGCAGAGAGAGAGGGGGGAGTAGGCTCCCTGCTGAGCAGAGAGCCTGATGTGGGGCTCCATCCCAGGACCCCAAGTTCATGACATGAGCTGAAGACAGAGGTTTAACCCACGAAGCCACCCAGGCACCCCTCCACTGTGATTTTTAAAGATGACAGTTTATGTTCCAAATATGGAACCCTGATTCCTGATTCCAGAAAGAGAATGACAGACCTTGTTCTCAAAGAATTGTGTTTCTTTGTCTGACCTGAGGGTTACCTGAGGAACTGATGCAAGATGCTGGTCTTTGTTTTTCCTAACTAGAACTTCCTCATGACAGGAAAATGGCTACACAGATAACATCCCTCAAAACCACTGACAAGAAAATAAACAACCTGCTTCCATCTGGGGCAAAAGAGAAAAACTGGAAAGAGTTTTTGTTTTTGTTTTTAGAGTTAGGACATTGAGATTTTCTGTGTATATGGGGGGATTTAGAAAGCCATGCACATGGCCACAGGAGGAATCATGCTAAAAAAATACCTTGAGAAGACCCTTTCATCTCTGTCTGATACTTGGCCTCAGCAAAAATAAAAAGTGAAGGCTAAAGAATAGTTGTAAACAGCCTAGCTAAACATTAAAGAAGGCCCCAGCATAGAACCAGAAGAGACCAGCAAAGACCAGAAGGGTTGTCCCCCCCACCCCCCACCATGTGTTTAAGGAAAATCTGTTAAAACAATACTAAACCCAAGCTACAGGATCAAAAATCTCAGAAACCACACATGGTAAAGGATATAACCTTTACAAAAATAGTATAGAAAAGTCACCAAGCAAAGAGCTATAACCCACACAATCGACAGAATCAAGTCATGAGGAGGAGAATATGATTTCCAGAATTTTTACATTATAACATTTCAAAATGTTGTTTTCAACAAAAAAATATAAAACATGCAAAGAAACAAGAAAGTATGGTTAAATCACAGGAGAATTTAGTAGAAACTGTCCATGTGGGAGCAGAGACACTGAATTTACTAGATAAAGTTCAAGTCAAAGAGCTAAAGGAACCATGGACCAAGAATTGAAAGAAACCACGAGAAAGATGCCTTAGTGAATAGAGAATATCAATACAGAGATAGAAATTATAAAAAGGAAAAAAAAAACCACAGAAATTCTAGTGCTAACCAGTACAATAACTAAAATCAAGAAATCACTTTGGGTGTTTTCAATGGCATATTTGAGCAGGCAGAATAGAGTCAGCAAACTTCTGAGGAGCAGAAAGAAAAAAGAATGGAGAAAAATTGGCAGAGCTAAAGAGATCTGTATAATACCACCAACTATACCACCTAATAGGAATGCCAGAAAGGGAGAAAAAGGGGAAGAAAGAATATTTGAAAAATTAATGGCCTAAAACTTCCCATTTTGGATAGAAGACATGAATCTAAACACCG
Organism: Martes martes; assembly: GCF_963455335.1. Taxonomy (NCBI): domain Eukaryota; kingdom Metazoa; phylum Chordata; class Mammalia; order Carnivora; family Mustelidae; genus Martes; species Martes martes. The sequence continues at coordinate 104,195,681 of NC_137891.1, read as the reverse complement.
AACTCAACAAATTCCAAGAAGGATAAACACAAAGAGATCCATACTAAGACAAACTGTTGAAAGACAAAGGCAAAGAGTAATCTTGAAAATAGCTAGAGAGAGGAAATTTATTATATACAAAGAATCCTTGATAAAATTAAAAAACAATCATCAGAAACCATGGAGTCCAGAAAGCACTGGAATAACATAAATAAAGTGTGGAAAGAAAAAAAATCAATCAATATTACATATCTGGCAAACTATTCTTCAAAAATGGAGAAATTAAGACATTCCTAGAAAAACAAAAGCTGAAGGTATTTGTCCCTGGTGGTAGGCTTGCCTACAGGGAATATTAAAGGAAGTACTTCAGGCTGAAATAAAAGGATAGTGGACAGTCGCGTGAAGCCATATGAAGAATAAACATTCTGTAGGTAACTACATAGGTAAATACGAAGGTCATATTATTGTCTTTTGGGCCTGTAACTGCTCTTCTCTTACCTTATATGATTTAAAAGACAAACTAATAAAACATTAATTAAAAATCTATGTTAATGGGTAACAGTGTATACAGATGTAATTTGTGACAATATAAAGGATCGGTATAGGAGTAGAGATCTTGTATACTATTGAAGTTTAGGTATTATTACAAAATAGATTGTTACAAGTTTAAGAGGTTAATTGTAATCCTCAGGGAAACCATAAGAAAATAACTATAAAAAATACAGAAAAAGAAATGAGAACAGACTAAGTTTGTACACTGTAAAGAATGAAATAATTACAAATAAGGCAGTAATAAAGGAAATAAGAAACAACAAAGACAAACAAAACATAAAACAAAATGGCAGAAACTTTTCCTTATCATTAATTACTTTATATTTAAATGAATTAAATTTTCCAGTTAAAAGGCAGAAATTTCCCAAATAGATTTTTTTCAGAATATGATCTACTTATAAGTTGTCTAGTTGAGATTCACTTGAAAGAAATTAAGTGGCATCTATTTTACAAGAAAGAGATTTAAAAGATACAATAAAACAAAAATCCATGTCAGAAATTTTAGATTCCTTTCCAAGAAAGCAACTGGATGAGTACATTTTAAAAGTACTAAAAAGAAATTTGACTGTGGAAATCTGATAATGATATTAAACGATACTATGGAACATCATCACTTTAATTGATCATGATAATTCTGTAACTTTGGAAATTCATAATAAAGCAGTCTGGTGGGATTACAAGATATCTAGGGATTGCCTTAAGATATTTTGTAAGAAAGAATATAATAAAGAGGGAAAAACAAATATGCCAAAATCCTGGTAATTCTCCTTTATGAGTAATGGGTAAGGGATTCATAACATTATGATTTTACTTTGTGCTATGTTTTAAAATTTTCATAATAAAATTTTTAAAACACTCAGAGTGTGATTATTTCTGACCCCTCTATTGCTTCTTCCCTAACATAAGTCATCATTGTCTCTCATTGGGATTATTACAGTAGCATCAGACACTTAACCAACTGAACCACCCAGGTGCCCCATGAATGAATGAATTTTTAAACTGGTGGTAAAATTACATTTGAAAACATTAAATATGAAAGTGTTTGTGAATAAGCCACACTGTAAAAATTCAATAAACATCAATTTAGATAAAATACAGAATTAGGAGCTGGTTTTTAGTTTACAAAGCCTTGATTGATTTATCTACCCATCTAAACAAGTTTGATAGTCTCCAGCTAAAAGATCACATGCATTCTAATCTATAATTAAAGCTATGGCTTTGGTTTAGTTTTGAGTGAGACAACGAAAAGTAGAACTTCTACACTTATCAAAACACATGCCATTATTTTTTTAATATATCTGTTGCTGTTCAAGGGATGGTAATTAACAAAGAATGTAATTTTTGAGAATTACTGTGATATGTACTCCAGTATAAATTAGAAACAATAAATTTTTATTAAAACTGATAAAAATCATGTTTTTATAACTCACCTTTTCCCAAAAGAAAAAAATCAGATGGATAAAAGTTTATTTAAAAGCTGTGTTCAGTCCTCATATTTTCTCAGTGTGATCCTATACCTCTTGCTTGTTAAGAAGAATCCACCTGCAGTCAGTAATAAATGAAAAGAAAAAAAGAAGGGTTATCTTTGAAATTGGAAATAAAATTCAAAGAGTGGAAAAGAAGAAACATGTACTGTGCATACTATTTGCATAACAATTAAAAATATTCCATAAGTAAAAAGGTGGCAGGCAATTTCCCTTCAATTCTTTGATGAGTTTTGATATTATTGGGCAGAGTGAAAAAGAAGAGGACCAAATGATGTTTGGATTACCAAATAAATGCATAAATTATAAAGGAATGACATGGAAAATTCGGGAATATACATGTACTTTATACCTTGGTTTCAGCAAGCCTTTGAGTCTGCCACAATAGCTTTATGAAAAAAATAGAGAAAGATGGGTGAAATACCAACACACAATTGAGTACATTTTAACTGGCTGGACAAATATACCTAATTGCCACTTCCTGATGGCACAGGGCAGAAAAATTAGGCACAAACAAGTCAACTGCAAGAGAAAGGGAGCAGGGGTCAATAGTAGAAAAGACTGTCATGCCAAACAACTCAGTCTCATATTTATTGGAAACTAGGTACCAGCCAACAAAGAAGCTGGAATAGGTTACACATTGACCACGAATCTTGTAGATAAGTAAGAAGAAAGGCAAAATATATCTGGTCACATAGTCCATGACCTATAGTGAGCAAGCCCATTCAAAGGGATCATCTAATTAGCCACAGGTGATCTCTGGAGTAGGGGAGATAACAGAAAGAAGAAGCAGGGGACATTCCAGCCTGAGCTGGGGGAGCTTTCCCAGCTGCTCAGCTTCAAAGACATATATCATCCTCTCCCCCAGAGGCCTGTTGGCAGTACATGTTTTTCTTAAGGCTGTATCTAAGCATGCTGGATGGCTAGTATAATTTCTCATGGGTTATATTTTAAGCAGTATGTTGTTCTGAGGGACGGTTACACCTAATGATTGTTGATTAATGGAGAGTTTAATTACACAATTAATGAGAGCTTTAATTACACAAACAACACTCTTTGGTTTATGAGGTATCAACTCAGAAGAATAATAATGTCTGACGTTGTATAGCATTTGATAGTTCACAAAAAGCTTTTAGGTAAAATATCTCATTTGATCCTCATCATAGCCTTATGCTAAAGGCTGGGACAATGTAATTATCTTTAACTAGAGGTGGAAAATGATTTTCAAAGGGGTAAATAATTTATTTAAGAACATATAGGAGTGCTTATGCTTATTAATCTTTCAGATGATAACAAACCTAAAAGGAATAACATGTTGGATCAAATAATGCAGATTCAAAAACATCCCCAAAGTGGATGTGTAGGACAAATCTAGCAAGAAAAAGTTGAATTAAAATAACTATAAATGTGGGTGCCTGGGTGGCTCAGTTGGTTGGGCAACTGCCTTCGGCTTAGGTCATGATCCTGGAGTCCCAGGATCAAGTCCCACATCAGACTCCCTGCCTAGCAGGGAGTCTGCTTCTCCTGCTGACCTCTCTCCTTGCATGCTTTCTCTCTCTCTAATAAATAAATAATAAAAATATTTTAAAAATAACTATAAATGTATGTAATAAATTGTTCTCTTTTGAGCATTTATTTTGGTTTATAATTATGTATTTATTGCTGTGATTATTTGATTGCCTGATTCTTTCTAGAGACTATATGGCCATTGGGATCAAACTGTGCTCAGCAATCCATCTCCAGCACCTGGGCTAATGCTTGGCACTCGTAGTTATGTGTCAAAAAACTAAACAAATTCAGCACAAAGGTTATAAAAAACATCAAATATAAACCTCAGAACTCAAAAGACCTATCTTGAGAACTTTATATTAGGAAATAAAAAAAGGGTATGAGTTGACAGAACAAAGAAAACATTAAAGAAAAAGTCTATTGTAATCTCAGCCTATGCAACTGTGAAAAATTTTAAGTTAACTCATATAATCAGGGTAATAGCCAACTAAATTGTGTGCAGGAAAGCCATACTGGAAATTACTTAAAAAACTCTAGACATACTTCAGCATGTCTTAAGCTAAAAAAATTTTTAAACTTAGCAAGAAGGTAATGTGTAAGAAGCTAACTTATAATGAATGGTTCTAGAGTGAAACTAGGGTCAATGAATGGGTGGTCTAAAGAAACAGGTTTATTTTCTATGAAAGCAAATCTTTTAGAAGATATAAAAATAGAATAACTCAACACAGTAGGAGACAGTGTGAAAATAAGGTATCTGTATCACTGGAAGTATTTAAGTAGATCCGAATAAACTTGCCAAAGTCATGACAGAGAACATTTGTTTTCTTGGATAGAAATGTATTAGATTTAATTTATTATAACATATCTCTAATTAAATTGGTTATTATGTTCTTGAATATAAAATTAGTACTTTGCATTGGAGCAAACACAAACTATATATACATATATTTTTGATATTTTACTTGATTTTTAGCATGACGCATTATATTTAAACTCTTGTCTTTATGACAAAATATGACTTAGTTTTTGTTATTATTGTCAACTTTGAAAATATCTAGGTTTTAAACAAAAAAGGAATTAGATAGTGATTTATTAAGCTAAATTAAAAAAGTGTTCAGAATGTATACGCATAAGGTATTATTTAAGGCCAATACTGGATAAAATAAGTTCCAGATGAAAACAAAGAAAACTTTCTCATTCTTCCAGAGAATCCTCTTCCCTATGTTTAGAAATTTATAAAAGGAATTTTGTGGCTCTAAGAGATAGAGCTATGTCTGTTAGATTTTAACATTTGGATGCCTGAAGTGGGACATTGACTTAATGCCAATAATGCTAGCTTTTGCTTTGGTGTTCAGAATCACACTTTGCAAGCCCATCCATTGAGAAATTCTTTCTAAAATATATCTAAGTGTTTCCTGCTGTGCCGAGTGTACTAATTTCTATTACTTTCTAGTGTCTTCCTGTTCGTAATCACCTGTACACACAACCACTTGTAGAAGAGCAATGCTATGCTTACATATTAATAAAATAGGCTATATATACATGCTTCCCCATTTTTCTCTACAAAAAAAATGAGGTCTTTTACTCCTGAGATTCAATACATTTTGAACATGTGCTGTTCTATAAATTTAAAGCAACTTTAAAAAGGAAATTAAACAAGATTCATCTGGCAGCATTGCAAGTTAGTATCATACACCCGGCACATAGTTTCTAAAGCAAAGTGATTCTATGAGAAAGAACTGCTTGATAAGCAGCAGAACTAACAAAGATGAGCAGGTGACAGTGTATTGAAAGTTAGATGAAAGCCTTCAATGTGATATTGCAGGAAGAAATAGAGAAGTAATGAGATGAGACAGAGGAAAGGGAAAGCAACAGAATAAGGTGAGGTCTGTTACAGTGCCAAATAGCTTCCCAAGAAGTAGAAAAAACTGTCCCTTATAAAACCTCAGAGTAGGAAGTCAGACTGAGAACATAAAGTGGCAAAACTTTACGTTAGTGACCACAGAACAGGATGACAATGGAAAGGAAGAAAGACAAATCAGACTTAGATGACTTTGAATGTGATAGTTTTGTCAATGTTTTCTTTCACTAATGAAAATAATAACTAATATTTTAATTTATGAAAAAAAAATTATAAATTCTTGAAAACCTTAACAGGCAAAAAATAATATGATTTAATCTTGGTAGATATGTTGGAAAACTTAGACTTACAGTTGAATCTCTTAAGAGACTGCACTCCCTACTGATACTTTTTTTTTTATTGTGTTATGTTAGTCACCATACAGTACATCATTAGTTTTTGAAGTAGTGTTCCAAGACTCATTGTTTCCATCTAACACCCAGTGCTCCATGCAGTATGTGTCCTCCTTAATAGCTCCCACCAGGCTCACCCATCCCTCCATCCCTGTCCCCTCTAAAACCCTCAGCCTATTTCTCGGAGTCCACAGTCTCTCATGGTTTGTTTCCCTCTCTGACTTCCCCCACTTAACTTTTCTCTTCCTTCTCCTAATGTCCTCCATGTTATTCCTTACAGTCCACAAGTGAGTGAAACCATATGACAATTAGATAATAGCTCAAAAGAGCTAACTGAGCTGTGCCCAGACTCCTGTCCATGATAACTGTAAGATAATAAATGTGTGTAATTTTTTTAAAAATGTGAGCTATTTTAAGCTGTTAAGTCTGTGGTAATTTGTTATACAACAGTGGAAATTTAGCACAGGCTTTCATGCTTAAAATAAGAAAATGCTACTTATAAGATTTTAGAAAGATATTTATCAAATATATGTTATTGAATTGGAATGAATTTTGTCAGAACACTGTTGGCTTGTTCTCCTGTTTAACTTTAAAATCTAAGTCCTTTCCCAGAATATATCTTTCATTTCCATCTCTAGTTAAATTGGGACTGAAGGCTCTCCTCTTTGCTTATTAAAATCTTACTTTAGCTTTTGGGAAAACAATCAGTAAAATGATTGATTACACTTTTTGGTTAAAAATCTATAGAAGTTATTTATAAAATAATCAGAAAGTAATTTGGGAGAATCTCAAATTTTTTTCTTTGTTCTAAGTATTACCTAAAAGTGCTTTAAAAATGTTCAGTCAATAAAGGCCATATATGAAAAACCCACAGCTAATATTATATTCAACAATGAAAAACTGAAAAATTTTTCTCTAAGATCAGGAGCAAGGCAAGGATGACCACTCTTGACACTTCCATTCAATGTAGTACCCAAAGTCCTAGCTATATCAAATAGGCAAGAAAAAGAAATAAGAGACATCCAAGTTGGAAAAGAAGAAATAAAATTGTCCCTGTTTGCAGAGGACATGATCTTATGCATAGAAAACCTAAAGACTGCATAAAAAATTGTAAGAACTAGTAAACGATCTCCCTAAAGTTGCAGGGTGCAAAATCAACACACAGAAATCAGTTACATTTCTATACACCAAATCGACTATTTGAAAAGGAAATTAGGAAAACTATCTCATTTATAATAGCATCAAAAAGAATAAAATACTTAATAAAGCTTAACTAAGGAGATGAAAAACTTGTATAGTCAAAACTATAAAATACCAATGAAAGAAATGAAAGAAGACAAAAAAATAGAAAAACAACCTGTATTTATGGGTTATAAGACTTATTATTATAAGGATGTTCATACTTCCCCAAATCATCCAGATTTAATGCAATCTCTACCAAAATTTCAATGGCATTTTTTTTTTACAGAAATAGAAAAAAAATCTAGAATTCATATGGAAAGACTCTGAATAATCAAAAAGTTTGAGGAAGAACCAGGAGGCATCACACTTCCTGGTTTCAAACTATATAAAAATGCTACAATAAAATAATATGGTACTGGCATAGAGACAGATTATATAAACCAATGGAACTCAATAGAGAGTGGAGAAATCAGTCCATGAGTCTATGATCAACTGATCTTTGACAAGAGTGCCAAAATACACAGTGGGTAAGGGGATAGTATTTTCAACAAATGTTACTGGGAAAATTGGATATTCACATGTAAAAGAATGAAATTTGACCCTTATCTTAAACTATACACAAAAATTAACTCAAAGTTGACAAAAGACTTAAATTTATGCTTTGAAACTGAAAGTTCCTAGAAGAAAACACAGGTAAAAACTTCATGACATTGGTCTTGGTAGTGATTTCATAAATATGACACCAAAAGCACAGGCAAAAAAAGCAAAAATAGAAAAGTGTGACTACATCAAAGTAAAACACAGCTCTGCATAGGTCTCACTGAGCTGGCGGTAAGCTGAAAGAGAGGCACTCCATTGATTCCAGGTTTCTTAATTGTTTTAGACAAGGGCATAGTAATATTACACAGCATCCTGATGAAGAGAGCTGTTGTCAGTTCCATATAAGGGACTGCCTATGCTGAATTAGATCAGTATATCATTCTTCCTCCAACTTGATCATAAGGAACATTTTTTTTTTTCAGTGGGGGGAGGGAATGTACAGAAATCTCATCACCTTTCTCATTAAAAACATTATAGAAACCAACCAACCAACCAACCAACAAAAAACCAAAACAAAACAAAGAACCCACTTCTACACAGGAAAAGAAACATTCAACAAAGTGGAAAGGCAATCTACAGAATGAGACAAAATATTCCCAAACCATGTATCTAATAAGGGATTAATTTCCAAAATATATAAGGAACTCCTACAATTCAATAGCAAAAACATAAATAACCCAATTAAAGAAAGGATTATGACTTGAATAGAGATTTTGCCAAAGAAGACATCCAAATGGCCAATAGGTATATGAAAAGATATTCAATATCACTAATCATCAGAGGAATTCAATCAAAACCACAGTGATGGTTTCACAACATAAATATCCATTGATGGATGAATAGATAAAGAAAATGAGATATATACATGCAATGGAATATTATTCAGCCATAAAATGAAGGAAATACTGCATATTCAATAGCATAGATAAATCATGAAGATGGTTTGCTAAGTAAAATAAACCAGTTTGAGAAAGGCAAATGCTGCCTGATTCTAAAGTGTCTAATATAGAATCAGGGAGTAGAATGATGCTTGCCAGAGGCTGGGAAGATTAGAAATTGGGAAAGTCACTAATAAAAGACTAAAGTTTTAATTGTTCAAGACAAATCAGTTCTAGATATTTGCTCTACAACATTGTCCCTATAATTAATGATACTGTATTTCACTTGAAAACATTAAAATAGTAAGTCTTTTGCTAAATGTTGTTACTATGATAAAATAAAATTTAAGAAGATTTTCAGATAATATAATAATTTTAACAAATAATAAAAAATACTGTTAATTTGTATTCCTATTGAATAAATCAATAATTAAAATTAAATGTTTACTTGTTCTGTTTTTATCCAAAATAAAGAATTATTATTTTATTCATTATTATGAATCTCTTTTGTCTGTGAAAAGCAATAAGTTGTACTTTTGGTCTAGATGGCTATAACTTCAAATGCTACTCTTAGCAAATGTATTTGCTCTATGACTTTGAAATATAAGCAAATGTTCCATAATGTTCTTTGCACTATAGCAATATTAATAATAAGATAATGAGTCATTATACTTGGGTATCTACTTAGTGCTCATAGTCCTTATGAAAATTTCATGTTTTATCTAATTCTGACATCCACTCAATGAGATAAATAATATTAGCCTTATTTTCCATCTGAGGAAACAGAGGCTTAGAAAATTTATATAACTTATCTAAGAACATATATTTACTAAGTGTGGGCTAAGGAATTTGAACAAGGTTCTTTAGATATGACCTAATATGGAGTGATTCTGATAATTACAGGAATTATTAAAAGAACTATCATTGCATTTATAGAAAAATGCTCTTAAAAATATTGTTTGAGAATGAAGGACAATTAAAAGTGTTAGCTATGTATTAAGACACTTTTAGAAAGAAAACTCAGAACATTCATGAAAAAAAGTGAGAGCAAAATAGGAGCTAGACAGATATGTTTGAATCCCAGTTTCATTCACAATCGAGCTTATAAAAAAACTGTCTCCTCTGAAAATTTTCTCTATTACATTTCATTCATCCCCATTCCATGTAATATGACCTGTTGCCTTTCTTCTTCCTGAAATTTCAATACTTGAAATCATGTTTGAATTCCTAATTTTCAAATCTAATGAAAATCTGCTCTTGTTATAGACATGCTCTATTAAACATTTGAAAATGTTGACTATCTGTAAATGAAATTGTCTCTCACTTTGGCTTTTCTGACGAATTATTCCAAAATTCCCTTCTATTTCTATGGCTAGTCTTTGCCCTATGTCTAAATGTTAGTGTTATCCACAATTCTATCCTCATATTTCCCGTTCTTATCCTCTATAGATTCTTCATGGGAGATGATATCCTACCCATGCCCTCAGCTGCTACTTGACCATTGAAGATACCCAGTCACATTCTGTGCTCTAGAGTCACATAACCAAAGCTTACTTGAAATTTACTCATGGACATTTCTTTTTTTTTTTAAAGATTTTATTTATTTATTTGACAGATCACAAGTAGGCAGAGAGGCAGGCAGAGCGAGAAGGGAGGAAGCAGGCTCCCCGCTGAGCAGAGAGCCCGATGCGGGACTTGATCCCAGGACACTGGGATCATGACCCAAGCCGAAGGCAGCGGCCTTAACCCACTGAGCCACCCAGGCGCCCCATACTCATGGACATTTCTTAACAGACCTTGTGATCGCCTCCTCATCCCACAACATATTACTTCTGGATACCTTTACTTCATTTTACATTTAGTATTTAGTAAGGGACTCAAAAATGTGTATTAAATAAATGGAATTATATACTTCTAAAAATGTGCATTTAATCTGGAAAATGAGTAATGATTGTCAGATTGTTTTCTAATCACAAAAATTTGTTTCAGAGGAATAAATAACCTCATGGACTTATATATGCCAAAATGAGCAGACATTTCTTCTCATAGACTAGTTTCAAGTAATATTACTGAGGGAAGTAGTTTTGGTTCTCTTACTTTTCTTTTAGTGTTCCAAAATCCAGGAACACAGAGCCCTAGAAATATCCTTTAACCATTATGATAGGTTGTACTGTTCAGTTATTTCCATAGTACTGCTACATAACAAATAACCCAAAAATGTAAAATATTTTTTCTTTAGTCACCTTTTTGCAGATTGGCTCAAATAAGCTCATTTTGTCTAAATTCAGCTTGATGTGACTCCAAGTTGAGGTTGGGTCCAGGTGTGCTCCACATATTTTTATTTCTTCTTGGACTAGTAGACTGACCCAGGCATGTTAACTCCATGGCACCATGTTATAGTTGAGGTGCTACATAAAGCACCATTGAGTGTGAAGAGAAAAAGAATAATATTGAATATTGATGTTAGAAATCCTCCACAGAGGAGGTGGTACTTGATCTATCTGTACATTGATGGTTGGGAAAATAAACTTAGTCAATTACAGAATGAGGGAAGAGCATTTCAATGTACAAGATTATATTAGGTTAAAATAATTTACTAGCTGAGGGAAAGGAGTTTGAGTTCTAGCACAAAAAGTATGAAAACTGAAATCCCGACTTTTACAGAATTGACTATTACAGAAATGACTATTACAGAAATGACTATCACAGAATTTTGCAAACTGAGGCAGGTGGGCCTTCTGGCATTGAGAAAATACATGCTAGATGGCCTGTAGCACATTGAATTAAAGGGCACTTAATGGGAAACTGGCTGCATAGGACCTAATAAATCTTACTGATGTGTTTGGTTTGGTCTGAATAATGTTCTTGAAAAATTTAAACTAATAATTTCAAATAGGGCAATCTCATATAAAAATGTAAATTGCTGGCAATGTCTAGTCTGTATTACCATATAAGAGCTGTCTAGAGCTGTGGGGTGGGCCCTTTTTTAAAAGTGATGTATACTTTCCACGTTAGTCCACACCTCACTGAGTCCTATTGTCTCCCTTACCCAGAAACAGATTGTCAGTTGCCATTTATCATCAAGCATGAACTATTTGTTTTTTTCTGGTAGAAGAGAAATGTTTTTCTGTACTCCATCAAAAATAGAGTGGGCCGCCTGGCTGGCTCAGTCGATGGAGCATTTGACTCTTGATCTCAAGGTTGTGAGTATGAGCCCCACAACGGGTGTAGAGATTACTTAAAAATAAAATCTTAAAAGAATAGACAGATGAAAGCTATGCAAAAAGACACACGTTTCAAGAAAAATGGGAGAAAGCATATTTACAAATACTATTTCTCTTTTAATTTGCACCAGAGATGCTATAATAGAAGATAATGATATTAAGCAGCCATTTCCAAAAGTTGTACAACCCTAGTTTTATACTTGCTGCTGCTCTAACAGCCAATACTGCATCTCATCCTCAGAACAACTTATCACAATGCAGGATCAAAAAGTTCCCAGAACTTAGCCACCCCAGATTTTAAGAATCTCAAACCCTAACTTAAAAAGATAGATTGTTATCCTCTTTGAGTCCCCTCTCTGCTAGAAGATACTTGAGTGGAATTTTATACTGTTCATGCAGGAGAGGAAACAGCATGGATTATTCTGGACAAGGTTATCCTGATAGTAATCTTTTGTTATCCCTCTTCCTACATCATCAACACCAGAGAAATGGGAAATGTTTTTTTCTGAGAAAATACATTATAAATTGGACCTAACAGAGTACAAAGAAATATCTCAAATTGAGCCTAATATAATTTTAATATCACAAAGTTTTGCACAGCCTTTGGAAATATATAAAATAATGCAGTTTCCATTCAGAAAGAAAAATCTTTTGGAGTGAACAACAAATATGTTTATTTATCTCCAAAAGTAAGTTTTTTTGTTTGTTTGTTCTCCCCCACCCCCCACGGGACTCCAATAGGAAGTTTTCCCAGGACTGGTTGACTTTGGACAAGGATAGGGCTGAGAGTTGGTCTACCACATGCAAGACTGGGCACCACATCGCCCACCTGGCAAGATGCTGTTAAGGCCCATAAATTCTTTTCTCTAGTTTGTTATGAACCCAGGAAGAGACTGGGCTATGCTTCCCAACTTGGGTTCCTTTAGCATCCCATGACCACAAAGGTCTGCAAACCACCTTCAGAGGCAAAAGAAATGCAAAATCCAGTCAAACTGGGTGGTAGCTCTAGACCTTTGTGAATAGATGTAGATAAATCCAGGGGCATGGATAAAACATAGTTAATTTGTAAACATGGTAGATTTGGAGAGTTAACCCTGTAAACTTGAGGAATAATATAATACTTCCTTAGTGGGAAAGGAAGACAAATTTCAATCCCAGAGAGATTTAAAATTGAATGTAGAAACATTTAAGAGATTCAAACTCAGCATTAATATTCTTTATTCAAAAATAAGTGCATATTTACTATTGGTATCTTTAATGTTGAAGAGAATTGGACAACTGGAATAACACTGGATCAATTGTGTGATTCCATTTTTAAATCCCAGTAATATCAAATTAAGACAATTATGAAATCATTTTAGGCTTATGTTTTTCTGTTGTTGAAATCTCACTAGTTTTTTAAATAATATTAAGATAATTCTAGTTTTATAAATTTAACTTACTAGATTGATGAGAAGTTTAACATTTGGAAAATTGTAGCCAGACAACTGAAAATATATATAAGAAAATAAATTTTAAAATGTAAATGTGGTTTAAAATGTTTAAATGTTCATAACTAAACTTGTAAATGGGACTATAAAATTACTGAAAGTCCTTAAAATAATTGGACAATTAGCTAGAGCTATAAATAGAATAAGATAAGTGAACTGAGCTTAAAATGAACTTTAAGCTTAAAAGCTTAAAAATGAATTAAGCTTTTATAATTGCAAATTTAACTTGTTGATTTTTTAAACATTAAAGTAAGCCTCTGAATATCCATTTCCATAAATAAAAACCATCCTGAGGGTAGAAAGCAAAAACAAAACAAACAACAACCCCACAACCCCCCCTTTAATATTAGGAATAAAGTACATAGACTTCTGGAATAAAGTGGAGCATTTGGATATCACTTTTCAAGACTTAAGGGCTTTAGGCATGTGCTCAGTTTCCTCATATTCCTCCCTGTCCAGACCAATATTAGGAATCAAAACTTGGCAAGAAATATTACTGGTATAGGTAAAGATGCTCCATGAAGATCTTAATAAACTTCTTAATATGACTAAAATGTCAGTAGAGTTTGATTTTGCATTTGAATGTGAACACCAAAGCCATGAGAATCATTTGAGTCACTTGGTTAAGATCAGTTTTTGACTTCTGTTCAAATCAATTCTCAAAAGCAACTATGTGATCTCATGTACTTGCTGCATATTTATTAATTAAACAAACAAAAAATAATTTGAGGTAACTGAAAAATATGGTTAATTTACTTGAACAATTAGTCAACTTAAATTTTTGTTAGTTTTCAACAATTGAAAATTTCTATGACATTTTGTATTATATTTGTGGTGGATTTAGGCTCCTTGGGGGTTTGGTAGTACATTTATAGTAGAGTCTGGATTGTGTTCTCCTTTCTTGTGCAGTTCTGATCGATTTTCATTCATTTCTTTATATTTTTGTGTATTTTTCTTTTTTCTTTCAATGAGCATAACAGGAGGGAAAAGTCATTAAAACATAACGTGAGTTTTAAAATATGTTTTTCCCCCCCAGAGACTTAACTATATAAAGTGAAACCATGAACTGGTGTAACACCATGTGGTGTAACATATCTAAGACTTTAATATTTTAATGATTGTGAAGTGTATCATTTTTAAAGAAAGGAAAGAGCTTTGCTCCAAGCTCAATCTCTCCTGTGATGTATCCCAACTTCGAAGGCTGTGGACTAATTAGACACACAGCATATGCCTCCCTATGGTTTCCCTTCCCCTATATCAGTTTCCATTCCTCAGTCAGAACTTGGTAGACATGTTCTTTTGCTGTTAAACTTTTCTTTTTGAGGAAACTGCTTTTAATTACAGCATTTAAAAAGGGAAACAAAAAAAAAAAGCCTTCTTATCTAGCACTAATAAAAAACTGCAGCAGGTGGTCAGAGCCACATGATAGTCAACCTCATGCAATGTGACTTTTGCCAAGGACTCTGATTGCAATCCTGCTGAACTCAACTGCAGTTCTTGTGTCAGCCCTGTCCTGTAGTGCAAATCAATCATCAGGTACCCTTTGAGCTCTTGTGGACATTTAAGAGTCCAAAGCTTGAGTCCCACATACATTTACAGAAGAAGCAGAGAGCAACCACTCTCCAGTCCTGTACTCAAACCCAGCATGATATGCAATAATGACCTGTCAGGAAAGGAGGCTGTGTATCCTCACACTGTGAAACATCCTGAGGGACTCTTTTTATGAATTTGAAAAAAGATTCAGCAGGGCTCTAGCCAAGAACTCATGCACACAATTTCAAAAGTGCATCACAATCTTTTTTAAAAATTTCAGGGATATCATTGCCTTGGTGTATTTTCATGTGTCCTTTTAAAAAAATTATAAAAATGAAAAAGATGGCCTGAAACAGTCTCCTGACTACAAAGAATAGTCAACTTATGTAAAAAAAAAAAAAAAAAGGTTTATCATTTCTTTTTTTTACTTTAGCAGGATGCTTTTTGCCTTGTAAGCATTCATTGATTTAGTTTCATTTTTGTCCATTCATGATATGATAGATATTGAATGGTTAATACATATGCATTAGTCATTGTGCAGAATTTGTTTTAATTAACTCAAAGGTTAAAATTATCTACATTTTGTTTTCATCTTTTCTTAGTAATGGGATGATCTTCAATGCACTTGCATGATACTTGCATTTTTTGATTCATAGCCCACCTAGAAAAACCTCTACCACGGAAAATACATGTATATTTATAAGATAAACACACGCCTGTAAATTTAGAGAATTCGCAGATTTCTTGAAGCCCTGTGTTCCAGGTTGGATTAGGGTGGAGAAACCCAACTTTAAGACACTTTAGGATGCAGGATGTTTGTTAAGTAGCAATACCTACAGAAAGGAAGGTAAGGATGCAAGATTGGGCAAAAGGAGAAGCTGAGCTGTGATACAAAGCCAAAAAAAAAAAAAAAAAGGCTTAGACAATCATGATCCTAATCATATGGGAACAGTCATGGCCAGGAGCTTGTCAAGAGTTGGGCCTTCCTGTATTGATTTGTCGTGTAATGTGAGTTGCCCAAGAAGCAGTGGATGTAGACCGCTATGCTGCTGAGGAGATCTCTGAAGGTGACACCTGTTGATGACAGCACTCCCAGCAGCTGGGGCAACAAGTTCTTCCATGAACAGAATCTGGGTGATACATCACAGTGTCCATCACACCCAGGTTATGAGAAACCCAGCACTCGAGTCTTTAGCTTTCTCCCTTCAATTTTAGCCACTAAAGTAATTTTCAGATATCACTTCTAAAATCTAAGTCTAAGACCAATTTAGAGCAATTTAATTCATATAGTTCCTGCCTCACTTATATAATAATATATGCCGTTTACTAAGTATAGGTTAAGCAATTTATATTTTGAACTTATTTTGAACTGATCCTTTAAAAATAATAATATTTTAACAATTTCACTTATCCAGTGAATGGTTTCAAACAGATATTAAAATAACAAGAAAGTTGTTAGAATGAAGGAAAAGGTGACCTCAACACTACAAAACTTGGTGAATCCAAAAGGGAATCTCTTTTGCCCTGGTTCCATTAATGTAGCCAAATGAGTGACTGGCATGGCACAAAAACAGGAATAAATAGAATTAAAACATGGCATTATTATCCTCTTCATTATAAAAGATAACTGAAAGAAAACAGGATGAAAGATAATAACATATTTTTCACAGAAAAAAAGTTTTTGAAGTAGTGAAAGTAATCTCTTCATTGCTAGATATTTTTCCCTTTTGTCAAATTAGGTTGTTACTGAAATATTTTTATGCCTAAATCTAATTATGCAAAGGGGAGAGTACTATTTTCAGTATGCCATATTTAATTCTCTAAAATGTCTTTGTTCGGTAAGGCCCTGAAGGGATGAAAGATAGCCTGGCAGGTTTTCAATAAATAATGACAATTTATCAGTAAGGAGTTTATTTTCAAGAGATGAATAGCTAGATACAGCTGTAACATTAATTTCCAAATCCTCAAGACAAAATACCATTGCTAGAAATCATAAAATTTGGAGGACAAACTAGTTTGTGTGGGAGGCAGAGGGAATGGGAACAGAGCAAATATACATTTTATTTTAGACATGTTGCTTTTGCAGTGCTGTGGTACATCCAAGGAGACATAGATTAAGCAGGTTGCTAGAAATACAGGTCGGAGGGCACCTGGGTGGCTTAGTTGGTTGGGCGGCTGCCTTCGGTTCAGGGTTCAGGTCATGATCCCGGAGTCCTGGGATGGAGTCCCACCTCAGGCTCCCTGCTCCATGGGGAATCTCCTTCTCCCTCTGTTCTCTCTCCTCCCATGTTCTCTCTCTCTCTCTCTGTCTCTCAAATAAATAAATGAAATCTTAAAAAAAAAAAAAGAAATATAGTTCTAGAGCTCAGATAGAACAGATCAGACCCACTTGAGCAGAGGTGTCTGCTGCCCTAGGTTAGGCTCTCTTAGGTTAGGAGATGTATCTGGCATGTTTCAGAAAGAGGGGATCAAGGAGAGTGAGCCCCCTCTCTGGAGAGTAGTAGACAGTGTAGTCTGTTGAAAAAATTATGTCCATAATTAAGTTCCATCATTAGCTGTTTGACCTTGAATACATCTCTCTGAATCTCAACTTTCTCTATTATTAAAAATGAAAAAAATATCAAAACCCATTAATGTTCTCTTAAAGAATGATTTGCATCAAACATAGCATAAATGTGAAAACATTTCATAAATTTAAAGCTGTTATTCAAATACATATTATCATTATAATAAAGATTGTGTATTGTATATATATAGAAACATTTAGGCTTCAAAGAGATGAAGTAAATTATTCACTTACTCAAAGAACATCTGTTGTGTAAGGCACTAAGTTAGTTCTGGAGAGAGGAAAATAAGGTTTCTTTTGTAACATGGCTTACAAGTCCTATCTAGGAGAAATAATACATGCATGTCGCAGGTATAAGCAGATACAAGAGTAAACAAAGAATGTTTTAAGTGAATGAATGAATGAATGCATAGAAGAGAAACCTCTAATCCAAACTCAAAATTTCTGAAAACAAAAAATACTTCTTGGGAGGATCTGCCTTAAAGAATAATAAATTGTTCTTGTGATAAGGAAAGAGCAATGGAAACTAAGAAATCCCAAGCCCAGGCAATGTCAAGAGAAAATGTTGAACATAAAATGCTTGAGAGGTATTGGCAAAAAATGGATTAGAGGCAGAGAGGAGAGGAAGATGGAAGTCAGATGACCTATGCCATGCTAATTTGCTTGAATTATGACGACATCATGATTATAAGAGAGGGGGTACAGTGATCATATTCGCATTTTAGGTGAGCCCTCTGACAGTGGTGTGGAAGTTTTATTTGAAGGAAAGGAAACTGGAATCAGGGAGTCAAGTCTGGAATTTATAGCAAGAGACCAGCAATAGATAATGGGCACTTGAATTAACTAAAGCATTAATTTGAATTCAAAATATTGGTCATTAATTAAAGGGTGGAAAGTAAAAAAAGAGGGAGGGAATAAAACTGTCTCCCTCATATCTGAATGGGTGGTTGCAGTAACTGCTGAGATGCAAAATGATGAGGAAGAACAAGTTTAAGGGAAAATAATTTTTATTTAGGTATTTTGAATTCAGAAGTGACTTTATGATATTTAGGCAGACATGATAGCAAGAAGTTGGATACCTGAGTCTCAAGCCCAGCAAACAGAACCTCTTCTAAGAGAGTTTTAGGCTAGAGATCTAGATTTGAGAAGCATCAGTAGAAACAAGATGAGACAGATGATAAAAAGAGAGAGGGAGATGATAGACTTTTTAAAAAAGACTATATTTATTTATTTGACAGAGAGAGAGAGAGAGAGAGCACAAGCTGGCAGAGTTGTAGGCAGAGACAGAGGGAGAAGCAGGCTCCCCACAGGGACGGGAGATTGATGTGGGACTCAATCCCAGGACCCTGGGACCATGACTTGAGTTGAAGGTAGACACTTAATGAACTGAGCCACCCAGGTGCCCTCAGATGATAGACTTGAATATTTTGTTAACTGTATCCATAGGGCCTAGAATAGTGGGTGGTACTTAGCAGTATCCAGTGAATATTGATTAAATATGAGAAAATTTAAAGTTGTGAAAATAGATGTGCACACTTAGAGAAAGACACTAAAAATGAGCATGACAGTGTGGGTTGAAGTGGAAAAACATCGATATTTAAGGTATTGGCAAAGGACATCCAGAGGATAAAGAATGGGAATATATAGAAGAATGAAGAGAATTGACTAATGGGTGATGTTATGAAATCAAGAAAGAATAAATCTAAGGTAAAAAAAAAAAAAAAGTTCAATCCCTCTGTTGTTCTAATTCATATGACATTGTGGAGGTATCAGTTGTCTGCTATAGCAGAGGTAGAAGTGGAAGTAGTGTGGTGCGTGGCTGGCTCAGCTAGTTAAGCATCTGCTTTCAGCTCAGGTCATGATACCAGGGTCCTGGGATTGAGTTCCTCATCAGGATCCTTGTTCTGCGGGGAGTCTGCTTTTCCCTCTCCTTCTTCACCTCCCCCTGCTTATGCTGTCTCACTCTTTCTCATAAAAGAAAGAAAAAAAAAGAACTGGAAATAATTGGCTCTTCTCGGAGATTTGATTTATTAATATGGAATCTGAAGTATATAGGCTTATGACTGTCAATGGGCACCTTCCCCATCATATGGAGAAATCCAAGAGAATGAAATATATTCCATAGTTGTGCCCTTGTAGTATTTTCCATGTAGCAGCTTATCTTTTTAAAACTTAAAGGAATATTGTTCCTTCCATGCTTGAAAGTCTTTCATGGCTCCCACTGAACATATTTTCTTATACTTTGGCCTCTGCTAGTTTCTCCATCCACATCATGTTCGTTATTCCCTTTTGCTTCTCATACTAAAAATCTGTTCCTGACTTCTCTTTCACATTTTTTTTCTTGCTATCTGCAATGTTCTTTCATTCACATAGTGGTTCTTTCTCATCTTTTAAGTCAGCATAATTGTCACTTCTTAAAAAAATTCTCTATAGACAGAGTAATTCAAAACAGGTTCCCCCTATTTAATCTCTTAGCATCTCATGCTCCATATTATTTGCTTTTCTTCTCCTTTTTCTTTGATTGATTATTTATCATACACATTCTCCACAGAATTATAATCTACAGAAGGGAGGGACTATATCTCTGTGGTTACTTCTTCATACGCAGTGCCTACCTCAATATGTGTAGAAGGAAAAAACAATAATACTTACTTAACTGTAAGTAATCCATTTATCTCTATAGATGGAGCTTGAGGGTACACAGCAAAAAAGAGATTTTTAAAATATGCTATTTAACTACCTGATAAAACTGATACTCTACTTTCAATAGAATTAAGTTGTGAACCTTTTTAAAAATAATGGATTTGAAAGCAGAATTAACTACAGTGATATTTGAGATATCAAAGCAAAAACAAAAACAAAAACAAAACTAAACTAAATGAAGGTTAATTTTTTAAAACACAGAATTGTGTAATTGAAATGCAGTGTGTCTTGCTAATTCATCTGAGCCTCTTTTTTAGCAACTTTCTGGGCTCGTAATAGAACGTGCAACCAGAAACTCTCACACTCTTTGTAGACGTACATTAACGTGATACTAGAACTTCATAAATTTAACAGGTGTTTACTATTTTGCTTTGGTTCTTTCCTCTCACCAAATAACCCTCCTCCTACTGCAAATTGTGTCTCTTGATAACTCCACAAATTCCAATTTAGCAAATCTCTAATGGGTATCCATTATGGGCTAGAATATTATAGTGTTGAAATCAGAATACACATTAGTAGGAGTATTTGTGTTCAAGTGTTTATCCTCTATTTCAGGAGTATTACAAGAAAGAAGCGAACCATCTAAATGCTAGCTTATGTGATATAAATTAACAGAATAAAGGTGGTGCAGCCAAGGAGGCAATATCTTCAAAAAGATGGTTAGGATTGGGTAAATCAGAGAACATGGAAGATGAACGACGCTCTGTTACAAAAGAGTATTTAGAAGGCTCCTAAGGAAGACTGCCCCTGGAACATACATGTAAAGTGGGGCTGTTGATCATAATAGAGTAGAGAAATGTCCACCAGCTGTAAAGCAAAATTAAAAGGGAGTCTTTGCTTCAGGTGGGAAAATACCCATGTGTATGAATAAATGCTGGTAGTCATGGATTTTATGCTTGAGTAAATGATGGATGAATTACTCAATAAGCAGTCTGTGTATAGAAAAAGTCTCGTTTCTTATCACACATCCTCCTTACCAAGATACAAGCATTTGCATAGAAATGAATTGATTTGAGAAAGGGCAAAAAAGGGAGAAGCAACAGAGAGTGATGATGGAGGTGACAAGAGACTGCAGAGGAAAATATCCCATGGATTTGTTTAATAACACTCTATTCCACTTATAGTATATAGTGCTTTTGGTAATTTAACTCATGCAGCCACCTCACATCCATGTCATTTTAGATAAGGAGGGGAAAATACGATTTTAAAAGGGGAGAAATGACTACTTTGTATCTATAGATCATTCATCCCATGAAGCTTTAATAGAAAAGTTATATACATTGCCATTTTAAAATAGGTAGCTGTCCTCTTTTAATGAAACTTAAAGCTGACCCTGCAAGTAGAAATTTCTCTTATGTAGAATCTGAGTGGGGTTTTTTGGTGTGTGTGTTTCATTTCTTATTAGTTTTAATGTTTTGATGTTTTCAATAAAAAATATTTTAAAGGATGTCTCTTTTTTTTCAGTCCAATGTATCTAATTGGAAGTAAAACTATGTGGTTTTAGAGAATTACATCTTAAGTGGGAAATTACTTTGGACCCTTCTTCCTTTACTTTTTCATCCTCAAATAATTTGCTATTGTGTATCTGAGAAAATATTACCTTAAAGTTTTAATAAATGTTTTTTAAAAACAGGTAAAATTAGAAGTTCTGAGATAAACAAAATTAATTGTATTCTTACCATAGAGTCTTTGTAAAAAAATATGTTAGTGTGCACTGTGAATCTTTTGGAAGTGGTATATTATCAAAATATTTTTCAATTTCTAGATTTCAAGACTTTTTTGAGAAGATTCTTAAAAAGCTAGTGTTTTGCAGAACATAAAACCAAATCTATTACATTAGGAAACAGCTAGTTAGAAGCTAACATCTAAATGGTTTGCATTTATAGGAGTAATCTCTGCTTTATGAAACCTCCAGATAGAAAAACCCCAAGTGGAAATACTTTTTTAAAGGTATTTAATACAGAGCTCTTTTTTTTTTAAATACACCTTAGATTATTTTTAAAAGCTTTTAGGTGGATACTTTATGAGAATGATTAAGAACCAGATTTTGGAGTCAGATGCATCTGAATTCCAAGTTCATCACTAACTAAAGGTATGACTTTGTTCTCCAAGAACTTATCACTATGTCTCTAATATGGGGTCAACAACAACTCTTTCTAGTATGTGTACAAGTAAAACGAGATAAGCATGCATTAATATTATACACAGTAACTAATAAAAACATTCTCATATTGAATTTTATTATTATATTTAAGAAGATATGATGTGGTATATATAAACGTATTAAGTGTTAGCCACTAACAATTAAAAGTCAGTCTGAAAGAACTGCATAGTCTGAAATTACTCAAGACCTTTTCTGTTATATTGGTTATTATATTGTGAAATTTAGGAAGCATCTGCTCCAAGCCATGGGGTGGGTGAGTTACTGGAGTATCTTGAGATGAAAATGACACATCCCATTGGTCAATCCCAAAGCACAATCCTTATGTTTAATGGCATTAAAATAAACTTCAATATCTAAAGTTCACCAATAGAAATCTATCATGTTATTTATATAAAAGCAATTCTAATATCTTATCATGTCCTGTGGGAACATTCCTGTATAACTAACTACAATGGTATCACATATACTATTTAGCCTTCCAAGAGTGCAAGAACTATTTTATTATAGTGTATAGCAGTCTCAAGGTAAACTGTATGTATAAATGATGGAATAAGCATGGAAGTCTAGAGCAGATACACACAGCCTAAGGGGGCATCAAATAAAATATGTTGTAATAAGATAAACTAAATAAAACACTTTATGCATATTTATTAATCTTAATTGTTAGCTAGAGTCTTTCAAGTTATAAGGATCAGAGGCATACTCATATTATCTCAGCAAATGGTGAATTATTTAAGAATACAAAGAGAAGTAGGGTACACTTTTATCTCAACCTGCACTGCAAGAAAAGCAGAACATGACTCATGATGCATTAATAGTTCTAATAACCTGATAGCAACTCATGCTTTCATCCTTCTGTAAAGATGATGGCATCCATGTTTCATATTCTAATATTCTGACTCTATTTTTTATGCTTTCAACCACACAATTAATTCTCTGTGACCTACAAATAGCCCCCTAAAAAGATATTATTGATTTGCCATTGACAATCACTATAGCATGCCCATTAAGCAGAATTCTCAAATGGTCAGTCAATTCCTTTTTGCATAGTTAATAAGCACCTAATTTGTGTCGGTCACTTTTATAGGAGCAATTTTCTCAGTGGGGACAAAATAGACATGATTACTGCATTATGAATATTCTAGTTCCAACAGGCAACAGGGTGACATTATTATGGACCATAATGCATGGTGCAAGATGAATCATAGAGAAATCTGGGATTTGCTAGACACTCAGTAAAGTCTGCAATTTATTTTCAGTGTAGCATATTTTGATTATTAATAATAATTATAATATTAGCATAAGGCAGATATGTTTACTGCCTTAGGTAGTAAGATGTAAACTAGCAACATCTATCCATACATTAAACTTAAAATTTAATTTTACAAGCTCAAGGTCTAGGGCCACTGTCAAACAAGTCTGTCACAGTCATTTTCTTATTTTATTTTATTTTATTATTTTGTCAGTGTTCCAAGATTCATTGTCCATGCACCACACCCAGTGGTCCTGCAATAGGCACCCCCTTAATACCCACCACCAGGCTCACCCATCTCCCCACACTACTCCCCTCCAAAACCCTCTGTTTGTTTCTCAGGGTCCACAGTCTTCCATGGTTCACTTCCCCCTCCAATTTTCCCCAATTCACTTTTCCTTTCCTTCCCCTAATGTCCTCCATGTTAATCCTTATGCTCCACAAGTAAGTGAAAACATATAATTGACTTTCTCTGCTTGATTTATTTTACTCAGCATAATCTCCTCCGGTTCTGTCCATGTTGATACAAAAGTTGGGTATTCATCCTTTCTGATGGAACTCCCATTTTTCTAATAGCATTAGAAAAGCTCACTTTGTGTCTCTGTGTCACATTTGGGTAATTCTGGTAATATTTCAAATGTTTTCATTATTATCAAATTTGTTATGATGATCTGTGGTCAGTAATTATAACTCACTGAAAGTTCAGGTGATGATTAGCATTTTTTAGCAAGAAAGTATTTTTTAATTAAGGAATATACTTTCTTTTAGACATAATGTTATTTCACACTTAGTAAACTACAGTATAATGTAAGTATAACTTTTATATGTATTGGGGAACCAAAGAATTCATTCAACTGACTTTCTTGCAATATCTGCTTTATTGTTGTGGTCTGGAATTGAACCCATAATAACTTTGAGGTATGCCTGTGCCTTGCATTGACTGATTATTTAGTTGAGTCTTACCAAAAGAAGCATCACTTTTCCTCTCACTTCTTCAATGACACTTCTTACTACTTTCCCTCTGGACATTACACTCCAGGAAAAATGCTGTACGTAAATTCTGTTATTTTTCTATTTGTTTTATAGAAGAGGAAAATCTTACAAAATTTTCATCAAGATGGAAACTAATAACTAATACAAGCCCCAAAAACTATCCTGGGGAAAGATCTATCACAGCATCAGGTTGTTTTCCCAATCTTTACCTCTGCTTTACCTTGTACACATTTTAACTTTAAAAGGAATTTTTCCATTTCATTATTCAATGCCTTTAATTTTTTTTGCATTTCCCCTCAGTTTTATCATGTGTCTTTTCTTCTCTCCAGCCATTCTACTTTTTTTTTTTTAAATTGACATGTGCCAAATCACCTACTCCACCACTGTTTGATGTCAAACTAACTTCCGTTGAGATGATGTTTTAGAACATGATAAAATCTTAATACCAGTTGTACTCATGCATGAATTAAATACATATTCCACTGAACAAATATTTACTAAGCACTTAAATATGTCAGCTGGTAAGTTAGGTGCTATAGATATAGCAATGAAACAAGTAAAATAAAATAAAAACAGACAAATACTCTTATTCTCTTTGTGTTTATAGTGGGCAAAATTCAGTTTGCAGATAGGAATATGCAACTTATGCAATCAATACAATCTTGCATTAATAGCATTACATGTAGCTATTGGTTAACATAAATCAACATAATTTAGTTCCAATTTAGTAGAAAGTAATGTAGAAAAAAATTTTAGAGGGACTACTCAAAAGACCATGGCTTATCACTTTTGTAGTTGAGAACACAATTATTTGTGATTCTTTCTTTATAAGGCCTTTTTGATTGTCACTCACTATGATATATGTATGAATAAGAATCTATCATAATATCTCAATTGGCATTAAAAAGAAACTAATTTAGCAGAGTTGTCCTTGCCTATTCATCAGAAAAAGGTATTAAACTTGCCTTTTCCTAAACTCCAAAATTTTCCCTTTCCTCCTGGGTGTTTTCCTACATGAAAGTCCTACTGTCTGCTTTACATTTGCTAATTCCTATCACCTGGTATTGCTTGTGAAACATTTCAGCTTTTCAAATTCTGTTTCATACATAAATTTTCTAACCAAGCTTCAAACAAAAGTGGTTAGCACATTGCTTTACTCATCACAGCCAAAAATTAGAAAACAAGAAAATATTTGGCATTTAAAAACATCTGTTGTCTATTCTTCTTCTCAAACCCAATGAGTATTCTGATGATAGTTCCTTTAAGTTCTCCAGCAGGCATGTTACTTGGATCTGTTTCACTTAGATCATTGGCTATGGCCTTGTTTTGTTCTTTCACTGGGATAAATTCTTCCATCTTGGCATTTTGTTTAAGTTCCTGCCTTCTCTGTGTTAGAAAAACCAGTTATGTCTCCTGCTCCAGAAAGTAATGGTTTTATGAAGAAGAAGTCATGTAGTGTCCAGGGCCTGGTGCTTCAGGGAATGTCTCCAGTGTATGCTGTGTGTTCTCTGCTACTGTGTTTTGGCAGCTCTGTCCTTTGAACCAGTTGCCTACA
Organism: Martes martes; assembly: GCF_963455335.1. NCBI lineage: Eukaryota > Metazoa > Chordata > Mammalia > Carnivora > Mustelidae > Martes > Martes martes. The sequence continues at coordinate 104,169,764 of NC_137891.1, read as the reverse complement.
GAGGCTCTCATTGTCTGCTATGAACATTGGTCCCTAGAATGAGTGTGGTGAGTTTTAAATAGGTATCCTCTGGTCTGCTTGTGAAATGAGACCCAACACCACCTCCACCAGCACGGAGCCCCTGCAGAACTCTTTGAACAGGAGATATAGTGTGGGCAGCAGCTTGTGCTGGTCTTCTGAGGAAAGGGCCCACTGCACTGGGACTGAGGCAAATGTGACTGAGGAGGGCATTTCCGCTGGAGTGCAGGGGGAGGAAGCTTGGTGTAAGCAAGTTAAGCGGCCAGAGTTGGTGCTGCACTGCTTCCTGCAGGTGGCTCTGTGTTTATACTGAGGGGTGGGGTGGGGGCAAGAAATGGTGCCACCCAGCTCCTTTGTTCCCAGAGAGATATCTCTGTGAATGCTGCCTCTCAGGAATGTGTTTCTAGAATAGAGAATAATCTCCACAGAGTGACCCAGGCATTCTTCAGATGGCTGTTTCATCACATCAAGCTTTTTTTGAAATTTAATTTTATTTATCTTTGGGATAAATACCCAGTAGTGTAATTTCAAGGTCAGAGGGTAGCTTTATTTTTAATTTTTTGAGGAATCTCCACACTGTTTTCCAAAGAGGGCGAGAGAATCTTAAGCCGATTCTGCACTGAATGCAGAGCCCCATGACGGTTTCAGTCTCACAACCCTGAGATCATGACCTGAGACAAAGCCAAGAGTTGGGAACTTAATGACTGTGCCACCCAGGGACCCCTTAACACTAGATATTTATGTTATTTCCATAACCTGGAAAAGCAAAATATACATGAGTCAGGTTCTTTCAGTTTCTAGTGGCAGAAATTCTCCTCAAACTACCTTCATTCATTTACTCACTCATTCATTCGCTTACTGATTCGTTCTACAACTATTTATTGAAAGTCAGTCATAGTACTAGGCTCTGGGGCTATTATATTGAACAACACACAAAGAATGATTCTTCCATAATGGAGTTTATATTCTTGTGGGAGAAAGAGACTATAAACAAATCCATAAATGCGAGAATACAGTTTTTTATTTTTTATGATGAAAGTGTTCAGAGACAAAGTGACTGCTAAGTAACTGCTGAAGTTACTTTAGTTCTGTGGGAAGGTGGGTCATTTCCACAGAACTGCTATTTGAGCTGAGCTTAAGAAAAGCAGCTTATATTAGGACATGTAACTAAAACACTTGTGTATAAAGCTGGTTTCAATATGCATAAATCTGTCTTTATGTATTTCTCTTTTGGCTCAGCTTATCTCTACCTGGATTATCCTATAGAAAAGCACTCCATGTGAGAAAGACGGCTACTAGCTACTTCATATCCACATTTTCTTTGCAGAAAGAGATCTCTCCCCTAAGAATTTCCTAGTACTGAAGGGATAACATGCTTATCCCTGAAACAATCACTGGGGTCAAGTGGATAGTATTTTTGGCTAACTTGGGTTATAGGACTCTTCTAGAGTTAGGAATGGGTACTGTAATGGAGAGATGTTTTAGAAATAGAAGTGAGTAGAGGTATTCTGCAAAGGAACTAGATAAAGGAAGGAAATCATGTAGAAAGATAAGGGAATCATGTAGACAGAAAAAAACCTGTGGTCCCATGATACACCATTGATTATCTAAAAATATCAATATATGCACTTGGGTGGAGGAAAACAGGTACCTTTTTTTTTTTTCTTTTTGAAAATGGTTAGCTTTTTAAAGACTGAAGAACATTTAAAGTGTGAGACCCATAACAATAATATGGTAGAAATTATTAACTAGACAATGTTGACTATAGTCATATAATTAATTAAAATCAGAAAATAATGTTAAAGAGCTTTAAAAAATATTGCCAAGATTTTGCCTTGCAGATTTTGCTTAAATGCATTGAAATCTCTATTATATACTATGTATAAAAGTCATTTTTGAACTATAAGTAACAGGAATAACAAATTTCCTTTAACTAGAATTCCAAACCAAAAAAATCAGATGAAGAAATGTTATTGGACACCACTGGCTATCAGATGCAAATAAATATAGTAGAGTGAAACTTGGGGAATCACAAATAGGCAGGAAATATGAAAAGAAAAAAAAGATATTTGTTTTTGGCAGGAGGCAAGTTCAGTTAAGAAACTAATCTATCCTTTGTCAGGAATAATGTCACACATTTAGACAGTTGAAAAAATTGGTAATCACTACATATGAGTAAGAAGAGACTGAAAGTTAAAGTGTTTATGTACCAAGTAAGTCAGTTTACCTGTAATTATAAATTTGTATGCTCTTTTATTTATTTTTTTTTCTTTTCTACCTTAATGATAGATAACATTAAACAGGGCATGCATTTAGAGTTGATCTGACAACCAAGTTAATTGAAATGTTAAAAGTCCAATGTTTTCAATGGGAAAAAGAAATCTTTCAAAAGGAGCTGTGTCCTTCTTAAAAGAGAGATCACAAAGCAAGTGAGACATATGATTGTGGCCATTAGAGAGAAAGATGAATGCCAGTTTGTGAAGTGCTGCTTCAGCTGTCTCAGGAGAGTAGCTGCCAAGCACACTCAAGAAGGAAATACAAAATCAGACATCTGTATGTGTTCAGCATCCACCATGTTTGCTCTGAGGAGAGAGAACCACATGAAGCAAGACAGCAAAGGTGAAATCTAGCAAGATAGCCTACTTTATTGCCATGGCAACCCAAGCCTGATGAAAAGTAGAAAAACAATAAAATACCTCTGGAAAAAAAAAAATCTGTGCTATGAATACCTACTGGGTTGAAGAAAGATGCACTCATGGAAAAAGCACTTGACATTTTTACCATTTGGTGGTTCCTTGTAACAAAGACATGGTTTCTGCTTTGGGGAAATGCTGATTTAAAAAGCATCACATTTACTAAATTATTGAATTTGTCCTGTTGCTAAATTCAGATTTGTAGGTGAAAGCTGTAGTTTCAAATTAAAATCTTTACTGCCATTGCAGAGGCCGAAGCATTAATATTGTCACTCTTCTTAATGTCTTTTGACAATCTTTTACCATCAGATTTCACATAAATCGTGCATTCAGTAAGAAATAGAAGTTCCAGAACATTCTGATATTTTGATTAAAATTAAAGTTATATTTTATTTGCTGATATTGGATTGTCAAAGTTCACCCATTGTTTTTCAAAAATTCTCTTTCTTCAACTTGCTATTTCTTGGTATGCAGTCCAGTATGGAAAGAATTTTTCTTTTTTCTCTTCTGAAATTGTTTAACTCCCACAGCTTTCTAAAATTTTTCAGGCTATAGGAAGTTTTTAGTTGTTCCTGTGATTATTTTCATTCAAATAAGACTTCCTGGTTTGTAGAAAACTCTGGGAAAGCTTGTTTTACTTTTTTTTTTTTTTTTTAAAGTTAGCTTCATTGAGATAATTTACATACAATAACATCTAGCTTGTTAAAGTGTACATTTAGTTGAGTTTTGACAAATGCACCACAATTTTTTTTTACATTATTTTAGCGCTGATCAAAAACATTTCAAGTTTGTACTGACTTGCTGTTGGTATAATATAGAAATTTTGTACTATTTCCCACTCCTTTGTGCTATTTTTGTCATACACATTACATCTATATGTTGCAAACTCAACAATAAGTTATAACTTTTTATTTAAGCAACAAATGTCACTAAAGAAATTAAGGGAAAACATACACAGATCTTTTCTTTATTTTATATTTACTTTATATTTCTAGTGCTCTTCATTTCTTCCTTTGGATTTGAATTACAATTTGATAACTTTTTTTTTTTTTTAGTCTGATGGACTTTTTTCCCATTTTTAAATTTAAATTGAATTAATTAACATATACCATATTATTAGTTTCAAAGGTAGACTTCAGTGATTAATCAGTCTTATATAATACCCAGTGCTATTATATCACATGCAATCTGATGGACTTCTTTTAATATTTCTTATAGTGCACTTGTGTTAGCATTGAATTTTTTCAGTTTTTGTTAATTGGAAATACCTTCACATTACCTCCATTTCTAAAGTGAAATTTCATATATATTGAATCTTAACTGGTAGTTTTTTCCCCCCTTTAGCACCTTCAATGTTATTTCAATGTCTTTTCATCTCCATTGTTTCTGAAAAGTCAGCCATTAACTATCATTTTGATGTGTGTGATACATACTTTCAAGACTTCTCTGTTTTTGACTTTCAGATGTTTGACTTTTGTGTATCTAGATGAGGTTCTCTTTGTATTTATACTAATTGGGGATTCATTAAAATTGTTGGGTGTGTAAATTACTATTTCTTGACAAATTTTGAGAGTTTGGGGCCACTATTACTTCAAATATTTTTCTGCCCTTCTTTATTTTTTCTTTTCTTTCTGAAACTCCGGTTATGCGTGTGTTGGAATACTTGCTATTATCTCACATACTTCCAAATATGTTACTTTTTTTTTTTAATCTTTTTTCCTCTCTACTGTTTGGGTTTGAACACTTCTATGGCTTCATCTCCAAGTTTACAAATTTTTGCTTCTGACATCTCAAATCTGCTGCTGAATAGAGAAACTTTCATCAGCTATCATACTATTCAGTCCTAGAATTTCCATTTTTTTAAATACATTCTAGGTTTTTTATTGAGGTTCCTTATTGGTAGTATTGTTTTGATTATTCTTAGCATATTTTCCTCTAATTAGTTGAAATAAACAATTTAATAATCATTTGATTGTTTGAAATGTATTCCCTTAATTATTTGAATATATATATGTATATATATATAGATAGATAGATAATATTTGCTTCAAAGTCCACTAACTCTAACAGATAAATCTGAAGGCAATTTCTGTATTGGTTAGTTTTAAACCCTGGTTACTGTTCACAGTTTCCTATTTCTTTGCCTAGTTCATATAGAACAATGTGGTTGATAACTATGCACAGTAGATAATACACTGGCTATTCTGGACTCTGGAAGTTGTTTTTGTTTGTTTGTTGTTTGTTTGTTTGTTTGTTTTAGTAGTCAATTATCTCACCTATATTCACATTGCAAAATATTCTTCATTGTGTTATGCAGCTACTGATGTCTCTGGTCAGTTGTAGGTTTTTTGTATGATTTTGTTTGGTCTGTTTGTTATTTGTTGGATTGATTCCCTTGTGGTCTTCCTGTGTCTGCAGAGTTTAGAGTTTAGTCAATGATTCCAACAGAGGTCATGCTCAGACACCTCCAGGCAGTACGTTTTCACTTCTATAATTCCAGCTTTGGGTGAATTGAGGATTACATGCAAAGTTATAGTAAATTTGCAGTCTCCTCAGGCTTTCAATTTTCACTGAGCTCTTTAGGGCCTCTTGGATATTCTTAGTTTAGCTGCCAGCCAAGGATATTTGAAGAGTTTATCATCTCACTTCTTCTCTGGCTCTCTTGTTTCCAAGAGAAATTCTCACTGAATTCCAACTTTCTCTTCTAGCTATTTTGGTATGAATTCACCAACTGCAACAGGTAAAACTGTGGGATTTCACCAACCAAACTGATGAGATGGGAACACTCTTAGGCTAAAATGTCACAGACTCATTTTTTAACTAATGCAGTAGGATTTTTTTTTTCTGAGTAAATATTTCTTGAATTGCCATATGTTTTTAGTAATTTTCCAACATCCTTAAATTTGTTAATTATTTAACCAGTTTTAAACATTTTCTTCTGGTTGAAGGGAATTGCTCAACCTCTTCCTAGGATGATTTCCAGAAGAAAAGCCTTCATTTATAATACACTGGGAAACACATTTGATATAGCTAATAGATCAAGGGAGGAAAAAAAAAACTCTTATAGTTACTATAAACAAATTAATGTAAGTCCCTTGGGAAATACTTAATATAAGCTATCAGACAATTAACTCTTTTTTAAAAATTTTTAAAGATTTTATTTATTTATTTTAGAGAGAGAGAGGTAGTGAAGAAATTGGGGAAGGAACAGAGGGAGAAGAGAGAGATAATCCCAAACCGAACTCTACACTGAGTGTGGAACCTGACCAGGGGCTTGATCTCATGACCCTGAGATCATGATCTGAGCCGAAGTCAAGAGTTGGATAACTGACTGAACCACCCAGGTACCCCAAGTTAACTCTTTTAGAAGAAGACTTCACTTTTGCATCCAAGTCTTCCATAATTTAGCACAATATCTATTAATGAAATATATTCACTTTATATAGCTCGTACAAGACTCTTAACATTATGGAACATCTTATCCTATTGTACATTGCAATCACTATAGCTTTAACACATGTTACCAAATGATGGATACACATGAAGCTTCCACTTGTGGTAAAAAGGGAAACATAAAACAATCAACTCCAAAAAGTATTGAAATATACAGGCATCAAATTTCCTTCTCATATTAGTTAAACATGTCTGGACACAAAACTATCATTATTTTTGAGGGAAATAAAAATCTGTTATAAGAAAACAATATATCTTGATAAGAATAGTCATGACCAACTTTACTGGGTGCTTACTATAGAACAAATACTATACTAAACTCCTTTGTATAGATCTTAACTGTTTGATCCTCACAATAACCCAGGGGTGCATTCCATTAACAAAAAGTCCAATTTAGACCTCTGGAACAGCAGCATTGCCTTCCTGTTGCACAATAGTTTTTTTTTTTTTTTTTTTTTTGGATGGGAGAAGAGGCTTATTGTATCTCATTTTTTTCTCTCTGTACATTGGGGATAATTTAAATTACTAACTGAATATTCTTGACATTTAATTTTAAAATGCCTTTAAATGTCAGTCTTTGTTTCCCTTAACATTAGTAAACTTAGAATACTCATCATTGTGAAGAAAAAGTGTAGAGACCTTAGAACATGAGCAGTGATTACTTGGTGATTGATTTGAGTAATGACGCAAACTTTAGCAGGAGACATGCAGTTCAAATATCCTTTTTTTGAGATGCATATGAATGTGTCTGATCTAAATTTCATAATACTGAAGGTTAAAGATAAAGACAACTCCAGAAATTGCTAGCTTTCATATTTTGTTTCCTGAGTTCTTACTTCATTCCATTTATGCCTTAAATTAAAGGAAAGCCTCAGACAATCTCTTTCCTCTTCTCCATTGTCTGAATTTAATCCATATTGCTCTGGGCTCCACTTGTCTGGAACTGGGACTTTTTTTGTGATTGTGGGCACTTTTAATTTTTAGTTTATTTTACTTAAGGTGAGTTTTGTTGTTTTTTGTTTTGTTTTGCTTTTTACAAAAAACAGTCTGTTAGGACCCAAATATGCAGAAAAGCTCCTTCAAACCTCCATTACTTCTTTCCACTTGAATGAAAATGTTGTAGGAAGTGAAATCTCTAAAGGAAGAATGCTAATTAAGAAACTAAAAGTAATAGTTTTTTCTAGTGAGAATTTAAAGAATTGTCAGCTTGATGGATAGCTGACTAAATCTCTATAATGCACCCCATCATTTCTAATTTATTACTCTTTCATATGGCCCTTCATTCCTTTTACCTGTATTAATTTAATTTATGCATCACTGGCCTCTATTCCTTCAATCTATTATTAGCTGATCTTCCAGGAATGATGTCTGGATCATAACTGCTGTGTTTTCTCCTCTGTCTCTGTGTTTCCCAAATATTCAAACTAAAGACCTCAGTCTAACTTTCCATGCCTTTTTTGTTAGTTTTCCCTTTCACCTTTAATGCTCATACACCGTTTTCTTCAGTGTGTCAAACAGCTGCTTTCATGATGTCTCCTATATTGGAATCACTTTCTTCATCTGTCTGCCAACAGTCAGTCTTTAATAAAAGTCAAACTTCAGACTCATTTCCTGTAAGAATATTTCTCCAACTGAGGAAGAGATTTGTCTCAGGTTTTTGATACTGTTTTTGAACTGTTGTGCAATGGATAAAAATTTTTCACATTCAGGATCTTATTTATCACTTTAGCAACATTGTGTAGTGGAACAATCATTAACTCCATTTTATATATGAAGAAGTGAAGTAATAATTTGAGTTTTAAAAACCACATTATTAATAATTGACAAAAACTTTTCTCAAATCCAAGTCCTCTGTCTTTCATGAACAATTTTTCCATTACACTACTCTGCCCATACTATAAGGTATATTGAAAACTTATTTAGTATAATATACCTGGGACATTCATTTAATTTAAATAGAAGTCAATTTCTTTCTTTCTTTCTTTCTCTTTCTCTTTCTTTCTTTCTTTTTTCTTTTTTGTAAAATAGACAACACATTAACACAACTTTTTGCTTATGGGAAGTGTTCTTATGTTAATAATAATATCTATATGTCATTGGGCAGCTATTTTGTATCTATGGAAATTTTACTTTTATTAGCTCATTAATCCTTACAATAACATATAAACTGCCCATATTCTTTCCTAAGGTTCATTATCTGACTTGTACACTGGATTCTTTTCTGTTTTGCATATTCAGGATACTGTATCCTGACCAGTGCTTCCATTTTCTCTCCACCTATTTTTTCCTGAGTCCAGATCAATTTGGCTTGCTCCTTCCCTTCACCCAAACAGGTCTTAAAATTACACAGTTTCAGTGGTTATCAAATGCATCAGTGACCCCCATGTTGTCAAACTTATAGGTCAATTTTTTTTTAAAAGATTCTATTTTTATTATTTATTTGACACAGAGAGAGATAGAGATCACAAGTAGGCAGAGAAGCAGGCAGAGAGAGAAGGGAAAGCAGGCTCCCCACTGAGCAGAAAGCCTGATGTGGGGCTCGATCCCTGGACCCAGAGATCGTGACCTGAGCTGAAGGCAGAAGCCCAACCCACTGAGCCACCCAGATGCCCCAGCTGGCTATCGGTCAATTTTTATTCTTTCTTTAGTCTGTCAGCAGCATTCAACACCATTAATTACTCACTTCTTCTTGAAATATTTTCTTCATCTGGTCTTCAGAACACTAATCTTTTGTTCTCTGACTACTCTTTGGCTACAGCTTTTCTTAATTATCTCGAATTTTCTTTCTCTAAATTAAAGAATCTCTGGATTAGTATTTTGATATTTTTTTTCTATTATGCTCATAATCTGTGTAATTTTCCTCATACCTATAGATTAATTACAAAACACATATACTGATTACTTCCAAATTTATTTCTCTAGTAAGGAGAATTCTTCTGTATTGTGTGTATATGTATATATGTATATATTAACTAACATTTTACTTGCCATCTCTGTTTTGATACGTAAAAGTCATCGCAAATGTAGCATGTTCAAATCCAGACTCAGTGATTTCCAAACACGGTCTAAGCCTGATTCTTGTCTTCTTCCATCTTCTCTATCCTTTCAGTTCCTTAGACCACATATTAATTTCCTATTACCACTGTATCAAATTACTATATATTTTTTGTCTTAAAATAGCATGCTTTTATTCTCTTACAGTTCTAGATCTGAAAATCTGAGCCTTAACACTTTTAAAATCTGAAAAGCTTTAGCAGGATTTTTTTTTTCCCTTTTTCTGGAAGCTGTAGGGAATAAGCCATCCCCTTGTCTTTTCCACCTTCTAAAGTTTCTCTTCATTCCTTGGCTCCTGGTCCTATATTATACAGCATTTTCTCCCCCTTTTGTCATTGTACTTCATCCTCTATTTGACTCCTCTGGAGTCTCTTCAAAGAACCTCTCTGATTACATTGGGCCTCCCCAACTAATCTACGGTAATTCCCTCATCTAAAATCATTAATTTAATCTCATCTGCAAAGTACGTTTTAGCATATAAAGTAACAGTTCACAGGTTCCTAATTCAAAGGATTAGGACATATTTGGGAGGTCATTAATTCAGCCTACAACAGATCACAAGTCTTGGAGTCATTCCTGACTCCTCTCTCTCACAGTCTATATCCAATTCATCAGCAAATCCTGCACTTTCCTCTTTTGAAATAACCTGACTATCTCTTACCACCTACTCTGATTCCAAACTTGTAGAAATCGCTATCACCTGGATTAGAACAATACTTCCAGCTAGTCCCTCTGCTTCTAAGCTTGCCACTACTATAGCTTGTTCTTCACCCACCATTAGAGAGCACCTGTTACAACTGAAGACTCATCACATCACTTTTCTGATTATGACTTTATAATGGTTTTCAGTTTCACTGAGAATTATATCCAATTTTTTTTTCCTTTAAGATTATTTATTTATTTATTTATTTGACAGACAGAGATCACAAGTAGGCAGGGAGGCAGGCAGAGAGAGAGGAGGAAGCAGGCTCTCTGCGGAGCAAAGAACCCAATGTGGGGCTCGATCCCAGGACCTGAGATCATGACCTGAGCCGAAGGCAGAGGCTTTAACCCACTGAGCCACCCAGGCGCCCCTATATCCAAAATTCTTATCATGGTTTACATGCTTATGAATCATCTGTCTCTGGTTGACTATCTGTTCTTGCCTGCTGTCATTTTCTCTTTGCTAGATTAATCATAAGACCTTCACATTTATATCCTTCTTTGTGCTTAACACTTTTCCTTAGATGGTTCCACAAAGGTGGATCTTTCAGTACCTTTAGGTTTCTCTCATTCAGTCAGACAAGCTTCCCTGACAACATTATCTTGAATAGTTGAATGCCCCAAATATTTTGTCCTATCTTGCTTTATTTTTCTTTTTAGCACACATTACCACCTGATACATGACAGCTTCCTTTGTTTAATTATTATTTTCTGGTAATCTTTTTCCAAAGTCCATACCAACATTCCTCCTATATCCCCATGGCCAGAATGCTGCTTGGCATGTTGGAAGCAATTAATAGATATGTGTTGAATGATTGAACAAATGAATGCATAAATGAATGAATGCATGAACAAACAAATAGCCAATTAAAGATAGAAATCATTTTCCTTCCTTTACAGGCCAAGAAACTGAAACCATATTAGATTAAGTTACTTGCTCTAAATTATGAAAAGACACATAACAGAACCTGGATTTGAGTACACATTTGCCTAACTCAAAACTCCTAAAAGCTGTATATTGTATCAAAATGCCCAGTAAGTGAAGAAATAACTTTTTATGTAAAAACATATTATATTCTCTTAAACACTATACAGATTTCGGGTTTTGGTACAGTTTACTGTGTATATACTGTATATAGTTGAACTTCACCAGTGATGAGCAAATATGTACTCTTTTTCACCATAAATTTTTTTTATTTATCTAACATATGGCTCTAAGAGGCCACCAACACATTAACTGAAGTTTTGTAATTAAGACATATGTATACACTAGGCGTATTTACTCTTGATTTCAAGATTGCCTGTCATGTTCTTCTCCAGATAGATCTATGGCTCCTTCTTCCAACTTAAATGTCTCCCCCATTGTTTTCCTCTATCTCATGTAAAATAACATTTATACATTCTCTTTATCCTTTATCTTAACTTGTGTTTTTTCATAGATTTATTTGTACTAATTGGTATTGATTTATTACATATTTGCTTATTCATTTAACGTTTATCTGTAGCACCAGAATTAAGCCCAGTAAAGGCAGGGGTTAACAAATTTTTTGAATTGTTAAATACTGTTTCTACATTTTTTCATTTTATTAATCGAGAATTGAATAAAAATTAATAATAATTAATAATAAAAATTATGAAAAATAATTTTAGTACAAGTGAATATAAGATAATTTATTTAATAGTTTATTGGTCATAAATTATCAGATATCCTGTACTTTGTTAGAGAAGTATTAATTTTTTCCACATAGTGATGCTTAGAGTCTAACATATGCTAGAAACTCAAATATATTTTGGAAAATTGGCATGGATTAAGTGACAAATGGAGTCTGATACTATGGAGCCTTTTTCTTATCTGTGGAGCTTCATACCTATGTTTTACAAAATTGCCACAGTCTGTTCCTTGTTAACAGTATTGTGGACTATATTTCAAGGACATGTTTTTGTATCTAGTAATATTGCTTATGTCTAGGAGATTCTAATGCATAATGGATTTTGTGCTTAGCTTTGTTCAATTGTGTAATTTTTTTCGCATTAACTATCATTTTTAAAATGAGGTTAACAAAGACATATGTTATTTTTATTTGATATAATCATCAAATATTTCTTGCATTTTGCATTTCTCAATGGTAGTTCATGGATGTTGAGTGTAAAACCTTTAAAAATGTATTTTTTTAAATACTATTTACTTGAACAGCAGCTTTCAGGTTAGAGTGCCTCTTTTTCCCATACTATATATTTGGATAATGCATAGACCAGAGGAGTAATGAAGTCATATATCATGTAAATAGAGATATGTCATTTAAGATAAAATAATATTGGACTGATGAGTGGTCAATTAATTTTATTAACTTGGATAAAGCGAGTTAATATTCCTTAGCTAATTCACCATTATACTAAAAAATGTATCTCTGGAGATTCTACCTGAGCTGAAATAATTTTACAAATCTATGGTTAATTAGCTTCATCCCTGAATATACCAACAACGAAGAAAGAGCTGAATGGCCTCTGAACTGTGTGTGATTCTCACTTTACAAGTGATCCAGTAGGAGCAGTGTTTAGCATGCACACAGCTGATATGAGGCTGTTGGAATCTCCTTTGCATTCCATGCTTGCTTTCTGGGTTAATGGAGGGCTTACATGTTTAGAACTGTCAAGTGAATATCTTTTTACAAGCATTATACCAATTTCAGAAGAGGGTAAAAGAAAAAGAATGTAATCTTATTCCACATAACTCAAGAGCACTCAATTATCTGGGCACTCTGAGATCATTATTTTATCATTTTGAAGAGCATGAAATTAATTGAAGGATAAAGTGGATCTGAGTTAGGCAAACTACATGATTTTACTCAGATTGCTTCTCAGTAGTGATTCCTATTGCTATCCCAGGTTCTCCAAATGGTTTCTTTTTTTCTTAAGACTGTTACCCAACTTTCACTTTTAAATCTTATTGATATATGCCTTCTCTAGTTTTTTCATATAAACAAATACATTACTTAATATAGTTGATATTTTTCAGTAGCTGTTTTATTCAATGTCTTCTCTCTTTCATCAGAACAACTATACCTTATTTTTCCCAGTGGAATATTATATTCTTCACTACTCCGTGTCTCACTGCCTCTTTCTGGGTATTTTATAATTGAATTGGGGATTATAAAACAAAAATGTTAACAAAACTTCCATAATTTTGTCAAGAATGGTGAGGGTCTTTTTTTTTATTTTTTAAGCAGTTAAGGGATTTGAGGTTTTCATAATGTTATACTGTGAAGGTAACATTTACAACAATGGCTACTCATGGGGAAATTAAACTCTTAAATTAATAGTTAGACAGAATTTATGACATGAATATATAGCTATAATAATATAAAATGTGAGCTACTGGAGAGAGTACAGTTATTACTACAAGCAAAAAAATTTTTTTTTAAGTAGGTAAAGAATTGTTAATAAATTATTAGGGATGGGTTACTTTTTAGAGATCATCTTGTTGCACCTCTTTATTCTCAACCCGAAGAATATATATCTGGAGAATTTAAGCAATCCATCAAAGTCCCACACTTCCAACACTCTTTTGAGTTCCCCTGCTCCTGCTGAGATCTTCCTTTCTATGAATTCTTATTCATCAGGAGAAAACAGATTATTTGATTACTACTTGAGCTCTGAATATTTTTTTGTGTGTATACTTTGTGGTGCACACAAGAGAGAGGTCTTCATAGTCCTTAAAGATAGCTGTCATGATTTATATGTTAGTCTTTTGGGAGGTGCTTAAGTAATACTTTTTGACTGATATGATATGCTGAAATCATCAATGAAATTTCATAATCAGCCTTCTGTGACTTGTGAATAACTGTAATTTAAAATAGGGTGATCAGGTAAGCTCCATGGTCTTCTAGTGGGTCAATGGTTTGAAACAGATAAGGCAAGGGAGCTAGCTGTGTAGACACCTAGAAGAAAGCATTCCAGGAAGATGTTTCAGGCAGTGCAATTGGCCTAAGGTGCCATCATGCCAATTGCATGTAAGAAAAAGTAGAGAGGATAGGTAACTAGAACAGAGTAATCAAGAGGAAAATCAGTAAGAAAGAAGGTTAGGGGACAGGAAGTGCAGATTACACAGGGCCTCTAAACTGTATTGGTTTCCAAGGGCTGCTCCAACAAATTACCACAAATGAGTGGCTTAAAATAACACAAAATTTAACCCCTCAGAGTTCTAGAGGCTAGAAGTGCAACATCGAGGTGTTGGCAAAATCATGAGCAAAGTCATCAAGAATCTTCTACCTCTTCCTAGCTTCTAGTGGTTGGTAGCAGTCCTTGACATTCTTTGGCTTGTAACTATATCATTCTAGTCTCTGCCTCCACAGTCACATGGTGTTCTTCCTGTATGTCTTTGTGTTCAAATTTACTTCTTCTTATGATACCAATTATTGAATGAAAGTTCACTCTAATTCACGATAACCTTACCTTAACTTGGTCTCATCTGCAAAGACATTTTCTTTTTTTTTAATTTTTTTTAATTTTATTTATTTATTTGACACAGAGAGAGAGAGATCACAAGTAGGCAGAGAGGCAGGCAGAGAGAAGGGGAAGCAGGCTCCCCACTGAGCAGAGAGCCCGATGTGGAGCTTGATCCCAGGACCCTGAGATCATGACCTGAGCTAAAGGCAGAGGCCTAACCCACTGAGCCACCCAGGCGCCCCTGCATTTTCTAAATAAGTCATGTTTTTAACTCCAAATAGATATATTTTTTTGAGGATTCTTTTTAATCCAATATATATGTCATTCAGAGGCCTCTGGTTTTTATGCTGAAGAAAGGGAAGCTACAGTGTGATTTTGAGCAGATAAGTCACAGGATGTGACTTTTTTTTTTTTTTAAAGGACATCTCTGCTAGCAGAGGAGGCCATAAGAAAAGATAATATACTTAATGGGAGACAATATTTGCAATTATACATATCTGATAAAAGGATAATATCCAAAATATATAAAGAAATTATACAACTCAATAGCAAACAAAACAAAAACAAATAAATTAAAAAATCCACAACAACAAACAATGTGATTTAAAAATGGGCAGAAGAGGGTGCCTGGGTGGCTCAGTGGGTTAAAGCCTCTGCCTTCGGCTCAGGTCATGATCCCAGTGTTCTGGGATCGAGCCCCACATCGGGCTCTCTGCTCCACAGGGAGCCTGCTTCTTCCTCTCTCTCTGCCTGCCTCTCTGCCTACTTGTGATCTCTATCTGTCAAATAAATAAATAAAATCTTTAAAAAAAAATGGGCAGAAGATTTAAATAGATATTTTTCCAAAAAAAGACAGACAAAAGGTAAACAGGTAGATGAAAAAATGCTCAACATTACCAATCATCAGGGAAATATAAACCAAAACCACAATGAGATATTACTTCACACCTGTTGAAGTGGTTATTATGAAAATGGCAAGAAATAACACGTGTTGGAGAGGATGTGGAGAAAAGGGAACCATTGTGCACTGTTAGTGGGAATGTAAATTGGTAAGCCACAACAGAAAACAGTATGAAGATTTCTCAAAAAATTAAAAAATAGAACTACATATGACCCAGTAATTCCTCTTCTACGTATTTGTCCAAAGAAAGCAAAACACTAACTCAAAAAGATGTGTGCACTCCCATGTTCACTGCAGCATTATTTATAATAGCCAAGATATAAAAACAACCTAAGTGTTCACTGACGGATGAATAGAGCAAATGTGACGTATACTATACAATGGAATATTATTCAGCTATGAAGACAGAATGAAATATTGTCATTTCCAGCAACATAGATGGACCCTGTGGGTATTATGCTAAGTGAAATTAAGTCAGACTGAGAAAAACAAGTACCATATAATCTCAATTATATGTAGAATCTAAAAAACAAAAACAAAAACCAACTTCATAGATACAGAGAACAGATTGGTGGTTGCCAGAGGCGGAGGACAGATATGGGCAAAATGGGTGACGGGCATCAAAAGGTACAAACTTCCAGATATAAAATAAATTAGTCCTGAGCATACAATGTACAACATGGTGACTACAGTTAACAAAACTGTAGTACATATTGGAAAGTTGTTAAGGTGAATAAATCTTAAAAGTCTTCATCACAAAAAATGATTCTGTACCTGTGTGGTGGCAGATGTTAACTAGACTCATTGTACTGATAACTTCACAATATATATAAATGTCAAATCATAAAACAGTATATCTTTATTTTGTTTTGATAATGGACTATAAGGGAGCAATGGTAGGTGAAGGGAGAACTTCCAATTAGGAAGCTATTAGTCGTATTCAACGTAAGAAATGATGGTTCCAAGCAAGGCTGTGGCCATGCAGGGGGTGAGAAACTGTCAGAGTCTGCATAACCTTTGAAGATTAACCTAACAGGATTTTATAACAAAATTGGATATGAAGTATGAGAGAAAGAGAGGAGTCAGGGATGACCCCAAGTCTTTGTCCTGAGTCACTTGGAAGTGACTTGCTTGTAATTTTCAGATATAGAGCATTCTATCAGGGCTACCACATGTGGTAGTACAAAAAGTATGAGCAAGTGGATAAACATAGAATACACATTTATATCTATTCATTCAACAAAGATTAATTGTACCCTGGACCATTTTAGGCAAAGGAGACACAGCAATAAATAAGAAAGGAACTCCATAAATAATTTTTCAAATTAATGAATGAGGAGAGAGTGTGAATATTCTTTGCCAATCCCTTTAAGCAAGAGCATGGCAATATAATAAAACATTTATGATCACTGAAGTGCTAATTATATAATATGACATTTATTAATCTTCCACATGAAGTTATATACTAAGACGTGGGCATTAGGTATATATTGCTAATAATTCAGACTTTTTTCCCACCAACACTGACCCTCACCTACCCAAGTCTCTTCTCAGAAAACCAAAAAAAAGGTGGAGGGGCACATGGGTGACTCATTCTATCAGGCCTCTGCCTTCGGCTGGGGTCAAGGTCCCACCATGGGCTGTCTGTTCTGTGAGGAGTCTGCTTCTGCCTCTCCCTCTGCCTACCTCTCCCCTGCTTGTGCCATCTTCTCTGTGTCAAATAAATAAATAAAATCTTTTTAAAAAACCCCAAAACTAAAAAAAGAGCACTATTTGTTTCTTGGATTACTGTCACATTTTAAAAAAATATTTTATTTAATTATTTGAGAGAGAGAGAGAGAGATAGAGAAAGAGCATGAACAGGGTGGATAGGGAGAAGCAGGCTCCCCACTGATCAGGGAGCCCTACATGGGGCTTGATCCCAGGACCTTGGGATCATGACCTGAGCCAAAGGCAGATGCTTAACCAACTGAGCTATCCAGGTGCCCATTA
Source organism: Martes martes (assembly GCF_963455335.1). Lineage (NCBI taxonomy): Eukaryota > Metazoa > Chordata > Mammalia > Carnivora > Mustelidae > Martes > Martes martes. The sequence continues at coordinate 104,152,505 of NC_137891.1, read as the reverse complement.
TTGTCACATTTTAAATGACTTTATAGATTTTTATAGATCCCTAAAGATCACATAAAAAGAAATAAAAATTTTTCTTTGTGCATTTATAATCTATTTTGATACTTTGCAATCAATGTTTTCAATAATGAAAGTAATAATTTGCCTTATATTTAGAAACATCTTGCTGTTTCCAAGGTTCTTTTAATTGCATCCTCTCATTCAACTCTTCTGTTACACAGGGAAAATGTTATTAACATTACTTTTATTTTGCAGAAGAGGAGATACTCAGTATAATGTCACCTCATTGCCTAAGTTTATATGCCTAGAAATCAAGGGCCCTAGGTATTCTGATTTCAAATACGGATCTCTTTCTACTCCAAAGTATTGTCCTTCACTGAAAGGATTGTCTTAGCTCTATCAACACAAACCAGGAAGTTGGACAATCTTTGAATGGATTCAACTAGTGTAGATAGCCCTTCTGAATTATTTAGGAACTCTAATATCCTCACTGGGGGATTTTTATAGGGCAAAATAGCATGTATGCATAATTATTTCAGGTTTTGGTTTAGCTATGTAGATGTTTACTTTTGCTTGTCATTAGAATTCCTGTTTCTCAGTAGAATTTGTTCAATGTTAATAAAATAAAAACCAGTTTGGAAGATAAAAATCACTCCCTCTTGTCTGGCATAATTAGATTGCCAAGAGCTAGTTCCAGTGCTGGCCCAGAAATCGGTGAAAGACCTCGCATATTTTCATTTCCTTATTCTAGGAAAACGAAATTGCCTTGTTTCAAGAGGTTCAGAGTTATACTGGATTGTCACAGATCAGAGTATGTTCATAGAAACCATCTGGAGTGACGATTATGCTGAACAAAATGCTCAAGTAGCTCTTAGGTCGCTATTGGTTTCAATGAGTCTCACTTACTACTCTTATTAGTATTCATTTTATGGGATTTTATTTTTAGCTAAAGTCTGGACTTTTCTGAATTTCAAATAGTGGACACAAAGGACAAAGACGCCTTATAAAATTGCAGTACTGTTATCTTCCTTCTGACTCCTATCAGAATGATTGACAAAAAGTGTGAGTCAGATTGGAAATTACCAATTATTCCTGTTTTTCCTACCTTGGGAAAAATCAACCCAAGATATTTCACTTTTTCTTCTTTTTTATGTCTTCTTCACCTCAAAAAAAAAAAAGTTACCAAAGTTTCTATATAAATAGTGAGGACACAAAATTTAATAAACTTATTTTTAAAGCTTGTGTTAGTAAGTCAGTATCATTGTCATTATTTTACTCTCATGTACATATATAGTTTCATATATTTTAGTATTGAATATGCTTTTAATAATGGTGAAGTTTAATCTTTGATTTGGTAACTTATAAACAAGCTCCAAAAATGATTTAAAATTGAATAAATTAGCTTTGCATCTTGTATGTTAACTGAGAACCTAGAAGAATTAAGAAGCATGCCATCTGAATCATCAGAAAAAATTTAAAAGACTTTGAAATTTGGTAAATAGCATCAGCATTAGTCATTTAAATTTTGGTTAAGGTCTATGCTCATATCTGAAAGATAGTAAAGAACATTTAGTTGAATGAATAAAAGAATAAAAGAATGAATGATTTTGGTTACATGACACTTTCATTGTTAGATGCAAAAACCTCAGATCTCCTGCCCTAATAAAACTTATTTTAGTTTTCACTGTTATACATGCTGGAAACTACTGTTACCTACCTTGGAATACCACAATCATTTCTTAACTAAATTTTCTTTGAGTCTATCCTTGCTCTTGTTCGGGATATTTAATTAAAAAAAAAAAAAGTATCTTTACTACCTAGGAAGTCTCTTCACAAAGGTAGTAGAGAAAGAAAACTATTTTATTATTAAAGACATTAAACCAGAGTTTGACGCACATCACAGGCAATCTACTGAGAGATTATGGAGACAGTAAGCGATCTCCCCCTTTTACATAGGTGAACAAATTATATACACGTCTCTAAGATAAACAACAGCAGTTCTAGAGTAAGAGTACTTGACAGCACCAGTCGTCACACGTAGTTCATCCTAAGTTCACTGGGTAGTTGCGATGGCCATCTGTGTTAGGTTACTGGATTTATCTTGAAAGGATTATGAAAACCTTCTCATATTTTTATTGGAAGAGGTTGTTTAAGAATTGGAGCAAGAAGCTTGCAGAAATTAGGCTCCTGTCCTCCCAGAGAGACTGGGAGATAGGGGTTTTATCATTCTTGATGATACATGTCAAAGAGAGGGTTCCCAGGCCCTTGAAAAAGACAGTTCTGGCTTGTAAAGCTGGCAGGAGGTTTACTTAGCTTTTAAAAAGATTTACATAAATTTCAAAAAGTTAATGAAAGAACTTATCAGTTTTCTAAGAAAAGTACTGTAAGGAAAGGGATGAGAGACTCTCTTCCCTTAGTTTCAAGGGAGAGAATTAAGCCTCTTGTTTTAAATTTGTATTTGCCCTTATACTCCTTCTAATCTTTATGCAGAAGCCAGAAAGAAAAATCCTTTCAAAACCATTCTAAACCTTCCTATCTCACCCAGAGTGAAAGTGGAATTTCTTACAACAGGCGACGGTACTCTAGTTAGATTTCTTCTTCCCCTTCCCCATCCTCTCTCTTCTCTGAAAGCTCATCTCCACCACTTTCCCTCTGCCCTAATGTGCTGAACATACCAAGCAATCTGGACTTGACTCCAGTTCCTTCTCTCTGCAATGGTCCTTCCCCACTTCCCTGCAGGGCTGCTCCTTCACCTTCTTCTCTCTGTTAAAACATCACATTCCTTTATCAGGAAGAGCTCCTCTGACCAGCTTACATAATATGGTACTTTTCTCCCCTACAATTCCTAACCCCCGCTAGCTCTACCTTTGTTTATTTTTTCCTTAGTACTTTATCACTATTTGACTAAATGTATATTTATTTGTTTGTCAGTGTTGCCTTTATCTGTTGCTTCCTAACAAATCACACCAAAACCTAGTGGCTCAAAAGAAAGATGACGATTTTATTAACTCTTCACGGTGGCTATGCATCAGGATTTCAAAAAGGTTTTCCTTGGTCCTTCTGGCTCTGGGTCTCTCATATAGTTGCAGGAACATAGTGGATGCTGCAGTAAGAGTGGATTGAAACATCTCAGAATTGACCAGGAATCTCTCTTTCTTTCTTTCCATATATCTCATGGCATCTCCACATGAGCTCTCAGCAAGGGCTAATTTGGGATTCTTCACAGCATGAATGTTTCAGGGCAATGTGATCCTTTACATTTTGGTGAAAAACCTCAAGAAGCTTTTTCCAGCACACTTAATTAAGATAATCACAAAATCGTGCCATTTTCAAGGACAATGGACAGAGATCCCATTGCTTGATAGGATGAGTATCAGAGTGACATTGTTGGAAGTGCATAAGGGATGGGGATAATATTGGTGCCATCTTTGGAAAATGCAAATTGCCATGTAATTTACCATCTTGTGGCACTTTTTTTAGATTCATTTATTTATTTTTAGAGAGAGTGGGGAGGTGAGGTACAGAACAAGGGAAGAGTGAGAATCTCAAGCAGACTCCTGCTGAATGGGGATCCTGATGCTGGGCTTGATCTCATGACCCTGAGCTCATGACCTGAGCTGATATCAACAGTTGGACGCTTAACTGACTGAGCCACCCAGGAGCCCCTACTATCCTGTGGCACTTCATTCTGGACTATAAGCCTAATAAGGGGAGGAACTTTGTTTCATTCACTGTTGTGTTTTCAGGACTTACAAATGTGTCCAAAATAATGTAGGTACTGGATACATAGCTAAGTAATTGAATGAATGAAATATTGCTTAAAGACCATCATTGAAACTTGTTTTTCTTCTCTTTTAAAAAATATGCACAATCATTTGCATGTCAAATAAAAAGATTTTGCTTTAAATATATTCAAGTGAGGCTTATAGATCTGCCTACAAACAATTTGTTGAAGAAGCTCTCAGCCCTGAAGGCCTTTTCACAGATAAATCTAAAATTCAATCTGATCCTGCCATTCATGTGTTTAAAATCCTTCAATGGTACCACCTAGCCTAAGGCAGTGATTTTCAAACTTTTAAACCATGGCTCACAGCAAAAAATACATTTTACATATTCCCATCACCTCCCAGAACACCAGCCCACACAAATATGTACTCATTTATGTATAAACATACTTACTGGAATCAAAGTCATGTACCTTGCAGTCTGTTTTCATATTCTCTTTTCTGCCTTCTCTCCCCTCTTCTCCTCTCCTGTTCTCCCCTCCAATATCTCCTCCTCTTTTTTCATACCCTATTTTTTTTTTCTCTTTGACTTTGCATTTGATTAAAAATAAACCAATGGAAAACCTCAAACACTGGTATGAATGGTCCACTGGACTGATTTTCAATCCACTAACAGATCACTATTTGCACCAGATCTGTGGTTACTTAGTAGGCACCCAAGAACCTCCATAATATGATGGTTGTTGTCCTCTTCAGGCTCATTTCTTATCACTACTCTTTTTCTTATCTGCCTCTTACTGTCCATCCAGACCTGCAAAGTACATAGATGACATTTTCATATGTGTAAGTCACATTTGTTTTTCTCATGTGTGCATTCTCTATGTAGCTTATACTGTGGGAAATATACATAGAAACTATGAGATTCGAGCTTTTCTTTTTCCTTATATAAACTGCCCTTTGCCTTGATCATTGATTTAGAATAATAAATAAGATGTTCTAAAATAAATAAATAAATAAATAAATTTATTCTAAATATAGACATATATATTCTAAATATAGACTTAATATTTGTGGGATTAAGCTTTTATTTTGCTAGTTTTTATTCACTGATTATTGAAATCTCTTTACACAGTGATTTCATCCAATAATTGATAGTTTGTGGTAAGTTCCCCTTCCAGTTACAAATCAACCAAATCATCGTGTCATCTCATCTATTTTTCTCCATCTTGTTTATAACAGTTCCAGACAATACAACATCAAATTTCTGATTGAAACTAGAAAAGTTCATGTATGTGAACTCCACTAATCTCTGTGTAAGATGGAGTTGATTTGCTGCTGGACTGGAAAACTCTAGCCTTATCTTTGGAGATGCCTAGATGTCTGATTTTAATTTTTAGTTGAGAGAAGGGCAGTGGGATTTAAAGTCTGAAACTACTCTGGTAACTCCCAGGGCCAGACTTTTTGTTGATTGTTTTCATTTGACACAACGAGTTAGACAACCTTGCTTGGCTATGAGAGCAGGGAGACATAAAAGACACTACTCGGAACTTATCTCCTGATAAATTGACATCTCCTGAGGCCAAGATCCATCATGCAGATCTTGAAAGTTCAGTGTGGACAGGAAGCCCCTTGGTGCATTAATAAGGACCTTTTGGAGCTTGCACATAGGATATCTCTGGGAACTCTAATGCCTGCCTACACTCTTTCTCATGTCTGTAAACCTTGTCTTTATATTAAAGCCTTATGTGAATATATCTTTTGTATTCTGATGAGTACTTTCAAATATCCAAATTTATGAAGTCTTTGTGAACTTCCTGGACAACTTCCCTAAACACTCCAAATTATGTTAGTCTGGGACTTGCTTTCCTAGTAAATCTATGCAGGCCCTAATGATCACAACTTTCTATAGGCTTAATAATCTTCTACTTAATTATTTTTTATAAAAGTTCCTGAGGATAAACATCAAACTTATAGATTTATACCTCTTGAATTATGATATTCTTCCTCTTTGACAATTTGTACATTTGTCTATCATTAGTTGTTGAACTTTTGTACAACTGACCATGATTTTCAAAGATTTTCCCAATTTCAAACTGATGTTGAGTTCTCGTTTTAAAGCTGATTGGTGAAGCTTGGGTTAGCTGTGAAATCATCTGTGGCCTGGTGATACACAAATTTATATGGTATTTCAAGGCACTAGGGCCTCACCCAACAGGTCTAGGTTCAGTCTCAGAGATTAGAAAATGAGGCCGTTTTAATTGTTCCCTACTTAACTCTAAGAGTTTCAGGTATTTATGGGCTTAAACAACTCCATCCTACATCTTCTGCCTGCTTCCCACTAGGATTCCAATGACAGATTCTAGTTACCTATATGATATTAATATTACCCCAAAGTCAACATATATAAAAGTAATCCACTTTGCTTGAAATATTATAACATGACTTAATAATAGTGTCTAATATTTATCATATACAAGCAACATTATTTACATACATAATATCATTTTGTGTTCATGTCATCCCTCTGTGGTAGATATTTAATGACCTCTCTTTTACAGATGGGGAAATTGAGGCACAGAGGCACTGTTAGTTCCTTGGGACCATAAAGTTGATTCGAAATGGAGCTGCAGTTTAAATCCAAATCATTTACATTACAGTGCTTGCAATTGTAAACAATTCTTTTACATAGCTTTTCATAAAGGTTTTCTTCTTAAATGTGTCCAACTTAAAATTCCATTGTCATCTTCAAATTAAATTTCCACTGATTTCTCACAATGCCATTAACCAACAACTTTGGGTGTCTTCACACATATCTCATCCGCACTCCTGATTTCACTTTTGCTGGTTTAGGTCCCTGTTCCTGGGGAGCTAGAATGCTGCAAACGTTTCCAAATGGACTTCCTGTTTGTATTCTTCTCTGTCAACTCCTATCTGTACACAACTGATAGTATAATCATGTCTTAAATTTTCCTTGAAACTCTTTTTTTTTTTTTTTTTAAGGATTTATTTATTTATGTGAGAGCAAGAAAGAGAGAACATGGGGAAAGGGACAGAGGGAGAGGGAAAGAGAGGTTTTTTTTTTTTTTTTTTTTTTTTAAGATTTGTTTATTTATATTTTAGAGACAGCAGAGCAGGATGGGTCAGAGGGAAAGGGAGAGTGAGAACCTTAAGCAGACTCAGTGCTGAGTATGGAGCCCAGCAAGTGGCTTGATCACACCACCCTGAGATCATGACCTGAGCTGAAACCAAGAGTCAGTTGCTTAACTAATTGTGCTGCCCATGCACTCTATCTTTGAAAACCTTTTATGGTGTCACATTATCTGCCAAAAGATGTCCAAAATCCCTTTGTGTGGCCAGAACATGCTGATACAGATCACAGTTCTTTTCTGCTCTTAGCTTCTACTGTTTCCGAACTTGGAGACTCTGGTCCTCTCACTCTTGACTGTTTGCTTGGCCTATTCTTCATGCTCTCACCCTCAAAAGCCCTTGTATTTTCTCACCTCTGCTTCCCTTCTTAATGATAGTCCTCCTCTGTGGAAAGCATAACTCTGGTCCTTTACCCCAGTCAATCTTTTAGACCGTCTCTTTTTTATCTTCTTTCACTGAACAACTACCATCAACTTAATGCATTTATGGCCTTGTGATATTAATTCCATTTTCCCTTGTCTCTATGTCTTAAATGGCAGTTTATCTCACTGAAAGCCTAACTGGACAATTTATATATGGTGATTAACTAGTAAATTCACTAACATTTATAGATTGGTTGTTTTGTGCTTCATAAACTATGATATTTTACGATAAGATAAGGACAAACATCTCAAAACTTTCAGTGCAGCAAAAAGCATTTAAAAGTCACTTGTCAACTGTTTCTTAGCTGTCACAATAGAAGCATCTGGGGTATTTTTACTATGTGTCCAATCAACATAAAACTGTATGCTAGAGGCAGATAATGACTCTGATTAAAGCTAAGGCACAAAGAAGAGTACTCAAGCATTCATTTCTGAAAACCATGGAGTTAGGAAGCTGGGTAGAAGTCCTTTGTGTCTGTGGAATTAAAGGTCACTAAGCTCCTGTATCATGCTGACTTGGAATCTACCAACCTGTCAGCCATGAGGGCTTGACTTTGTGGAGTGCACTCAAGGGATTGACTTCTCAATGTGGAATGGCCTTTACTCTAAAGTGAGTGATTTTGCTTTTACAAACAAATTGAAGCCTCCTCACTCTATGTCTAGGTAGCCTGGAGTAAAGAAAACATTCTCTGGGATGTGTCTTTCCCCCCCAAATATCATCACATTTATTTATTAACCCAACTTCGTCAGAACTTGTTTTTCTTTGTATGAACATGAATATGAATATGAGTGATCTACAGAATGTATGGTTGTGTGCTATAACATTATTTGCCTATAGTCACACTACTACTGAGTACATACTTACATGGTATAGATATTTAGCACATATTTGGTTATATAGGCATAATGTAAATTTATTATGAAGATGTAATATAAAATAGAAGTATATGCTAGAGTAATACATCTGTAAATACATTTTAAAGAAGCATCAATAAAGAATACATTCTTATATTTTTTCTAGGCTTTGAAAATACTGATTTACACTCTAATGGTCTTTGGGAAATTAATAACTTAAAGTAGAAAGTGATTTAGGGATTGTTTAATTCAAATCCACTACCCAGTGCCGGCATAGCCTGTAGAACACTCCTGCCTGATGATAGCCATTTGCCTGTACATTAATGAAGTTACTGTTTGTGGCACTGACAACATCTCTGAATGGTGGCATACTTTTGACCCCATGATCATCCTTTAGTGTACCTAGTTCCAGGTGATCGTAAGAAAACAGATGAATATTATAGTGTGAAACTTATTGATTTAAGGATTGTAAGAGAAAAGCAGAATAGTCCTACCTAAATCTTTAATCAGACAAAATTACAGTTAAATTCTGTGCATGTATAATGTATGGCATAACTTTCAACATTTTGCTATTTTCACTAAGGATGAGTAATTTTTAAATGGGCATTTGCACTCTGGCTAATACAGCAAGACTTGTGCTATTATAGTACTGACTGTAGCAGCTTAGAGGCCAAGGCATTTGGAATGGGTTCAAAATTGATTTGATAACTCACTTGAACATAAGGATTATATTTTACCCAAGATGCTATCTTATATACCATAGGCAATTGATTTTCTAATTTAATGTAGAAATTCCCCAAATTACTCCATTGACTCTCAATTTGAGTTGATCAGAGTAGAAATCCCCCAGGGACATTTCATTAATCCCCAATAAGGGTGCAGCTCTCTGAATCATTAAACCATTCAGTGTTTCAGTTTTCTCACCTACAGAATGAAGAGTACATGGTCCCTGAGGTCCCTCTGGCTCTCATGCTTAGATACAGTTGCCTCCAATTAATCCGTAGCTTTATGGTAATTCATTCACTTGCTAATATATAAAGAAACACTGCAAATTATGAAGACCAATTCAGTGCTTTCCATATAGAAATCCATAAATAAATACTTATTGAATTAGTGATTTTCTTTGAGATAATTACTGATTATAGATATAAAAGCACAGTTAAAATAAGCAGGGATCTTTTCTCTAGCTAAGCTGTGTTTATCCAATTTCTTACAAGTCTAGAGGATGTGTGAGGTATACCCACAAAAGGACATCTTGATCAAGATGACAGATAAATACTTGAGAAAGGACTCCTTCTAAGAGGGGAACACATGAATCCAAAAGAAGTTCCTTAAAGTCAGAAGGTTGTGAATATTTTAATAAAGAATTCTACTCAGTCTTAGTCAGATTGCTGTCTGTTTTCCCTCCCTCAAAGTTATATACAGATTTTGAGAAGTAGAGTCAGCGACAAAAATAGAGAGAACATTTCCAAATTAAGGTCATAGACTGGGCACACATAAAATTTTCTCCCTCTTAAAACTCCACTAAAACTACCATGAAGCCTTTTTTTTTTTTTTTTTAAACAGATAACATAAGGGTAAAATGTAGGGGCAAAGATAACAGGAACAAAATTTTGAAATCTAAAAAATGTAGATGGAAGAATGTCAATTGACCTAGCATCCAAATCCCATGATGGCAATAAAGAAAAGTAAAATCATCCTTATTTACACTGCAGAATAATCAAAATCCTTAGCTATTGAGGCAAGCAGTTCCGTGGAACTTGGAATTAATTAGACATGAGCTAAAATATGGAAAACTAGGGTGAAAGCTACTTCAGAAGTCAGATACATACAATCTCCCACTTTGCACACCCAAACAGAAATCTGATGTTTCACTAACTAAAGAAAGAGCAAAGACAGTATCTGAACTATCCGAAATCCGAAGGGGTTGGGGAATGATACAGAATTGAGGTTGTGGGTCCCATTTCAAAAATGGGGAAATTATTATTTTTTAACATTTTGAATGGGATATAGAGAACCCTCAGTCCATCCTTGTGTACAGACAGTGTTTTAAAGATTGTTGTCTGGGGAATCTCACTAGTCTCAAAAAAAGTACTTAAAGATGTTGAGTCTCTAATAAATGGATCATCTTGGTTTGTCTGGCACAGTCCTCATTTATATTTGTAATATTGGCATGGTATAAACTGTGCCTCCTTAATCTCAAAAGTTTAGACAATGACTTACTTGCTTATCTACATTTTTTTAAAGCTCAGAAATTGACAAATGACAAATACAAGCTCAAAACTACCAATCAGCATTTAATTTTCTCACTCCTGGTTATAAGTCAAGTATTGTAAGATCTCTGAATTAAATAGTCTTATAGAATATCAAAATGCACACACACACACATCAAATTGGCAGGGGGAATAAAACTGAAAAAGAACAACTATTAGTAATATTTTTAGAGAGACAAGACAATTTATTACATTTATGAACCAAATAAACATGGTTTAAAAAATCCAAAGTTGGGGGACGCCTGGGTGGCTCAGTTGGTTAAGCAGCTGCCTTCAGCTCAGGTCATGATCCCAGCGTCCTGGGATCAAGTCCCACATCGGGCTCCTTGCTCGGCAGGGAGCCTGCTTCTCCCTCTGCCTGTGCCTACCACTCTGTCTGCCTGTGCTTGCTCTCTCTCTCTCTCTAACAAATAAATAAATTAAAAAAAAAAAAAATCCAAAGTTGGGGGGAAAACCTCTTGGAATTTTTTTTTAATAGTAGAAATGAAAATAATGCAAAGGGAGTTCAAAAGAGAAAGTTAAAGACATTCTCCAGAACATACATAAGAAGAAAGAAGTTATATCCCTATATTCCCCCACTTGACATATTCAATAGAAATCTGGAGCTTACCTAATTGAAGAAATTTAAACACAGTTCTGGAATGAGAGGGGAATGGAAACTACAGAAAAGATGGGGAAACTCTAAGACCTGTTCAAGATGTCCATATCTGTGTAATAGGTGATTCAGAAAAAGAAAGCAAGGAAAATGCAGAGGGTTTTGTTATAAAGAATTATTCAAGAAAAATATCCAAATAGAATGCTATGAGTTTCCACACTGAAATGGCCACTGAGTGCCCAGCATAATGGATGAAATATGAAAGTCATTAGGAAATTTCAGAACAAAGGGAACATTTGCTTGTGCTCAAGGTAGTTTTGCCTTTGTTAGGCCAATCCTCCTGCTGAGTGCAATTAGAACATCTAGAGAAAATCAAGACACAACACGAAACATAACAAAACAAAAGTATGTCTTCAGTTTGAAAACATTGGCAAATGATTAAGGCAGGAGGACTTGAAGGTTCAAGATCCTCAAAAGAAGGGAAGCACAGTGAGATGTTTCTGATGTTTGGCTTCACCTTTCTCCTGTGGAATTGTGAGTTTTTAAGCCAAAGGACTAGGAAACTGAGCAGAGCTTTTCTTGTTCTCTCAGGCTGAGGGGTCAAAATTCACAGTTTAGAGTTCACTAAAGAATAAAGGCCCGAGAAGCTTCCCCAGCATTTAGTTGAGACCCTTAAAAGTTTACACTCTAAGAGTAAAAGCAAACCAGAAAAGATGAAAATCTGATTTCAAACCAACTTCAAATCAACTCAAACTCAGATTGGGTTAAGGAGGTATGCCCCTAGCCTAAATCCTCTCTGGAAGAATTTAACATCCAGAGCCCCAATTTATGTCTAAATTTTTTTCTGTGCAATGTACGTCATTCGAACGAAAGTCATCAATATAATGGATATGGAAGTATAATATTTTAAGATTCTTAGGACATATATCAAGTGGTATAATATCACTAGACAGTGATCATTTAATGGTGCATACTATGAACTTTAAAGCACCCACTAATTAACAAAAACAAAGATACTAACTTCTAAATTAGCAGAGATAAAATACAATATCAAAAATAGTTATGGAGTGCTTGAGTGGCTCAGTTGGTTAAGGATCTGTCTTTGGCTCCTTTGATCTAGGGGTCCTGGGATTGAGCCTGCATTGGATCTCTGGTCTGCAGGGAGTCTGCTTCTCCTTTTGCCTCCGCTTGCTCCCCTCCCACCACCATCTGCTCATGCTTGCACACACACTCTCTCTCTCTGAAATAAATAAAATCTTTAAAAAATATTTAATTTATCTGAAAGCAGGCAGAATAAAGAGAAAAGATGAATTAAAAACATATAGTACAAATGGAAAACAAAGAAAAAATGATAGATATTAATCTAACCATATCAATAACACATACCAAATATACCAAATTGTCTAAATATCCCAAATAAGAGATGGAGATTGTCAGATTGGATTTTTTGAAAAAGGGCTTAATTATGGGGCGCCTGGGTGGCTCAGTGGGTTAAGCCTCTGCCTTCGGCTCAGGTCATGATCTCAGGGTCCTGGGATCGAGCCCCACATCGGGCTCTCTGCTCGGCGGGGAGCCTGCTTCCCTCTCTCTCTGCCTGCCTCTCTGCCTACTTGTGATCTCTGTCTGCCAAATTAGGAAAAAAAAAAAATTTAAAAAAAGGGTTTAATTATGTGCTACAACAAAAATACTTCAAATTAAAAAATACATTAAAAGTAAAAGGATAAAAATATTTATACCTCATAATCCTTATCAAAAAATAAAGCTTAAGTGGCTAAATTAATATTAGGAAAAGTATATTTCAAATTAAATGATACTACCAGGGATAAAAAACAGCCATTCAACAAGGATAAAGGGATGACTTTACCAGGAGGTTTTTAACAATCTCTAACTTTTATGGACAAAAATAAATGTAAGAAAACAAATTTCAAAATACATGAAACAAAAGCTAACAGGACTACAAGAATAAACAAATCTTAATTCTCGAGATATATTTCAATACCCCTTTACCAATAATTGATAGAACAGGGAGAACAAAAATCACTAAGGATATAGAAGATTTGAACAGCACTACCAGGCATTTTGATCTAACATGACATTATAGAATACATAACAACAACAGAATACACATTTTTTTCCACGTGGACACAGAACTTTTTATGAAGATAAATTTTATTCTGGGTCACAATAAAAATCTCAATAAAAGTAAAATAATTCACCACTTTTTCTCAGTGTTTCACCATGTGCAAAGATATTCAACATCATTGGTTATTAGAGAAATTCACATTAAAACCATAATAAGATCCCATTGCACATCTAGTAAAATAACTAAAATGAAATGCCATGCCAAATGTTGTCAAGGACGTGGAGGGACTGGTATTAGAACTTTGATATGCTGCTAGTGGGGATATAAAATGATACAACTACTTTGGGAAACAACATGGCAGTTCCTCAAAAGTTAACACATCCGTGACAGATGATCTAGCCATTACACTACCAGGAATTTACTCAAGAAAAATGGAAGCCTATTACTCCTAGAATTACTCATTTTTTTGGGGCCTTGCATTTTCACCAAGCATAATTATTTAGAGACTCATCCATGTTTAGTAAGCATCAATTGTGCATGCCTTTTTTATTCCCTAATAGTATCAACAAGATCATCAAACTGTTAAGCAAAATAGATACTATGCTCCTAACTTGAAAAATATCTCTTCTTCATGGCATAAAATGCCAGTTTAAATTAAGGAATTCTGTGATAGAACATAATGATGCAGAAAAAGTAAGACTACAGACCCATGACCTCTGGCCCACCCCAGTAGTGGCCCACTCCAGTCTGGTCCCACTCTTAGACCTGTGCACTGCAAAGGGTCTCATAACACTTCTGTTTAAGCTTTGCTCACACTTCCCCTGAATATCTGTCTCTTGAATACTATTGGGGTTTAGGGTGACACATTCTGGTAATATCGGACCTGGGAAAGTCAGATCAGGCTTTGGAAGTAAGCTCAGGAACATTTGGGCAGAGAGTTGTGGGGTCTTGGGTGCTCAGAGAAACGGGCACTTGGGTTTCACATGGGTATGCTCCCTTGGTTCCTGGAACTCTCTTCTTCATGGGGAGGGGAGTAGCCAGAGCAGGCCCAGACCAAAGTCTTCTGGAGAATAGTTTCCATAGCCAGGAAACCTGCCTAGTGAGCAACTGGTATGTATACTTTATAATACTCTTTTTATTTTTAAGCCACTCATATATGCTGTGTCTACATTTCTGTACATGTACTATAATAGGTATATAATAACATAAAATTTAGAATGAGAATATATATGAGGTATATATTATATACATACTTATTAGGTATATAATAACATAAATTTTAGAATAAACATTTGGAATGTTCCAAAGACTTTGGCTAAGTAGAAAAAAAACATGTTTGGGGGCACAAGTATCTGGTGGATCTGGTGGGGGGGGATTTGTCTCATTCTGAGAATGCAACAGGTCTCTGGTGAGATGACATGGGAACAGGAGATTTTTGAGTATCAGGAAATGATGTCAGCCTCTCTGAAAGCCTGAGAGCAGGGGTGGTGACTTTGTGTGCATAAGATATTTTAATAGGACATCACCAGGGTGAACTGTAACTGTAGGGAGAAAAGTAGATGGCCTTGGAATCTAAGAGACTTGTTTCTGCATACATGCCAGACACAGGGACCGAAGGAGGGAGCAGGAAATGTATTTATGCTTTGCTTGGCTTTAACTGGAAACCAAGCTTCCTAGATTATAGCAAGTGTTTTAATTTGTTGTCCATCTTGTTGCATATATTTTGTGCAATATTAATTACATAATTTTGAAGCAGAGTTGATGCAAAATGCTACTTAAATCTTACCACATTTAATCTATGTAAATATCTGAGATATCATTTTCTCGTCTTCCCCTTTTAAACTGTAATCTTGAGGATAGAAATTATGTCATCGCAGTCTTCATGGATATCTGCATCTTGTTTCTGAATGAATGAGTGAATCTTATTTCTGTTTTCAAATGGATACGCTGATGTTCGGCGAATTTAAACTTATGACATTTGAACATTTGACTGAAACTAGTTTTGAGAGCAAACATGGAAAAGAGTTAAAACAGCTTTAAGCTGTTAGTTTTAAAAGTAAAACACTTTCCGTGATTCAGAATTGGAAACAGTGATACACACAAGTGCCAAGTAAGCAGCAATGTTAGATGAACCCTCACAAGGGGGAATGCGAGTTGGAATGATTGTGGGTCTCACAGGTCTGACTCAGACCAAAGCCCATCTGTAAGAAAGTTTTTGTTGATCTTTGGTGGAATGAGTAGAAAATAAAAAGAATACTGTGAGTTTTAAATGAAGATCAATTTACCTAATTTCATCTAATGTTCTTTTTTAAATAAAAGTTCTTTTTTTTTTAAGATTTTATTTATGTATTTGTCAGAGAGAGCCAGAGAGCACAAGCAGGGAAACCTCAGGCAGAGGGAGAAAGAGGCTCCCTGGTGAGCAACAAGCCTGATGTGGGACTCAATCCCAGGACCCCCGGATCATGACCTGAGCCCAAGGCAGACACTTAAGCATCTGAGCCACCTGGGCGTCCCTCATATAATATTATTAAAATCACTTAACTTCTGCTTTTTTGGTGTCAAAAATCCCTTCAGTTTATACTCATGGTAAATCAATTGATTGATCTATTTATCTATTATCTATATTTTCTATATGTATATATGTATGTATGTACGTATCAACCTATCATCTATTTTGTCAAGAAGGAAAGCTCTTGTCAGCTCCTTTTCAAAGAAAAATATTTACTGCACTTAAAAATTCAAATTTGAAACCATCATGTGCAATCACCTATTCAATCCGGAAACTATGATTTGTCACTAGAAAAGTGATAGATATTATTATGAAGAGTTTTTTGTACTCTCTGGTTCAAAAAAAAAAAAAACAAAACAAAACAACAAAACCCAGATGTTTAAGGTTAAATTGTTTACATCTTTTGTCATATAAAACTGGAGAACAGCCTATCTCATAATGAATGTTTCTGGAAAGAAAGATGTGGCCTTATAGACTACAACTATATTGGGAGAAATAAAGCTACCTCTCCATAAGCCTCTTTTGAAGGTAGTACCTCAAGAGGAGCATTGCTTGCTGATACGTGCAATTAGATTTTTTATTAGAATACTAGAACTTGAGCAGAAGTTTGGTAAGTTATTTAAAAATAACCAATTCTTGCACTCCCATCAGCACACCTGAGTGATCTTATCAGGAAAGACATGAACAATTTATTCAGATTTTTAAAATTCAGATTTTGATTTTTTCATCTTATTCTACAAAAATAAAAAAGATATTAATCAGGACTCTACCCTGTATTTTTTTCCTCTTTCAAATTTAAACGAGTAGAATTTGTTTTTATTTGGGCTCTTTGTTTTCTTTGTTTTGTTGGAGGAGGGGCTTTTTGTTTTCTATAGTGAGTTTGAGCTCCTATCTCTCAATGTAATTCTTTCAATCAACATTGCCATTTCCATTTTCTCTGATTAAAATAATTCTCTTTCTAGTAGTAGTAATGATAATGATCATTTTTCTTTAAAAATACTGCAGTGACATTTTTGAGAAATTATTACAGCCAAGAGCAGACCAAAACCCTCTTTGGGTAAAAGAGGTACAGCAAATTTCCAGGTAGAGCACATCTGACTGGCTTCAAATGCCACATAATCTTACTGTTCTACACACAGATCTCATATATGCAAATTTATAACAATAGTAACACACTTAAAAGCTGTTTCAGAGGACATTTATTTAGAAAAGTAGGACAATAGGAATGGGAATATTAAACTGATAGAAAAGGTTTCTCTCATGATGGAAAAGAACACTAACACCATGCTGCATTTTTCTTTGCTGTTCATGGACCATTTGAAAAAGACCGCACCTGCCGATCAATAATCCAGTACCTGTGATCCTGTTGTATGGTCCAAACCTACGTATGAGCAGGAGAATTGACATAATATTAACCCCCTAGGATTGCTCCAAGAAGAAGACTCAAAAATTTGTTAAAGTAAAAAAAAAAAAAAAAAATTGTTAAAGTCTACAAAAAGGAAATAAAAAGTAAGAAAAGATCTGTATAAATTATGATTTCAACAAATATCTCCATTTTATGTATACACCAGTAGACATGATAATTGTTCTGTTTTTAAGAATTCTTTCCTTTTCTCCCTTTGTTTTAATAGGAAGGAGAAAAGGGAAAACAATCTACACTATTTCAAAGTTATTATAATAACAGACTAAACTCAGTTCTCACCTCCCTTATGCCTTTCTTACCAATCCCTTTTGACCCCCCTGGACTGAAAGGTATTTAGCTTCTCTTTTCCCATAATAGTCTGTTTATGTCCATCAGAAACAGTTATGACACTACTGGGATATCCAACTTGTATATCGATCCCCCCTTTAGAATATGGACTCCTTGAGTATAGCTGATATGTCTTAGCCATTTTTTAAAAAAAATTTTAACACCTAGCACAGTGCATAAGACATAGTAATAATCAACCAGTGTTTCTTACATAAATATCTATCAGTGGGTGATTTTTCGAAGAGCATGTTCCAGTTGAAATTTTGTGGCCATTTGAATATGAAAATAATTTTTAAAATTCAAATGTTCAGATGCCTTAAAAAGCACAAGTAGTGACTTTGCATCATTGTCATAGACTTAAATTTGTTTATGCATGGAAAGAATATCTGTAATCCTATGCTCTTCACTGCTATTTTAAAATTTGTCCTGAAGGTGGCAACATTGAATAATGTTCTACAAATGTTTTTAAGTAAAGCTTTTATGTCCACCTTTAATTAAAGTTTTATATTTTAAAATAAATATCCTTCCCCAACACCTATTTATTCTAGTGTAGAAGAAAATATAATACTGATGTCTTACTTTTGTATCCAGTAACCTTGAATGTACATGTTGAATGAAACCGTTTACAACTTTGAAGAACAAAAGTTAACCTAGATAAAAGGTTCAGGGTAGCTCTGCTCAAATTTCCAAATGTAAGATCAGTTTTAAACACAACATATGTTTCCTGCTAAGCAATTTGTATCAAAAGATGGGTTTAACTATAAGAGTAAATCAATGCTTGTTCTTTGAGGTGAAAATTTATTTTCCTGCAATATTTATTTAAATTCAACATTTTTAGTATTTCATAGGATACATTGATAAAGGAATACAGTTATTTTTAAAAGAACTGCTCTAACAAATAACGACAAAAAAACACAACTGAAAAAGAAATTCTGCAACCAATAAATACCCTTAAAAGCGACCAATGGTGCAAAGTATTTGATTATCACACATGGGCCTGCATTGTTGTATTTTCTAGTCTCAATTTTTTTTGGTTCTAGCCACTTAATAAACAAAGCTATACTAATTCGTATTTGTCCAAACTTTGAAAACCCTACCGTGAAATAGAAAGGTAGCAAGAAATGTTTTACAGAGGTTAATTGACTTGTATATGATCTGTCAGTAGCAAAGCCAAAAATGGAACTCTGTATTTTATCTCCAGATAATGACAACTGCTCATAATTATAATTCTATCATTTTATTTATAGACAGTTCAGCTGCTTTGCATAGCTTCTGGGAGTGAGGCTAATACCTGCTTTCATGCTACTTTATATTAAGATTTCATTATATATACAATTTATGTTTTGGCTTATAGCTTTCTGGGCTCTCTGCACTAGTGAAGCATGCAATAAGAGAGTTCAAATGCATTACTTGTCAAAGCTAATATGCACTTTCCTTCCTATTCCTTTCTGTAAAACACATTTAGAAAATTGTCTTAAATTCTTTAATGAGGCTATTCTGAATCAAATGGGATTTTTAAAAGATAATTTTAGGATCAGCAAGTAGAGAAGCTACACGGTCAGATGAAGACAATGTGGAGGAATCATCAGAGCCACATGGAATTAATTAGGTGTGTGAGGGAGGGTGAAGTGCCTTAAGGCAGACGAGAAGAAACTGGTGTGTAGGGAGCTGAGTGGGAACTGGACAGTGCCTGTGGCAGCACGAAACAGATGGAGCGTTCTGACAGGTGCGGTAAGAATGCACCCCAGACAGCATATTCACACGTTTTAAAGATTCTGCACACTGATATTCTATTAGCAAAGAGAACATACTCCAACATCACAATTTGCCAAAGTAGGGTTGCCAGATGAAGAAATCAAATAGGAGCTGTGTTAGGGGTATACATTTCCCTGCCATTGAATCTTGAAGGGCCAGTTTCCTCTTTTCTTGGCCTTCTGTCAGGCTTACTGATGCTAGCTGGCCTTCTTGCTGCGTGCAAGAAAGCTCTTCTACCTCTTTTGGGAGAAGCAGCAACTGCAGGTAACAAAAGTGTCATTGATGGTTCTCAACTGGGCACGCTCCTCTGATTTCTGCGATCAGGACACTGGGCCACATTTCTGCACTGGGAAGTCCACAGACTTCCCAGTGGGGCACAGGTCTTCAACCAGCCCCTCCTTTGTTAGACATGTGCTAATAGCTATGCAAATCTCCTAGGGGTTGTCCCATATTGTTTTGATGTTAAGATAAAAATAGAGCTTTCTTAAAGTGTTGCCTCCAAGGAGATGTAAATTCCAAAAATAAGACTAACTTGTAGTATTTGGTAAAAGTAGTAGCTATAATTTTTTAAAAATTTTCTACAGAAATAATCACTCAGTACTTAATCTTTGTTCTAGTATAGGTAAAATTTTAAAAATAATATCGAATATCATCCTGTTAATTTAACTTTAATAGACAATAAAAGAAACCTAGGGATGAAGCAGGTTTGTAAACATATGTTCTCTGGTTGTCTTTGGGCTTCTAGATCCTTAGGAAATAATCATTTAGTGATCAAGTGTGAATAAAACTGCCAGAAATGCTTTATGCATAACTGTGCAGCAACTTATATGTGGAAAGCCTGTCTTATTATGTAAACACACACATAGTGCTTCAGGATGGCCATACACTTTCCTATGAAGTATCCTCTGGTTATCCATCATAATCCCTATCATCCTGCATTACAACCATTTATTGACTTGTTTACCTTTCTTATTTTACTGTAAGTTCCTTGGGTCCAGGGTATTATTTTCTTCTTTATGTCCTCAAAGCCTCATGGTACACAGACCATGGTAATAGATACTGAACAAACGCTCCTTAGCTGATAGTTGAACTAATGAATCTTCATGAGACAAGTTGACCTGTGAATTCAACAAGATGGTTCTGGAATTTCTTTATAGAAGAGATTTGGAGATGTAATCTGGTTGATAGAGTGGGCTAAATATTTGTTCAATAGGTTGGCCAGTCCAATCCTTCTTAGAATGCATGTTGTTTGAAGTGGCTGCATGAAGAAATGGGTCGGATGTTTCAAGTATCTTGAAGGACATTTTTCTCCTGAAAGTAATGGGTGAAAAATTTTGCAACATACTTCAGCATTCTATATACTTTGTAAATTTTATCTTTTTTTTTTTTAGTCAAAGGGGAGTAATTTTTGAATAATAAACATTTGTATAGAACTTTCTACATTTCTTGAAATAATTTTTGTATAATAAGGTTTCATTTATTGCAAATGACAGAGACCCAACTCAAACCAGTTTAAGTTGAAAGGGAACCTATTGATTCATACGAGATAACAAATCTACCTTTAGAAACAGCTAAATAAGGGATTCAAATGAAGAGGTTTCTTTCCTTATCATTTTGTCTAACTTCATAATGTATTGGCTTAATTCACAGACCGGCTGTACCTGTAGTAAAGATCAATTCTGGTAGCTCTATACTAATATCCTTATACTCTCCATCCATGGATTAAATCTCAGTGAATACTCTACTTCTGCTTGGCCCAGGTTTTATTCTGAGCCAATCCTGAACCCAGGACAATTTCTGAATCAGAATTGCTATTTACAGGTATGTGGAATCTTCTCATTAACTTGGCCCAGGTTGTGTGCTTTCTGGCAGTCAAGGGGCTGCATCAACCATCTCTAAACATGTGGAATGGGTCCTGTATTGGAGATGTTTTGTTTTTTTTGTTGTTGTTTTGTTTTGTTTGGGGGGGGAGTAACAGAAAGATAGTGCTGAGATAAAACAAAAATTACACACTTGAAATCTTAAACCTATTATCTAACTTATATCACTCATTCATTTATAATATATGTGTTGCTTATCTACTCAGATCTTGTTACTGGGATAGACAGTGAGGTGACAAAAATCTTCTGTTCCCCCTCACTTACCTTTATACTTCACAGGATTCCTCTCATTTTTCTCCCTTCCTTTACTTAATGGTCTCTGGCTTTTTTAGAGTAAAGACTAGAGCCTAACTTTTAACAGCCACTGACATTTCTGAAAGAGAAATTTTCTTTTTCTTTTCCAATTTCAGACTCCTGGTGAAGGGATTCATCAATACAGTGTGGTCTCATGCCCATCCTTGAACCAGTCATGTGGCTTCAGGAGCAGGATAACATTGTAGAAAGTGGTTATTCCGTCATTAAATATGACTCCCAGAAAATCAGGAGATTAGGCAAACAAAACAGTGTTTGCCTTACAAAAGAATCAGAACACTTTTTGGAGTGCTGATATTGGTGTGGGTATCCACAGTCTTGCATTGACCAAAAGCTCAGCTGTGCTCTGATAAACCTACTCCCAAGACTTTTTACCTTATGTTCATTACTTTCAGTCAGAATCATTATTTGTTTCTCAAAAGAAGAAAAATATAGAACCAGATTATCTTAATATTCTTAATATTTAAAAAGATCAGATGATTCCCTTTTACCACATGAGAAAACTGAGGTAGAGTTGCCCAAGCATGTATATTTTATAGCAAAGTCAGCATTCAAAGCAAGGGCTTTCCCTCCCAGAACTAGTTATTTCCTCTAAATCAGAGATTATAAACTAGCAGCTCACAAATGATTCTGGATCACAAAAGTTTTTTGTTTGGTCTGCAACAAATTGCACTCCAGTGTTTACCTGGAACTAATTTATTTTTAAAATTTAATTTCCAGGGATGCGTGGGTGGCTCAGTGGGCTAATCTGCTGCCTTCGTCTCAGGTCATGATCCCAGGGTCCTGGGATCCGGCTTCTTGCTTCTTGCTTGGCAGGGAGCATGCTTCTCTCTCCGCCTCTGCCTGCCTCTCTGCCTGCTTGTGCGCTTGCGCGCGCGCTCTCTCTCTCTCTCTGACAAGTAAATAAATAAATAAAATCTTTAAAAAAATTTAATTTTCAGCTGTTACAAACCAGGATATCAGTGTAGTGCAAATGGAACCGCAAAAAAGACACCCTTCCCTGCAAGGGATAGCAACCATTCAAAGAGTCTGTGTCTCAGGGTATAGCTCTCAGGGGTTGAGCATTTGACTGCAGAGTCTCTGTCCCCTTTGCCAGGGTTCCATAGCTATGAATTAACCATTTATCTACTCACCCATTCAAAATGCAGAAGATCTAGCTTGTGAAAGATCCATGAGCTCAGATGAACACTGAGAAGCAAAGATCAAGATAAAGATAGGAATACCACAAAAATTTGCAGAGGGTAAGTTCTCTTATCCTTTGGTCATTAACAGCTTACAGCACAATTTAAAACAGCTGCCCATTGGGTCCTAAAGAAACCCTGTGCTTACAAAATAAACTATAAGAGGGGAGATCCTCCTCTAAAGCTCGTGGCGTGTAAATGCT
The DNA here is from genome assembly GCF_963455335.1 of Martes martes. Classification (NCBI taxonomy): domain Eukaryota; kingdom Metazoa; phylum Chordata; class Mammalia; order Carnivora; family Mustelidae; genus Martes; species Martes martes. The sequence continues at coordinate 104,129,818 of NC_137891.1, read as the reverse complement.
GAGCCCTCTTCACCTGCTGCCAAGGACTACAAAATTTATAACAAGCTGTATTACATTAGGTCACATGCTCACTGACCCCATTAAATTAAAGTTCCTCGCCACTTGTTGGAACTAATTTTCGAAGTATTGAGTCAATCAGCTAGACGTCGTAGTCTGCTTAAACAGCCTACTACAAATGCTAATCCATCTTTAAGTGTTAATCCCATTACTTTGTTCCTGTGACACATCGAAAAGAGAAAAAAAAAACTTTGTAAACCCTATACCATAAAATTTTTTTAATGAAGGAGAATAAGGGAAAAACTCAGGCTGTCTAAAAGTGAAGAGGAAGAATGACAAGGAACAACAGTAGATCCAATCTTAAGAGCCTTCAGCACTCAAGCAATATTTCCATGGTTGAAGAAAGCATTTCCCTAAGGAATAGTTAGAGAACAAAAAACTTCTAGAAGATTTTGGTAAACCTTGCATACAAATTAATGTTGATTCAGATCCCAACACTCTTTAGCATTCCTGTTTTAAAAACACATAGCATCTATACTAGTTTTCTAGGACTGGTGTAACGAAGTACCACAGACTGGATGACTTACACAGCCTAAATTTATTATCTCACAACTCTGGTGGCTAGAAGTCCGAGGTCAAGTTGTCTGCAGGTTTGGTTCCTTCTGCACATCCTGAGGGAAGGGTCTGTTCCAGGTTTCTCTTCTTGGCTTGTGCATGGCCATCTTCTATTTATGTCTGTATGTCATCTTCCTTCCTTCTGTGTTTGTGTCCAAATTCCCTCTTCTTGTAAGGATATCAGTCATATTGGACTAGGGCCCACCCTCATGACTTTATCTTAATTAAGCCAACTCTTTATATACCCTTTCTAAATACAGTCACCTTATGACGTACTGGGGGTTAGGACTTCAACATAAGAATTTGAGGGGAACACAATTAAGTCTGTAACAGTATTTATTCTACTTATATTCTATGTTGAAAGTGAGTAAATATTTGCAAAACTGGTTATCTTTTCCTTCTCAGTCCTTTGTTGTATAAAAAGGTAAGCTTGAAAACAAACGCCTGATAAGAAAGTAGATGTAAAAGACTAAAGAATGGATAAAGATGTGGTCTATATATACAATGGAATATTACTCAGACATGAAAAAGAATGAAATCTTGCCATTTGCAACAACACAGATGGAGCTAGAGTGTATTATGCTAAGTGAAATAAGACAGAGAAAAACAAATACCATATATTTTCACTCATGTGTATAATTTAAGACACAAAACTAATGAGCATAGGTTTGAAAGAAGAGAGGAGAAAACCAAGAAACATACTCTTAACTAAAGAGAACAAATTGATGATTATCAGAAGGGAGTTGATGGGGGATAGGTTAAATAAGTGAGGGGGATTAAGGAAGGCACTTGTTATGATGAACACTGGATGTTGTATGGAAGTATTAAATCACTAAATTCTACGCTTGAAACTAATATTACACTGTATGTTTGGGACGCCTAGGTGGCTCAGTCATTAAGTGTCTATCTTCGGCTCAGCTTATTATCCCAGGTCAAGCCTTGCATTGGGCTCCCTTCTCAGTGGGAAGCCTTCTTCTCCTCTACAGTCCCCCTGCTTGTGTTCCCTCTCTTGCTGTCTCTCTCTGTCAAATAAACAAATAAAAATCTTAAATAATAATAATAATATTACACTGTATGTTAACTAACTGGAATTTAAATATAAACTTGAAAAAAAAATGCAAGAACATATGGTGCAGAGCTCAATTATGAGTGTCAGTTTGGTGAATCCACAGTTTTGACCAATGAAAAAAATAATAGAGTACACAACCCTACCATAAAAATATCTTTGGAGCAATCTGCCCACAAGGCAGAGAATAATTCAGATAATTTCTCAGGGAACTTGGTGGGTTAGAGGATGAAATACAGATTTATAAATATCTCAAAGAGTGAAGAATTTTTTTTTTTTCAGGGACAAAGATGTCTCAAGCAATCCCCCACTAAGGATACAGAATCAATAGGACCTTTTGTATCATCTGAATGCAGAATCATTTGAAGAGTTTATCTGAAGTCGTCATAACAAAGATGAAGTCTAGCAAAGCCAAATATGCCCCAAATCTTGGGTGCAAAAGAAACATCCCCTACAGAAAGAAAGTGTTGCTTACATTTGTAAGAGAAATAATCAAATTTAGCATGCAGGGGAGCACTGGAACGGGGGTTGGGGAGGTGGGGGGTAGCAGGGGGACCGCACCAATCTTTCCACAGATCTGTGTGGAACTTATTTCTCAGGATAGAGGACCAGCTGGGAAACATTGATGATAGTGTATTTTAGAATACTCAAAATTCTATCTTAAGAGATACGCTGGTAGAACCCAAGTGAAATATTCTTCAGATAAGGTGTGAGGATCATACTACTTCTAAAGGTGAATCCCAACTTTTCCTAACAAGGCATGATCACTGTGCATCCATAGACATGTTCAAGTGGCATTAGGTAAAAACCCTAGACAGTGTATGAGTCTGCCTTTCTTTCTTTTCCCCAAACCGTATTGCTCTTCATCGAACCTCTGATATTCACACATTTGGACATATTCTTGTAAAATCTGCAAAAAAGTCATTTATTTTTATATCTATCTATTGTCTCTCTCTTACTCTACCTATTTATCTAATCTATCTCTTTATCTACACATCATACTATAAAATACTATTTTCACTATTTTTTTTTAAGATTTTATTTATTTGACAGAGAGAGATCACAAGTAGGCAGAGAGGCAGGCAGAGAGAGAGGAGGAAGCAGGCTTCCTGCTGAGCAGAGAGCCCAATGCGGGGCCCGATCCCAGGACCCTGGGATCATGACCCGAGCCGAAGGCAGAGGCTTTAACCCACTGAGCCACCCAGGCGTCCCTATTTTCACTATTTATCTTAGAATTTTAACTATATCAGTAAACATAACTTCACTTCTCTAATGTCTAGATACAATATTGTAGTACAAACACAATGTAATTTATTCAAACTTCCATCTTGAAGGATAAAAAAATTTCCAATTTTTTTTTGCTTTTAGAAAAAAGAAGCAATAAGACATTTTTGAACTAATAACTTTATGTTATTCAATGGCATAAGCTTGTCACTAAAAGACAATGATATGATTCATAAAAAGGTACCAGTAGACCCAGTAAAAGGATATAAAGTTTCTTGAGTGAAATGAAAAGAACAAGAAATGTATTTATTCCCTTAGCTATATAAGGCAGAAACAATAAGGCGTGCTTCAATTGAAGAAACAAACTTCCTACATTTCCCAAATTTTCTCATTACAGTACCTGAGAAAATGAGCTGGGTTAATAAATGTGAATCACCCAGAACTGTGGATAAGTAGACATATATCACTGAGCTTAACCTTCCCTGATGTTATCCATAAAGATTATATGATTTTATGGTTATATGATTATATGATTATATGGTTTTATGCAAGGAAGTCTGTTTCGTTTCGCTTTGTTTTTTCTTTTTTTTTTTTTAACCTAGCATTCCATTATTTTTTTCTTTCCCTTAATATTTCCTTTTAATCAATTTAGCCAATAGGATCTAGCATCATTGAGCAGTCTCCATCAGACATGAACCCAGGAGACTGTGCTGTGCATATGTATCTTAAGTGAACGATACCCGTTGAGGGCAACTGCAACGGAAATAGGGCCCATATAATTGTGTAATAGACTATCCTATGCTATATTTTAAGGAAAATCACCAAAATATGGCTCAAAGATAATGATGTTTTGTTCATGGCAGAGGAAAGGAGAATTTCCAGAGGTGGTGACATAAATACGTCAACCTTTCAGATGGAAAGATTTTCCAGAAATTATCCACAGGGTTATACAACTATTGATAGTATTAGCTGTAAGGGGTAGGGATTTATTTTTCTGGAGTAAGAAACTCTCTTTACTATATTAAAAATGATTTATATTAGACTTTTTTTTTTTAGAACCATTTACGCTCACAGCAAGACTGAGCAGAAGGCATAGACATTCTCAAATAACCCTTGCTCCCACACATACATCTTGACTATATTTTAAAAATTACTTTTCTAGTCTCATTCCGACTCTGAATTTTCTTATATTATTTATTTATTTATTTATTTATTTATTTATTTATTTATTTATTTTATGTCCCTGCTTGCAGACTAGTTGCAAGTAATTGTTGTTAAATGAGTCCAACACAGTACACATTCCTGGTTGGTCACTGCACTTATATATTATAGGATGAGTAGGCCAATTTTTTTTCTGTTGTATCACTTAGCAAAGCCACATATAAAACCTATCTGAGATGCAGATCTGCAGATAGTTTTTAAAGATGAAATTACTGGGTCAAAATTTTGATATATCTGACTTAACATTTTGATAGCTACTGATAAAATGTTTTCCCAAAAGGCTTTAACCGATTATACTTTTGCTTTGAATCGAAGAGAGTCCCCATTAACATACATCCTTAAATATCTTTAAAGTTATCAATAATTAATTCTAGCCATTTTTGCTAGGTTGACTGGCAAATATTTTATACTACTGCTATGATAATTTGAATTTCCTTGAAGATTTAAGACTGAGCCTCTTTCCATGTTTATTGGCCATTCATGTGTCTTTTGTAAATTGCCATTTATATCTCTTCTCATTTTAAAATGAGGTTGATAGGGGCGCCTGGGTGGCTCAGTGGGTTAAGGCCTCTGCCTTTGGCTCAGGTCATGATCCCAGGGTCCTGGGATTGAGCCCCACATCGGGCTCTCTGCTCAGCAGGGACCCTGCTTCCTCCTCTCTCTCTGCCTGCCTCTCTGCCTACTTGTGATCTCTGTCTGTCAAATAAATAGATAAAATCTTTAAAATGAGGTTGATAGTCTTTTTCTCTGTAAATTAAAGGAGACTAGATCTATCAAATTTGAGAATGCCTACCCTCTGTATAAAACACCTAGAAGTGGTAATTAAAAGATTTAATGAGACATAAACTCTTCAAATTATCTTCATTTATCCTGTTTTAATTATAATGCTAAGAGCTAGCCAAATATAACTTCAATTTTCTCACTCCTTTCCTGGAGATGGAATTCTTCAGGAATTTTCCCAAGTTCCCCCAAACTGGTGTTATTGTCATTTGATGATTGCTTAGCAAATGTTGTGACTGGGAAGGAAGTGGGATGCATTAACTCTCTTTTTGTAATTGTTAAAGGTGAAATGGGGAGTTCATGTGATCTTTTATTTTCAAATAAAATTACTATTTATGTTATTATATTTTGTTATTATGTTTATAACGTTGTTTCCTGAAATACTTTATCCCTATTATATTATAGATATGTAAAAAGGAACATGCATGGTTTCCTATCAAAGAGGGCTTTCTTTACCAGGGAATTTGTAGGCATTTAAAGTTTAAACCTTCCAGATATGTAGTCTGCCTTTCTCTGGGAAGGGCCATGTGTTGACCCTGGGATAACTTGTTTAATATGAACAGATAATAATCACATTCATCTTCCCATGAGAGTAATGATATAGGTTTTCTTCTTCTCAACCCCATGAAGGGGATTTTTCCAAGAATTTGCCATTCCAGTTTGCTTGATCTATCATCTATCTATTCATCCATTCTTTTTTTTTTTTTTTAAACAGGCTATGATTTATAGATGTTTTCTTCTAATATCTTCCTGGCTTTGATTTTTATTTTATTTTAACTACGAACTTGTATGTATCAATGCACAGAGTATTTAAATGTCTTGCCTTTTGCCGCATTTATAACAGACCAGATTTAGTTATTATGGTCTAAGGGCTTTGGTTAGAATTAGTTTGTTTGGAAACATTGTTGCATCAAACTGTAGTTTTGTTTATGGGGCACCTGGGTAGCTGAGTTAGTTAGGCATTTGCATTTGGCTCAGGTCATGATCTCAAGGTCCTGGGATGGAGCCCGCAACACCACCCAGCATTGGGCACCCTGTTCAGCAAGGAGCCTGCTTCTGCCACTCCTCCTGAGTGAGGTCTCTCTCTCTCTCGCTCTCGCTCTCAAATAAATAAAATTTTAAAAACAAACAAACAAGCAAAAAAACCCTGCAGTTTTGTTTAAATGGAATTCCTGGAAAGACATTCTAAATATGCAGCTAGACTAGGACTCAGGGCATATGCTGAAGTTGATTTTGTTCTTAATTATTGAAATAAAGTTATTAAAATTTTTTTAAAATTATTCAAATGTAAAATAAAGGGGCTTCTTATTCTGAATTAATTACATATTTGGTTTCCAAACATTGTTTTACCTTGAGCAGGTTATATAATCCTGCCTAATTGTTCTTGATTTATTAGTAAAGGTACTTGCTTCAGGGTTTTCCTTCTGACATTGAGTTTTGCATTTTTTTAAGAAGCATGTATTAGAACCAATTTGCAGTTTTTTAGAGAGAGAAATTTTGGGACTAAAAGACATTATGTATTGAGAATTTACTATATGTCAGTCACTACACTTAAATGCTTCCAAACATGATAATGCTGAATCCATGAAGAAATTCCATAGGATCCATAGCATCATTTCTATCTTGCAGATGAAGAAGGTGGAGTTGAGGGGTATAAAAATACTTTCTCAGGGTCTCACAGCTTGTAAATGATGGATTTGTCTGATTTCAAATAATAGGGTCTCAACCACTGTGCTTTATACCTTTCCTGGCTTAGCAGACGTATGGTGGAGGTGGGTCTACTCTAAAAGAGAACCTCCTAGATTCAAGTGGTTTACATTTTTCTCATCTTCCAACCTGAGCAAGTTGTTTGTGTAGTCCATGTTAGTCTCTTTTCCTATGGAATAAAATATTTGCTCTATAATGATCTCCATAACCTACACAACATTTTGCTAACCAGGATATTATCCACGTATAAATGTTAAAAATAGGGGCGCCTGGGTGGCTCAGTGGGTTAAAGCCTTTGCCTTCGGCTCAAGTCATGATCCCAGGGTCTTGGGATCAAGCCCCACATCAGGCTCCCAGCTCGGCGGGGAGCATGCTTCCTCCTCTCTCTCTCTCTGCCTGCCTCTCTGCCTACTTGTGATCTCTGTCAAATAAATAAATAAAATCTTAAAAAAAAATGTTAAAAATATGTGACTTTAAAAAAAGTTTTTTTCTTTAGCTGTTATTATATTATATAAGGCATAACTCTAATAAACATTTATAATACAATATATAACATATATTATATATAAACATATATAACATACATAGTCTGTACATATGTCAAATATGCCTATTAATTATATTTTAACAAGAAGTATATAATTCTTCACTATGTACATTCTATTTTAACCATACTAAGAAAAAATTTCAAAAACCAAGTTCTTACTAAATTATATATTTTTTATATTGGAGAAAACCTATCATTTTCTGTTTCCTGTGAAGATTTTCTTGTTATCTTTTAAGTGATTCATGACCAGACATTGGTACTCTATCCTAGAGTGGAACAAAGAATTATTTCTTTGACAATTGAATGGCTTAGAAAGTAGCAGGGATTTAAAACCCAAAAATAGATCACCAACCTCCAGAGCAAGGAGACAATAGTGACTTCTTGCTAATGTTGAGCCTGTTCATAGAGCAGACTTTTCAAATATGACCAATAAGTGATACATGGTAAAGGAAAAGAATATAGAGATAAAGGCAAAAAAATTCTTTTTGCAAAAATGAAATAATGAGCAAATTTCTCTCTGGGATATGGTTTTATATGTTGTGAAGATTTTTAAGGTCTTCTAATGTAGCATTCTACTGTTTCAGAGATTTATATTCTGTATAATTTATAGGTACTGTAAAAATATATTGACTACAACATTACAATATAAAGTGTTGTAGTGGTATATTACAGAATTTGATTTTTTATTTATTTACATTTTCTGTTCTTGTCTCTTTTGGGGGTAGATTCTATGCTTTAAAAAATTTGTTCTGAGACATTTGTGGTCACTTGACAACGGTTTCTACCCTTTATATCTCAGGCAATTCTTCTCTCTTAATAAAATATAAATCACAAAATCTGTTCATTGTATTATATTGTTCAAGTTTATGTGATTGGGGGAAAAAACTTATATTAAAGTGAGGCAGAGTATTTTGGTGGTCTTTGGCTTACTATAGCACTTATGTGATAGACAAGCAAACAAGGGTATTTTGAGTTCTTTTACCATCTGAAAGCACATAATGTTTTGTTCTGTTCAATTTATCAAGACATTAAGTTATTTGGGGGACTTCAAAGCACATTCATCTATATTCTTAATACTATGATTTTTCAACCTTTTAGGTTTTACAGAATGCATTTTTTATGTAATCAGCTTTACTGTGATATAACTTGCATTCAATAGGTTGCATCCATTAAAGTTAACCATTTAATGACTTTTGAGAGTAGTATACATGTGAGAAAGCATTTCCTCAGTTGCGATAGAGAATATTGCCATCACCTTCAAAACATTTCGCAAGCCCCATTGCATCTATTCCTTTTTCTGATCCTGGGTCCAGATAACTACTGATTTACTTTCTGTAACTGTAGATTGTGTTGTCCTTTCTATAATTTTCTAAAATGAAATCATGTTTTATGTATTTTTTCATGCCTGCCTGAATTCCTTCAATCAGCATTAAGATTTACCCATGCTGCATGAGTCCAAGCAGATAAATAATCTGCTTTTTTGGTATTATGAATATTCCATTCAATGTTATAAACATTTCTTCACAAGTGGACATATATTTTCATTTCTTTTGAATAAACACTTGGAATGGAATGGCTGTGTATAAAAATGGCGTGTGTTTAGCTTTTTAAGGTGTTGCCAGATAATTACCCCAGTCAGGTCATTATTAATTCCTACCAGCAGTGGGATGTACTGTAGTGAGATATTAAACAGCAGTTCCATTTACTCCATATCCTCCCCAACTTGTTGTTATGTCTTTTTTCTTTAATTTCAGTGATTCTATTATTATAGTGTATGTTAGCCTATAATAGATGGGCTACATGTACATGGTCAGTAAACACTAACACATAAGGGTGTGTATGTGTGTGCATTTGAAGAGGGAGATAGATAAAACCACCAATTTGAAATTCAATGTCCTTTCATGAGTCATTATATTCTTACCAGACAATTGTTTATCTTTTTCTCTGTGTGTGTGAAGTGATTTTAAATCTGTATCTCATTTTTCACCATTTTTTAAAAATTATTATTGAAAAAAATTATTATTAAACAGAAGAGTATTTTTTAAATATATTCTGGGTATGAGTCTTTTACCAGATAAATTTGGGGGAATATTTCTCCCATCTAGTGGCTTGCATTTTAATTTTCTTAATAGTGTCTCTAAAGGAAAAGTTTTTAATATTAATAAAGTCAAATATATTAGTATTTTATAGTCTGTATTTTCTGTCTTATCTAAGAAAACATTGTCTACCTTAAGTTGAGCAAAAATACTTTGTAAGTTTTATTTTAGAAATAAAATAATTTTAGCTATTACATTTAGACTTCTAATAATTTTAATTTAATTTTTATCTATGAGTGAAATACGGATTGATGTCCATTTTTAAAAATATGAATATCCAGTATCCAACACCATTTATTGAAAACTTCTCTTTCCACGTTCAATTGATTTTTAATGTCAAATATCAAACAACCTGCCATAAAAAATCTACACACAAACACAAAATCACTAGTATTTATTTCTTAAAAATCTCTTCTGTTCCACTGATATATATGTCTGCTTTTATACTGATACCACAGTGTCTTGATTTTCGTAGCTTTCTAGTTAGTCTGGAAATCCAATATTGTGATTCCTTCAGCTTTGTTCTCTTTTAAAATTGCTTTGGTCATTCTAGATCACTTGCATTTCTGTATAAATTTTTAAGTGCCTTCTCAATTTCTATAGAAAATCTACTGACATTTTAGTTGATATTGCACTGATAATAAACCAGCTTAGTGAAAATTGACATTTTAATAATACCAAATCTTTCAATTCCATCATTGTCCTGGAATTTTTAGGGAAATTATTTTACACATATTTTCATATGTTCATTACTAAGAATGTTATTCTTGTCTGTATTTTAAGGTTAATATAAATGTAAATTTTTAAATTCAGTTTTTCAAATATTTTCTAATATATAGAAATGCATTGACTTTTGTAGATTAAATTTAGGTCTTGCTAACCGGTAAATTCCCTTTCAAAATAATTTTGTTGATTCCATAGGATTTCATATTCAATAATTAAATAACTTACAAATATAGACAGTTTTAATTCTTCCTCTTTAATCTGTAAAATTTTGGTTTTTTTTTTTTTTTTTTTTTTTTTTTTTGGCTTATCTTATTGTCTAGTGTTTGGCTCTCCAGTACAATATTGATTGGAAGTGGTGAGTACAGGCATTTTCTTTAGGGGAAAAGAGGCAATTTTTTACTATTAAATATGTCAGCTCTAGATTGTTTACATATGTCATTATTAAGTTATAGAATTCCCTTCTAATACTAGTTTGCTGAAAGATTTAATCATAAATGGCAATTGCAGTTTATTAAATGCTTTCTCTTCACTTATGAAAATGATCATAACATTTTATCTTTTTTTTCCAGTTGACATGGAGAATTATATTGATTGATATTACTTTGCATTATATAAGATGCCTTACTTGGTTATGGCACATTATCCATTTTACATCTTGTTGGGTTTGATATAGTAATATTTTGCTAAGTATTTTTGCACATACATTAAGGGACTCTTTTTAAAAAAAAATATTTGGAATATCCTTGTGTGATTTGGGTGTTATGTAGATTTTAAAAAACAGATGAAAAGTATTTCCTCATTCCACAATTTTGGAAGAGTTTATATAAGTTTTGCATTATATCTTCATTGTATGTGGGATAGAATCTACAAGTGAAACAATCTAGACCTAGAGTTTTCTTGATGGAAAGGTTTTTACAAAGGAATATACTTTCCTTAATAGATAGAAGACTATATGATTTTCTACTTTATATTGTGTTAGTTTTGGAAACTTGCAGTTTTCAAAGAATTTTTCTATTTTGTTTAAGTTTTCAAATATGTTGGTATAAAGTTGTTTATAATAATCTCCCAGTATCTTTCCTCCGATTTTTTTTTTTTAAATTTATTTATTTGACAGACAGATCACAAGTAAGGAGAGAGGCAGGCAGAGAGAGAGGAAGGGAAGCAGGCTCCCTGCTGAGCAGAGAGCCCCATGTGGGGCTTGATCCCAGGACGCTGAGATCATGACCTGAGCTGAAGACAGAGTCTTTAACCCACTGAGCCACCCAGGCGCCCCTTTCCTCCAATTTTTTATATTGTGGTTTAAATATACATATTGATCATTTGAATATTTTCTTTGGAGAAATGTTTATTCAAGTCCTTTTCCCATTTGGGGATGGTCTGTTGCTGAATTTTAGAAATTTCCTATATATTTTAGATATTTATCCCTTAACAGATACAAGATTTGTAAATATTTTCTCCCATTCTGTGGGTTGCCTTTTTACTCTGTTGAAAGTGTTTTTTGATAGAGTCTGTTGATAGTGTTTTTTAAAAATTTTTCATGAAGTTCAATTTGTCAATTTTTTCTTTCTGTTGTTTGTACTTTTAATGTCATATCCAAGAAGACACTAACAAATTCAGTGGTTATTCAGCTTTTGCCCTTTGTTTTCCTCTATATATGGTTTTAGTTCTCACATTTTTATGGTTTACATGTTTATAGTTTCAGTTCTCACATTTATGTCATGGCTCTATCTTGAGAGTTTTTTTGGTATTTATTTCATAATCTATTGATATGGTATTAACACTGATTAGTTGTGTTTTTTTTAAATTTATTAAATATTTATTTATTTATTTTGAGAGAGGATATATGGGGTCCGGAAAGGGGCAGAGAGTTAGAGTAGAGAGCAGCAGACTCCATACTGAGTGGGGAATCTGATATAGGGCTCAATCTCAGGACCCTGAGATCATGAACTGAGATAAAATCAAGAGTTAGACACTTAACTGACTGAACCACCCAAGCACCCTACCCATAATTTATTTAAAAAGTTTTCAAAATTGAGAAAAATTTTAAAAATCATTTAAACTAAATGTTTTGTATATTTTGCATATAAAATATACAAACACATATTACATAACATTGAAAAAAACTTAAATTTCAAAACCATAAAGTTAAACATATATCATCAGTCTAATTTGAATTACTAGTAAGAACAAAAAAAAAATAAAGTATATAAAATGAACTAACTACTATATAATATGAAGAAAATCATTCCTG